>NC_089523.1:31502042-32123679 GCF_963924715.1 Thunnus thynnus
TAATGTCCTCTTAAAAATTAGTGAGGAGGGAAAAGAAGAAGTTCAGAGGAAACAGGAGAAGTACAACAAACGTGAGTCAGAGGTCACTCTGGTGAGAAAAACACTGACTTATTATGAGACAATGTTTATCAGCTGCAGGCTGTGATGAATAAAGCCGAGCGCAAATATTGATCGTCTCAACAAGGCCGATGTATGTTTTGCTGGAGCTGCAAAAGAAACATGCAAATTTCAATTCTTCAAGTATCTGGCACAGGCTGCTGTAAGACTGATGATGAGGAGGAGGAGGAGGAGGAGGAGGAGGAGGAGAGGAAAGAGAGGACATGAGAGCAGAAGAGAGGATAGAATTAGAGGAGTTTGGAAAGAAGCAGCGAGGAGTCAGGACAGTGCCAGAGCTGTGACTGCGTCTTGGCCTACAAAAGAGAAGGGGAGTGAATACAGCCTTTGAATAGTGGTAATAGGAGCAGGCAGCTTTTGGACCGCAGACAGAGAATTAACAGCCAAATAAGTATTGACCCAGCTGACTAGCTAGCTGCCAGACGATGCTAGCTAGCTAGAAGCACTGGGTCAAGTGTCTACCGGAGCTCCCTGAACGAATCTTACCGAGCTTCCTCTCTGTCAGCGGATCACTTACAACAACTCAATTAATAGTCAAGTTCACACATACACACACACTACTAGTATTGCTTTCTAATGGAAATGTGTGCATGCATAAAATGTATGCATGTATTGGCAGCCACCCAGTAAATATTCAGTCAACTGCTGAATTTAATCACAAAAACTGCTAAAATCAATTTAATTTACCTTTAAAACATCAACACATATGAATTAGTCCTTAAAATTATTGTGGAGCCATTACATAAAGAAAGAATATATACATTTGTAATGCTAACATTGGCTTTTGAAGACAGGAATTTAACGTATGATAAAGTTGCTCAGATAAGAGCTCAGTGCTAAGAAGTATGGATATTGATTGCTTGATTGATAATCGAGAGCACCTGTTTTGTGTCATACAACTGTCAGATCCAAGAAGTGTGTCCCCATATGTGTATTCAGAATTATATCTACTAGTAGTGGGTAGATCAGGGCTGATATCTGAGGATGAACACAACCAACATGCCATAGGAACACAAAATATGTGAGCTTAGCCATCAACAAACAAATAAGGCTCATTAATGTGTAGAAAAACGTTCTGCAAGATCTCTACAAGCACATCTGTAGATTCATGTTAAAGTAAAGAAAGTCTTAAGTCCTTGTTTTGATAATTTTACAGTAATTTTTGACATTTAACCGTTAATTTGATATTGTACAAATAAACAATATGGATTTCATGACCAAAACAGTTTGTAAACTCTGTCTTGGAAGTTAACATGTGGGTGCACCTGGCTCCACACCGTCCTGAAGGTTCAGTGAACGCAGAGGAAGAAGAAAAGAGAAGATAAAGCCTGTCGCTTCATCTGCCAACAGACTCTGGAAAAACGCCTGTAATATCTGCTGCGATAATTCACAAAAAGAACTCATAACCTAACAGCTGAAAGTGTAGAGCAGCCAAGTCACATCAAACAAGTAAATAAACACAAATAACAATGATAAATGATCATCTAAAAGGTTAGTCCAAATGTAAACCTGAAATAAAACTAGGACCAGTAGAATATAAATATAAATGCATCTAACAATGTAATTACAGTGAATATAAATAATATACTGCACCTATGCAGATTCTGTATGTTAATTTCACAGCGTTGACATTTTTTACTGCTTCTATCCGCTCCTCAGATACTGTACCTAAACTACTGCTTTTCTTTGTATTGCAATATATTTTGAAGCATCATTATACCAATAATTGTATTATTATTGTAATGTAATCAATAGTATAAGAATTGTAATTGTAACATAAATAGATCTTTTAAACAAGTATACATCACATTATGCGTGCAACTAATGATTACTTTCATTACCAGTTAATCCAATTTATTTTTCTGTTAATTGTGTAAAAATGAAAAAAAAAATGCTCGTCAGATTCCCAAAACTTTCTGCAACCAGTCACTTAATCTGCTCTACAACACACATTGACACCTGAATTATTGATATCTTATTGACATATTCAACTGGACAAAAGCTCCCAGAGAGCTCTTCTGACCTCTGACCTTCCTTTAGGGACACACAACTCCCTGAAACGATCAATAGTGTATCACATTAGAAGCTAACAGCTAAACAAGCTCAAGGCTTGACATGTAGATTTGTCTCTCTGGCTGAAAGGCAACATAATGTCAGCTTCACTGTTTGTCCAGCTGCTGCCGATCACGTCTGACACTGTTAATTGGCTTTAAACACTAACTGACACGTCTGGCATCAGCACACTGACATGTGACAATAACAGTGATGAAGTACCACAAGCTGACAGACACACACCTCAGCACAGCGCAGCTGGCACAGACAACATGGCTGTATTAGTCTAATTAATTAGTTGGTTAAGCTCTTGTATGCTTTGACATGATCTCTGACTGTTTCTCTGGGCTTGTTTATTACATCTGTGTGTTCAGCCAGCAAATATTAACACGCCTCTGCACTCTCTGCTTTGAAATGTGAAAAGAAAGTATCATCATTGTTTGATTCAACGTGGTAAAATACATTTTCAATTCAGTCAATTTGTAGAAAGAAACATGTACGATTTGAAGACTTGTTCAAAAATGAAAAAAAAAAAAACACCATCTGTGTCACCTGAATTTACATTTCACATTTAATAACTGTGCTGCTGACATTCAGATAAACCCATAATGAGTGCAACAGTGTGAATTCTCACAACTCAAGCTGTCACAAATAAATGGTAGAGCGAAGCACCTTGAGCATGAGGTAAATATTCATGTTACCTCAAAATGGTCATAAGAACCTCTTTTTAAAGTCTGTCAAATTGAAGCGCACAAATATATAGAAGTGCCACAATTTAACTCTTTTCAGTGATAGCAATATCCCCAACATCTCTGATTGTTGCCTGTAAATTCATGGTTAAAGTGCAAACTAGGGGTGTGCCCGAATACAAATACATTGTTCAACAAAGTACAAATAATGGGTTTTTTACGAATATTTGTTTCATACAAATATTTTTAAAGAAGTATTTGTTAGTTAGAGGTCTGTCTACAATGAGGCGAAGAGAAAAGTTTTAGCTCAGTCGTCTATGATCTGGAAGACTCCAGTTCAAGACCCGGTGTGGGGACCTCCTTCATAAGGTAGTTTATTTATGAACACTTATTGTAACACTTTAATATTCTAAAATTAAAAGCGTAATAAAAACAAAAAACAGGATTTTTAAGCCTCTTTCCACCTTTATTCAAATACAAATACAAATACAAATAATTTTGCTGCCTCAACAAATACAGATACAAATACAAATACTGGGCTTTCTGCATATCCCTAGTGCAAACAGGAACTGCTAGTAGCTAACGGAGGATGAGTTTCTATCGTGCAGATTCAGGGCAATGTAAACAAATAACAGACTCAGACATGAGGCTCGGGTTCAAGTCTGCAGTTTTGTATTTATTCATTCATTATTCAAACCTTTAACAAGAAAAAAATGGAAGAAACTCTATCGGTTCAGACATTTGCTGTACATTGAAAACCTGTGGACATACGGATGAAAAACAAGCAATTTAACTTGCATTCAACCAATTTCTAATAGACTAATTCACCTGACCTACAGCAGGTGTCATGCTGTTTAATGACGCTGCTATTTCTGCAGAGGCAGAGACAAACTCACAGTGACAGCAGAGATGTCTGGGTAAGCACAGTATGCAACCGCCCCCTCTGATAGATGAATTTAACCTGCAGTGTGGAGGTTATTCCTCTATAAACACTCAAATTAAATTAAACATACTGCTTTTGTCAGGCAACCTTGAATTAAGAGGCTTTTTTTTTTTTAGGATTCTAAGGCTTGTACATTTTGCTTTACAAAGGTAAAGACTATCACTGGTGCAGCTGATTGCAACACAGAACAGTAAGTGTGCTTTTTATTGATTTGCAGGTGAAAATGTATTCAGCCATCTGGAGTTGCTGGACTACATTTTGTTAGAAGGTTTTTCACATTATAACCTTGGATTTTCTGGTTTTCTTTAGATCTCTTGGATATATTTCTCAGCAAAAAGGGTTAAAAGTAAACTCCTGTGAAAATCCGTGTTATTGTGCTGGTTTACTTCTGACTACAACACAGGTTACTCTATATATAAGATGTGTGAAGCCTTACTTATCCTGAAAAGAACAATATACTGTGAGGTGTGCTAAACATGTAGTGCCTGTGCTAGGGGTGTGCCTGAATACAAGTACATTATTTGGCAAAGCACAAATATTGGTTTTTTTTTAACGAATATTTGTTTCATACAAATATTTCTAAAAGTATTTGTTAGTTAGAGGTCTGTCTGCAATGAGGTGAAGAGTAAAGTTTTAGCTCAGTAGTCAGCACAGTTGTCTATGATCTGGGAGACTCCAGTTTGAGACCCAGTGTGGGGACCTCCTTCGTAAGGTAGTTTATTTATGAACACTTATTGTTACACTTTGATTTTCCAAAATTAAAAGCGTAATAAAAGCAAAAACAGGATTTTTAAGCCTCTTTCCACTTTTATTCGAATACAAATACAAATAATTTTGCTGCCTCAACAAATACAGATACAAATACAAATACTGGGCCCTCTGCACATCCCTAGCCTGTACCATCAGTCTGTAAAACCAAGCAAAAACCAGCCCGCTTCAAAGCATTAAACAATAAATGATCATTAATTCTAAAACATTACGTTTATCTTATGTTATTAGCATCCTTTCTAAATAGTTGTACAAACTGGAGTTACCACTTTAAAGTTATTAACCCGTACACTATTCAGCGTGTAATCCATTACATGCCAGGCCCACACCGATTTAAAAAGATGATGATGTTTCATAAACACGGCGATGATGAATTGGACCTGGCCGTGCTGATAAGCAGGGCAATGCCCGGCTGATGAGCCGCTCATTTGATATAATGAATTTTATTGACAAGGGTGGCTCAGTGTGATTAGTGGCGCTAATAGGCAAACAACTGTCCGGTCTCATATTCAGCAACAACAACAACAACAGCAGCTTCAGCTGAAAGGATCAAGGCAAAGTGGAGAAGAGACAGAGTCAGCGTTCGATGAAGCTTTTGTGTCCTCCAGGAGCTTCTTTATATAGTTCTCTTCATCTTCTGCTTACATTGTCAGTGAATGTCAGTCTGGTGTATGTTCCAGAGAGAACTGAGAGCTTAGTTTAAAGGCTGAGGCCACACGAGGCAAAACTTTTCAGTTTTAAGTGACTTTTCTAGAAAAGTCTGTAATTGCTGCTAAGGCCAATGTTGCAGAGAGGATTAGACCTAACCTATAAGAGACCGACAAGCAGTTAAAGTAAGGATCTTGCAGTTACATACTGTGGTAAATACTGTAAACTCAGGAATAGAGCCTGACTGATACCAGCATCAGTGTATAAATACCAGAAAAAGTAGTAAAGAACTGCTATAGATGCTGTTTTAGATCAATAGTGCTACCTACAGAGACCTCTGATGATTTTATGTTTTAAATGCCACAGTCATATCTTGGCAACAGTTCTTAGAAAAAAAAGAAAATTAAGGGATCGTTATCAAAAATTTTTGTTATGCATTTATTTTAAAAAACTAAATATCATCTAATATTGTTATCAGTTTAAAAAAAAGTCAAATATCAAATATTTGTATCCACTAGGAATGTGCAGAGGGCACAGTATCTGTATTTGTATCTGTATTTGTTGAGGCAGCAAAATTATTTGTATTTGTATTTGTATTCGAATAAAAGTGGAAAGAGGCTTAAAAAACCTGTTTTTGTTTTTATTACACTTTTAATTTTAGAAAATTAAAGTGTTACAATAAGTGTTCATGAAGCGTGTGTCAGTAGCTCAGCTTTATCTCTGGGGAACACCCCCAACTCTGGGAGTGATGTCCAAATTAGGAAATATGCATCATGTAGCAGGTGGATGTGACTCCCCTCACTGAGACCTACTGATAGATATAACAACAGAGCAGAGGAGAGAACTGAGATAGCGATGTAACCGACCTGCACTCTGGTATTTGACATGGTTTATTTTTCTTCCTGAAAACAAATAATTTTAAAAATATTTGTATGAAACAAATATTTGTAAAAAAAAAAAAAAACCCACTATTTGTGCTTTGCCGAATAACGTATTTGTATCCGGGCACACCCCTAGTATCCACCAAAAATCTTGTATCACTCCGGCTGTAGGTATCAGGTACTGTATATGCTTATTGGGATTTTAATGGTAGAGAACAGACACCAGAGTAGAGAGATAAAAATGTATTGACAGGTTCAATTCCCATGAATTGCATTCAACAAGCAACAAGGAGGCAACACAATAAATAAAAAAAAGATATTAACTTCAAGAAATATTGACATGCTTTTCTATTCTACAAAGCGCCTCAAAAGATTCATGTTGTCTTATGACAGGCAGCTATAGAAGAAGTTGTCTAAATAAAATTCAATCTAAAAACTAACCAGACACTTCCTGATTTAGATAAAGAATAAGTAAACAAAACCACAAATTTGAACAGACACTCAGTACCCGACTACCTATTTGACAGGTTTTGACACACGGGGCAACATCCTAAATTTCCCAGGATGCTCTCTTGTCAACCTTTTTATGTTACATTTCAGAGTGTGAATTTTTCTGTAGTCCAGGCTGCAAAGCATTCTGGCCCATTGAGCCCATGTGTTCTGTCTCTAGTATTTTGTGTGATTGTTTAAAAATTTATTTCATTTCATTTTTTTCTGTGAAGCACTTAAGAACAGTCCCAAACTCAACAATTAGACTTGACAGGACTTTTCACTTAGCAGCTGTGTCACCTCACCGAGATTTCATCCAATGATATGATGACATATTACAGTACAGCGCCTGTTTCCTCACCTTCCTCTCACTGCCGTGGATTGTGGCCACTGACATTTAGAGATGCGGCAAGAGCTTACACAGCAGGTCTCTTCACTGCTGTCTTGTTCTGAGCTAATTGGCTGAAGAAGTCCTGGTCTCACGGCGACAGCCAATGACATGTGAAGGAGAGACCGCTGCTGACTGTGGTGATGCGTCAGACTGACAGATGGATACTGCTCTCGCACACACACATGCACACACACACACAAACATAATATCTGCTGTGTGCTATATATATATATATGAACGTGTCTTACACCCTATTATATGTACACACACACAAGCAGAGATGGTTACACTTGTAAATGCACACACATACGCATACACATACACATAAATATGCAGACAGTGTGAAGAGCAGAGCAGTGACCTGCTGCAGCCAGCGAGTGATGTAACAGAGAGACAATAAGAAACAGATGTTGTGTTTCTGATGCTCATGAGAGAAACCAGAAGCATTTATCTGGTGCAGGTCTGCCTCTGAATGACAACAACACCTCATTCTCTCTCCTTCAATTGATGTCACAACCTCCATCTGAGGCCACTTTGCTCAGGTCATTTCTTATCCTCCACTTTTATTTTCACCCATATCACACGCATGGCAGACTGTGTTCACTTTTTTTTTTATAGATAGTGAAAGATGACCATTAGGTAGGAGATTTTTTTTGTGGTTAATGTGTAAATATAAGCACAAAATATTGATGAAGAAACAGCATTTAATGTGAATCAGTTCTGGCTGATAATCTGGTCAGTGATACAGCAGTGTGTGTCCTTCCCTCATGTATTTATAGTTATATTAAACTCTAGGATTTAAAGAGTTTGGACACAATAAAAGTAACAATAACAGTAAATGTGAAAAGATCTGCAAGAATAACCACCTTTGTGAAACTTAAAAAGCTCAAATTTAAGTGAGACAGTGTCAGAAAAGTGTTTCAATTCTAGTTTTTGTGGGTAAATCCAGACATTTTGAGGATAAATTAACAGGTACATCTTAAAAATATAGTGCAATAAAGTAAACTCAGAGGACCATATTTGGGTTTTAGCTCCTTTGCTATCATCTGATTGTGTATCATTTTCATTTTGCTGAACTGTTTTAGAGTTTTGATTGTATATTTCCTACAGTTTCTGGCAGCCACTGGTGTTCATTAATATTTATACAACACAAAAGTCAATAAGCAAACACTTAAAGCTTCAATTAAAACTGTAATTAATTATAAACTGGGTAAAAATAAAGCTGTTTAACTGTTAATGGATGTTGGAGGTGGAAATTAATAGTGAAAAAAGAGCAGGTCATGGGCCGTATTGCATGATTTTCTTGAAACACTGGTGGTTGTATATACAATGAGATGCATCTATCATTAAAATACAGCTGTGGTAAGAATGATTGCTGTGGACCTTCAGTCCAGTCGTCAGTTGTTATCACCTTATATCTGTCTCAGCATCATCCTCTGTGGGTTGTTTTCCCTACATTTGTGTATCTAAGACAACAGCATGTGTGCTTTATGAGAGGACTGTTCTGTAAAGACTGTTATAACACTGACGCTGGTCTTTACCTGCAGGGCAGAGTTTCACCTGAGAGGACATTCAATACTGTGATTAGAGGTACTTCATTCAGCTCTGCCTTGTACCTTTTATTTAACACCGTCATACTCATAATCACAGTACTGAATGTCCTTCAGGTACTGACAAATCTATATGGA
The DNA here is from genome assembly GCF_963924715.1 of Thunnus thynnus. NCBI lineage: Eukaryota > Metazoa > Chordata > Actinopteri > Scombriformes > Scombridae > Thunnus > Thunnus thynnus. The sequence goes on from NC_089523.1 coordinate 31,510,706, forward strand.
AGCAGTTTTAACACGTTAATATACAGTTCTGGCCTCAATCAAATGAAACTGTATTGTAATTTTGATATGCATTTTCGTATTTAATTTTGATTTGATGGCAGTAAAGAGAGGGATAGGTTTCCCTGGAGCAAAAAAAATGTCAAAATCAATCATAATTATGAGTAAAAAAAACTATGAATCAATTATAAGATGAACTGGAAGTGGAAAGGAAGGGTTTTGCTGGATTAATGTCGCTTTAAAGATGAAAAAAATCTGCACTGAGCTCAAAGTAGAAAGGAAGTGAGACAGATAAACACAGAAGAAGAGGGGAGGAATGAGTAGAGCGAAGCAATTAATATGGAAAACCATTCACACAGCAGCTGAACGGTTGCTGCTGGAAAAGACAGAGAAAGATAGAAGTGAGACATAGAGGGAGAGAGAAATGTGATATTATTCAGTAGCAGAACTTTTCAAAGACACTCTGCATTTGTGTAGTATTGTGGTTCATAATGGAGAAATGAAGCTAGCTGTCAGCTGTTAGACGCGTTAGATTAATGTCACATTTTCAAACCGACATGGCAATATCGAAACTATGTATACGGTTGGGAAATGATCATCATCATCTCGTCCCTCTCTCTACTGTGCAGCGCTGGACTCATCATACACGCAGATTGTTGGTGTAATCCAACAGCTGATTTATGCCTCCTGCGCTTGAGCGACGCTGAAAGCATTTTTACAGACAGTGACAGCAGATATGCTTCGGTTGATCACGGTCGGCAATCGCCCCCTCAAACAAATAAGGGTTTTAGACGGAAAACAGGATTTAATGTAGATTAATTAAAACAAAATTGATTTTACAGAGCAGAGGCTTTTTTTTTTTACAAAGTGAAATGCTTGTGGAGCAGCTGATAACAGCACCAACCGGTCAGTGTGGTTTCCTGTGATTTGCAGGTGAAAAGATGTGTAAATGTCTGCTATGACCTTTTATATTAATGACATTTCCAGGACTATATTTTCAACATGTAACAGTTCATACAGGATCTCAGGACCATTTCCACCTGATACTGTATTAAAAAGGAAAACTGTTGTTAATGCAGTTATAAATGTACACATTGCAAACAGTAAAGGCATGAAATCATCCAGTCCACATCTGGAGGAGGTCTGGTTCACCTTGTGGTCAGATATCATCAACGTATTTTGACATGAGTACAGTTTGGTAAATTTTTTTAGGAAAAAAAAAAAAAATCATCCAACAAGTTGAAACTATATGAGTTTAACATCACACGGTGTGACGTCATTGGTTGGTTTACATTGGAGCTAGTTTGAAGCTCAGAGTTGCAGCTTATAGTCGGCGCCATCTTTTCTGTTTGGAGCCAGGACCTTCCAAATAAGAAGTACAGGATGTTGCCTTTCTTGGAAACACAAACCGCTACCTCGGACTCACGCTAAGGCTAGCTTACTGCGAACACTGAGCACTGCACTTTTGGGCTAACGTTAGCTACTTTAGCTAAATTGTGCTAACAGGGCAGGTATCTTAATCAAGTAACATTAAACTTAGTGAAATATTGCAACAGTAGTCCGACTCAGAGCAAGTATCTGATCCGGGAAGAGCAGCAGGTGAGACAACTGTCAATCACAGCTGTTAATCAACACCCACACAGCAGACATCAAAATTACTATAACACTGAAACCACAACAAAAGGCGGCAAAATGTGGTTCATCAGAAAAAATACATTTTTCTGTTGCTGAAGGACGTCTTTTCATTTCTATCATTCTTTGTGCTGCAATAATATACTAGTGATGTGAACCAAAAAACATTCTTGACATATCTGATAGGCTATGTTCTCTGAAGTGAGATGGGATGCTTCTTCCTCCACTGTGTATAGGATACAGTCTAGCTAGTAACATGTGAAACAAAGTTTTGGACAACACATGCACTTTCTCCTGTGTGCTGTCATATATGACAATGATTCTGCCTACGTCTCCGACATAAACAGTCTATTTATCACTTGTATGCGAGGTGGATATTGAACTTGAAGCAGAAAGGCAAACTCTGGTGCACGGATATTATGAAACTGCACATCCAAATATTGACCCACATGCAACTATAGCTTCTCAGTTCGAACTCACCAGTCACACCAAGCAGATTGGCGATCTCTATCCATACAGCCTTCTTTGAAACATAGTTCGACATGTTGACAGAGGGTTCTGCGTATTGATTGGCTGCAGGTTTTCTCTGGCCGCAATTCGCCGCAGAGTGCAGAGACCATGGGGAAATGTGGTCACCGCAGGTTTTCCATAGACATTGCATCGAAGCTTGCCGCACTTCACTGCCCTTTGATGTGGTTTCAGCATAAGTCTTCAAATCGTATTAACAGAGCAATAACTTCCTAAATGACCGCCAGCAGACTTATTGGGGGCCTGAATTTAGAGATCATAACGACTTGTTGAAAACATTGACTTCATATTTCTAGAGAGAATTCGAGGCTTTTGAATGGGAGTCAGTTGGAGCATCTAGAGGCTGTTGATGGCACTTTTTTGATTTGGCTTCAGCCTCAAGCCGTGGTAGTTGCCTCTTGCTTTAAACTGCCCATTAAAAAGCTACAGAGAAGGTTCCTCTGCAAAGGAAAATGTAGTCACAGAAAATTTTACAATATATAGAACATGTTGGATAATCTGAAGAATAAAGAAACAAACTGATAAGAAAATACAAAACAAGAAGAAGCCAGCGGCGCTCTTCCTCAATACTGGACCAATTTCAAAAATGTTGTCCCCATTAGTCACTTAGACACAGAAAGATGGGAAAATGGGGTACAGGTTGAAAAATACCAAAGTTTTTCTTTAAGTATTTTTGGATTCTTCAGTGACACCGCAGATGAAGTTCAATTGAAGCACTGCATTACAATCCATTTAGTTTATTTACTTGATCTTCTGGCTGCGACTGTTTCCCTCTGTAATGGCAATAACATCTATTTTTTTTTTTTTTTTTTTTATCATAGCATTAGGCTGATAATTGGTTCTATAGTTTGGGCTTCATTGTTTGGTTTGCAGTTAAACTGAAGTAATATGTTTTAATGAGTCTGACTGTCGAGGTGAAACCACTTTTTTTGTTTTTTTTTTTAAATGTCAGATTGTTAATGAGGTGTTTGGTAGTTTGACCTTCTTGTTTGGTTTGCATTCAGCTGTGAAGAAGTAATATGTTTTAATGAGCCTGAGTGCAGCTCAGGGAGTTTCCTGTCTGTAAAAGGTTAAGGACCCTTGATCTAATGGAGCTGATAGTTGCTATTAGACTTTTAATGAGTCCCACAGTACTCTGGCTTTTCCATCAGCTTACTGTTGATTCAGTTACAAGTAGGGGTGTGTGATATGGCAATATTAGATTGAGAACAATTAAAATGTCTAGACGGTCTGCCTTTACAGAGAGATCGTTAGTTTTGTGCTACAGTGCACATTGTATCAGTTCAGCTCCAAGCGTAATCTACTAGCAAATGAGTAATAGCACCGACATGGCGAGCGCCTTGTACCAGATCTCCAGTCTGCTGGAGAAAATTAACTCCAGCGACAAGGATCTCACGGCAGAGCAAACTATCTGCACGGTTCACATCAGGAGCCCAAACTGTTTTTAACGGTAAATGCTATGAAAACAGCGAGCAGCTGCATTTGTGTTGGGCTCTGCTGTTAGCCTGTCAGCCAGCTGTCTGAGCATCGCCACATCGCCAGCTCACCAGTTAGCTCACAGATTTGATGCTTGGTAGCGTGTTTGTGAAATCTAAAGCTGTTTTAATATCCTGCTAGGAAGCTCACCTGCTGCACATCATGTTAAACTGACAGCAGGGCTGCAGGTAAACACCACTGTTTAGCTAAATCCTAATTTCTAAGGCACTAACGTCTGTCATGCTGCAAGCTAGCATGATGTCAGCTCTGGTGCACTGTGTTGGTGCCTTTTTTTAACAGTGGGTATCCTGCTAATTATCCGAAACGACAGACTAAAGCTTCTAGACAACATCAGCTGAGCTGTGAAATTAGTTTGATTGTGTGTGTAACCTAAGACAGATTTCAGAGAAAGATCACAGTCTCGGTTTAATACAGAGAAAAAGTCTGTAGTGACTTGAAGCTCAACATGTTCATTAACATTTAAACAAAACCACAATCTTTCTCTAACATGAACCAAAGTGCTTTTGTTGACAAGAGTAAAGACATAAACTCTGGTCTCTGGTGTTAAAATCCAGCACTTCAGTACAGTTTTGTTCTCCCTTCGTTCTCTTCCTGCATCATCATGCATTTTTCTCATTTAATATTAAGATATGTGTAGTAAGTATATGACACTCGACTGCATTATGGTAACTGCTTCTTCACCACGTGCCTTTGCTGTAACCTGCAAAACAAATACAGAGCATATGTAAGTGATGCGGTGTAAACTGTGGTTCCAGTTGTGCCCAGTCCTCCAGTAATCCTGGTTAGACTCCTAATGAAGTCAAAGGTTTGACATTTTTCTGTTCTGTTTCAGCCCTTTTTAAATCATTTCCTTTCAGAAATAAGATAAGAGTGCAAGAAAAGAAAAGACTGAGCATTCAGCTCCACGTCTCTTAAATGATGTGCATGAGTGTGAATATGTACACTTTTATTACTTCTCTGTCTGATACATTTTTCACCTACAAAAAAAAAAGACACCTTTGTGTACATTTGCTTTTTCTGCTGTCTTTATACGACTGTGTGAAAGAGCTCACAATCAAGCGTGACTGTGTGTGTGTAAGTGTGTATTACTCGGCTAAAAATAAGCCCTTTGTCTCTGGGAAGAGCAGCAGAGAGGTAGAGAGAGTGAGAGGACAACCTTTATCGGCGTGATCCAACTTTAATAACTCTACAGGATGTTCGCTGACAACAAACACTCGGTCACAGGGAGACACAGGAAGTTTCCTTACAGTACGTGCGTCACAGCTCAGGTAGGGGGGGGCAGGTGATTTTAGCAGGACCCCCTACTGTGACCTCATCCACAGCCTGGAAAGTTTTAAACAGGTATTAAAGATAATTGAGACCGTTTTATTCCAAAATAGAAGACCTGTTTTTTTTTCAAAAATGGTGCTTTTTACCTGTGAATGACATCATAATTGTACATCAGACAATTTTTACCTTTTTTAAGAATAAAAAGTCACTTGAACACTTGATTCACAGTTACTTTTTTTTCTCCTAATTTTCCCCCAGCGTTGCAAAAGCATCACCATCTTTTCAACGTTATTCTCTTCTAACTTGTTCACTCAGCTCTAATACTACAGTACCAGGGAACACCAGTCATTTGTAATAATTGTGGAAACTGCCAGTGATTTCAAGGAATCTGCAGCGTCTGTAATTTGTAAAAGTAAAAGTGCAAATTGCCTTCCATATTCTGCTGAAGACAGTGGCCCCCCTGATAATACTACATCCGTATGAATCAAACTCTACAATTCCAGTCAGTAATTTGTTGTTGTTGCTGTGCAATTTCGCCTACCATTTGTTGTTTTTTTTTTTTTGTGTTCCTCATGTCATTCAAAAATAGAAGAAGTGGAAAAAGAAAAAGTCTTAAATCAATTTTCAGCTCAATCTTCAGACGTAAAACTTGTTTTGTGAATGCTTGATGTAACATTGAAGTCCTATTCCTTGGTAATCATTTAACCTCAAATGCCTGTTTGAGACATTTTATGTTAAATATTGTAACCCTTCTTCTCTGTGACATTACTCAGTCAAACCAGAACACACAGACGTCACACTCACACTACTGGAATCAGTGCAACTTACTCATTTCCAGTGGTGGTTCTTCTCATATGTCTGCTGAAGATAAATGTCCTTAAATCCATTTAAAAATCATGAAGAAACACTCACTGTAAGTTCAAATATTGCCTTTTAATCATTAAGTTTGTACTTTTACTTCAGTATGTACAGTAGTCTGATGAATGTTATCTGTATTAAGATTCATGTGCAGACATGATTTAAGGCAGCTAACACAGTATGACTTTCAAAAAGCCCACCACTAACTCGCTGACTGCATGGCAACATTACTCCTCTTGAGTTTGAGGGTTCATGTTTCACCTTAGAAATAGCAGATTTACCAAAATAAAAACCTTATCACAAGGTCCAAGGTTTGTATGAAGATTTCAGCCACATCTTGTGGTCTTCCTCAGCAGATGTTATCACAACACTGAAATTCCACACTTCTCTTTGACAAGTGGGAATAATCTCAGTCTCTCTCCTCTGCTCCACTGTTAGGTCTATCAGCAGGTCTCAACGAGGGGAGTCACATCCACCTGCTACATGACGCACATTTCCTTATTTGGGCATCACTTCTGGAGTTGGGGGTGTTCCCCAGAGATAAAGCTGAGCTACTGACACATGTAAAGTTCTCCCAAGGGACTCTCCATAACCTGTTGTTCCACTTCTCCTTTCCATAAAGTTAGGTTGTAAAAAATAAGCAATAAATGAAAAGTGCAAAGCAAGAATCACCTTTGAAGTTCTTCTACATGTTACATGGTGTGCTGTCTCTGTGTTATGGGTGTATAAATAGGTAGAGGTCTGTCTGCAATGAGGTGATAAGTAAAGTTTTAGCTCAGTAATCAGCGCAATCGTTTATGATCTGGGAGACCCTTGTTCGAGACCTGGTGTGGGGACCTACTTTGTAAGGTACTTTATTCATGAACACTTATTGTAACACTCTAATTTTCTACAATTAAAAGCGTAATAAATCAAAAACAGGATTTTTAAGCCTTGTTCCACTTTTATTCGAAAACAAATACAAATACAAATACTTTTGCTGCCTCAACAAATACAGATACAAATACAAATACTGGGCACTCTGCACATCCCAATTACAGTGTGTTACAAACAATTTATTATGTTTATATACTGCTTATAAATGCTAAATAGTGTAACTTCAAGTGAGGTAAAGATGTGTTGCACTACTGACGTGACGAATCATATCTGGTGAGAACATAACTTCTTGCTGTGCATGAGCCTGTGACCTTCTTTCTAAAATACATGTCTCAGTTATGGATATGTGTGTGCACCAGCTGCACGGTCACAGTTTCCATCTCCCCGGTTTACATCAGACGCTGATGTTTTGACATCGTCCTCTCCTCGTTTTTCTTCTGGTCTGGAAGCGGAGACATCCCCCCCCCCCCCCTCCAGCTGTCATGAACATATAAAGTGAGCAATCCGCAGATCGAACCGCAGAGGTGAAATAGGTTTCGCTCTTTCGCATTCCAGGACGCTTTGAAGAGCTACCTGTCTGCCTTCCTGTCCATCACTCCGCTCAACTTCGTATCTTCGGAGGCATCTTGTTGAGGCCGGATCGATGGCTCTGTACAACAGGACAGAGATGAGTAGAAAATATTCACAGCCTCTATCGATCAGTCGGGCTGAACAAACAGTTGCGATGGCGGTGCCGGCCCACGGCATGCTGGGTTATTTTATTATCGGGGCTGAGACAAGACAGGCAGCGAGGATGGAGAGAGGAGGGAGAGGGGCTAATGTGGCATGGAAAATAGTCTGTTATGAAGCAATATTAACCCCCGAGCCTTGAGCTGCACACACACACACACACACACACACACACACACTCTCTATTTGTCACACACACATTCTAAGACACAGCACGGAAGCACACACCCAGCATGCAGAATGTGGCAAGCGTGAAGCATCAATAGTGTGATGAATTACCTTAATATCAGGATTGACTTGCATTCAGGCTGTGCCTCTTCGTCCTAATAACCCCCTGAAATTGTCCACCTTAAATATACAGGATGGATGACATCGCACAGGCCGGAGGAGGAGGAGAAGGAGAGAGAAGGAGGGAAAGTGGGGCAGACAGAATCTAACAGATGGAAGGAGCGGTGAAATGCCATTTATCTTAATGTTTTTATGACAAACAGAATCGTTTTGGTTTTTATCATCATAATCGAAACAGGGAAGAGGAAGACCCTACCTACTTCTGGACTGGACTCAGTTTATTGGCAATATATTTAGCATGACATTTGAGGGTGAAATCAAAAAAGACAACAAAAAGTATTTTCGTCCGAAGTATAAATGCAAAGTATAAAAGGTTCGGGGACAAAACACCCACAATATATCATGACTCTGCAAGTGCTGCTGATCATCGACAATCAATAACCTCACTAGCTGCTGAGTTCCTAAACTTTCTAAACAGACGAACCCTGTTTGGACACTTTGTGTGTTTGCTGGGAATGCTTCCTGCTCCTTGAACTACTCCACACTTAATCCTTCTGCACTTGAATTCAGTTTCTCCAAAACCTGAGTAAACATCAGCGAAGCTCCGAAAAATGTGAAGGATTTACACTGATACAGAATTATAACGTCATTTGTGGGACAGGAAAACAACCTGTAATGTTCAGACTAACATTAATACTGCATGAAAAAATGGTTGAACCAAGCTTAACTTTTCCATAATGCAGTGCAACATCATCTCGTAACATTTGGAAATCAGGGTTTTGTATTTTTAGACAACAGTATTTCAACTTTTACTTAAGTAAAGGATCTGAATATGTCTTCCACCACTGTCTAATAGTATAAAATGTGCAGTGTTTTTGTGTCCTAATCTATCAAACTCATGGATTTGTCTTTGTTGTCTCAAATGTAGCTTCAGCATCATGGACACAAACACAGTATTTTTATTTTAGCGAAGTATAATGCTGCTCACTGCTGGACTGGGCTCAGTTTGGATATCTACGTATGTATGAATATTCAGATAATACAATGTTTGTTTGGTTTATTTTCTTTTTCCTAAAGTGGACACAGACATGGTAAGAAGAAATGCAACTGGCATGGAGAGAAAGCTGGAAAAAAACAAAATCTAATGAAGAGCAATTCTTCTAAAGAGAGAGAGAGAAGAGGAATGAGAGACATAAACACGACACAAAACAGAGACTGAGATCAGTGAAGGAGAAACCCAGATGGAAACAGACAAGCAGAGAGCGGTGAGAGAAATGTATGAAATGTTGGAGAGAAAATGGAGACTTCGAAAGAAAAGAGGCAGATGAGATTGAAGAGCTGGAGAGCAGAAAGAGGCCAGCTCACTGTAAAGATTCCATCCTGTCTACCTCTTTATGGCTCAGAAGGGGTTTTCTTCTTCATGTCACGCTCTGCTGTGTCAGTATGGTCACCCGTTTCAGGTGTTATCAGCCCATTAAATGGCCATTATCAATTGTTAGCACTACCAGTATAATGCTTCAGATGGGGACTGACCATTAGGTGCATATCAACCCATTGGAATAGCAACATAATACACCACTATGTTTTGTTACGCTACATACTATGCCGTTACAAAATAATGATGTTTTATGGTGTGACCACTCCCTCTAGAGTATGGATTTAATGGTTTATTGGGAGGGTGGTGGAAGAACAGGGTGAAAAGGAGGAAGGATAGTTAGAGGGATGATGGGAGAGGGAAGGATGGATGGGGGAAGGGAGAGGGTCGGGGGTGTGAGGATGAGGGGGTAAGGGTCGATGAGATGAGGATCGAGGGATGGGGAGAAAGAAGAGCAGGCGGGAAAGAGGGGAAGGACGGAGTGGATAGGAGAGTGATAGATGTAAGGAGGAGAGGCGTCGACGTCAGGGAGGCAAGAGGGAACGGGGGGGGGGGGTCGAGACTCGGGGGGGTGCTGTCTCGATGGTCTGGCGTCCGTACGAAGCCCCCTGTACCTGTGTTCAAGCGGAGAAGAGAGAAAAGTTAGCGAAGGGGTCGGGGTGGAAGGAGCGGATGTGGTGTGTCCTAATACTCTGTGGTGCGGAAATGGGATGCATACAAGGCGTGGTCTTTGGTTCCCGAACTTTGTTTTTAAGTCTATAAACTTCATTTAGAGAAGATCAAGATCAAGATCATGGTTTGGGTTAAAATGATCACTTGAAACGTGGTTAACTGTTAAAGCAGTAAAATGCAGTAAAAATGTCCTGATGTTACGATAGAAATGTCCTGCAACGTCCTCCCACCCCGCCTCATCCTTCCATGGAAGTGAACTTCATAATTACTACTCTGTAACTCAAAGGTGATCTCCAGCTCACCAATAGATGATGACCATCTACTGAGCCAATTAGGAGGTAGAATAGGGCCATACTACCTCAAATCTATGGGTACTGATAACGACTAATAATGGCCATTTAATGGGCTGATTACATCTGGAGCACTTGTTATGCTGAAATGGAAAATGCTAAAATGGAGGAGTGAAGAGGAAGAGAGAGCAGAGCTGTAGACGGTGTTCTCCTGATGCAGTCAACTCTCATAAACAAGGTGGAGGCGTTCTGGATGTTCGGAGGCGTATTAAACAGCCTGGCAGGAAATCACAGAGGCACAACTTTAGTACTCAGAGTGAATAGTACTCACATAATACTACAGCACACACTGGTTTAAAAAAAATAATACAACTGGAAACCAGTTTTAGCTGGAAACCAAGAAGCAGGTTTTCCTTTTAATAAAGGCAGCAGACTTCTGATCCATTTAATCCATGCAGTTCAGGGTTTGAACATCTCACAGGCTCACCTCTCTTCCCTTCAGGTTCCTGCTGCCATAAGAAGTAAATTTATGAATTAAGCCTGAGCTGAGGTGACTTGTAGGCCAGCAGCTTATCTCTTGTTTGTGTGGCTTGAAGCAGCTTAGGTGTACCTGCACAGCCCCCTGGACATGACACCTATTCATCACAGGGGCTCAGCCTCAATTTATCTCTTTATTCCTGGAGGCAGAGCAGTGAGGAATCAGGTCCTATTCCCCGAAACATCTACATCTGATGCTTTTATTCGAAAAGACGTGATACTGGGTAAAAAAAGTCAAAATAAACTGCAGATTCTAGATCAAGTAAACACTGCTGAGTAGTGGTCAGATAATACATTGATATTGATATTTTCAGTATATGACATGAGCATCTCAGTTTTGAGTCTTACCCTTTGTAATGATGTTTAACACAGAATATAGTAAAACCTATTATTCATTTCATTCTATACACAGTCTGGTGCAGATTCATCACAATCAGCCTCTGTCAATTATGTACTGACTGTATTTTCTCAGCAGTTGAGGATAACCCACTTTTCTTTGTATCTTCTGCATTTTCACTGTTTATTCTCACTCATCACATTGTTATCATCATATTTTCAGTTTTAGTAACTACTATGCATTTCAAGGACACACATGTGCACACATAGCAGACAGTCAGGACTCCAGATAAAGTATTTACACATCACTCTATTATGGTCCTTAACAGAGTTTACCAGCTAGCATATTTGGGTTTCTCAAGAAAGGTTTTTGCAACCAGCAAGATAATACAAAAAAAACGTTGATACTAGTGTCAGTGTAGACATGTTCATTTAGCCTTTGATATGAGAAGGGCAGAATGACTACAATTATTATATGACATTGTTTTTTAATGAAATTCATGGTAATAAAGCGATCGCACAAACCCTGGTGTTGAACAGAGTAACAGAGAGAAGTCTGAGTCCTCCAAACTAAATGACTAATTAAAACTGGTCATTTTCTTCCAAATCAACCTTTATGAGTGTTTTCCAAATCAAAACAAATGTTGGTGTATGACCAATAACAAAATAATTAAAGTCACTGTTTTCTAATATGTCACTGCTACAGTTAGGGTTTAGTTACAATAGGGCGCAAAAACAATTAAGGTTAAGAAAAGATCACCTATGTAGTTAAAAGAAACAGGTTTTACGGTGTAATAACATCACACTACTTCTGACTTTGCTTCTGAGAGACAACAGTCATAGTGAGGACAGACACATGACTGTTGCTGTCAAGAGGACAGTCTATTGGCTTTACAACTTGACACTTGGGAACATGGTTACTGTGGACCGTTACCAACAGTCAACAGTGGTTTGTTTTCACCATCAAGATGATCTTTCCCAAACAATAACCAAGTACTTTTAATTCCCTCAACTTAAATTTCACTAACTGAGACCACGCCAAGAACGTTAGATTTCAATAGTTTAACTGAGATAATGAAAGAGAGCTGAGATGTTGATGGATGGGTTGGAGAACCTGATGAAGTGATGGGCGGAGGAAAAGGGTGAGTTGTGAGAGTTGAGGAACATAGAATGGAGGGTTGAGGGTCAACGATGTATGTATGGTACGTCGACTGGACGACGACTGCCTGGATAGAGCCCCCTGTTCCTGTGTTAAAATGGAGGAGAGAGAATGGTTGATGAAAAGAGAGGGGTTAGGGTGGAATGGACTTGCAACTGAGATGAAGGGAGAAGAACGAATGAGGTATGTCTAAATACTCTGTTGTGCGGAAGTTGGCATGGTCTCTGTTCCCGAACTTTATCTATAAATCTATAAACTTCATAAACGGCACTGATGTTGTCTCTGTCCTATATGTATGAGGGTACCAAATCATGTGATAAAATGTCAGAAAGCTTCCCCAACTCATACAAGTAGCGTTCTAAAGCTGAATTTTTTAAAGATTTTCCAACCCATTCACCCTGCATGTTTACATCAGTGTATTTTCTCTAGAGGAGCTTCAGCCTTTGTCGCTGAAGTCAGTCGTCATCAAGATGGAGCACTGGCGGCTGTTTAGCTAGAAATGTAACCGCCTGTGAATCTGGCACGGTAAAATGTCAGGATAACAGTGGAAGAAGCTGATAAGTGGTGACGCCGTCCTTCCTCTCTGATGAGGAACGGCTATTCCAGTTTGACATCGCTGGCCTGCTCCTCTTTCAGTCTTCTCTGCTCTCCTTCCAAAATGTGAACTTTAGTTGTAGTTCTGCCATGCCCTCAGATTGTTATAAGCTACAGCGATGTTGCACAGAGCAGAGGCCGGATGCACCACTACGCTGAGCAATGAAACAAAGACAAAATGAGGAAGATTGAGATGCCAAATAGCCAAATAGCTACAGTTATAACTCTGCAATTATAATTTGCTGCATCTGGGGAACAGCAGAGATATTAACATTGAAATTATCTTCTCTGAAAAGTTTCCATGTAGTCAATGAACTGATTTCAAATTAGACAACATACAGCAGTTTGTCCAGAAACACTAATCTATTTCACATTTCCACAAAAATTGTTTCTGGATGGTTTTTTTAGACATCCAATGGGGTTTTTTTTACTGTTGTTGAATTTAATGACTTCTCAAACTATGAGTTGACTCACAAGATTTCAGAGTCTGCAGACAGCGAGCAGGCTGTGAGAGACTAACAGCGATGAAGATGAGGCTGTCTCCTCCGGTGCATCTTATCAAGTTATCCTTCTGTCTCACTCTTTTTTTTTTCTGAGTCTCTCTCATCCTCCCTGTCTAACACGACTCTAGTCAGCGCTCTGACTTTTACTCTGATGCTCCACCAAATCCTCATTACATGCTCCACAGCAAAACCAGAACATTTTCCAGTGAGAAGAAAACAGAAAATTGAATAATATCCATGTTAAAGTTAACCTTTGCTTGTTTCAAAGTATTTTGCATAGCCTGTGAGTCTTTTTACATGTAGAAGGTGATACTGTGGCTCTCGATACCTCCTGGAATATATCTGATAATTAACAGTCTGCCATCACCTGGTTAAAAATATAATATAGCTATATAATAGCAAGACAGCTGGCTATTAAAATAACACAGCATTTAAACATTTCCATATAAGGTCTTACTTGTAGCTATACATGCATTTTGAAGATTTAACTTGACTTGGCTCAGATTTGTTTTGACAGATTTGAGATTTTGGCAAAAGAACTTGCCGCAAACCATTTACAAACAACTCTTGAGGAAAGCTTAGGAGGGCAGAATAAGTGAGGACCACAGGGGTATTTCCTCTACTACAGAACAGCTGGTGGGGGTATCCCATGTGGGGTAATGCAGTCATGCTGAGAATCAGTCACACTCAGAGCAGAAAAAAAAAAAAAACATCCTCAGTGTTGTGCATAGTCATGGCAGCAGAGTGTGGAGGTGCAGCAGCAGCCAAGAAGAAACCCCCCACTGGGCTTCCAATGGCAGGTTTCTGTGTCAGCATATAAATTCTCCACCAATTCCTCGTCAAAACATGATGACTACATTACCCGCAATACAACCAACAGTTTGGGTATGAGATAGCGGCTAATGTAGCTTGAAGCTGCTAGCCTCCAGCAGAGATGAGTGGGCTACAGAGGTCTGGTAACCTCGCTTCTACCAAATTCCAGACCCCCTTGAGACTTGTAGTCTTTCTTACAGCTCCCTTTGGAGACACAATAGGCTTTATACTACTTTTTTCACATATAACACCTGGAAACACATTATTTTGCAAGGCAGCTGGATTGGCAAGATCACAGCATTGCAAAATCATGCGAGAATCCATCTTGTCAGGCTACGAGTTATGCACTTGTGTTCAAGTTATGCGTTCACTGGTGGTTCAGACCAATCAGCGTCCTTTGAGGATTCTTGCGTGATCTTGTGATCTCATAAATCCAGCTGCCTCGCACGGTTAGACGGTGATAGACAGATAGTTCATTCAATCACCTGCCAAGTACTTTTTGAAAGTGCCTGCCCTTTTTCCAAACAGTTTCAAAGGATGACTTCTCATATGGTTCTGTGTAACAAACCATCTGGCGCGTCAGAGGTTAGGTCTTATAAGGTATTTCTAGAAGTATTTCTTTCTTTCTTAGGGGTTTCAGTGGAGTTTAGATATTTCAGTGTCATCTCGTCTAAAAGCAGGTTTTGGATGGCAGTCATATCTCCCTTTTCTGCCTTTTTGCTTCTCTGTCAGCAGGAAATCTTTAAGATTCCCTCCTGACACGTATTAAGACATTTAAACATACTCTGCTTGGAACAATAATGTATGTCTGATATGTTTTTTTCCACAAAAAAGTATAATTACCACTTTAAAATCCTCAAAAGGCATCCACTCCTTCTACCTCATCAAAAATTCCAGAATATATGAATATGCAAATATTGTTAATTTCAGAAGTTAAGTGTTGGACTCGTACTTAACTGTAAAGTCCATTCTCAGTGTATGTGTACTGGAGGCTTCAAGTGTCTATGTCACACTTGTGTAAGTTGGATATTGGGGCTAGGATTGGCTTCCAAAATAGTTGTGATGTCACCAATTGTGCTCGTACGCCCGTCCCTAAAAAATCTGATTTCCAATTAACTTTCCACTTTTAGTAGAGGAATGTGAAAACAAACTCTGCACATACAAACATCCAACTGAAAGAAAAAGAAGAAATGGGACTTTAAGGTTTTGGATGGTGATGCATCAAACTTTTGGAGATAGTTACTGAGAGAGAACTGAGAGAAAAGGAAAGTGGCATGCTCTCCAGTGAATGCTATCTTCATTATTTTTGTTCCAGTGCTCCTTTCTGCACAGGCCCCTGTGGTTAGTTTCACTTTCCACTTCTACCATGTAACCAGATTTTTTGAGAATTGGATATTACAGCCTGCATAGACGTGTCAGCTGCTGGCGAACGGCTGCTAGAAGTTGGTGAGCAGTCCTTTTGGCCTCCAGGGAGCTTGGAAGGAGAATAGAGGCCATACCTGCAGCTAAACTGCTGCCACCTCACTGTTGTTTCTACCTTTACCTTCCAGCTACCTGCTAGTCTTCCCAGTCAGACACAGACCCCCATCGTTCACACAGTCCTTTTGCAGTTATAATGACTGTAAAAAAAGCCATTCTTCCACTCCATCTGGTTTATTATGTCTTGTAATGTTCTGTGATCTCCGAGTGTGAGGTTACTGTGCTGTCATGACTTTCAGTAGGAATATTATTTTAAGTCACTCCCCGCTGGATGTGATTGAATTTAATGAGCTCGTGGCAGGTCTGTCAGGTTTGCCAACGACTGAGCTCGGATAGAACTGTTCTGTCATCTTTCAGGTGTATGAGGAGGATATTGTGGTTAATGCTCAAATATAGATCCGCTTTCTTGTTTTTGCAGGAATATATCACTTTAAATACCTTTAAATACCTCCGCTTTTCAAACTTCTTCTTGTTAAGAACCCCCCCAAAGCTGAGAAATGTTAGAGTACAGAAACTCCCAGCTGAAGGCAGTCTGCTGTAGGTGGGAAGATAACAGAGCCAGTGAATCCTCATCCAGTTCTACCATCTGGTTAAATTCCAGGGACTGAATTTAGAAATGAAAAACCTCTGTTTTGGCGTGCAGCCAGCGAGGGGTACAGAGTGACTTCAGCTGCTAACAGCTACACCGCTCAACCAGATTAAATTATTTGGCTCAGCTCACTCATACAGTCAGCCAGTGATATCTGTGAACTTGATAAGAGGATGCTGGAGAAAAAAAAAATGTATTGCATGTTAATAATGTAACACATATTAACGTAATTACACAGTATGGAACTGTGGCTTACCGATATATAGGAAAGCAAGGCTAAAATGCACACATAAGTGAAACACAGTCTAAATATTATGATTGGAGTAAATATTTTAGATATGTTTAATAGTAGTTTAATCAATAATTTGACTGTTACAGCTTGAAGCTAATAGCTGACACTAACAATAAGTTTCATCATCTTATCATCATCAATTGATTAATTTTGGGTTAATTGTTTAGTGTATATTTTCAGAAAATAGTGAAGAATTACTATCAAACATGGCTTCTTCTAATATCTATGATTCGTCAGTGACCAACAGTCCAAAAGCTAAAGATTTACAATCATAAACAACAGGAAGTTTGTCTGGTGCTTTTACTTTGAAAAATGTTTAAACTATTAATTTATAACTGATTAATTGTGCAGAAGCTGCATATATTTACCTTCTCTCACTACTTGCTTGATCAGGAAACTAACTCATTTACAAAAGGCACCTACTTTCATTAGAAAGTGGTCGTACTGAGTCATTTTACTCAGTCGGACAGATATCTAACTCGCCATGACTCTCATGACTCATGACTTGTCTTCTAAGTCCTGATGTTTTGATCTAATAATCGCCGCTGTTTAAAGATATTCGCCGTCATCTGTGATTTATTGGACAATAAATTGGAAGTGAAGAGATGGCAAAGATGACAGAGAGAGGAGCGATGGGACGTGACGCAACTTGAAAGCAAACTTGTGACACCTCAGGTGATCTGTGACTTTGACTTTTAATACACAACGACACTCCTTCTTAAAAAAAAGTTATAGATCACTGCAGTGTAATTAACCTCTCCGCGGGCTAGAGGCTCCCTCCGTCGCTCTCACAAGAACCGGCGCAGGTTGTTTTGAAACATCAGGACCGCCGGCTGTAAAATAAGTTAAGGTAAGAGGTGACGGGTAAAGAAGAAAAGAGATAGAGAGAGATCCAGCAGGATGCCTTTAATCCTCGCTGTCACACAAACACACAAACACACAAACACACACTGTCAAATCTGATTTAGCTGCTGTTCTGATGACCGGCGAAAGAGTTTGGGGACATTTAATCAATCTAAGAGTTGGCCCCAAAAACTTGTCTGCAAATGAAACATTATCGAACGCGCAGAGCCATGACCTCTGACCTTCCAGTCAGAGAGAAAAAAACAAATAAAATGCGCTTCATAGATCAGTGGGTGTCTCAATAAATCGCTCCACACCTGCAAGTTCATTTGCCACCAGAAGATGATGGTCCTGATTTAACAGAAGTCTCTCGCCTTCGTGGAAACCTGCAGAATCTGAATTATCTTCCTGTAGTGTTTCCATCCTGTTTTATTGAAAAAATGTTTGCTTCATTGAGATCTTTAGACAGAGTGGTTTATAACGATGAGACGAGTATCTTCCTCTGTGAATTAATGCAGCCTGATTGGTGCTGCTTGGGTTTTCAAAATAAGACTACATAAAGAACGCATGTAATAACTCAAGTTATAATTGATCAAAATGTAGACCCCATTGCCTAGTGTTAATGAGACTTTTTGAATAAGAGTTAAAATGAAATAAAACAGAATTGTGATTTGCTACGAGGTCATACATCTGTCAGGCCTAACGAAGGCTGTATCTGAACTAACTAAGCGTTTCTCTTTAAGGGAGGCCTTTGATAAAATAAAGTCACGCTGTTATAGTTTCATATCTTCCTGTCGATGGTGTAAATGCTGTTGCTGCTGTATGGAAACAGAGGAAACTGCTAAATATAAACCAGCGTCCAGTACAGAATCAGTCACATGATTTCTAGTCTTCAAAACCACCAAGACTGCAGCTCACTGCACCCAGCACACACACACACACACACACACACACACACACACACACACACACACACAAGAGGAGACTCACTAGAGAACTACTGCATCTCGATCCCAATCATAGTGATGATGGTGATGTATCGGCTAACAATTGTGAAGCTAATTATTATTATTTTAATCCCTACCTGTGTTTTTTTTTTATTATCATTATTATTATTTATTGATTTTATTATCCTTATTTTTAATTCTTGTTGAGCTTTTCTATTCTGTGTTATTGCTTTTGCTGCTGTAATAAAGATATTTCCCTCTGGGGATTAATGAAGTACCTCCCTACCTAATTAGCTTCTTGAACACAGAGCATGATAAGAAAGACATGCTGATGACAGGATAGCAGAGAGAGAGAGAGAGACAGAGAGAGAGAGAGAGAGAGAGAGAGAGAGAGCGGGGTGAAGAATGGCAGAAAGAAAATCAAAGTTAAGAAAAAAGGAAGAGGCAGATGATACACTTGAGGAGGTGATATTGAGACACAGCTGCAGGGTTTTTAATGCACATTTTGAACTGATGCAGGGAAAGAATCCATTAAAATAAACAAAAGCTTAAATATTATGAAAAATCCCTTTTTTCTGCTTTTTTTGGCTCTGAAGATGCACAGTTTCATACTGTTAATGGGCGAATAAATGTTGGCACAAAGACATATTTTACATCCAGCTGTTTAGCATCAGTCTGCTGCTGCAAATACAGAAAACCCCCAGAATCCAACAAAAACACCACAGAGCATTTATTTGATTCATGCAAGTAACATAAATAACATTTTAGACGTATGTCAACACATCAGAATATGTCAGTCGATTTCTCAGCGTTGATGCATGTCATCTCAACTGGTTCAAACTGGTCGCTACATACACACATATGCACTCTGGGTGTTAATCAGCTCCTCCTCTGTGCAGAAAAACACTCAGGGAATTCCCACTGGCTCACCTGTTCACTGACAGAGCAGCAACAGCAACCTTCCATTCATATTATATATATATAACATAAGCATTAACACATCAATACATGATTTATAAGATCTAATATCTTCACATTTGAACGCTGCCCCTTGAGTGGATCTTCTGTCACTATGATACATTCAGTGTGTGCGATGAGCATCAATTAATGCAAAGTTACTGTAAAGACATTACTTAGAGTAAAATTAGGGCTTTTTGTTTGTTGAAAATCAAATGTATCTATTTATACCTGATTGAAATTGTATTTGCAGTGGAAACCGTAGAGTTTAACTTTTTTTGTTATTCTTGGAAGGATTCTGCTCATTTGCATTTTCTACCCATTTTTCTCACTTTCAGAGCTGTCGACAACACAATTGATCCTTGTTTACTAAGCAACCTGGTATTTTTTTTTTCCCATTGAAAAATGAAAACAATGAGAACAATGATTCACATTTTCAGTTAAAGTTTACGCAGCATTTGAATGGAAACATGTTTTAGAGAGAGAGAAGAGAAAGTGATAGGAGGAGAGGTAAACAGCTTAGTTATGTGTTCCTCGACTGCATCGTTTATGCGTGTGTGTGTGTGTGTGTGTGTGTGTGTGTGTGTGTGTGTGTTAGAGAGAGAAACTGAGAGAAAAAACAATGAAGCTGTTTGCCAGGCAGCATTGTTTACCTCTCTGACTGTCTATAAATACTTCTCTCCTCCCCTGCATCCCTCGCTCCCTCCTCTCTCCTCTTTCCCCTCCCTTCCTCTATCACGTTCCCAAATCGTGGTCAGATCTGCAGATGAGCGTGAGAGACTTCTACATTTTATTTAATGAAAGCGCAGCACAACTAGCTAGAAGGTAAAATAACTACATACACATCTTACACTCAGGGATGCACAAACAACCACACCTACACATATATATATATATATATATATATATATATATATATATATATATATATATATATATATATATATATATATATATATATATATATTTGGAGCTTTTCAGAAAATGCAGAAACAAAATAGAAGAAGAGGAAGATGGAGGAACTATGCAGGAGTGAGGTGGAGGATGTTGTTTGAGAAAGACAGAAGGAGAAGTTGGGGGTAGTTGTTCAGTGCTCTGATTGGAGCAGATTAAACGGCGGACAATCAATCATTCGTCAAAAGCTTCAAAGCCGAGCAGACAGCAGAACAACAACATTTGTGAGCGTATATAGTGAAGACCGGAGAAGTTTATTCTGGATTTTAACTACAAGCTGTCACACTTGTGCTTTTCATTCTTAATGCAGTTTAGTTTCTCCTGACAGCAGCAGCAGGAAGCAGGTTCTCTCTCTCTCTGCAGAGGAGAAACGGTCAGAAGAAGGTGTTAATTTGTGTTTTCACTTTTTATTATTTTTCTCTGCACAGCAGCTCTGTGGTACATGAATGGAAGTCCTGGTCTTCCTTGTCAAGATCAAGACTGTTTTATACTTTGTGTCTTTGCTGATTGTTGGTCCAGAACTCTACATATGAGGATGTTCTTCAGTTTTGTATCTTTTGAAACAGTTTGCTCCAACTGTGAAAAGATGACTAACTGACCTTTTTAAACCTTTGCATTGTTAAAGGGGACATATTATGTTTCTGGTTTTCTGTTGTTTAGATATTGTTATGATGTCTGAGGTTAAACATGGTCCAAGTTCCAAAGCTTGAGGTTAACATGTGTAGAAATGCTGCCTGCAAGACAAAAAAACAGGGTGTCAATCTGCTCCAAATCCTTAGTTTGCAACATTTTTTCTACTTTGCAGATGAGCTGCTGTCATGCAGCTCATGCATGCAAAGCTTGTTCTGCAGCCTTGGTTGCTAAGGTTGTTGCTAAGATTCTCGCTCAAACATGTATGACTGTGGAAAAAGTAGTGAAATTGTACTACTATAGGTGGTTTCATGGTTTGTTGATGCAGCTTTCTGAGCAGCCAGACGTCAACCGCGATGAAGCCGAGAATTTTTAAACCATAAATCATGTAAAGATATTCAAGTTGAGCCCCAGAATATAAATATAGACATGAACAGGTGCGTGATACTTCCCTTTTAAGTGTGTCATGCATTCATCCAGTAGAAAGTGGTCTGGTATGAGATACAAGCAGCTTCTATATCTGCATGACGTTGTATTCAAAGTGCTTCACAGAGCTTAAATGAAGACAAAATGAAAAAGGCGAAATAGAAAAGAGACAATTATGAATAAGGATAAAATATACACAAGAGTATAATCATTACCTGACAAGAGAAGCTGGAAGTTATAAACATTTAATCAGAAAAAATTAAAATGCTTGTGTCTTCAGTCAGATACAAGAGAAACTTCAGTTTTAACTATTTCATTCATTGCTTTGTACAAATTAACAGTCAATTACATGCACGTCACTGCAAACTGATATATTTCTTTAAGCTTTTTTTTTTTTCTATGTTTTATTTTCATACATAAATGAGGAGCCCTTGAGCAATGTGAACGCTTTAAATTCACTGCTGTAACTACACTTTGATCTCATCTCTTCATTCGGTATTTAAATGTATTCAGACGGCAGCACAGAGGCCAAGTGAGGGATGAAGGAAGGTGGAGGATACCTGAAAATGAAATTGAACTAAATGATTATTATTGAGATGCTTTGTCAACTTTGAACGCTCATGAATATCAGATGATGACTTAAGTGCTGCTGATGAGACAGAAGCCGCCGCACTGTGTTGTTTATTGAACAGAGCAGGAAACATACTGTAGCATCCATGTTGAAAAGGTTTGCATTGTCATCACACTATGTGCTGTAAACATCGATTTGTGTTGCTGTTCGTTTTAAAACAACAACAACAAAGAAAACAGGGCATGTGCAGATATGATACTGTTCAAAAATGTTGCATAATAGCTTTTTATCCCAATAATCTGTTTTATGATTAACAGAAACTTTATATTCTGAATTGATGAGCTTGTGACTGCGACTGATTAGATACACGCTGATAATATGACACCATGAATAGATGTAGAAGCTAGGGATGTGCAGAGAGCCCAGTATTTGTATTTGTATCTGTATTTGTTGAGGCAGCAAAATTATTTGTATTTGTATTTGTATTCGTATAAAAGTGGAAAGAGGCTTAAAAATCCTGTTTTTGTTTTTATTACGCTTTTAATTTTAGAAAATTAAAGTGTTAGAATAAGTGTTCATGATGCGTGTGTCAGTAGTTCAGCTTTATCTCTGGGGAACACTCCCAACCCAGGGAGTGATGTCCAAATTAGGAAATATGCGTCATGTAGCAGGTGGATGTGACTCCCCTCACTGAGACCTGCTGATAGACGTCACAGCGGAGCAGAGGAGCGACACTGAGATAGCAATGTAACCGACCTGCACTCTGGTATTTGACATGGTTTATTTTTCTTCTTGAAAACAAATAACTTTTGAAATATTTCTATGAAACAAATATTCGTAAAAAAACAAAAAAAAAAAAACACTATTTGTGCTTTCTTTGTATTTGTATTCGGGCACACCCCTAGTAGAAGCTGTATCAGACAGAGTATCAACATGATGTCAAAACTTTGAAAACAGAAGCTAAAATAAAAATGATTCTGGAGCAGCACACAGAACAGGAAGGAGACGGAGAAGCACTCAATCAAATAAAAACACAATATGACTCCCAACCTCACACCCTGTGTTGTTATTGGCTGGGGGGCAACACACCCACTGCACAAAGCATCCTGAATGCAGCAAAATAATAAATTACAGGCCGAGTCTCTGCAGATAAACACATTATTTTTGCACGAGTCTGCATTTGGTTTTTAAGTAAAATCCTGCATAGTAAAACTTTAATAATGCATACTTATATCAACAGCTGCCGGAGTAGTAGCAAGGTGGAGGTAGTGTTGCATTAATTCATAACTAAGGGCTGTTATACATTATTCTACTATAATACACATTCTTACTATTCAGTTTTAGGAAATGGAGACGGAGCAGATATCAGATTAGAGTTCACTTGTCAACCCTGTCTCCTAGAAATTAAGTTGATATGTTGTGCAATATATGTACAATATGTTTCGCTGGAAACATAATGATGCTGAATGACATTTTCTCTCAAAATAATGTTAATTAACATACTTGGCAAATTGCAAAAATGTTAATACTGAACATATGAGTGAAGACAGCACTTTCCACCAAAATATCTGATCCTGCAGTACAGTATCCGCTGGTAATAGCTACAGCAATGTTAAACTTTTTATGGTTATGTTCAGGCACTGGCAGCGTCCTGCATCTTCCACCCCGACCTCCTCCCTCCGACTCCAGAGCTTGTAACACTTCATTCATTTAAAAAACATTGCCTCTGAACATAATCCTGGCAGCGATTATGTTTGCCAGCGTAACATAGCTGGGAAAACAATTTAGTTTCATATGAACGTAATATCTAGGAGACAGGGTTGCACTTGTCAACACATGCCAAAGGAACATAGTGAACATCAGCCAGCTTTTGACATGAGAGCTGAATATTACTGGCACCCTCCACATGTGGTAATTTATTTTAGATGCCTCACACAGCAAAACACAGATCAGTGTGAGCTTTAATACAAGTGCTTCGAGATGTAATCTCATACAGAGCGGAGAGAGGCTGATGATATGCAACAAAGATTACCAGCTGGATTCAATTTGGATTGGGAGTAATGGTTAGATGGTATGTATCATATCCTACTGTCAACCACCAGCATTAAGCTTTTCTCTCAATATGCTGTTTCCACTGGGAGGTCAGCTATAGAAAAGCTACTTGCAGATAATCAGTGTTTTGCTTCCTGTCAGTGGGACATTAAACCTGGTTGTTTTAAAGTCTTACCATCTCTTGTCATCTCTGTTCTGTAGTGAACCCGTCTGGTAAAATATAGAGTTAACCAGTAGATCAAGGGACAAAACAAAAAAAAGAGAGACTTGTCATGAGGGATGTGCAGAGAGCCCAGTATTTGTATTTGTATCTGTATTTGTTGAGGCAGCAGAATTATTTGTATTTGTATTTGTATTCGAATAAAAGTGGAAAGAGGCTGTTTTTGTTTTTATTACACTTTTAATTTTAGAAAATTAAAGTGTTACAATAAGTGTTCATGAAGTGTTCCCTTGGTAGCACTTCATTTGTGTCAGTAGCTCAGCTTTATCTCTGGGGAACACCCGCAACTCTCCAGGAGTGATGATGTCCAAATTAGGAAATGTGCGTCATGTAGCAGGTGGATGTGACTCCCCTCATTGAGACCTGCTGATAGACGTAACAGCGGAGCAGAGGAGAGACACTGAGATAGTGATGTAATCGACCTGTGTGCTGGTATTTAATGTTTGTTTGTTTTTTTCTTCCCGAAAACAAATAATTTTTAAAATATTTGTATGAAACAAATATTTGTAAAAAAAAAAACCCACTATTTGTGCTTTGCCGAATAACGTAACCCCTACTTTTCACTCAGTTTTATCTCGCCTTTATCAGGTGACACAAAGTGAACAGACTTTTACTGACTTGGTTTTCATATTTAGCTCGTGTCTAACAACATGGTGAAAAGCTCGGAGCGGGTGAGGATTGTCCAAAAAAATGGTCAACGCAGCGAGGTGTGTAGTCGGCGGCGAGGCTGCCGTTGTGTGCTTTGCCCTTTTACTAGACTAATAGACACAGTGTGCTGGGGTTTCCGAAAGCCTCCAGCAACAACCTGAATGCAGAAGACCTCCTTTGCTCTACACCTCCACCTCCATCTGTCCTTCACCGCTTCTCACTGTCCTTTTTTTTTTCTCTTCCCCTCCCCTGTCATATTGTTTGTTTCTCTTCTTCTTCTTCTATCTCTTGTTTGTGTCTGTTCTCCCTCTTTTTTCTCTTTTCTCTCTGCGTTTCTTCCTCCCCGACTGTGTTCTTTATGCCTGAGCCCTGTGCTGGCTGTGCTAACATTATTTACTGTACAGCTGGAAACTGCACACACACACACACACACACACATAATGACATGATGAATGGATGAACACAGAGACATTGATAAGAAATAGGGGAAATAGAAGAATGCTAATGCAGAACACCAGTTTGCCCGCACACACACACACACACATACTAACACACACACACACACACACACACACACACACACTAACACACACACACACATACTAACACACACACACATTGTGATAATTGTCTTTGAACCCTTTACATGTAAAATATATGTGTGAATATGAATGTTTGTGTGTATAACTACACACGCTTGTGCCATTTAAACATGTGTGTTTTATCACATCTGTGTGTGTTTATTTTAGTATCTTTTTGGGCTTCAAATGTATCTGTGTGTGTGTGTGTGTGTGTGTGTGTGTGTGTGTGTGTACATGTGTGTCAGGGAGCAGAGGGATTTAACCAGGAGGAGGAGGAGGAGGAGATAGATGGAAGCCCTGTGATAGAGGCAGTTGCCGGGTGACAGTTGGGGGTGACTTAGCGACCCGCTGCCAAATTACTTTCTTGGAAGAAGAGCAGAGTAGAGCTTAAGATAGCTCCATACTTATCTGTTATAACTCATGGTGGGAGATAGAGAAAAAAGATGGAGGGAAGGGAGAGGTGTGAGAGCAAGAGACGACCGGGGAGGGGAAGGGTGAGAGACGTGGAAGAGGAAGTAGAGGTGAGAGGAAAGAGGAGATGAGAAGAAGGAAGGAAAGAAGGAGGAGAAAACGATAAGAGAGGTATCTAGGACATGAGATAAGAGAAGGGCATAGGGAAAGAAGAACAGAAGCATGTGGGGGAAGAACGTGAGAAGGGAAGAAAAGGAGGAGATGGAGGTGACAAAAAGGGGGAGGAGAGAAGGAGATAGCAAGATGAAATATAGTGACAGATAGGAAGATGACAGGAGATGGAAGAAGATCAAGGCGAGTTGTAGGATGAGACGGGAGAATGATGGAAGGAGGGAAGAGAAGCTGGTTAAAAACAAGGGAAGTCTAGGGGGGGAAAGAAAGAGAAGAGGGGCGGAGGGAGAGAAAAAGAAGGAAAGAGGAGATTCAGGTATTAGTTATGCTCAGGAAACATCATGAACCCGAGGATGGACCTGCTCCGTCTGTAGCGGCGACTCTGTGCTGAATAATACAGAGGAGGCAGGAAAATGGAGATTTGAGGTTTCAGGTTGTTTTTTCTGCAGCTGACACTGTTGGAAGAGTGTAGGCAGTATCATCATCTGTGTTTAGTAGCTGGTATATTCTAGTATTTATTAGCAGTTGTGGCCTGTGTATATGAATATCTGTATAATTTATTTACATGGCGCTGGTTTTCCTCCAGATTCTCCTCCACATCTTGGCTGCAGACAGTCAAAACAGGAATCCACGACTAGTTTTCCACCAGTTCAAACTTCACCATCAAGATATACTTGAAACTAGTTCTGTTTATAATATCTCTGCATGGCAACTATGGTGCAGTTAAAGGGAAACTTCTCTATTTTTCAACCGGGACACTATTTTCCATTTTTTTGTGTCTAAGTGACTAATGAGGACAACTTTTTTTTGAAATGTATTAAGCGAGAGCCCTGCAGCCGGCAGCCGCAAAACGAGCTTCCGCGCCGTCAATGTACGTCCATTAAAAGTGCTTGTTTTTGCCACCGGCAGGGTCAGGTTGTTATTATAAGTGTCTGACAACATTATGGAAAGGACCATACAGAGAAATGATCCAATCTGTTTGTTATTGTGTCAAATCAAGGAGAAGAAAGAGAAGAAGGAGAAGAAGAAAAAAAGAAGGTTGCGTATTTCTATAAGCTATAAGCATGAGACGGAAAGATCCAGTATTTAACAAGAAAATAAAATATATATACACGTCATCTTATGGGACCAAATTCTACTTTCTAAAAATTGTCAAACATCTCGTGACCCCTCGGATTAATCTGTTGACACCGACACTGGATGGGGAGCTCTAATGAGATTAAAGAGGTCAGATATCACATCCTGCTGGTTCACACACAAAACCATCCATGCACATACGATCTCATTGTCAACACAAACACACGATAAGTTGCCTTCACACATACACATTCCAACAAGTAAACACACCTTGACACTGATAAATGCCATAAACACACACTCTCTGTCTTACACACACTCTCATGTTTGCACACACACACACACGCACACACGGACACTGACTGACGCTGACAGATGGCGGGTCGTCGGATTGAACGTGGCGACGGCGGTGCCGCTTTTGCGCGTAGATTCCACACCGAGGGGCGTTGCCCAGGGAAACCGTTTTGCAGCCGAAACTGAGATTGAGTTTCCCCTTCGCCAGGGTGACAGATAACAAGACCCCGGCAATCAAACCCCGACAGTATCAAACGCTCGACCATCAGTCAGAGCTGACAGTCGACTGTAGGCGGACAGAAGAAGGATAGATGATCCCCGCGAGGAGACGAGGAGACACAGGAGATAGCGGAGGAGATAGGAAGTGAGGAGACAAAAACAACCACAAGATATGTGACTGAGATGTTCTTGCTTATATTGGTGCATTTAGATACTTCTGTTGCTTCTCTTGCAGATGTTTCACATTAAAAGCCAAACAGCAGTTCAGAGTACACCATCCCTTCCTCCCTTTGCCTTTATTTGTTTGTACAGATGGTCATTATTTGCACTGACAGTTTACAGTACTCACTGTACACACTCCGACCTACACAGACACATACAGGCCAAAGAGGCCAGAGAGACATAAAACATGCACCTCCCTTTACAAATAACTGAAACAATGCTCAGAAACTCTGCTCAATGAATCAGATCCAGCTGATAAAACTAAATGGTGCAGTTTGGCAAACAGTTTTCTTCCTCTCATTAAAGATTCCCTCCAGACATGTATTAAGACATATAAAATACTCTGCTTGGAACAATGGATGTCTGATATGTTTTTTTTTTTTGGGAGGGGGGATTATAATTACCACTTTAAAATCCCTCATCAAAAATTCCATAATTTATGAATATGCAAATATAGTCATGGTGGCTTCTCTGGCTCCCGGTTATGGTGTTAAGAGTGTTAGTGACTCTGTGTGTAGATAACACAACCAGTGCAACTAGGCCAAGAAGGTTTACAGCCCGACCCAACTCCTGAACATTAGCAGCAACTCTGCCGCCTCACTTCCACCAAAGCTTAGTGCGGCGCTCAGCAGACTGCAGCTCCTGAGGCCCTGCAGCTGGTGTAGCAGACTACGGTTCAGAGAGGAGGGGAGGCGGAGGTTTGTTAGTCAAGCTAAAAGCTAACATGACCAGGCTAGCCATTCCATCACTCTTTCTGGTCAATGTTCACTCAGTGGAAAACAAAAATGGATCTGATCCGACTGAGACTGATTCATTGGGAGATGAGGAACTGTTGTGATTTTCACCTAAACAGCGATATGCCAGACTCAGCTTTCAACTCGACGGGTTGCTACTCTTCCGTACAGATCAGAATCACTCGGTGAAAACCAGAGAAGATAGACTCTGCATATAATTATCTTTAATTATAAATGATTGGTTCCTTAGATTTCCTACCTGACTGAATCTGTGTTTTTGAGACTGTCCTTGGTTCAGTGCAGCTTCAAAGCAGAAATGCTCAACCATGACTGCTTATTTTGCTCCTGATATGTCTTGTAGCACATAAAAAACACCACATAGACATGTCAACAAGGTTCAAAACTCCATTTTGTTTTTTAAAGAGGGAGTCTTTAAAAAAAACGGCCTTAGTCAGCCATCACTTTTTTCAACTAAAACTTATAGATTAATCTAAAATTGTACTAAATTTTTGTTGTTTTTTGTTTTGTTTTGTTTTTTCTATAACTCAGTTACTATAGTTTAATTCCAGTTACACAGATCAGAACACAGCAGGATTGATTTCATATGGTTCACCAACCCACAATGCACTGAGAATGAACCAATAGCCTGTTTATTAAATGTTCAGTACATTGCATGACAGATTGGAACAGATTAAAACAGGATTACAGGATGTAAATGTCATATCCATAATGGATCAATGTAAGCTCACACAATCTCCATTTAAAACGAAGATATGAAGATATCTAACGCTACTGTAAGTAGAAAATGTGGCCCAACAACGAACCTGCTAAGATCATATTACACATCCATGGCTTTGATACTTTAGAATCAGGTGGTCAGATGGCTTTTATTTAATACACAATTTGTCAGACTGTGTTATTGTGTTATCAACGTCTTTTATATGTTGCTTATTTTGTTCTTATTGTATTGTTTTGACTTATTGTTGATCTATTGTCATATCCTGTTTACTGATTAGGAGGGCGTTCCATTGACTATTTGTCGCAGTCCGTTGATGCACCGTGCTGAATTCATATTGTGGCAAATTGTGAAGGGAAGTGTGCACTAGGAATGGAAGGGGGGGGGGGGGGGCTCCACAACGTCTGTAGCTCCAGGGCCCATAGTCATGTTAAGCTGCCTCTGCTTGCAAGTCCAGTGAGGTCTATGACAGAGAAATGGGCGACTTCTTGGAGACGCTTCATCATCATCATGTGATGTCAGTGTCCTCTGCTGCACTGCTCACGTTCACAGCCGTTAGCTGTTAGCGCTAACACAGTAATAGAGAATGTAAGCAGTCTGCTATCTGAGCTAGCATGTTGCAGGAGACAGCGACAATAATGGAGGTGCAGGGAAAAATGGCAGCGCTCTGATAGTCTGTTTATGTTTGTGTATTATTTTAATCTTTTAGCTTTTTAGAATGTTTAAGATTTAGATTCAAGGTCACGTCAAAGCACTGATTTCATGCTCTGTGTGTGTCCATGCGCTCCTCTATGTGCACACTGAGTGCTCCTGTGTGTGTATAAATCAAGCATTTCTGAGAGGATCATGTTTCCCAGCATGAGCTGGTTGATTAAAGCTGCTGACTGAAAACATATTCTCATTGACATCCAGTCAATAAAGCTTCCTGGAAATCTGATCTGTTCAGGAGCTTCCTGCAGGTTTAAAGACATCGGAGCCTCTTCAGAGGTCTGATAGATGACGTCTCATATAAAAGACGAAAGCTCTGTTGTTGCTTCTCATGTGAAATATTTACTCTCGATTCTTCTAATGTCACGTATCCAATGCTGAGTGTGAACTGATCGGAGCTTGATTATATGTCTCAGTGTTCTGTTCTGATAGGTCTTTACTGACATGTCATTTAATTCTAGACAGTGTCAACTGTATGAATCCTTTCCTTCACCTAATTTCATTGGTTCTCGTTTAAATGTCACCTGGTTTACCAACTGTGAAAGTCAGACTCACATTTTATGAGTTGTGTTTTCCTAAAAAGAGCTAAATGTCTTGAAACAAACAGATTTTAAATGTTCAGCATTTTTTTCCCCCCAAATCGTGTCACATCACAAACAAAATCTGGGCTTCATCGCACTTGACTCGCCACTCAAACTGGATAAATGAAAGTGTTTTGAAAAACACTTGTGATAGTTTCAGTTGTCTTTTGAATCAAGTGATGATATTATACTGAGACTTTTGTTGCAGGATGTTGTCACTTGTTTTTGAAGTAATCAGTTCACTCGTAGATGTAAGAGTCAGTTAAAAAATAAAGGACTTGAAGTTTATTTGAGAATAATATCAATACTCTCTCTCTTGTCATATTCTAATTGCCAGCATATAATCCCATTTAACATGTTCAAATAGCTCTGACGCTGCAGGTACATATTAGAGCACAACAAAAAATATATAAATATAAGAAGGACCTGAATTTGGAGAAATTGATGGATGTAATTAAAGTGCATACTTTAGACACGTCAATGAATAAAGTAAATCAACACAATCCTACATGCACCTACAGTACATAAACAGCATATATACAGTACTACACACACACACATTCACACAAATACTGTATACTAAGCCATATTTTCTTATTTACATAGTCCAAAATTACAAATAACAAGTTAATGTTAATTTCCAGCAGACGGAAATTGGATTAAATAAATAAGGCGCAGACACACAAACTGCAGGCTGTAAAAATCTTTACATAAACATTCACAAACAACAAGGCTGCAAGCAAACACAAATAAACCAACAGCCTGAGTATGTATAGTCATGCAACTGTTACTAACATAGTGATGCACACATGCATAGAAGAGCTCAGATACCACACAGACACACACTAGTGCACATGTTGTACCATAGGAGACTTGTTGTTGTTGTTGTTGCACACACACACACACACAAAATCTCAATGCTAAACCCACTGCGTATAATGTGAGTGAACGCACAGCTCATTACAATAATCCCTCTGTAACACGGACTCAGACAAGTCAGCATCTCCGCAGTGTGTGAACCTCTGTCATTCTGTATGTAGACATCTTTTCTTTGTGTACGTGTGTTTTTGTGTGCTTGTCAGCCGAATGCAGGGATGACTGAGCTTTAGACGGTCGGTGAGACAGACGGAGAGGAAGTCAAGAAGCACGACAGAGCGCAGACATCTCTGCAGCACCGTAGACTGTCTGACATATGTAACTGAGGGGCACAACAGCTGTATTGTAGATAAGAACAGTGTGATGTAGAAGCGGGCGATACTGGATGTATTAAAGGAATAGTTCCACATTTTGGGAAATGCACTTTTTTTTAATCTGCACTTTTTTTCTAAGTTAAGCTAAGCAGATACAGACTGCAGCTGCACGTTTACTGTACATGACAGTGGTATCAATCATCTCATCTAACTCAAACTAACATGTCAAAATACTCCTCAAATTTTTCATCATGGTATATATCGATGGCTTAAGATCCAAACCTCCTATCTGAAAAATGCACTTTTTTGAGAAAACTAAAAAAAACTTGTTTTCTTGCAGAATGCTATTTGTTAAGGATACCCAATATATAATACACTGTTTTTGGACTATATTATCATATTACATGTTAACAATACCAACTAGGTATTAATGCCTCGCAAAGTGCAGATAGGAGCTTTTGCACTTGGTGCAAGTTGGAAGAGGTTCTACAAAACGACGCTCTAAATTGTCTGAGTTGTGTGACTTTTCTGTCACAACGAAGGGCGGGATTATCTTGCAGACAGACTGAATATGTCCAAAGTGAAATCCGCCAATCAGAAAACTCTGCAGATAGGAGGTTTTGTGCTTTGGCCATCGATATGTAATTTGATACAGCAGTATTGATGCATAATGTCATTCAGGGGACCATCTATACAGATAAAATAATCAAATGAGAATGTCAAGTTTTCTCTTCTAGTAAAATAAACACCTGAGAAAAATCAAACTACATCATCACATTGACGCAAAAATCCTTAAACATATGAATGCTATGGCAAAATCTCTCATTGTGGACAATTTTCTGTTGTCTCGTGGTATAAATCTTAATACAGCCTAACATGTAACATGCAATATCTCTTAAGCCACGCCTGCACATTACATTGAAAAAGCTAAATGTCTGTCTTTGATAAGCAAAATAAACCTCAGTGGTTGTTTTTTATCAGTGCTATATCAATACTTTTGCATTTGAATGGCTTGATTATTTACCCATAGCCTTTTCATGACTGCCAAGCAACTTTATGATGTCATTTCATTTCTATTTTTTTTTTTTGTCTTTTCACATCTCAAACTGCTAACAAGCCTTGTGGGTCTCATTAACATTCTGTGAGTCCACCCTAATAAAATTCTAATGATGCTGTCGATCATAAAGGGACTAAAACAGATGGAACGAGTGCTCACACATGCTTCTAAATTTTGGTTAATCAGCAGTTTATTGAAGACCTTGTTGGGTAAATGAGACGATTGGGGGGGGGAAGAGGAAATGAAATAACTGAATGAGCTACATACCTGAGTTTTCACAACTGAAAAGAAAACACTCCAAGTATAATGTTTGAACCTTTGCTTTGCTCTGTTCCTTTCTTTCTCCACATAAAGTACACTTCCATTTCAAGTAAGGTAATTACACACAGCAGCAGCTCAACCTTCTTTCAGAGGGTTTGATTTTCCTTGAATTTTAGCAGACGCCGAACGGACTGAAACACCTCAAAATTCCTCTTTTCTGTCACAGCATGATTTTATTATTATTTTATTATTCCTCCTCTCTGCCCCCTGATGTAAAACCCGAACCCAGCAGCACCAGACTCATTTTCTTTGTCCCCGGTCCTCCGTGCTCGCAGCATCACAGCATGACTTACTGTAACTGCTCATTCCTCAAACTATGTTTACTGCAGGAACGGCAACTCCTCTGTAATTACAAGTGACACTTGACAGCTGCTTGTGTAACAAAGTCAGAAAGGATTTTTTTTTTCTTTTCTGAACTCACTCCTGAGATTGAAACAATGTCTTTTTATCTGAACACAACAGCAGCCCTGACACTTAATTTTGGCAGGTATGCTTATTTTGTTCTTTTTGAAGCTTTAGTTCAAGTGCTAAAATGTTTCCCTGCAGAGATTCAATATATAACTACAAAAACACACAAAAACCCCAAAAAGTCTTTATTTAATGGAGGTTTACAGGCACAGCTAGCTGGCTAAGTCACATGATTCAAGTTTGATGGGTAACACTTTGAACCATCACAACATTTTATGTTTGTGTCACAGCACATGTAGCACTGGAGTGATGATTTTTCTATGTTTAGTGAACATGTAGCCAGGAGGCTACTCACACCATCCTCTTACAGAGAGCAGCGAGTGATAAGTAGTTAAGGTCAGGTCACGGTCGTCTCCTTTCACTTGAAGTAGGTGGCGGAGTCCTCATGATCGTGCTTCTTTCAGTTCATTCAGTTCTCATTTACAAAAAACAAAAACAGAGTGCTACTCGAAAGATTGATCGTCCTCGGCGGTCGACTCTGTGGCACACCGACATCCCTGCATTTGATTTTTTTTGTCTTGCCTCTGACAGAAATGTTTAGCAGTCAATCAATAAGAGAACCTTCCGGGCATCAGAGGAATATCTGTTGTTAATCACTGTTTAAGTAGCACATGTTAAATGTTAAGTTGCTATAATGTCCATTTTTCACATTTCAGCTTCTATAAGTGAATTTTATATTTAGTTGACATCTGTCATACAGTATTTACTTTAAAACTTTAAATTTCTCTCTAATTTAAGCGAAGTAATTTACTTTTTAGAGCATATTTAAATGCAACAAACGTTGACCAAATGCTGCAACTGTAAAAACTAACTCAACACATCCAACTTAGGAATTTTATATTTATATAAAAGAAAAGGTTATATATGAATTGACCCAAATAAACGATGGATTTACAGCCATCTAATTAATACAGTGTACAGAGAAGTTACAAATACAACCTGGTAAATACAAAAAAAAAGGATCTATTTGAATATAAATATGCAAAATAGCCGTATTACACAGAGAATAGAATAGTTAGAAAAGTCATAATGATGATCAAAATGTGTGTAAAATGTGTGTGTAAACAAAGCCACCAAGATAACTTTCTAACAACATAATCCAGCTTTGAGGCACAGACCTGCTGATTCTTCATACTAGTAGAAATGATGGAAGATGAATGTAGTTTATTGGAAGAGCATCGGGACACTTTGACTACAGTTGTCGTCTCCACTTCATTCATTGATTTGATAACATTAAAGAAATCCATTTAACAGAAATTGCTATTGCATGCAAACAACGACGTGGTTATTATTAAAGATGGATCTAAATTAGTCAGACATTTAGCTTTTTAATATCTTCAAATATATGATCTGGGCCCAATAACTTCCTCTGGATGAAATTGCAAAATGTACCATATATATTGATAAAAGTATCAAACCACCTGTTAAAATGTTGTGTGGGAAGACCTCTAGACCCCCGTTAGATTGTCACACCCACATTTCCAATGCTTCCTGTACACTCATGCCCACCTGTATGGTCCTGTATGCCCATGATCATCTAAAGTTGTTCAGTTTGGAGTCAGACTACAGTTAAAATTTTCTCGTATAGCTCGGAGCCATGTTATAGCTAGCGCTAATCTTTTAGCCCTCAGCATTAGCTCGTGCTAAGGCTAATCCCTTTTTTTTGTAGCGCTGGGCCGTGCTAACGCTAATCCTCTGTTATGTAGGCGTGCTAATGCTAATCCAGCTGTCAGTCAGACAAGCGCTGACCGGACGGGGAGATGAGAAGAAGAGTTCCTGTGAGACACCTATCTGCTGCTCACCTCCATCACTTTCTCTGACTTTATCTTGTGTATCTCTAACAGATCTCTGCCCACATTGTCTCACATCATCCTGTTACATTATTCTGTCTCTCTCTACATTCTTGCTAATGTCTTTCCTAATCCAACCCTCTTTGTCAAAGAATTTAGGTTGGTTGATGCTTAACCTCACATTGACCCTGCTTTCTTTGTCATAAATCTTTGCTGACATCAATTCTATAAAGAAGGGTTTGCACATTTTGTAAATGTGTGTTTTATGCGATTGTGATTTTGCAATTGTTGCTTTTCTACTTTAGATCAGCCTCCAAAAAGAACGAGAAAAGCCAAATCAGTGCACATTTTAACAGCATATTGTACAATTCACTTGTTTTTTGGGGTGGTTTTTAAATCTTTTGTATAACTGTACAAGTTGTGGCCTTGTTTGTATCACTTGTACTGTTTGTACTGTTGTGCTATATATGCGAATTTCACTTGCATGTGTTTCTATGGAAAAAACAAAAACAAGCAATGTTAGTTTTAGTCTGTCTGTCAATATTTAGCCCTGAGCCCATTTCAATCAGGGAAGACACAAGTTGACATGAATGTTAAAGCTTTATCTGACAGTCTTCGACTCTGTCAAGTGAATGGATATATAGGGATGGAGCCCTATAAATAGCAACCAATCGGAGATCCTGCAAAAGATAATAATAGAAATCACTTACCATACACAGAAGAAACAAATATTTTTTCCCCAGAGACAAGAATATGTTTAAAAGAGTAAACATTGTTCAGAAATACAACATGGATTGGGAGTTTATAGCCATTGGTTCAGTGATAAAAGGGAAAAACAAAAGAGGAAGTTGGTGGTGGAAGGTGATGCTGGAACAAGTGAACTAGGAGATGAAAGCAGCGTTCTGTGGAATGAAGTGACGATGAGGCGTAGACTGTAATAAATGCATGGAGAGACGAAACAGGTGAGGTGGTTTAAATATTCTTTCGGCTGATATGATCACTGGAAGATAGAAAAGTCTGTGTGCAGCGTCCAGTGATATCATTGGATAATAGCTGAGTATGTGATGTGATAGCTCAGTGTGATGACGTCTTCCTTCTTGAACGTGCGCTAAAAGCTTCATTGGTTCCAACTGAGATAGTAAATCTTACAAAAAAAGCACACAAATGTATAGTTTTGTTTTTATAAAAACAGCTTAGTAATTTCCTAAAAACAGCTGGTCACTGTAGATTTTAGCCAATGTTACTCAATCATAAGGAAATAGTGCTTTCGTTGGGGACTATTTTCAGTGGCGGATGAATCCACATTTTACTTTAATAAGTATTTCTGGCAGCAGGATTGTTTGTGTCTAAATTTACTACAGTGTGTGTTCATGGTAATAAAGGAACATGCAGTGTTGTGGCTCATTGATGTGTTTTTAATAGTTTTTGGACAACAACAGAACTCTGTGGCAGGATTTGGATACTCAGTGTTGGTTTGGATTTTTTCTGTTGACAGTAAAAACTAGAGAATATCACGTGACTTATCCTTTAAAGAGTTTATAAGAAAAAAAAGCTGTTAATGGTTTACAGACCATTTGTTTTTTTTTCTTTTAGGGAATTAGACACACAGTTACTTCAGTGCATCTTCAAATTACAGCAGTTCTAATGGAAGTTTCCTGCTCTCTTGTTCTCTGCAGTTATCTCCTGTTTATTTGATTCTCTGGCATCTAGACATCTTCCTGTCGTTGCTAAAACACTCTGCTTCTGAACAAAACAGCTTGAAGTTCTCCCCAGTGATCCAACACACACACACACACACACACACACACTCTCTCTCCTCCTTCCTCCTTCCTCCTCCTCCTCTTCATTCCCACTTACTCTTTCCCTTGTGACACTTTTCCTTCATCACTCTCATTCATGTATTTTTATGCTTATTTTTCGCGAACGCTTGTTTCTCAGCCGTCATCCATCACTTTGTGTTTTAAAAGACATTTAGATGTTGTTATCTAATTCAACTACACCTTATCACCGGGGCTCTCTTGTATTTTTTTTTTCTCTTTTTGTTTTGAAGCCACGGTTATTACACGCCGCCTTGTTCTGTCATTTATCTCCGCGGCACAAATTGTGTTTCTGCTGTGTTCGTCTGTTGTGTCTGCATTTTATCACCGTGTTTAATTACCTTCTATCTTTTATGACCATGCAAACTAAACTAAACTAAAGTAAACAGAAATACATCCTTGCAGGCCCGGAGCGATTCACTTTCAAGTGAATATATTTAGAAAATGGGATTTCTTTAAATAAAATTATAAAAAACCATGCATTAGAGATATTTATATGTATATATATACTATATGCCGATGCAAAGAATGTGATGTAACTATTTCTTTTGCTGCTAAAAGGCGAACGCTCACCTACGCTACACCCACATCACCCCGACATCAAACTTACAGGGAAATTTCACCTTCAGGCGCCTCGCTGGCACACTGTCATCTATCATCAGTCTGAGATGTTCAGTGTGTTCCAGGAGTTATTTTGTGAAGAAATGTTCTAATTTATTTCTTTTTGGTGTACCTACTCTCCTCGCTCCTTTCCTTTCCTCCCTGTAACCTCCTCATCAACATCGCTTAGTAGTTTTTTTTTCTTGTGTTTCCCAGAAAAGCCTCTGGAGAAACCTGAGAGAGCAAACATGAACAGGCAGCTGCAGGTTTTTTAATGTGTAGGTGGACAGAGTGATATGCAAAGAAAGAAATATTTTTTTTCTATCTGAGAAAAAAACTGAGTCGTGCCACTTACTCAGAAAATGTTTTTTTCTTTTTCTTTTTCATCTGTTGAGGCTTCAGAAAAAGAAAAAAAAAGAAAAATACAGTACATCTCCTCTTCATGTCTGATGGATTTCTCCCTGTATGACTGTTGAATGTTGGTGTAAATGTCAGCAGCTTCCAAAAACTCCTGACTCCTCCACTCTGACAGAGTGATGCTGAAGGCTTTTCTGCTATCTCTCAGTATGTGTCAAATACTATATATATAATTCCAGATTCCTCTTTTCCTTAATGTGTTGAAATGTTTTAATGCATTTTGGGTGATATTGGTTTGTAGAAGCTACCAGACGTTTTAATCTTGCTATGTGAAGCACTTTGGGCTGCATGTTTGTATGAAAGGTGCTATATAAATAAAGTTGAGGTGTGTTTGGGCAGCCCGTTCTCACTCTCAACTTGTCACATATTGATGCTTGGTCAGGACCCCGTGGCGTCACTTTTTAACGCACTGAGTACGCCTTTAGCGTGGTTTTTTAACGTGCAGGGTAGTCTGATAGACTTCTGTTGAGCTGCCACAATGTCTGAAATAGATGCTATGAGACTGATGACGTCTATATAGGGTGACAAATTTCAGCCTGGTCGCCAGAATAAAATGTTGACATTGTGCGTTTCTGCAAACACATACGTTGAATATGTACATTTCAACAGCTGTAATACGGAGCATATTAACATTTCAATAATATGTATCATATCGACATTTCTGAAGTGATGTTCTTCACATGACATGTACATAAGCTGACTTGCCTTCTTATTAGGAGGTGGAGGGGTTGTAATGTTGTTGGCAGAAAGTTGTAAATCAGCACAGAGCACCTTGCCGTTTTTATTTTATTGTTTTATTTTAACCCAAACCATGATCTTTCTCTAACCTTAACCAAGTGGGTTTTGTTCCTCAACCTAACCAGACCTTAACCACCGCGTTGTAACACCATAAAATATAATTATTTTTTAACAGTGACTGCTATGATGCTGCGTGTTGAAAAATGACGCTAAAGGGATATCTAGTGCGTTAAAAAGTAACGCCAGGGGGTCCTGAACGAGCTTCGATATGTGACGAGTTGGGAGTGAGAACGTGTTGGTTTGGGCGTCATTGTGGTCTGAATGGCTGGAGCTGATTAATTTCTCCCTCATCTGACCCCTGAACCAAAACCTAAAGCAAAAACTACAACTGAATAGATGGTTTTATTCAGCTCCAAACAGCATATTGCGTATCATATTTGATCAAATACTTAACATAAACCCCACCAAACCCCATTCAACTCAAGATACAGTAGAAAACCAACTCTAGACTGCCTTTGAATGCTCAGAAAACCGATGTGATGAACTCCTACAAGAACACTTTACTTTCTCCCAAAGACGGATTCATTTTCCTCTTTTTGTCTTCTCTCACTGGTTTGATGTGGACGAGGCTCATTTGGATAAAGATGATGATGATCAAAATTCAAAGGCAGCTGTGGACTCGACTGGACATTAATTATTGATCCTCCGTTTGTTTTCTTGACTACTCGGTCCATGAAATATCAGAAAATAGTGACAAATTCTCATCACAATTCCCTAAAAGCCAGAGGTGATGTTAACAAATTGGCTTTTTGCTTGAAAACATTACATAGACAGTTATTTAATTAGTATAGTTGACAATTAATTATCAGTAGATCAACTGATAAATTCAT
The DNA here is from genome assembly GCF_963924715.1 of Thunnus thynnus. Classification (NCBI taxonomy): domain Eukaryota; kingdom Metazoa; phylum Chordata; class Actinopteri; order Scombriformes; family Scombridae; genus Thunnus; species Thunnus thynnus. The sequence continues at coordinate 31,550,289 of NC_089523.1, forward strand.
TGTTTCAGCTCTAAAACACAGAAGTTACATTACCAATAACTCTTCAATATTTAAGGTGGAATTTAAGACTTAATGTGATGTGAGATGATTTTTTCATTCTTCCCAAATGCTTCATGTACTTTACAAGTTCACAATACACAGCAGGCATTGAATTAATGATTTACTGTTCATTCAGTACATTTCATAGTGGACTTAACACTGAAATATAATCACTTAAAATCCATTGGAATGATGATTATGTGGATTAAAAAAAACAACAAGCAAATTTAGCCCAGTTTTAAATATGACAGACATCTTTTAACATGGAAAAAGCCAAATAATTGCTTGCTAGAAAGGATTGAAAGATAATTTATCAGCACGTTAAAATCATAATTCATCATTTTGGAATTGAATTACATTTTGTTTTTACCGCAGAAATTTGCATCTGTGTAATGCAGAACTACCAGTAGCTCTGGGTTTTTTCCCCTCACACTTAAACTTTGAAGAAAGGAACATGTGGGAAAGAAAAGAGGCAGAGCAGCCGTGAGAGGAGGGCAGGGATGTGGGGGGGGGGTGGAGGTGGTTGGTATGGATAAAGAGAAAGAGAGGGAGGTAAAGTGACAGGAGGGTGTTGTGGCAATTTTGCATTTCCCACTCTGACAAAGAGGAACGAGACAAAGATCTCTTACAATATTGTCACACTTTCCTAAAGCTCAGAGCGTCACGTTTGCACGCGGGCTCGGCGTCTGCGTTAGACAAAGAGCGAAGACGCAGAGAGCGAAACGCACGATATATAGCCACCTGGCATGAAAGCTACAAAGCGTTTCATCACTCTCAGAAGTAATTAAAAACTACAGCTAGTCCATTGTCTGTAACTCATCATGCTTCTCTTTCCTGGGGAGACTCCCGCAGCTGCTGAGAGGCCTTTGATACGTTCTGCATCCGCTGGGAGCGGCGGACTAGACACCTTCTCACTCGTTCTTATCTGCACCTTTAGCTTTGCTTTTTCCTTTGTTCACGCTCTCAGTGAATAAGACATCTCTCACAGCAGAAGCATCCCTCCCAGTCTGGTAACGAGTACATGCTCAAGATTCAGAATAATCAAATATAGTGAGAATTAAACATGATTACATAGTGGAAATTAACTGTTTAAGCACACATGTGTAATAAAAAGATATTCAGACTTGATTATACATGTTGTATGTGTAAGTTCCCTCACAAGGGACAGAAGACAGAAGGAAAGAGCCTTTAGGAATACTAATGAATTAATGATGCAACATGTTGACATTTCTCTCTTTCTTCTCTCCATCCCTGCACTCCTCCTCCTCCTCCTCCTCCTCCTCCTCCTCTTCTTTCTCTGCCTTTCTCCAGGTAGGAGGGTGTCCTTGTTAGCTTGTCATCCCGTTGTAACCCCGAGGCCAGTGATGTGACTGGAATGTGAATTCACCACTAGAGGACCGACTCCACCCGAGGACTTCCTGCTTCACTGAGAAGCTCAGGTAGGGAGTCTATAACCGAATATCGAATGTGATAAATATCGATGCGGTTTGATTATATATATGTGTGTATGGAATAATTATACAAGCAGAGTCAGCAAACAAGCAGACGGTTGTTAAATGTTTGAGTGACGTTTGGTGAAGTTTGACTTGTGGAAGTCAATGAAACAGCGATGTCACTCAACTGATCAGCACCAATTGGAATATTGGTGATTGATTAGTTAATTATGCACATTTAGAAAAATGGGCCTGGATTTTTTAACCAGTTACATTATTTACAATGTGCAGTGGATGTTTTCTTGTGTTCTTCATGTTATATACACCCATATATATATATATATACATACATATTTTACACCCATTTGTTCTCTTTTTTTTGGCATTTAGAAGCGAGAACATGTATGTACAAACTGTAACCAAGTTTCCATCCAAATGTGATGCAAATTTAAACAACAACAACAAAAAAAACAATAAAATGAAAATGCAAATGAACGCATGTTTCCATCTAATACTGTTATGTGAATATTAGCAGTTGATTCACCAAGATAAACAGTCGGTGGTGTTAATTCCTCAGTTGGTGCCATTAAAGGGAAACTTGGGTATTTTCCCATGTTTTTGTGACTAATGGGGACAACGGTGTTTAACATTGGTCCAGTATTGAGCGAGAACGCTGCAGCCTACAGCCGCCAAACGGTCTGCAATGTAATCCTTTGGGGCGAAGGCGCCTCGTAGATGTACATCTACTTCACTAGCAAGGACCACACCGTCAACAAGATGGATGATTTATTAAGGAAAACGATTGATATGCGTAGTTTTTCCGGTTGCTGACTGCGTTGCACCCGGCGGGTAACAGCGGACCCCCTCAGGACGCTACGAAGGAGAGGAAGAATCATGATGGGGTGAGGGGGGTGGAGGGTCGTAGAATACGAGAGCAGAAGAAGAAGAGAGGCTTAGGTGGTATTTATAGGAATGCCGGAAGTGGCGTAGTTGAGGCGTGGTCCTGTACTTGTTTTTTCCACTGACAGGCTCAGATTATTATCATAAGTGTCTGACAACATTATAGAGAGGATTATACAGAGAAATATTTATTTTCTGTCCCTTTTACTTGATCCGATCTGTTTGTTATTGTGTCAAACCAAGTCACGCTCAAGGAGAAGTCTTGTTCTGAAATCTCACTTGATTTGAGTAATTGTTGGAGAGAGGAGTTTGATGTGTTGGAGCACAGAAAGTGTAGCTTAGTGTTGTCTAAAGGATTTTCAAAGCGACTTCTTTAAGTTTTCTTTAAGTCAAATGCTTCATTCTTTCTCTAAATCTGTTTACATTTGCTTTTTATCCACACAACAACTTTTACACCTCACTCAAGTGTTAAAAGTTTGGTTTTCAGAATTTTTTGAGCACAATTTGGAAATGTGCACAAAACCAGCTGGATAGAAAGTGCACAGCAGGTTTGATTGACATCTCTGTCACTCTTCTGTAAGCTTTGTTGCACCTGTTAGCGCTCAACAATTTGGGACGGTTTGGTGTCGTCCGCTGACCTTCAACCTGAGCAGAGGTGTAATTGAATAATTGAAGACATCCTGTGTTTTGTGTGCACAGCCTGTAGAAAGGGTCTTATGGACTCACAGAGTTTGATTGGTGGCTCAAGGCTATCCTGCTTTAAAATTGAAGTATTAGAAGGCTTTCTGCTTGACATTTTGATGTCCTTTGTGGACACTTTCTGTAAATCCACAAATCTGCTGATTTTAGTCAAGGATATAACCCACAATGCATCATTCTGTCACATTAAAAAGTGGAACGCTGCATTGTAAAACAAGAAACATTTAGAAAACCTGGAAGAAGTGGCATAAACAAGCACAGTCTGCACTTGCTGGTCATTTATTGGCATGATATTGACTTCCTAATATATTAATCAGGTTCCAAAAGGACTGTTATAAACAAGGAGACAACAACAAAACCTAAAATTAATCAAATATGTATGAAATATGAGCCTCATATCTTTCTGTACACAGATATGTCTCTGTCCGGTTCATTTTAAACAACATTTGGAGCCCTCGTGCACTTAGACACTAATGATGACTGAAGTCTGTGAGGGTTCAGTGCTTAAGGTTTAACCCTTTCATGCATGAATTATGAAAACCTCAGTCAGGATTTTTTTCCTAAGTGTTTTTATTCAACTTAAGGCATGAAAAAAAAAACTTCATTTTTTTTCATTTTTTTTAACATGGGATGACACACTAGAGTCCACTGTGGTGGCTGATGTGCAACTATACCATCAAAACCCCATGCGTATCTAAGAAAACAGCTTTTGAATAGCTGTCTACTGTAGTGACCACTATGCATGAAAGGTTTAATAAGAGAGTTAATAACTCTTAAAACCAGGAGTGTCTGGTTATAACAGGACATGATGACTTCCACCATGATGTCTGGTCACCATCTGACAGAATCTGTTTCGTTTTCTTATGTTTCTGATCACTGATCAGTTCCCACAGTGCTGTTTGCTTCTTAAATTCCTCACTGAAGGAAACTGTACCAGCAGCTAAGACGAGAGGAAGGAATGAATCAATAAACTTTTCCTGTGCAGGTGTTTCAGCCTGATCTGCTGAAATGAACTGATAAAACTAATAGACACACGTTATCCTGATCTTTGATTCTCTGTGTGTGTGTGTACTCTAAAAGCAAGACTACACACTGGGTTGTGTGTGTGTGTGTGTGTGTGTGCATAGACACAGTATGAGTGTGTTTTCCTGAATAGATGTGAAGGACGGGACAGACCTTCTGCTGACTCATGCACAGCTGATGGCACTATGCTTTATTCCTGCTGTGTGTGTGTGTGTGTGTGTGTGTGCGTGTGTTATAGCAGACTGAAAGCTTCTGAACTTTAGCAGAGCTTGTAAAAATCTCACATACTGTACCTACTATGAATAAAAGTCCTGCTTTCCAACACTATAAATACCTCATCATGTGTTATTCTACAATCCTAAAAACTAATCACGTGACATCACAGATGGCAGACGTCCATGCAAACTGATGCGTGAAGAACATAGCAATTAGTTCCTCGCCGTATGCGTTAAATACACTCGATGTATCTGAAGCTCGACCGTTCTCGCTCTTGTTCTTGTCTTCTTCTTTACTCCGATACTCTACTCAGCCGTTTTCAGAAATACAACGTCCCGCTAAAGCCTCACAGTTGAGGCTTTCAGCTAACTTATCCAGAGTGACTCACAATGGCCGCAACAGTATAAGCCGCAATAAGCCGCACTTCCTGCATCGCCACCAGTATAAGTGTCCAAGAAGAAGAGCTCTAAGAGGATTGCAAGGGTCAGAGCTGCAGTGCACGGACAATAGATGGGATAAATATTCCTGTGTCCATAAAAAAGAGATCTTGTACTGTATTACAGCAGCGTGCTGGAGCATGAAATAAGAGCTGAAATAAGAGATTCAGAGGGGGGGAAACTGAGAAATTCCTCTCCTGTTTGGTTTTTAAAGCTGCTCAGGTGGTAAAATCAGCGGTGAGAGCGCTCGACTGTGTTTTATTTCAGCATGATTGATTTTTTTTTTCTTATGAGAATAAAAAAAACAATAATTTCAAGCACAATTTGCATTAGATCACCGTTTCAAGGTTATTGGTCTTGACTTTTAGTTGAAGTTATTCAATCTGTTTTTTTTTAAGCTTGAGCTGAAAAGAAACAAGTGTGAAAAGTGGATCGTATGAGTGTCACACTAAAGGCTCTGCTCGTTCCAAGAATCAGATCAATCTCACTAAACAACATGGCGAATAGAAACTCCTATAAACTTATATTTAGAGTTTAAATGTTGGACTTATTTTAGGATGACAGAGCATGTAGAGTATGTCAGTTATAGTTCAGCTGATCTGTGGTGAAAGAGCTTCTTCACGGGGGGGTAAAACAAGATCAATATGACATTTGGTGCACAAAATAACTAATTTTATTGCACTTTTACAACACTGTATACCACAGAAAACATATCTAATCAATCAAACAAACAACATTAGTGTAAGGAATCAGTGAGGAACACATTTAAAGTAACATTGTTTAGATAGTAAAACTATATGCTCATATCAAAAAATAAAATAATCCAACAAGTTTGCACATTAATGTAAGTTTAGTCATCAGAAATAATAATCAGCCTATAACACTCAGTGATATAAATGGGTTACAGCCTCTAAAATGACCATAAAGTGGATTTAACACCTTTAGAAAACTATGTCAACAAAAGCTGAACATTATATCCTCGATAAGGGAACATTAAAACTATTATAAACTGGCAACTGAGTGAATATGTTTTATTAATTACAAGTTAATTCTTTTTTTTTTTTTTTAGATTTTCCTTCCAGATCTCTTCAGAATAAAAAGTATTAAGAGAGTTCATCTGACTTTAAGTCTTTTGATTTGAAACGATGAATTGAATGAAAGTAAGTTCACTAAGAGTTCATTCAACTTACTAAATTAATTTGGTTGACTCACATTTTTAAGACGGCGGAGAAATTTACATCTTCAACTAAGCTTAAAAAGTTGAACCAGATTTTTTACAGTGTATAATATATTTTATGACTCTGACGGAGCTTTTAAACATCAGAAACAACGACTCAGAACCTCAGAACCCAAAAGCACGACCTCAGAGACAGGAGCAGAGTCCAATATTCTTTAATCAGTCCAAATACACAAGCAGGGGTCACAAACCATCCAGACAACTCCAAGGGACTACGCAAATCTCAAGACTGGGAAACAGGCAGGATATCAGGTAACAGGTGAGCAGACAGATAGATAAAGAAATGCTAGAAAGCTAGGCAAACACACTAGACCATCTGGGAGGGAGCATGTGAATATGGACCAGTATATATAAGGAGTGACTGATGAGCCTAATGGGATCCAGGTGAGGAGACGGGTGGGGAAACTCAGGTGAGGGGAATGAGGTGATTGCAGGGCAGATGGGTGTGGCAGGATCTGCAATGACAGGAGAGTTAGAGATCAGGCAGGTGAACAACATGAAAAATAGTCGCTAAGAGACTAGAAGACGAGCTTTGGATGAGTCGATCAGCTTCATGACAAGGTTTGAAAGCTCTTTTAATAACGCACAGTGACTGACTCCATGCTCAGTGTGTTTGGTCCCAGAGAGGTTGATCCTCTGGACTCGTGTCCCTCAGTGTCTTCAGTCAGTCCCACCAGGACGTCCCCTCCTGCTTCATACTGTGTTTAATATGCAGGAACAGAGAGATAAACAGTCTGTGTGGGCTGATGATGATCATGATTAAACATCATGATGATGGGAGAGCTTCTACTCCCCTCAGACCTCTTTTCCACTTCTCTCTCTCTCTCTCTCTCTGTGTCTTTTGTGGTCTCTCTACCTTGTGCAAACACACGTACACACACTGCCCTTCCATATAGAAATATGCAGTCACACACACACACACACACACACACTTGCCTTGGAAATCTAATTGTGTGCCATTTCTTCTGAGAATAGACCAGGTGAGAGCAGCACCTGTAGAGAGCCATTTCACTGTGTGTGTGTGTGTGTGTGTGTGTGTGTGTGTGTGTGTGTGTGTGTGTGTGTGTTCCTTCTCTGTAATCTCCATCTGATTAGTGCAGAACAGAGGAGATGAAGGAGAAAGGGAGTCCATTCTCAGCCAATCATGGAGTGAGTGTGTGTGAAGAAAGGCGATAACGTTCCTCCCAGAGAACAAATCCTGTTCAATTTTCTACATCATCAAACAATAAACTTTGAGGTACTAATAGAGTATCTTACTTCATACTTAACTACATTTGGTATATATTCTACTCCACTATACTGACTTACTACCACTGATTAACATCATACAATATACAACAAGCTTATAACATATGATGGATTGTCATAGATTCAACCACCCAACAGTATGTGAGGTTGTTAAAATGAGCTTTACTTCCATAAGTTATTACTTTAAAATGCGACTCACATGCTAATGCATCTGTAATATTAATCTAGTAGTGCAATGATAACATAACACTGTAAAAGGAGGCCATTCTGCATAATAATTTATACTTTAAGTACATTTTTCTGGTAATACATACTTTAGCATTTTTATGAATGCAGTTCTTCTATTTGTACTGGAGTAATGTACGTTGTAAATACTTTAACTTAAAGTTAAATTCTTCTTTCATCTTTGTTAACCAGCTGTTTTGTTCTCTTTCTATATAAAACTAAAGTGTTGTTGTACCTTCCTGCTACACATTAAGCTTTGAGTAGTGACTTGGAAAGCAGATTAAAGCAGTCATTATGGTGTTTATATTTTATCTTTTTATGTTAAGCAGAGAAATTTGGTTTCTTTATCTCACTCACACATTGAGTATTTGTTGTCGTTTGTTTTCTCTCTTCTCTTTAGGATGTTTTATCCCAACATAAAGGTGCAAATAAACAAAATCAGAAGAATGAGGGTTGTATATCTGAGAGTTTTGTCCCCATTACCTCCCTCCTCAGAAACCACATCAGTGGAGCAGAAAACTCTTCTAGTCATTGAGCAAACATGATGTGGAAACCTTGGAAAGTTGAAGAAGGATAGAAACGTCCCACAGGATGTTACAAGGAGAGGAGCCTGGCATCTTTACCTGCCAAGTTTGGTTTCAGTCCTTGTTTAGTTTACTGTAAACATCAACAGAAGGTGTCAAGACCTTCAGTGTGTGAGACGTTGGTTGCAAAGCTAATGGCAGCTCCTGTAACAGTAGGAATTATTAAAAAGTACCAGGAACTTTCTCTGAAATATTTCACAATATAGTTTATAATGTTTATTGTCCCAGAGAAAGAAAGAAAGAAAGAAATTAAAGGTTTTGTTGATTTCTTTTTAATTTGAAACAGTTTGGTGTCCATTGTTGTTGTTTATGCTATCAGCTGACCATATTAAAGCCACTATGTGTGACATTTTTCTTTTTAATTTATTCTGATGGCATGTGTTTTTGTTTATAGAAAAAAAAAATTTGGAACTACCCCTGGATGAAGCCAAAGTCAAACATGTTCAAATAGTGGCATTAAGGGCATTTTCAAACCTACTGTTTATTTGTTCTGGTCTGAATCAGTTGATAACTTGGTAAACTTGGTGTATTTTACCTTTAGTTTGGTTTCTTTTCACACTTGGAAAAATACAAGTGAACTAAAATGCATTAATACAAGTTAGATGAGAATGTTCACTCTGCTCATTGGTCCGATGTGTCTGGGGGCGGGAGCAAAAACATAAACACAGGAAGAAGGTCCTGAAGAAGGTCTTATCTGGCCAAATATCAAAAATGCAATGTGCGTCATTGCGCTAGTCCAGGTTGGACCTTCATTCGTTGTCCTGCCAGCTGCTAGCAATGGTTGATTATGTTCATCTGCATCCCAGACCTGTTTAGCTCAGACTGGTGGAGTAGTTGGGTTGGATTGATGTTGAATCACTTTCCCACCGCAAACCAACTGCTCCAGAATTTGTCTGGGGCCGAACCAAGACCACTTCCTCTTAAGTGTCTTGGTATAAGTTGTTTTGGTCTGCACCTGAGTACTACTTTTGTTTTAAGAAATGATTCAACTAAAAAGTGCAGGTCTTAAAATACCCTTAGCATGAGCTGTTACTGTAGCATCAGTGACATGTAGTCTGTTAATCACAAATATGACGAAGTGTACATGTAATGTCTGACTTTAAGAAACCAACAACAATGTTTCAATGAACCAAATGTCACCAAAGCTTTTAGTCACATGTGTCCTTGTGAGAAACATTACCATTCTCACTGATTCCCCTGCAGATAACAGAAGAATTCTTGCCTGAACCTTTGATTTTTTTAAGAGCACATACAGGCAGTTTTCTTGTATGGTGGCAGCTTTATCCCAGGGGAACCTGCCGCAGCCCGTAGAAAAGTTCAAATCTGCTTCAAAACAAGGTGAGAGCTGAAATTATAGACCTCCGCATATACCCGACAAAACAGCAACAGTGGCCCTCCAGGCTTTTATTGTCTGACTCTGGAGAATGCAGCGTTATGAAACAGTCCGATACTGTGCTTATCGTCAGATTTACCATCCAAATTGATAATTCAAGCAGAGAGCTCTTGACATAAAGTCCCTGGTGGATGGCTGGAGATACGAACACACACCTGATATATTGTTCTTGCACCAGGAGACGTGGTGGTATTCCTCCGGGCTGCGCTCACTCTCCAAGGAGCAAATCACAGTCCACAAAATACTAAAACTGTCTCTTTACTGTGATTCAGATCTCTGCACCGGCGTACCATCACAGTCATTTATCATGTGGGCGATGGATATCTCATCTTAATCTGCAGATGTACCTAAATAGAACAAGAAATGAGCGACCTTTGACCTCCTCTCTGGCTCTATTTCTCTCTGTCTGACTTTTAACTCCTGAGGCTTTACATCTAGTTCTTCTGCTTCCTGCTGCTCTCTGGGAGATTTTATTGAACGTTGATGAACAAAAGTTCCAAAATTAACACTTATTGAATGTTGATAAAAGTTCTAACTGCTGGAAAAAACAACTTAACACTCAGCTCACTCACCTGCTAATATCTTTTTTTTTTTTTTTTCAATTTTACAAATACTTATTTCTATTGCATATCTTTAATTGATTAATCATAAACACAGAAATGTGGAGAATGCTTTCTTCCCATCTCCTTAAAAATGTTACCTGTTTACCCATCTCTTAATTGAAGTTTTCATTCTATAAACAAAATCATGTTAGCTGTATTAACTCAAGACAGTAAGTAGATAAAGATTTATTGTTATAGCACTTTTCAAAAAGTACAAAGCATCAACGAGGATTAAAACAAACAGAAAATAGGATAAAACAAACCAAACAAAATGGAAAAACATCAGTTAAGAAAAGCGAGGAGGGACTATAATCGGGTCTTGAGAAGTCTTAGTTTAGAAGTAGTAAAATATTCCAAAGTAAAGTTTTGGGGCAAAGATTGGAAAAGCACAGTCTGCCTTCATTTTAATCCGGGACCTGGAAAACATCCAAAAGGTACAGATGTCGTAGGTTTCAACGACAAAATATGTCGTCAGTCCGTGCACTGATCTGGCGCTCTTATCATCAGGTTGACTAAATCACTTGGTTAGGTTTCAGGAAACATCATGGTTTGGGTTAAAATGATCACTTTGTTCAGGTTAGGTGAATTTTGTGGTCATGGTTACCATAATAACCACGTGGTTAAGGTCAGGGGACGATCATGGTCATGATATAAAACAGTGTTGACAAGCTGTTGGAAACAGGAAATGAACAGCAATCTCCTGTGTCAAAGTCCAATGTTTTTCTTGACCCATCCATCCACCCCAACCTGTAGGTGGACTTTGTCGCTCTATATCTACGTTATCTACGTCTGCTAGAGGGCTTCTGTCACTTCTAAATATATAGCCTATATGTTGTTTTGGGCACGTGCATTAAAGACTGATCCTGTTGTTTTTCTCGGTGAGGGACAGTCTTGTAGGTAAGACAGGTCGACAGATTTATTTGACAACAATACAAGACTGCAGTCATGCAGTCCTGACATGCAATGAAATTATAGAAGATAAAAGCACAATAAAGCTAAAAGCTTATTTCCACTGTGGTCCTGTAAGGGGAAAATGGGCAAGATGGAAGATGTTCAAGTTTCTATGTGGACACAGCAATTCAGAGATGCACTCAGGGGCCTCGCTGTAAAAACTAAAAGGTTTAGTTCTACATTCCACCGGCAGCCGAAGGAGAGACGCCAACACTGGAGTAATGTGAAGTTTACAGAGACACAGCAACACTGAAAATTAGAGGAAAATCACTCAGAAGTTACACGCTGTACTTTTGTACACTTTTGCAAATCATTTCATATTTATTTTTGTTTGTTTTGTTGGGGATGAAGAGCTGTTTGTTTGGAACATGATGAGTTTTTTCTATTATTCTCTGCAGGTTTCATAACTCATTCCTTATAAAACCTTCTGCCCTCTCTCTCTGTCTCTCTCTCTCTCTGCCTGACTTCCCTCTCTGTCTTTTTTTTTTCTCTCTCTCATCTTATCGCCACCTTTTTTTTTCTCACACTCGCTCTCGCTGTCATCTTCTGTCACCTTCCCCCTTTTTTTTCTCCTCATCTTGTCTTTTCTTTCAGTCAGAGTGTTGCTGTTGCTTCCTGCTTTTCCGTGATTTCTGTCACGCACACAGGATACCTCTATCCCCACTTTACTGTCCCCATGCTCCCATAACTGACATGACTAGGTAGGTACAGACAGGGAAAAATACAGTTTTAACATAGAAACAATAAAACATTATGTTTATATGTTTATAGTTGGAAAACAACAACAATATTTTGTGATACAAATATAAATTAGTTGAGCTTGAAGGAGAAAAAAGGGTAGCAAGAACAGGAAGCTGAACATAACTGAGTATCAGCAACAATATGAACATAATAATAATACATTTTTTTAAAAAGGAGAAAATGTTTGTCTGTGTGGTAATATCATGTGCTTTGTAACGGTTTGTCGGGGAGGTGTATGTGTGAAGGACTCACTCTGCTGCTAGACTTTTTTGGAGAGCCATGATTTTTTCGTGTCGGTCTGTCTGGATGGTCGTGGCTCTGGTCGCCGAGTCTGTACTTTGTCGAGGTAGTTCTTTGTTTAGTGTCAGTCACTGTTGTCTGCCAAACTCTACTGACTTTTCAGGACCAGACAGAACTGCATTTGGCTTTGTGCTTTTGTTTTTGTGTTCCGGTCAGTGACGTACAGACGGGTGACGAACTGAAGGCAAAACCAACATAAAATGTCTTAGTAAGGTGTTGCCAGAACAGCTTCAATGCATCTTGGCCTTGATTCTACAGTCTCTGAACTCTGCTGGAGGGATGAACATCATTCTTCAAAAAGATATTCCCTCATTCGGTGTGTTGATGATGGTGGTGGAGAGCGCTGTCTAACACATTGGTCTAAAAGCTCCCATAGGTGTTCAATTAGGTTGAGATGTGGTGACTGTGAAGGTCATAACATATGATTCACATCATTTTCATGCTCATCAAACCATCCAGTGACCCCTCGTGCCCTGTGGATGAGAGCATAGTCATCCTGAAGGAGACCACTCCCATCAGGATAGAGATGTTTCATCATAGGATAAAGCTGATCACTCAGAACAACTTTGTATTGATTTGCAGTGACCCTTCCCTCTAGAGGGGACAAGTAGACCCAAACCATGCCAGCGAAATCCCCCCCAAAGCATAACAGAGCCACCGGATCCCCTCACTGTAGGGGTCAAGCATTCAGACCTGGACCTGTTTTTACTTTAATTTGTCACCCGTCTGTAGTTTTGTTTCTGGTGTGTTATAATTTTGCTGACTCTAATTGTTTTGACTTGTTTTGAAATTGACTCTAATTAACTCTCTCTGTCACACTCCCGTTACTTTATCAAGCTTCTCTTTTATTCTCACTCTCTCTTTTTCTGAATCTCTCTGGGCTTCTCTGTCTTTCAAATTATTCATTGATTGCTGTCTGTTTTTCTATTTTCTTCTTCTTTGCATCACTCTCTCTCTCTCTCTCTCTCTCTCTCTCTCTCTCTCCTCTCTTTCTCTCTCTAGTCAATGATAATATTAATATCAGTAGAGAGCGCCCAGATCAAAGAGTCTATGGTCTATGATGAATAATAATTATGAGACAATTACTGCTTGGAGAGATAGGACAGCTCTACACACACAAATACACACACACACACACACACACACACACACACACACACACAGCCAGCCTCCTATTTCCAGTATTGTTAAGTTTTAGCAGAGCTAGCTGTTGTGTTAAAACATGGTACAAACTCATTATTGTGCAGAATACCTATCGACACTCGACACAGAATGAACACACAGACAACAAGAAAAAAATTCCCTGTGCAGGTTTGAGAGAAAGTAGTTCCCTTACCGGCCAAAAAGCCTGGAGAAGCTGCTGCATGCTGCCCTTTAACAGACATGGGGCAGTTAACTAGACATACAACTGCCAAACCAGCTAGTTTGTCTTTTCTGGCACGCCAAGCCATAATGTGCAGAAAACACCCAGCGGTACTTGATGTCGTTGTGTTTTCTCCCCAAACGTCCACGAGGCGAAAAAATGAAAGAATTTCATACTCAAAAACAAACTCAGACAAGCGACACAAAGGTGAGATTTATGCTTTATCAGATGTAGTCAATATGACAATATATATCATGTGACGATAGAAAAATGTCTATCATTTCATTTTATGGTCTATCATTCATTTCGAAAGTAACAGTTTTCATGGCAATATTTTTTCATCATTTGGAGTCTGTCCATCTTTTGCGTGGAAGAGTAATTTATTAATGTAAACCAAGCAAAAGATGGACAAAGACAAAGCGAGGAGCTCGTACATAAAAGAGGGACGACTTCTGTCACATGGACCAGAAACTTTTTATTCATTGAATTTACAGAAAATGTGCTATATTATGATATGTATCGTTATTAGGATATGAGATTTTGGTCATAACACACAGCCCCAATCATGTATTTTCAAATAATATTTTCAGTTTTACAAGAGTAAAGATTTTAAGGATGAAGACTAACTGGTTGGTTTAACACATGTAGGGGAGACCAGGGACAGTTGTAACACTGTTTGCAATTTTCCCGATAAATCCTCTTTGATGATATTTAGCATGCTGTAAGCTAACACATCTGTTTCCACTGACTATAAGCATGCAACTGGTTATTATTAACTTAGCATGTAATTTTATGACATTTTACATGTAATTTGCCATCCATCCATCCATCCATCCATCCATCGATCCAATTTATGTAGGCCTTATATAAATGATCTGATAGAAAAGTTAAATTTTTACCTCAAAAAAACCCCCACTTTTGCTGGTAACTGTCACTGGGAGTTTTGAATATGGCTCCTTTTTTGTAAGCAAGAGGACAATCTAACTGAGCACGTGTATAGTGAGTTTAATCACTGTAGCTTGTTTCTGATTGGAGGAATTCAAGGTGTTACAACCGTCCCTGGTCTCCCCTACATCTGGTTAACTGTCCCATCTCTGTTACAGCAGCTTCCCTGGAGCTTTTTGGTAGGTTAGCTGAGGTCCATACAATATATGAGACAGTCAAGAAAGGAGCTAGAGAGAAGGATGCCCTTTTGTCCTTTTTTCCCACAAACTGGTCCCTGATCTATTTTGAAAAGTTCTATTATCATGCAGAAGTGGGACAAAGTAAAAAAAAAGTCTTGGCTATGAAACTTGTCTGAAACTTTGTGCTTCAAGTCTTAAACAAGTCATGATTTACCCTTCAACAAATACCATTTCAACTTTTTGGAAGTGTAACTGTGAATGTTTTGCATGTTCAGCATTTTTTGTTGTCTTTATCTGAGTGTGATAATCTGAGGTGTCATCTGTTGTCTGTCTGATGGTCTGAGCATAACATCATTTTATATATATTTGGAGGATCAAAAGTCTCCAGTCTGACTCAAGTCCTATGAGTCCACACCTCTGTTATTATGATTACATATCATATTCAATGATGTCAGTCAATAAAGTCATTGTACTGCTGGAAGGATGATTGTGCTGATTTCACGTCTCTTCTCGCCACGTTTATGTAATGTGATTTAAAAAAAAAAGCATTACAGCAAAAGTAGAGAAAGTGGACCATGGGATACCGTGTGTGTGTGTGTGTGTGTGTGTGTGTGTGTGTGTGTGTGTGAGAGAGAGAGAGAGCTTTATGGTTTACAGGGTTTATTTTTGCCTTTTTCATCCATATTGATGTTTATCTCAATCTTCTCTATACAAACACCCTCGACACACACGGACACACATTTCGTTGATCTGATGTGAAAGTCGCCCTGAGATTGACTCACTGAATACTCTCCTCTCTGATCATAACAATTTTATGTCTCCATCTTCAGTTACTTGAGTGTGTGTGTGTGTGTGTGTGTGTGTGTGTGTGTGTGTGTGTATCAGCTGGTGAGTCAGTGTGTTCTCCTTGCTGGAGGATCATCCAGGAATAAACACACTCTGGTCTTTCCATGATACTTTCTCTCGGTTTTCTCTTTCTCTATCAGTGGTCTCCACCTCTTCACTCTTCACTTCACAGAAAATGTTTTTTTTTTTAACCAGATTCCTTATAATCTCGGCCGTATACGCTTTGCTTTTCACGCAGAAACAGATGAATATGCATCAGGATACTACCAGAGGAAGCACTCCAAATGCATTATGGTTCTCCTCTGGTGGTCTGAGCGTAGCGGCAGCTCCTACTGGTGAATATTTGCAACTGTATAAATATGAAGCAGGATGATGTTTAAAAAGGGAAAAAAAACATAAAAAAACAGCATTTTTACCCCTTGAACCTTCCTCTCAGATGTTCAAATTAAACACAGCCGTACTATATGCAAGTGAACAGTGTAAAGTGCAGAGGTCGGAGTCGTAGCTGCTGCACATGATTCATGCGTCTCTTGCTGCCATGCAGATGAGTCACCATTTAAACCACAAAAGGTCAGATTTAATCACTGTTGCTTTTGTAGCTCCGTTGCCCCGAAGATAGACAGAAAATAAAGATGACTCCAGTTGTTGATCTCAGTCTGATGCAGTTAGTTAAGACAATATCAATGATCTTTTTCCTTTTCTTATCCTTTTATCTCTTTCCCGCTCTAATCATCCTCTCTCGCGACCAATCGGTTGTGTTGCTAGTTGGAAATCATCACATCCTGATGAGATGTTCTGTTCTCTCTCTCTCTCTCTGTCACTTAATGTGGAATGAACACATTGAGTTCTTTGCTTAGGTTACTTACTTGCTCCTCATGTGTGTAAGTGGATTTGCTCAGTCCTGCAGGACGCAGGATTGAATGGACTGAGGTGGAGAGAGAGAGACAGTCGGGGAGTTCAGAGAGAGAGAGGGGTTGGTGCAGAGAGGGAATTGATGAAGTTCTCTTTTTCTCTCCTCTGTTATACAGAGATATAATCTGAGGTGATGTAGATGTTTGATGCTCCTTCCAGCAGGTTTTGCACATTCTATGACTGCAACACATGTATTATATATAAAGGTGTGAGGTATATATCTTCTTTAACATTATACCTGATGCTACTACTGAAACATTTTCATTTCACTGCAGAACCACCCTGCATCTATCATCTTCACCTGTGGAGTTTATACAGTACAGCATCAGCTGCAATCACCATCATCAAGTGTCTGCATTCACTCTAGTGGAGAACAAACTAGTCAAATGTAGAAAATGTTTTTTTTTTTTAATTGCATCAGGTGGATCCTTGAAAGCATCTCTTTAAGATGAAAACAGGTGACCATGTAGAAAACAAATGTGTCTGTTTATATCTAGAGAGAATGAATCATTTCCAGGTTTAAAAAGAAATAGTCTGTTGTAGCTAAAATAAAATCAACGACATATTTGTGCATGTTGAGCTTACAAAGCATGGACACCTGAAACTATAGGATTCATGTTCTAAGAGCTGTCAGGTGTAACCTACTAAAACAATAGAAACGTTAACACATCCCAAACCTTAATGCTTCTTTGTCTGCCAAGTCACAATTTTCACACTGAATCAGAAACTGGTGTAAATATCTTTTTTCTGATTATGTATACACAACTCAAAGCACTTGGTTAAGGTTAGAAAAAAGGTCCTGGTCTTGGTTAAATACTGAAAAAAGTATTTAACCAAGACCACAATCTTTCCCAAACCTTAACCAGACCCAGACACCAGACACCAAGACCACCTCCTTAACACTCAACAACCCCACACATGTCCTCCATAACTACTTTAAGCTGATGCCATCAGGGATGCGTTTTTGATTGATTATCTGTATATAAAACAAACAGAAGGAAGTCTGGTTTTATGCCAGAAGCCATTAGACTTGTGAATAGCCACAGTGATAATTTTTACATAATATGTGCCTTTGTGGTGTTGGATATTGTTCGTCAGCTACACACCAGCCTCTACTATTAATCCTTGTGTATTTTAATTCTATCTTAACATTGTTGAATTTGTATTTTTAGATTGTCTTTGTACGTGTTAATGAACTGTATGTGTGTACTTTGTTTGCAAAACCTCAAACTGCCCCTTTAGGGACGTAGAATGAGGGACGAAGTATTTTAAATTGAATTGCCAGTGAACATGATCCAGAGAGCTAATACATTTCCCTTACAGCATACTGCATTTTTTTTAAACCAATTAGTAGTATATATATATCTTTAACAGAGTTACATGTCTTGTCTCATGCCTCAAGTCCATTTTTTGAATATTTAATCAATTGCCAATGCTTATTTTCAGCAGTAACAGCCTAAATCAAGTGTTCTGCATAGGTACGGTAGGGTATACAGTAGTATTTATATAGCATAGGACAGGTTAAAGAGGTGCAGTGCATTATTACAGTATATACACTATATACTGTAATAATGCACTGCAGCAGAATAGTGTAGCGGTGCAGACAGCATGGATGAGTGTATAGTTTAGAAGTGTGTGTCTATGTAATTTGATCTCATCAGCATTTAATTCACAGTTTGTTTGTTTCCTCTGTATGCATGTTTGTGTTTGATTACATAAGTATCCTGTATGCATGTGATTCCCTTTCCTGCTGTGTGTTTATGTGTGATCTGTGTGTGTGTATGATCTGTGTGTGTGTGTGTGTGTATAATTATAGCAGCTGTAAATAGGTCACACTGCGTAGCGTTCTCTCTGCTAATATGGATGTCTCTGCCAGGAAGAACAATCGATAGCAACTGTGCTGGAAGAACAATCAGCTCTATTTGCATCCTTCCATCTATTCACTCACTCATTCTGTCTTCTTCTTCTGCTCTCCCTCCTCAGCCTGTTGTTGTTCTATCTGTGTGTATCCTCCTGTTATTCTCACCCTTCATTCAGTTTGAACTGTATCAACGTGGTGAGATTAGACTCGTATGATCACAGCATGTAAACACATACAAAGTAGGGGTGTGCCTGAATACAAATACGTTATTCATAACCTACTGGTTACAAACAAATAGTGGGTTTCTTATGAAAATTTATTTCATACAAATATTTTAAAAATTATTTGTTTTTGGGAAGAAAAAACAAAAAACATGTTAAATACATTTAACATGTCTCTCCTCTGCTCTGCTGTTACGTCTATCAGCAGGTCTCAACGAGGGGAGTCACATCCACCTGCTACATGACGCACATTTCCTAATTTGGACATCATCACTCCTGGAGTTGGGGGTGTTCCCCAGAGATAAAGATGAGCTACTGACACATGCAAAGTGCCCACAAGGGACTCTCCATAACCTGCTGTTCCCCTTCTCCTTTCCACAAAGTTAGGTTGTAAAAAATAGGCAATAAATGAAAAGTGCAAAGCAAGAATCAGCTTTGAAGTTCTTCCCTACATGTTACATCCATCTTTGTGTTATGAGTGTATAAATAAGTAGAGGTCTGTCTGCATGTTTGTGCTGTGATTTTAGCTCAGTAGCTCAGTAGTCAGTCTATGATCTGGGAGACTCTGGGGACGTCCTTCGTAAGATAGTTTATTCATAAACAACTGTAAAAAAACTGTATTTGTACACCTATTTCCAATCTTATTCGAATACAAATACAAATATAAATAATTTTGCTGCCTCAACAAATGTAAATACAAATACAAATACTGGGCTTTCTGCATATCCTTAGTACAAAGCTTTGAAAGGGAATTTTAAATAAAATTTTGACCATTTGAAACAGTCATGCTACCTTCTGTTCAGTCCATCTGTTGTGAATTTTTTTTTAAAAAGCAGTTTGTAGGAATCAGATTAATTATAATAGAAGGGAAATATTTCTTCAAGAATATCTTTACTTCAACGTCGGTTACATCTGCCTGTACTGTGTTTGGCTCCATACAACACCTGTGCAGTAATTACTCAAATAAACACACAGCAATTACTTAGTGTGACTGCGCTTTGCAGATGACATCTCACTTAACTGCAATTATTTGGTGTAATTACTTGATTCTTTAAAGATAAATCAGGTGACATTTTCATCCAAACCAACAATTAACTGTATCCAATACCTGATAAACTTTATCCCTTTGTACAATTAAAACTACTATTACTATCCCCAGCAAATGCACTATTTCCTTCTGTTTGAGTGAAGTTTGCTAAAAACTGCAATGCCCAGCAGTTCCAGAAACTTACTGAGCATTAAAAACAAAACTATATATTTCTGAACTGTTTTTAAAGATTAACGTGCTCAGTTGGAAGCAAGCGAAGTCAGAAAGTGATGAGAGACACATTGTTGGTTTTGGTCTCTGCTGACAATAAGAAAAATACAGATTATGGTCGATCAGATCAATCTCAGTTTTTTAACTTTTTTTAACTGAATATGGTGTGATCAGGAGTTTGTGTTTAAAACACAATCATAGTTCATAACAGGAAACAGTAGAGCTGCAACTAATGATGGTTTTCCTTATTCATTAATCTATACATTTTTTTTTCTCAATATGTAAAAGCTTCAGTTTCAACTATGTTTTGTTTGACCAAAGTCCAAAAGAGGCATCACACGATGATGATATAAAACAGAAATAAGCAGCAAATCATCAGATTATAGAAGCTGAGACCAAAGGACGTTTAGCTTTTTACTTGATAAATGATTGATTACCAAAATTGTGGTCTATTCATTTCAATCAATTGACTGTTTTTAGCACTACTAGAACTTTACTATGTTTTACTGTCAATGAATTTGTACTTTCTGTCTCCCTTTCTTTTTATTTTTGCGTGTTTGCCATTTGGATAATATATTCATATTTTATGTGTCAACTAAATTTTTGATTATTGCTTTTCTAGGAGAGCAGATCAGCCCTCGGTGTGGCTGATCTGCGGCTCAGAGCGGCCTGAAAGTCATAAATCTGTCTGGGTGAGTTAAATGATGCGGTGTGGGAGAACGCTTACATATTAAACACAGAGGAAGCCAAGGATAAACTCCTTCGGCTCATCGGAGGGGTTGTGAAAGGACTGAGATTTGTTTCTGAGGCATTGTTTAAGTCTTGACCTCTGACCCTGAGTTTTGTGTCTGACTGCAGATCTAGTTTTTAAACATTACATATTTGTCCAGACCTGGAGGGAAGATGCATCTTTAACATAATAATTATATCATTTGGTCTGAATAAGGAACTATAATTAAAGGTCAAATGTTTACTGACACCAGAGTTGTGTAAATTAGGCCTCTGTGTTTGCCGTCACAGAGACAAAATTCACTTGAGTCTGGCTGAAACACTTTATTCCACCATACTTGTATGCAATTAAACTTAATGATGGTGTGCAGCACTTGGCTTTCATTGAATCATCCTGTTATCTTCTTTTTTTTAACTGAACACTATCTCCTTGTAAGATTTGCGATTATGAAACTATATTTTAAGCATAAAAATCGTCACCGCCGAGCTGTGATTTTTCACAAAACTCCCACAATCCTCCTCTTCCCCTAATGAAATTAACATCACACACAACAGGAGACGATACTCCCTCTGTTAATTTGCACGGATGACTGCAACACAGTGATGTGAATGATGATAAATAAAGCTATTATAGGATACAGTTAAATTAGGTCTATAAGTTGCCGCCGCAAGTGCATCATGGGACAATATAGAGTCCAGTGTTTCCCCTGAATTAATAATCTGCAGCCAACGCCCCTCAACCAGTCAACCTAGGAGAGCATCTTCTCCTTTCTTTTTCTTCACATGTCTCTATTCAGAGGCGTGCATTGTAGTTCACTGAGTTCAATGGCTGAGAGATGAAGTTTTGCGCTTGCATCACCAGCCAGCCTGATATAATCTAACCCACCAAACTGCTTTAATGAAGCTGTCAAACATACTGTGCATTGTTTAATTATTCACAACCTTGACACAGACTGTGTGTATATGCAAATCTATAGAGGCTGTGCATCAGTAACAAGAGCCGTAAGCCTTAAAGTATTAATGAAGCCGTGATGCAGATAATGGTTGAAATTTCACACCAGTCAAATCACGGTCAACTTTAACTCTGGGAAATTAATCACGTCTATCAGGGAATTTGGCTGATGCCCAACCAGGGTTTGGAGGAACCGTTCCAAACAAAAGGTTCTCAACCATTAGCTCAAGACCCGATATAGGTTACTTGGAATGTAGATGAGATCAGACGAACAGAATACAGATGGAATCTGTGGGCGTCCTGAGCCGATCCTTGGAATCTGGATAAAGCCTCATCCAGGTGTTTGTTTTACAGCCTAGTATCCTGGTTATTATGTTATTATTGGACGTTTCCTCACCTCATGATTTGCATCCAATTACCAACGTTCAGTGCCAAAGCAGGAGGCTGTTTTCCCTTTATACAGCAAATATAAAGCAAATTGACTTCCATGCAGCAAACTACAGACCTACCAATGGGAAAACTCCAACACTCTGCTGGTTGCACCAATGGTGTAAATTCATCAATCAGTCAGTCAGTGATGGACAGGCATTCAGAGTTATAGGGCTGGTCTGTGGCCCATCCAGCCAAAAATTGTTGTATTGAACATATGCAGGGCTTTGCAGAGTTGTCCAATAGTTGAATCTTTGAAGCTTAATAACTTGTCTGCTTTAGATACTATTAAGAAAATATACAGTAAGATTGGGCTCATTATGAGCAGAGACACAATATTAAAGGTTTTGGTCCGGGATCAGCTGCAAAAAATGAGAGAGATGAGAGAACAGAGAAATGGTGAAAGAGGAAAAAAAGGCAGAGGGCCATAGTTATAGGATGTAACAGCATTGATGTGTGTTGATGTGTGAAATTTTAAAACAACAGTTTGGCTGGTAGAATATTTGAAAGTTTGGGATGAACCACTGACTGTGGGTGGGAAGGAAAACAAAATATGATTCCTGTCCCGAAGGCAGTGTGGTAAGAACATAGCAACACATCCTCATAATGAAGCAACCACATAGGTCGATTGTACTTGCAGTTTTTTCTAATATGTCGCCTCTATCTGCAGTAAAAAAAAGTGTTATAAGTTTTATAGTGTGACAATGCTGGTCTGGTTAGGTTTAGGCACAAAAACCACTTGGTTAGGTTCAGGGAAAGATCATGGTTTGGGTTAAAATGATCACTTGAATCATGGTGTGGGTTAAAGTTACTTCCTTAAAGTTATGCAACCTTTGTTGTCATGGCAACAGTAAACACTACGATAATCAAAGTTACGTTTTTTTAAAAAACGTCCCAACTCACGTTTGGAAATGTGACACTCGTAGTTGGAAGCAGGAAGAGAACACCTAAGTCCTCTTTTTGCAATCTATCTTAGACATCCATCCGACCTGCAACCTTTGAATATGAGCATTTATCACCTTATATTGTATCTTGTATTATCTGTATCTTATATTGTATATATATAATTATATTGTCATCTGAACTTCGTCACCTCTCCAGGTCATAATTACTACGGCCGCTAGATGGCGTAAATGTAAATAGGTTGCTTTTGCCGGCTGAATTTTCAACCTATACTGTCATTTTTCTTGTGAGGACGTGCTGGAACATAGTGTCCTTTACATAATTACAACTCTCTGTGCTGCCGGAACAAAGATAGTAAACACAATGCATAAATAAAAACAGCATCACCACTCAAGTAAATCCTTGACAACCAGACTTTACACTGAGAGATGTTTCTTTTAATGTTTGATAATGTAGATGCATTCCACACATATCTTTAAATATTACATGGATCGGAGGATGAGCAAATGCATTATGTTTAAGTAACTCAACAACTGTAATGCAATGTACTCATCACCATTACAGTTTGTCTGTTTGTTTTTTATGATTGCTTAAGCACAATTTTTGCAAACCAGGCTCATTTTGTCAAAATACACAATTCACACAACCACACACACACAAGTAGCAGGACATGTCAGGTCTTTTGCAATTCAAAACTATACAATAATTTATAAAAACCAAATCTTGTCACTGTATGGTACATACATGGATCATACGATCTGGTTCTGTTTGAACCACTTACACAATGCTGTGCTCAATCTAAAACACTTTTAACATTTCTACTTTTCTAATGATATAGTCTGGGTGTGATTGTTTCAGAGATATTGTTAGAGGAAAGCACATGAATATATTGACCAAACACAACACACAAGACCAGTACTGCACACTGATGAAAATATTTATTTCTCTCCACATTGTTAAATCAGTCAATACATCCATGCATTTCCAAAGGTTGCACAGTCTAAATAGAATATAGTAGATAAACACAGCAAAATATTTATGGAGACAAAAAAGAAAGCATGAATTAAAAAAAACAAACAAACCCTAAGCATCATCTCTTCACCTAGCTGGATCTGGATATCATACTTTGTCAACATCACAGGTGACGTCCTCTCTCGCAAGACAGTGAGGGAAGAATCTTCTTGAATGGTGAACCTGTCCTTGCATCAATATGGTCGCAGGCCTCCGTCATAGCTTGAATGAGGGGAATCCTGATAGTAAACCTTTCATCAATGGGGTTAAGGAGGGGAGAGTATGGTGGGAGATATTGGAGTGAAAATTGTGATGAAACAAGTTTTGGACCAGAGCAGATTGGTTGAAGGATACGTTGTCCCAGATGTACGATGTATCTCATCTGCTCTCCATCCATTTGATCTTCTGCTGTGACCATGTTGTGTGTAGTTTAAAGTATGTGGGCCGTGTTGTAATGTTGGCGTGGCAGTGGAGGACTCCATTTTGCCTGATTGTAGCAGATGTTGTGATGTCACCACCATATTGGCCACATTGGGACTTTCAAAATAGCTCTGTGAAGATGTTTCTCCCTCTTCATCTTACTTCTGTCAGGTTAAAGCCGGTCTCATCTATAAAGATACATTCACACAGGATTACATCAGCATTCATTTGCAGATCTTTGAAAAAAGACAACATTGTATAGTTCAATATAGGAATACTATAAATGTACATGCTAAAAGGTTCTGTACTGAAGTGTACATTATTTACCTCCCCATATATTCATGCCACAGGTCTTCTGCTCTCTCAGAATTTCTTTCAAATGGCACTCGGTAGAGTTGTTTCATCTGTAAATGATGGGTTCTTAGCTCTCTCTTTTTCCTCTGAGAATATGGGACCCCTTCCTTTTTGATGCTCTCAACCCTCAGTCCTATGCAGGCCAATCAAAATACATATAAAATGTCACAGGACAGCGTACAAGGCATTGTTTCAAACTTGGAATGAAGTGATTGGATACCAAAAAGTACTGATGTAATGCATATAGTGGGCTACTGTCAGTAAGTGTCTGAAGCCCTGCTGGCTGTGTTTGATCAGTTGGTTCATAGGTGAGGTGTTTCAAAAGGCAGTGCCTTGAAATGGCAAAGTGACATCATGTTAGATTTCTGTGCCTAATGTAGAGAAGTTTGTTTTGCAAAAAGTGTGAGGCTGAGAATGTGTTTATAGTTCAGGTCTGGGCTCAGGTTTTGCTCCTTGAGTCTCAGATTTCACCAAATGTGTTATTTTTTTAATTTTAGTGTGCAAGCAATCGTAATAATCATGGCTGACAGGCTGCTGACTTTTAGGAGTTGTTTGTTAATGTTTATCATTTAATGCTTCTTTAAAAAAAAATATGTTGTCCTAAAATATGAATAACAAAACTTTAGTTGTTGGCAAGTGGGCATGCATTAGTGAGATAACCCTGTACGGTTACAAAATATACACCATACACTTTTAACACGGCTTGTCAATGACTATGTTTTATTTAAAGATCCCCTCCAGACATGTTTTGAGACATATAAAAATAATTACTTCATAAAAAATTTGCATCTACACCTTGAAAGCTTCTGAATCTATGAATATGTAATTTTATTTTATTTTTTTCAATTCCAAATACTGTATGTCTCCTACTTCACTGAAAAATCACTTTTTCAGTATATGTATATGTGCACCGGAGGCTTCAAGGGTCCACATTACACTTCTGTAAGTTGCTTATTGGACTGTGATTGGCTTTCAAACTAGCTGTAATGTCACAAAATTGTTTGTGTTAAACTGAAGGTGAACAGAGAGAAACTTTTCACAAGACCATATCAGACACATATTGTTGTTCCAAGCAGAGTATTTGTCTTGCATGTCTGGAGGGGATCTTTAAACTTTTAGCCTTTGAGGCCAGAAAAGTGAGTTTACTGAATATTTTCTTATCAGAATAATTTATCCACAAGTATAAATACATCTATGATGATTCGTCTTGATGCAGAAACCTACTCAATATACTTTTTCGGTGCTAAAATGTGGGCGTTTGAAGACTCTGTAGACTGCGATATTACCTCCCACATACTGTAGCAGCACTGTGTGTGTGATGTGTGGGATTAATGTCTTTCTAAGCATCCATCTAAAAAGGAACATTTTCACCTTTTTTTTTGGCAACATTCATGTTTTCCTTGATGCAAAAAATCTCTCAGATACAGTTTCAATCCTGCGTTCTCTGTTTTTCCTCAATTAATCAGCAGCATCACTAAACAGACTCTCTACCATCAGTGGCCCTAAATTGCTTCCAATACGAACCGTTAAAAGCAACACTTTGAAATTACTTTTAAAATTAACTACCACAGTCAGTATCTCCAAATTGGCTGCAGAATGATCAATTTAAAAGCAACAGACCTAAATAGCTTTGGAAATGAAGAACACAAAACAACAGCCATGAATTATAATGAACCAATGAAAAGTTTATTTCCAGAGTGCTGCAATACTGACTTCACATCACATTCACACATGCAGTCCTGTGGAATTGAAGTGGTCACAGTTTGCTGGAACAGATAGAAGTTTTTTCAAATTTCTTCCTATCAATCATCCCCCCAAACAACAGCTGTTCGGCTTCACATGTGAGTCTTTGCAGATTTAAGTGTTAGTGTTAGTTAAAGGACCAGTGTGTAGGATTTAGTGGCTATCTAGCGGTGAGGTTGCAGATTGCAACCAACTGTATATAACCCTCCCCTTCCAAGCATGTAGGAGAACCCACGCTGGTTGCGAAACTCACGAAAAGCATGAAAGGCCCTCTCTAGAGCCAGTGTTTGATTTGTCCGTTCTGGGCTACTGTAGAAACTAGGGGTGTGCCGGAATACA
Source organism: Thunnus thynnus (assembly GCF_963924715.1). Classification (NCBI taxonomy): domain Eukaryota; kingdom Metazoa; phylum Chordata; class Actinopteri; order Scombriformes; family Scombridae; genus Thunnus; species Thunnus thynnus. Next base: position 31,576,782 of record NC_089523.1, read on the forward strand.
AATACATTATTCGGCAAAGCACAAATAATGTTTTTTTTTTACAAATATTTGTTTCATACAAATAGTTTAAAACATATTTGTTAGTTAGAGGTCTGTCTGCAATGGGGCGATGAGTAAAGTTTTAGCTCAGTAGTCAGCGCAGTCGTCTATGATCTGGGAGACTCCAGTTCAAGACCCAGACCTCCTTCATAAGGTAGTTTATTTATGAACACTTATTGTAACACTTTAATTTTCTAAAATTAAAAGCGTAATAAAAACAAAAACAGGATTTTTAAGCCTCTTTCCACTTTTATTCAAATACAAATACAAATACGAATAATTCTGCTGCCTCGACAAATACAAATACAAATACTGGGATCTCTGCACATCCCTAGTAGAAACATGGTGGGCTCAGTGGAAGAGGACCTGCTCCCTATGTAGATATAAAGGGCTCATTCTAAGGTAACGAAAAACACAACAATTCTTATTTTCAGATAATTATTCTCTAATGACAACTACATACTTATGAATATTTTATTGCATTTCTGCCATGTCCGTTCCACTACATGCCACTAAACTCTACACACTGCATCTTTAATAGGCTTGTGCAAGGAGGATTTTAAGCAAAGAGGTATGAAACCAAAGGCAGAATATGCTAAATGGATGCTGCACTTTGTATGATGGTTTCCACTTAATCCCATTTCTGGGACCCTAAATTAGTCACAGAATAAAGTCCCTTGGAGGGAGGACATGAGCTGCGTGTGTTCAAAATCAGCAGTTGTTGATAAAGACGTTAGATATTCTCTTTAAATCCTACTTTTTGATGCCCATATAAACTCTATCCTGAACAGATCTGTATGGGGACAGATTCTCTGATTCATTTTTTCTTTTTGGTTTTTAGAATTTTCTTTTGGCTCTTTTTCGTTATTTTGACAGAATGAAAGTAGAAATAAACAAGGATCACAGGTCCCCATCTGGGATTGAACTGGGGATTATGTACACATGGTATCTTTGACCATTAGGCACAGAGACACCTGACATTCATCATCTTTGTCTACAAGGGTTTGAACAGGAAATTTCAGAATATAGTTTCTGCTCTGCTAACACATTTCTTTCTTTTACAACAGTGTGATTGTAAGTAGCTCACTTACTGAACAGACGTCTAATTAGCCAGAAACTGAAAACACCTGAGTGTAAATCATAAGTTATGGTCACATTACACTGGATGGTGTTTGGAAATGAAGAAATTATAATTGTAGTTTTCATCTTTAGTACACAATTACATCAGACTAGCACATAATTTCACAGTTTGTGAGCGCTCTGACCAATATTTATCCATCACCAACATCAGCGATATGACACAACATCCCTTTTTGTTGTAGAGTGTGGAGAAATTTCATAGAACTGAGACATGATGTGACTGTACCTTTAACATTTAAGCTGCTGTTACAGAACCTCAGCTCAAGTCTCAAACACATTTTCTGCTTTGCACCCAATTTGCAATTCAGCATGGCACTTCTTTGCATCACACTGCACTCGGTTCTCTACATAAGACACAGGAATCTGACATAAAGTCACTTGTTTGTCATTTCAAATAACACTGCCATTCAAAACGCCTCACCCATGGACCAATTGGCCAATATATGTGCCAACTAGCCAAACACCTAATTGCTTACAGTTTTTTCTCAATTGCTTACATATATAACTGGGCCAATTAACTAAATATCCCAAACCATGACGCCATCTATCAAAAGACAGACCCATCTCCCAAAACTATCAACACTGCTTTCCTGTTTTCACTCATGTGCTCATTTAGAAAGCATTGGCATTCAATATCATTAACTCAAGTCATCTCTGCTGGAACCCAATTAACACACAACGCCCCAGGAGGAAACACTAAGGGTCGAAATTGTTCACACATCAATCAGAACCTCAGGATGGATAGGTAACAGCGCTGTGGGTCAGTTCACTTGTTTTGGAACAATGGATCCACAAAGAACTTTTAATTGGTTTATATTGGTAAATACATGGAAATTATTTTAATGTATTCTACGTTCTTTATCAGTTGCATATTTTTACAGTACATTTACTTTTTCACTCAATTTCAGTTTATTTTACTACAGTACATCGAGGAATTATTTTTTTCTTTAAAATTTATACGTGTTATGTCTTTATATTGTCATGTAAAGAGGTTGTTCTGGGGGGAAAAACCATAAGCGCCATTATTCATTGCAGTAACAGGTTTTTAAAGCAGTGTTGTGAATTGATCTCACCAGTGTTTAGTGGCTGTTTTGTAGTTTTTGTGTATTTGATGGCTTTTGACTGATGTCTGAAGGCAAAGTTTGGTTTATATGCAAGTTTACATGGTTTTGAGTGAAGAGTTTTGACTTGGAAGTTTGAAGTTTGTGAAGATGAGTGTGCAGTTATGTGTTAAGAGTTTTGGGGAAATGGAGCATAATTTCAAGAAATGTGTCTTTGCAATTGAGAAAAACTGTAAAATATACTTATGAATATTATATTCCATTTATGCCAAGTCCGTTCTGCTAGATGCCACTAAATTCTACACACATTGGACCTTTAAATCTGATCAAATGAACTGACCTACTTGGGAATAAGGTATTGATCTCCACATCTCATTCATGTTCAACTGTCAGTCTAAAAACATGACGGCTGCTTACCATCTCTTTTCCTGACAGATCTCCAGCTTTCAGCTCTCAAAACATTTTGTTATCTGTCCTGTCAGGGTGAGGAGAGACAGGTAGATTATTTCATCCACTGGTTCATGTGGCTGGTATGTCAAAAAAAAATCAATTTTGGATGCACACACACACACACACACACACACACACACACACCTGGCTGTAATGTTGGAGCCAGCAGCTATGGCCAGTCCTGTGATGCTAACCAAACACTTTTAATTAGGGAGCAACCAGACAACTGGACTGTTTTAAATGTGTGTGTGTGTGTGTGTGTGTGTGTGTGTGTGTGTGTGTGCACGTTCGTGTCTGTGTGTATGTGTGTTTAATCTGATCTGGCATCTCATCAGTAGCTGAGTTATTATCTTCAACGTGTTTAATGGCTGTTTTGAAACGGAAGCGGCGATAGCATGCTAAGTATCCAGGAGAGCAACCATCTGCTCTTTGTGTGTATTCATGTGTGTGTGTTTGTATCGTCGCCCATTGGGTGAGCCAAACGCACAGCATCGAAAGAGGGATTAATTAAACTGTGAGTGTGACACTGCACACTCCTGTAGAGAAATGTGATTAGTTTTTGTGTGTGTGCGTGTGTGTGTGTGTTGTAATGAAAACAGATAAAACAATTGAAATATAAATACAAATATGTTTTCAAGGATGCGATTGACAGCTGAGAAAGAGAGAAGAGGGACAGACGGACACAGCTAAGAGTGTGGGAGACAAAACGTATTCTATTTAGCTTTACAGATCATTCTAACCCTAACCCTAACCATAATCCCTAACCCTAACCCTAACCATAATCCCTAACCCTAACCCTAACCATAATCCCTAACCCTAACCCTAACCATAACCCCTAACCCTAACCATAATCCCTAACCCTAACTCCAATCCTAACCCTAACCTCAACCCTAACCATAACCCTAACCCCTAACCCTAACCCTAACCATAACCCCAACCCTAACCATAACCCTAACCCCTAACCCTAACCCTAACCCTAGCTTTCAACCATATCACACAGTCTACCTCAGCAGATGAAGCTCAATCATGAGTGGAGATGAAAAGAGATTGTGTACAGGTGAAACTATATTAATAGTGTCATTAATTTATGGTTATATTAATTTGTTGATTGCAGTTGGACAAAACAAGCAATTAAGAGATGTCATCTTGCACTTATAATCAGAAATTTAGTCAATAATGGAACTAATTTCATTATCTTTTAAATCAGTTGCAGCCCTAAAATAGCTTTTATCAATGGAAGCCCCACTTTCATGTATCATGAAGTTTTTGCAAAATTATGCAGAATTGTGATTGTGTCGGATTAGTCGACATGTCTGCAGCCAGTCCAGCAATTGAGAGGGTTCATTACATACTGGACAATAACATTTTACAGATGACCACAATGTTTTATCTTCTTTAAGGCAATCATTTTAGGACATCTCAGAGTCAGATCTTCACTGTCAAATACGGATCCGCTTGTTGTCAGCAGAGAGGACAGAAACACTGCCTCACTGTTTGACATTGTACTTTTACCGCCGTATGCTGTAGGTGTTGTTTGTCATCGTGCTAACATGAACTAATTTCCTGTAAGATCAGACTGAGCGGCCCAGTCTGGCCTCGGTCTTGTTCTCTTTTCTTTTCCACAGCAGCAGATGAGATTTTTTTTTGCCTCTGGCGTCTTTCCCATCGCAAACAGGAGAGTCTCTGCTGCGACATGCTGATGTTGGAGAAATATGATCAGGCTGTTTATGCGCTGCACCACTTCCTCCGGTCAACACAGTCCTCCAGAAGATAGTAGAGTCACAACACAGTGAACACATTAGTGTAAAGATTTTGGTTCTAAAATGAGAGATACAACATGTGAGAAATATGACATGTATATACAAGTCAGTTGTACGGAAGCCCTGAAAGGCAAGCGAGAAAAAAAAAATTCTGGAGATCCAGTTTCTGAGTCTGATCTTAATTATTTTCTCTCTTGTGATCAAGAGTTAAGCACAAGTGAAAAAAAAAGGTTTTGCCTGGAATCTTTCTAAGTTCTATAAAAAATTTTTTTTTTAAAAAATCATCTGTGAAACAGGTGAAAAAAAAAAGTTTTGCCAGGATCACCTGCTACTTTCACAGATGATGAAGAAAAAAAAATTTGCCCTCTTGTGGCTGCAATGAGTATTACAACAGAGAACAACAGAAAACCTTAGAAAAATGATCTTGGCAAAACTTTTTTTTTCACCTGTTTCACAGATGATTTTTTTTTTTAAATGGAACTCAGAAAGATTATCCTTGCAAAACCTTTTTCTTCACTTGTTCTTAACTCATTAACACAAGAGCGAAAAGAATGAAGATCAAACTTAGAAATTGGATCTCCAGAAAAAAAAAAAAAAAATCATCGCTTGCCTTTCAGGGCTTCTGTACTGTTTACGGTTTAATTACTAAATTTCTGTCATTGGTTGATAAAATTTTGTGAGACTTTTCTAACAGAATTTTCTGTATTCTGGAGCTCTGGAGTTTTTTTTTTTATATAAGTTGTAACATCTCACCCATACGTTCCCAAGCTGCCTGCCATTCATTCACCAACCATTCGGGAAATTATGCTCACATCTTGTTTTGAATTTAAAAAAAAACAACCCTCAGGTAAACAATAACATTATATTGTGTTCTCAGGGCTGATTCAGTGTCTTATTGCACAAGCGACAGTTGCAGCAGGAACAATGTGTGTGCTTCCAGCTGTGACAAGTGTCTCCAGATCGCTGTGTGAGGATAGTGAGATGACAAGAGCACTCAGAGCAGCCCGGCGCTCAGAGTATATAACACTGTCAGGATCCATTCAGTCGCCCCGATACAATTGAAAACAGACGCCTCTCAGTTAAAGCAGCAGCATTCCCCAGATAAAAGAAAAGTTACAGAAATGTGACTTCTGCTGGTGGTTTCGCTCCACCATTAAGTGGTCAGAAAAATGAGGAGACGGAGCTGAACGGAACAGAGAGAAGAGACCTAGAAAATCCTCGCCAACAGTCTGCAAACACCCCGCCTACACATTTAGAGAGAAGAACAAAATCTGAGCATGTGGAGGGTGTCCAACACGACATATAAATGATCATGTTATTTTATTTTTAATTCTGTTTTGTTTTATGACACAGGACAGAAATGAATCAAAAGAAGCTGCACACACGTTTTAGGTAAAAAATAATAATAATTAACTCTTAATGAGCTGAAAAGAAAAGGTGAGTAAACAGGATTTACATCCAGTCTGAGGGCAGGAATAATGCTGCATTCTTATCATCAAGTCAGCATTCATGTTATTATTATTATTATTATTATTATTATTTCAATTTTACAACTTGTAAATAATGTTCACATCAACATCCAAGTTGTAATTAAAACTGGGAAACTCCTATCTATCCGCTTGGTACTTAATGTTACACAAAAAAAAAACAAATATGGACGCCAAAGACTTGTACACTGGTAATAAAAATATCTCTGCTTGTTGCAACTACTCAGAAATACCTTTATGTGTTCCTGTTATTTTGTCCACTTCCTGTACTTCTCAATTGAGGCCAATGAGTTCTTTGTTCATGTTATTTTATTTTAAATGTTCATGATCACACAGAGAGACTAACATACAGAAAACATGTAGAGACACTAGTGATACACACACACAGTGAGAATGTTAACATGCAGGCAGTGATCTACTGTAATCTACTGAGCTCCACGCTGGTCTGCTTCATGTGCTTAAACCTCTTATTAATACGCACGCACGCAAACATGTGAACAGTGTGAAATTAAGAAACGCTCACAATCTCTTTGTTTCCCTCTTTCCGCTCACACATAAATTACTGTACTGTGAAATGAGCTTAACACACACACACACACACACATAAGCAAGCAATATTTTGTGTTTGGCATTTACACGACAACCAGGCGTGTATGCTAAACACCAGCCGGTCGTCACAAGAAAAACAACTGCATAGGTGGAAAATTAAGCCTTCAAATCTACCTATAGTTACGTTTACGCCATCTAGTGGTTGTAGTAATTATGACTCGAGGAAGTGACGCCGTTCAGACGACCTCAATACAATCGGCCTTAGTAGGAGGCGGGAGGCGGGTTGGGTGGATGGCTACATAGATGTCAAACAGTGGAGGAGACTGCTGTTAGCTTCCTGTTTCCAACTGTAACAACGATTGTCATGGTGTTTACTGTTGTCGTGACGCAACTTTACAGAAGTAGAAACCATGTTTCAGATAATCATTTTAGCCCAAACCATGGTCTTTTCCTAACCTTAACCAAGTGGTTTTTGTGCTTAAACCTAACCAGACCTTAACACCAGCGTCATCACGCCATAACATCATTATATATCAGTCGACCTATGTGGTTGTTTGTCATGAAGTGCGGAGCAGATGAACCTTGAATGCAGGACACAGCAGGCAAAAGTAACTGAAGAATATATTTATTAAACAGCTCAGGAACCAGCACACAGAAGTACAGGCAGGCAGGCAGGCGAGACTAAACTGAACAGAACAAAACCAAACAAACGATCCCACAAGACCGAACTGAACTACAGGACTGAAATACAAACTAAACTGACGAGGGGGATGAAGTGCAGGTGGAACAGGAGAACAGGAGAGGAGATGACAGGCTGGAGAAGACTACAGGGAGGAGGGCAGGAGGGCTAACGAGACAGATGCGGGGCAGGTGTGGAGTACAGAAACACAGAAGGGAAACACAGAGCAAACAGAAAACCAAAAAAAAAAACCTAGAAAACACAATCTAACCGTGCACAAACCGTCCCAGAACTCTGGTGCACAAGTCCCAACAAGCACACACAGCAAAATAAACTTCAGCATACGTCGCTGTTGACAAAAACATGAATAAATCAGTCTGTCTGGCTGCATATTAAAGCTGCACGTAACAACATAAATTAGACTAAAAGACAACTGTAGCTCTGAAAAACATAACTAGTGCTTCAATTCATTTTAGCACTTAGTTGTTTTGCTTTTATGTTACTAGCAGTGATAGTAAAATGAGTTAACTGTTTTCACATGCATTAGTTACAGTGGAATAAAGTTATGTGTAAACCCTTCACACCAATTTGAGGTTTGTGGCTGTAGTAGGGTCGGATCCTCTTCAAATGTGCTTTCAATGTAAGTGATGGAGGCCAAAATCCACAGTTTTGTCATTTAAAAGTTGATGTGAAGCTCATATGAGGCTTCAGCAGTCTGAGTTAGTCAAATCAAGAGGATATCTGACATATTTTCAGTCTTTTTTAGCATCAAATTCCCTCTGCGTTTCCCTGTTGAGCTGCGGTGGAAGTATAGTAACAAAAAGAGGGACTTTGGCACTAAAAAGACTGTAACGTTGAAAGATATCTACTTGACTTGACTCATATTAGCTTCAGAGAAACTTGAAGTACATTTTGTCCTCCATCACTTCCATTGTAAGTACATCATGAAGGGATCCTCTAATGGTCAGTATGAACAGGAGGAATGATTACAGCAAGAAAAACAGGATTCAATCGTTATTTGGGCTCCTGACTGTTGTTTTAAGACACACTTGAAAATTGTGAACCCGTCCTTTAATATTGCACTGACTGCAGTCTTTCTCAGAAAGTCCTCATACTTAAACGACAACCTATACGTAAATGTACTTACAGATGTTTATCCTCACTGGAAAGAGAGAGTTGAGCTGATCCCAGTAGTATGTGCACAAAATGCACGATTCAGGCACTTAAGGGTCAAGATTTGGAAATAACTGTATTCACTGCAAAATGTTGTCAGGAAAATGTAAACCTGAAGTATCTTAAACTGCTGTAGCACTATCAGAGCACCAAAAACATGGACGGATATAGAACCAAAACTATAATTATCCCTAAAAGAGGCACTACTACATATGAGTGTGTGTGTGTGCATGCCTGAACGTTTCCATTGGTAAGTGTGCATCTTAACAGCTTTTAGTGTATGTAAAGTGATAGCCATCATGAATATTTAACAAGCATTAATACCATCAGATATTAGTCCGAGCCGCCTGCTCAAGGAAATCAATACAATCATGGAGAAGTGCTGAGTGTCGCCCTCCTTGATACATTTTTAAAGGACTCTAAACATGTAGGAACTGTCTGCCTAACAAACACACACACACTATCAAGCACAGACACAGTACAGTTTTTAGGTGTATCCCCTCTTACATCACAGTTGTGCTGATTTTTGCAGAAATGTCAATGTACACAAACTGAGGCTTGCTGTGAGTTTCCAAACTCTTATGATATATCGTTCCTATAAGCTACACCACAACTTAAACAGCTGTAAAGACAGTCAGAAGTGAACGAACTGAGGAGAAATAATGAACAAGAGCAGATTGTCTGTATAGACTCAGTGTTTAATGAAGTGTAGACAGAAGTAGAGGCTGATTATATTCATCAGTTTATACAGAACAGAAGTCTGTAAGATATTTATGTGAACGAGCAGGTGTATTATGGGAGAGTTAAGCTGGGTAGACCCAAAATTGATCGGCCCTCCGACAGGAATCAGGCCAAATATCTGCCAGATCTGTTGTTATTTGATGTGCAGTTTGAGGTCATGCTGCCAGATTAAACGCTTTAACAATCAACATTCTGGTGCTCAGAGAATCAGGTTGGATTTCTGGAGGGTCAAAAGTTTTGGTCGGCTGTCTGCGGTTTCAGCAGTTCTTCAATCCAATTGTCTGCATCTTCCAGACTTCTATGGCTCCATATATTTGTTTTTCTCTTCTTACTTTCTGTTTATAGCAGAATTGCACCAATGTGAAATGTGGCCTTTCTCTTTTTTTGTCAACATGATTGAAGACGCGGCTGCTTTGTTTAAATAAACTTTATTGCAATCCTCACTGGACAGAGCTTTAAGTCATGGAGTTTGGGTTGAGACAATTGATCTGTGTAGTGAAAGTTTCAGCTTCTGGACTTTGGGAGATTGGGACAAAGGGAGATTAAAAAGGTGCAGTGTGAAATAAAACAAAGTCCGAGACTAAAATAAAGTGTGTGTCCACCAAGATTTACAATCTAACTCAGAGTGCAGGAACAATAACCCTGATTCTTCACTGCACAAAGACCACGATACACTAACTGCAGTCTAGTCTATAGCTGTGTCTCAAATCACATACTTCTGTTAGTACACTTTCATGTAGTACACTGTGTACACTATGTACTTACTGGCATAGTGCGCGAATTTCTACAGGGTAGTGTTGTCTCAAATCACACACGGCCGTTGTGCACTCACTGGAAATGACGATTGCAAATTAGCATTAGCTAGCGTTAGCATTCACGTTCGCGCTACCAAATCATTACAGACTGCTAAATTAACCCAATAAACACACTGATGGCTTATATCCGTCAACAGTATAGTGGTGCTTAGTGCTAAAAAAACACATCTATAACGATGTTCACTGTAGTTACAACGTACTCTGCCGCCATTTCCTGTTTGAAAAGTGGTCTCCCCCCTTCCGCTACGTAGCCAAGATGGCGACCGTTGAGGGCGAGAAGTGTCCATAGTTCCACACTCAACTTTTTGACCGTTTTGAGTGCACCATCCGGGTTCTCACAGTGCATTTTTCCATACTTCTCAGTGTGAACACACTTATGCACTCAAAATGTTAATTGTAAGTACAGAAGTACGCGATTTGAGACACAGCATATATTTTCTAGGAATTACACTGATTGGAAGATGCACACACACACACACACACACACACACACACACACACAATAGGATACCACTTCATCGTCAGCTTACACTAAAATTCATTTTGCGTTCTTAGGCAGTTCCGTTTAAGATGTTAACACACATTAAACTTACAGCAACATATGACACTTTTCATCGCTGTACGTAACACATCAAACATTCATATCATACATATCACATCTTTATCATATATAACAAATGAAATGAGTCATGTAATAAACCTTTCTCACAGAAGACATGTTGGCTCGTCAAACAGGTTTTGATTATGAAACGATTAGTCTAAGGCTGCAACTAACGATTATTTTCATTATCAATTAATCTGTTGATTATTTTCTTGATTAATTGATTAGTTATTTGGTCATAAAATGTCAGTTTATTGTCATAAAGGACTAAAGAAACCAGAAAATATTCAGAGTTGAGAAGCTGGAATCAGAGAATTTGGAGTTTTTTCTTTTCTAAAAAAAAAATACTCCAAACAATGAATCGATTAACAAAATAACTGGCAATTAATTTGATAGTTGGCAACTTATCAGTTGATCAACTAATCACTGCAGCTCTAAATTAGTCAATGAATCGATTAGTCAGGTTAGTCAAATTCAGTATCTTTGGGTTTCAAGACTGTTTGTTTGAAAAAAAACTCATCCTCTGGAGAATATTGATTGGAATTTCTAACATTTTTGTAAACTAAATGTTTAACGAGAAAATAGTAAGAACTTAACTGGCATTGAAAATAACAGTGAGTTGCAGCCTTATTGAATTTTAATGCATTATCCAGTTATTCACAGATAAACAAATAGTGCAGTGTAAACAGATGTGATTGCCATCTGTAAATTTTACTGTATGGACCTTTTAGGAAAGATGTCAAATGATTTCAGACAGAAAAATACTTGATGTTAAAGTAACCAAACATCCATCTGACAGGAGCCGAATAAGCAAATTGCACATCCTGAATGTGAACTTGACACGCACTCACTCGTCTTTTCCTCCTGTCACTCAGAGCTTCGCTGTAGAGAACACATGGCCCAAACAAAGAGAAGTGAGAAACAGGTAATTTTCTGCTCTTATCACTGTCATGCAAGCAAAACACTGGCTGATTAATTTCCACAAGAGTCAGACCTCATTTAGCTCTGCACGAACCGAGCTGTGGGACTCACACTCTGCAGCCTGCGAATATTGTTTAATTAACATGATTTGTTATGTTTTGTACCATTTATTGCCGGCATACTAAATTTATTTCATTTATTTTCTCTTAATTTAGATTTATTTTTCTCTGATTTCTCACTCGGCAGTTCATTGTCCTCAAGTTTCCTTCAGTTTAGGTACATTGATAATAATTCTAATGCTGTTACTGATACTGTCATAATGCGGATATCACATTATTAATATTATTATTATTATTATTATTATTATTATTATTATTATGATCAAATCGAAATGTCATGTGTCATAGAATTAAATCTATTTAAATATGGAAAACAATATAGAAATGCAGGTATTTTTGCTCTACTTCTTGTTTGCATGTGAACACAAATAATGTTTTGAAATTAACAGATAAGATCTAAAATGTATTTGATTTTCAGACCAGAAGCTTAATTTTTAAGACTTTGAACTTACTTGAGCAAGTTGAGAAAAGTCACATAGATGAGTTGTTGTCTTTGTGTGTAACAGTTATAATGATATAATAATTTCGTATGGACTCACTCCTGAGTGGCTATGGGGAAGCCTATAGACACAGTGGTTATTATAGCTGAAGGCAAGACAATAGAAGTTTGCCGCCGCTCCATATAAAGGGCAGATGAAGTTGTTTGGCACTGGAAACTTTTAATGGGATGTTAATGAAGCAGGTTGACAGCCAGGAGTATGTGCAAAAAAAAAAAAAGTGATGTTTATTATCAAAAATAATAATGAAACACAAGAAAACCCTGGAAATTCAACAAAAACAACCAAAGCAAAGCAAAAATCTAACATAAAACCTGCAGCCTCACAGCAAGCTGCCGCCGCCTACTCTCTGCCCTCCTCCCTCACAACTGACTAGTGACCGGCCTTTTACCTGCTAACTGGGACGTACCATCTACTCAGGTTACCGCAGGGTGAGCAAAAACTGATACAAAGCTTTCAAAACACGTAGATCAACATTTATGTAGAATTCCTCCGTTACTACTGACAAACACAGTGTTCTATACTCACACACGTACAGCCATGAATGCACCTAATTATACAGATGTCATTAACTACAGAACAGTTTTAATCCTTTGTACCTCGACTTGACAGAGCCTAATGACTCACTGCTTAGTGCAGCTAATGAATGATTCACACCTGTTGTCACTGTCACTGATGTGTCACAAAATTCTCAAAAATGAAACATCACAGCAGGACTGAAGCTCCTCAACATAATATAACATTATTACTCAACTGAAGCCTGTATTCTGTTATTTGTAATGTTGGGAACCAGGAGCCAGTGAAAAGGGAGAGGAGCAACCTTTTCACTGTAAATCTGTAGGTAGTTTGCTTGATGAACATCTTTCTTCTAAACAACATATTGAAAACCTTGTAAAGGTACTGAAATTAGGTTTTGAATTTCTTTTGAAGCAAGGAGATGGCTGGTCACTGCCACCATTTTACCAGCTCTTGATTATGATGTTAAATGCATCAGCACACTGTCTCCACATGCAGATCTGTGAGATTTGCAACCAAGTTAAAACTGCTTACCTACTGTGCTCTGTATTTCAGAACTGGCTGGCCATCTATGCCTGTACCACAATTGAGTCACGAGTATATTTTATGTATAAAATCATTCTGGGAAAATTACCATTATATCTCTGCAAGTTATATCACAGTGTGTGTGTGTGTGTGTGTGTGTGTGTGTGTGTGTGTCATCTACTCAGATTCAATACAGCTACTGTAATTGCTTCAGAGATTGTGAACATCCAGATTAGTGTTGTTGGGTTTCTACTGAGGTTTTTCTCATGAAAATATTTCATGAACATGGTTGTAAAGATTAAATATGGAGGACGACAAGTGATGTATTTTTTAAAACATTATGAAAAGTAGAATAGAGACCAGAGGGAGCTTAAAGTACAGAACACTGGTTTATAAGAGCAGCGTTGGACTGCAGTCCGCTTAGTTCATTCAGCCAACAGTTACTGAGTAGTTTTCACTGGTGTCTTTTATACAAGCATATAAAGTAAGTAGTAGCGATGTGCAGAGAGCCTAGTATTTTTATTTGTATCTGTATTTGTTGAGGCAGCAAAATTATTTGTATTTGTATTCGAATAAAAGTGGAAAGAGGTTTAAAAATTCTGTTTTTGTCTTCATTACGCTTTTAATTTTAGAAAATTAAAGTGTGCATGAAGTGTTCCCTTGAGAGCACTTCATTTGTGTCAGTAGTTCAGCTTTATCTCTGAGGAACACCCCCAACTCTGGGAGCGATGTCCAAATTAGGAAATGTGCGTCATGCAGCAGGTGGATGTGACTCCCCTCGTTGAGACCTGCTGATAGACGTAACGGCGGAGCAGAGGAGAGAGACTGAGATAGAAATGTAACTAACCTGGACGCTGGTATTTGACATGATTTATTTTTCTTCCCGAAAACAAATCATTTTAAAAATATTTGTATGAAACAAATATTTGTAAAAATCCCACTATTTGTGCTTTGCCGAATAACGTATTTGTATTCGGGGACACCCCTAGTAAGTAGCATTATAAAGTCGACATTTCAACCAGATATTCACCACTGGTGAAAGTGTAAACATGAAAAGCATTAGATCTCATCAATATAACATATGATGTATCTTATATAATGACCAAAGCATTAAAGATTGGAAGCTTTATTGCCAGCTGAGGATGTATTGAATGGGAATCCCCAAGATGAGGTCTAATAGCAGTACAGGGCAGTAGAGGCAAAATTCATCTGGATGTGACCTCCAAACACATTTAGAGCCCTGAGGAAATCTCATCACTTTTTTTTTCAAAAAGAAACTAATCTGCATTTTAATTAAAGAGCTCCACTCTGGAGGACCTGCAGTGATCGATGCAGCTGCAGTCAAAGAGCCTGAGACGACAGTGTTGTCCGGCTGAAGCTCTGTTACACCTCTGGGGTCTGGATCTCTAATCCATTTAGTGATACCTGACTGGAGGGGAACCTGACATAAATCCACCATAATCAGGCACAAGACAGAGGAAGGAAGAGGTAATTGCCACTGTTCAAACTTCTCAAAAACCAAGCAAACTATAGAGTTTTATCCCAAGGACTCAATAAAAGGGGGCCATCGTTTGTGCGTCTAATCATATCACAGGATACTGAACATCCATTTTATTCATCTATTTAACATTTATGTAACCTTTATTCAACAAAGTCCCATTGTAGCTGGAAACCACTATTGCATGAGAGACCTACAGTATTTAAACAGAAGCAGAAAAAGTTTCAAATGAAACAAAATCAGTAAACAGAAAAAAATGACTATAATTTACTATAATCTTGAATTTTGCCAGAAATATCAAATTTCTCTGTTAAAAAAAAAAAAAAATAGAAATCAGACAACTTGAGGGCTTGTCTCTGACAAATGGTTGCATGTTTTAAAACAGTTTGTACCTTTAAAATAAAACAATAAAAAAAATACTTGCAGATATGTTACAACATGAGAACATATTCATAATGAACATTGTGGATTTCCCATCTGTCTCTAAACCCAGAGGTCTTGCTGTTGCGTATAACTTACTTGACGTTTACATACTTGGCAACAAGCTGCCATGTTGGATCTGGCAGTTAAAACACTGATAAGAGGAAACATCAGATGTGAGCACTCCAGGAATTACCCCGAACCACAGAGCTTCCATAAGAGGCTATGGTGATCTAAGCGTCAGACCCCACCGGGACACGACATGCTGCTTCAAATATCCGTCAAATGTACTTTATATTATGGAGGCTTGTTAATGTAATGTGTTCCTTGTAATTCTGTTGCCAGTGTAGTAGGGGTGTGCCCGAATACAAATAAATTATTCGGCAAAGCACAAATAGTGGGTTTTATATGAATATTTGTTTCATACAAATATTTCAAAAATTATTTGTTGGGGTTGTGCTGTCTCTGTGTTATGGGTGTACAAATAGATAGGTCTGGCAGCAATGAGGCGATGAGTAAAGTTTTAGCTCAGTAATTATAATAATTTTCTAAAATTAAAAGTGTAATAAAAACAAAAACAGGATTTTTAAGCCTCTTTTATTCGAATATAAATACAGATACAAATAATTTTGCTGCCTCAACAAATACAGATACAAATACAAATACTGAGATCTCTGCACATCCCTACAGTGTAGTTAGTTACACTAATAATTCAGGTTGAGTGAAACTGTACGTTTTAGAGTACAAAAACTTGTACCTTTGCCCCATGTGACCAAAATGTACCTTTGCTCAATGACCATCATACAATTTTGATGAAAAAAAATTATTTTCTCTCGTCTTTTCTAAAGAGACAAACCAATAAGACTGTTTAGTACTGCTTCTTATCCATCAAGTCCTTGAAACTAAACTACAAAATAAATTGGTCGCCATCTTCCAGAGCGACCCTGATCTTACGCTTCTATTAGCGGGACAACATTGTTTGCCGGTGCCTTGCTACAGAAGTCCTCCTCCACCACTCAAAAGCATTATGTTTTTCTTCTTGTTCCTTCAGTTGGATGTTTGAGCTTCACCGTGCAGAATACTGTCTGTGCAGTCCAGTTTGTCACTGGAAGTTTTCACATTCATCTGCTTAGAGTGGAAAGTTTCTCTGTGCTCATTTAAAATCTGAATGTAAGAGGTGAAAGCAAGCAGAATTTGTGACTAGTTTGGAAGTCAGTCCTGGTCCAATATTCAACTTACGCAAGTGTGATGTATAAACATGAAGCCTCCAGTGCACAAACACTGAGAATGGACTTTACAGTGAAGTAGGAGACATCTGGTGTCCAACAGTTAAACTTCTGAAATGAATGAGTGAATGATTTTGGAATTTTTAATGATGGAGAAGGAGTAACTGTAATTTTAAGAATTTTATTGTGGTAATTATACTTTTTTTTGCGGAAAAACCATATCAGACACGCATTATTGTTCCAAACAGAGTATTTGTATATGTCTTAATACATGTCAGGAGGGAATCTTTAAGGTTTGGTTGAGCTATTGACCCACCCTGTGCTGTAGAAACTTGCTACACCCTGTGAGGTCACCAGTCAGCAAAACATAAACAACATAATGATAAATGCTGTTATTGAGTTCACCGCCAAAAATGTTCTCCTCCTACTTATACTCTTTTAGTGTGGTGAAATCTGTTTGAACACCATCAATAACGTAATGGAAGTATCAGTTTCCTTGTTTAAAAGGAACTATTGTTGGTTGATGCGTCACATTTTAAGAGCTTTATTTTCAGTGAAGCTTGGTCGATGTTTCCGCTGCAGGAGCATGATGATGAAGGAGTGACCCTGAATCCCCCCGTTCCACTGAAATATACCTTATCTGCTGGTGTTTTAATAGTCTGAAACTCTGAAACTAATCAAGGCTTAAATTAAAGACTTAAACGATGAAATTACTCTTTTAAAAATGTGATATTTCTTCCAACATGTAATGACTGGTGGTTGTTCAGTTGTGAATCATGAAAGAAGACAATTAGCAGAACAATATCAGTATGATCTGCTTTAATTGATGCAGTTGGACTTAATTTTTTTAATATTTCCATACCAAATCATTTAATATTTCTCTATGTGCTGTGTGAGAGCTTGGTCAGGGTTAGGAAAAGATCATGGTTTGGTGGTTAAACATGGCGACCGTCAGTTATGAATGCAGTAAAATGAGGTTAAACTGTCTAGAAGGAGGCGAACAGTGGTCTCAAACTGTCATCTCTTGCATGCAACTTGCAGGTTGCCAGCTAATGCCAGCCTTCCAAATTTGTCACAACAATGTACGTTGCCAGCTCCATAAAGTAATGGCTTTCCCAGTTTGCTGTGGAAGAACTTGACTGATCTCCGCTCAGCCCCGACCTCAACCCCATCCAACACCTTCAGGGTGAACTAAAACGCTGACTGCGAGCCAGACCTTATCACCCAACATCACTAATGCTCTTGTGGCTGAATTGAAGCAAATCCCTGTAGCAAGATTTCAACATCAGGTGGAAAGTCTTAACCCAGAATAGTGGAGGCTGTTATGACAGCATTATTATACTGGTATGTTCAATTATTAACTCTCATATACATACATCAAGTCATTAATGAGCCCTCATTTCCCTGCTATTCCTTAAACTATTTGTTTTGAACAATGTTCAGGTCAAATGTTACATTTTTATTAGCGGTTAGCAAGTTGCTATTTATAACATATAATATCGTGCTTTCCTATTTGGCATCATTGTGACACTGTTGCTACTATGAATAAACTCAGGAATAAGAATGAAGAAGTTTACTGTCACAGTATCATGATGACACAGCATCAGGGTTTCAGGCACAATGCAGAGAAAGGTTATGATGACAGTAACTCTGAAAATGAAATGAAACTGAAGGAACTGATGGTGAGGATCATATTTTTGTGCAAAGTGATGAAACAAATAATTCAGAAGCAGAACTAGAGCAGGAGAGTGATGATTATATCTCTGACGACATTAGCTCACGATGAGGGCCGATTGCCATTGCTGTTCAAGTAGCTGTGCCAAGAGAAGCAGTCTGAGTTGTGACAGATGAGGGAACCTCATATACTAACAAAAAAGGACTTGTGTGGGTGTCAACCCAACGTCCTCCAAGCTAGAGGTGTGCCCGAATACAAATACATTATTCGGCAAAGCAGAAATAGTACGTTTTATACGAATATTTGTTTCATACAAATATGTTAAAAAATTATTTGTTAGGGGTAAAGCTGAGATACACTTATTGTAACACTTTAATTTTCTAAAATTAAAATTGTCATAAAAACAAAAACAGGAATTTTAAGCCTCTTTCCACTTTTATTCGAATACAAATACAGATACAAATAATTTTGCTGCCTCAACAAATACAGATACAGATACAAATACTGGGATCTCTGTACATCCCTCCTCCAAGCAGAACCAGAGCTTTTAATGTATGTCACACCAGAAAAGGCCCTACATGAAGAAAAACATTATTTTGTCAAGTCATTAATGACCTGAGACCATATTAAATCCAGTCTGTATACAGTTGAACCCTCATTTCCTTGCTATTCCTTAAACTATTTGTTTTGAACAATGTTCGGGTTATTAACAGTTAGCAAGTTGCTATTTATAACATATAATATCGTGCTTTCCTATTTGGCATCATTGTGACACTGTTGCTACTATGAATAAACTCAGGAATAAGAATGAAGAAGTTTACTGTCACAGTATCATGATGACACAGCATCAGGGTTTCAGGCACAATGCAGAGAAAGGTTATGATGACAGTAACTCTGAAAATGAAATGAAACTGAAGGAACTGATGGTGAGGATCATATTTTTGTGCAAAGTGATGAAACAAATAATTCAGAAGCAGAACTAGAGCAGGAGAGTGATGATGCTATCTCTGACGACATTAGCTCATGATGAGGGCCGATCGCTATTGCTATTCAAGTAGCTGTGCCAAGAGAAGCAGTCTGAGTTGTGACAGATGAGGGAACCTCATATACTAACAGAAAAAGGACCTGTGTGGGTGTCAACCCAACCTCCTCCAAGCAGAACCAGAGCTTTTAATGTATGTCACACCAGAAAAGGCCCTACATGAAGAAAAAGATTGTAGGATATGTTTTTTGTGGATTTATTATTTTTAATTCTAGGCTCATATAAGTTTACGAGCAATATTATTTTAATATGGATCTCTATCTGCATTATATACATAACGGGTTGCTAATTATCCAACGTACGTATGTTTGAAGAAACATGCATGCATGTAAGTATTACATATGGGAGCAATTAGGGGTGTGCCCGAATACAAATACGTTAGTTGGCAAAGTACAAATAGTGGGATTTTTACAAATATTTGTTTCATACAAATATTTTTAAAATTATTTGTTTTCGGGAAGAAAAATAAATCATGTCAAATACCAGCGCCCAGGTTAGTTACAATGCTATCTCAGTCTCTCTCCTCTGCTCCACTGTTACATCTATTAGCAGGTATTAACGAGGGGAGTCACATCCACCTGCTACATGACGCATATTTCCTAATTTGGACATCGCTCCTGGAGTTTGGGGTGTTCCCCATAGATAAAGCTGCGCTACTGACACAAGCTTCATGAACACTTATTGTAACACTTTAATTTTCTAGAATTAAAAGTGTAATAAAAACAAAAACAGGATTTTTAAGCCTCTTTCCAATTTCGAATACAAATACAAATAATTTTTGCTGCCTCAACAAATACAGATACAGATACAAATACTGGGCCCTCTGCATATCCCTAGGAGCAATGTTTTGGTTTCTACATATTTCTGGATTTGTAGCACATGAAATTAAATACCAAATGGTTTCAGTTATGTAAAAAAAATGTTTTAAGATTATAGAAACACGTGTTTTCACAATTTGCGATTCATTCGAAATTAGAGAGGAAAAAGGGAGAGTGAGAGAGAGAGGCAGAGAGCGCTCTACTTGACTATAAATGGGAGTCCTTCACAGTTATAAGCAGAAGTGTTTTCCACCCCGACTAACTGGCACTCAGCCAGCAGTTAAGAACACTACAAAGAGCACTTGTCATGTCATTATCCAACCAGCAGCCACTTTGCCTCCATCACACCATCCATCACCCCGCTCACTCGTTTCTCTTCTTTCTTCTTTCTGTCAGTCTTTTCTTTCGTGGGTTTTGTGTATCTGTCTCTGTGTTCATCTCTCTTATCTCTTGTCTTGTGTCTGTTGTGTGTGTGTCTGTTTCTGTGTGTGTGTGGATGTGGGTGTGTGCGTGACACTTGCTCTTGTTCTGCCTCTGTAATCTTCATCTGATTAACACAGAACTGAGAAAATGAAGGCGAAGAGGTCTACTGCAGGTCAATCAGGGGGATAAGTGTGTGTGTGTGTGTGTGTGTGTGTGTGTGTGTTCTGAAGAAGGGCTGATGACAGAGTTAATTACTGGTTATTATAACTGTGTTTGCATGTGTGTGAGACAGGGATTACTAAAAATATCCTCACTTGTTTGACTTTAAGCTTCTCAGTGACAAAAAACCCTGCAGTCCTTTTCTCACTGACAAACTTAAATACCGACCAACTGACTGATTGATCTACTGACTGACTGACTTCTGTTGACTTACCTACTAGATAACTGAGTGACTGACATATTTGCTCAAACAAAAACACAGCAACACTTGTTACAAAATTCTTATTACTACTTTTTTTTCCCGCATTTTGCATTTGTATTGTATTTCCACAATACTTGTTTTCCAATGGTATTTCTGATTTGGGGAGGAATTTATTAAAAATAAGTAAGGATTTAATTGAATTTCAGTATCTAGTAGGGATATGCAAAGGGTCCAGTATTTGTATTTGTATCTGTATTTGTTGAGGCAGCAAATTTATTTGTATTTGTATTCCAATAAAAGTGGAAAGAAGCTTAAAAATCCTGTTTTTGTTTTCATTACCCTTTTAATTTTAGAATATTATATTGTTAGATGACTGCGCTGACTACTGAGCTAAAACCAACTGCATCACAAACATGCAGACAGACCTCTACTTATTTATACACCCATAACACAGAGACAGCACAGCATGTAACATGTAGAGAAGAACTTCAAAGGCGATTATTGCTTTGCAATTTTCATTTATTGCCTATTTTTTACAACCTAACTTTGTGGAAAGGAGAAGGGGAACAACAGGTTATGGAGAGTCCCTTTGGACCACTTCACATGTGTCAGTAGCTGAGCTTTATCTATGGGGAACACACCCAACTCTGGGAGTGATGTCCAAATTAGGAAATGTGCGTCATGTAGCAGGTGGATGTGACTCCCCTCGTTGAGACCTGCTGATAGATGTAACAGCGGAACAGAGGAGAGACACTGAGATAGCGATGTAACCGACCTGCACGCTGGTATTTGACGTGTTTTTTTTTTCTTCCTGAAAACAAATAATTTTTATGCGGAATTTTTTGCTGAATAACATCTTTATATCCGGGCACACTCCTAATATCTAGAAATAATTATGTGAAGAGACACAAGAAAAGAGTGACATCTGCTGCTGCTGCATCTCCAACATTTTCAGGAGTTTTTGTTAGAGAGCTTGTGCATCCTGACTGGTCTGAGATGGTGTTTATGAATGAATCTGAAATGAGCTTCTTTGACTTTGTTGCTACTCAATGGGAAATGGCATCTTGTTATAAATATTTAACCACGTATCATTACTGAATTCCACAACAAGGTCTTTTTTTTTTCATTTTTAATATACAGCCTGTTAGCAAGCGACTGAGACTTTTGAAGGCAAGGCAAGTTTATTAGTATAGCACATTTCAACAACAATGCAATTCAAAGTGCTTTACGTAGAGCATAAAAGGCATCAAGACAGAATATAAAAGCAACACAAGTAAAAAACATTTAAGTACAATTTAAAAAGTGTTAAATTTGGAAATAAAAAGAAGCTAAAAAAAGAATAAGATAGATAAAACAGAAGAGTAAAAGTTATTATGATAAAAGGTGTTTTCAATATATTACACATATATCACAACTTTGTCATCACATATTTTACATATTGCTGTTTTGTTTTGTCATGTACCAACTTGTACTGTTATTAAAAGTAAAACCCTACAAACATGGAAACCAGAAATTAAGAGATTGCTTCCAGTGAGTTTCCCCCAGAGTAAACAAAAAGTTTAAGTCAATCAGTATAAAATATATCATGATTCTGCGGCTGTTTGATCCGTTCCTAAAGTTATAATGATCTGGAGAGAATTGATGTTTCCTTAACAGCTGGCATGTTATTCCAGTTTGAAAATCAGAAGCATTGATTTAGTAAAAAACCAACTAAAACCCAGCGATTGGTGAATTAATCCAGAAAACATATGGACGTCTGATTGGAGGAGACTGTTTGTTTACTGACTGACTGACCGGCTGATTGCTGAGAGTTTTATAACTC
Source organism: Thunnus thynnus (assembly GCF_963924715.1). Lineage (NCBI taxonomy): Eukaryota > Metazoa > Chordata > Actinopteri > Scombriformes > Scombridae > Thunnus > Thunnus thynnus. The sequence continues at coordinate 31,599,200 of NC_089523.1, forward strand.
ATTAGATCGCTGAGAGATCATTTTATGGTAAAAATCTGACTTGCTTGACTCAAAGTATAAAATTGTCTGATGTTTGGTAATGCAGCTGTAATTTCACTATAAATCTTGCAATAAATAAATCACCAAAATAAGGTTTACACCCAAAATTTTAAAGATTTAGAGCGTCTGATAATGACTTTACTGTTCAGTGATCATGTCTGTATTTATAGATATGAAGAGAAATATTAAGGCTGTGTGTGTGTTCACTGTGTTTCAGTCTCTTCTTCTGTTAGGAAAGAAAATCATAAACTGGAACATTACTGCAGCCAGACAGTCTGGTGACAGTAAAATTAGTGGTATCCTCCCTCCCTTCCTCTCCAGCTATACTTACATTGTTATGTAATATTACAGGATCTAATTTCACTAAATGGCAGACAGACAGACTCCTGGGACTGTAAATTACTGTTTTTTTTTTTTTATTCTGAAGTCACACAAGGTGAAGACTTTTTGATAAATGGGCTCAGAGGTTTGCCTTTTTATTAAAAATGTTCTCCCATCTCCCTGTGCACTTTACACACACTGGTGATGTTTGTAATTTAAATTCTGATGTGAAGTGTGATTGCTGACAGTTTTTTTTTTGGTCTTTCTGGTAGAATAAAGAGGAGTGGCAGCAGGAGATGAATGTTTATCACATTACCTGTTTTTTTTTTTTTTTGACACGCTGCCTTTTCCAGCTGAGCAAAGCAAGAAAAAAAAGTATTTTCCAAATGTTTGGGGTGCTTCTGCTCGGAGTAATTAGGAACAAATTGAAAATGTGCATACAGACAGGTGGACGGGAGTCTACTGAGTCCTGTTTTACGATGAAGTTGATATAAATCCAATTATGTTTTGCTCAAACGTAAGCAGCTACTCACAGTCTCTAATGCAGATATGTCTAATGCAGACGTATCACACTGACAGTAATCACCTGAAATGATAACTGTAACTCGATGAAGGGCTGAATTATGGTTCTGTCTGGCAACACAGGCCTATCTGCTCTCTAAATACTTGGCTCTGTGTCTGCCGAAATACTGGTGCAACGTTTGGAAGGATTGTGTACTGAAACCTTTGGAAAAATGGAAGTGAATCTTCTCTTTCAAAATTGCACTCAGTCAGTTGAAATCTGACTTTTAAATACTCAAAATCATGCTCAGATGACACCATGATGGAGAAGAAACAGTGGTGGATGCTAGATGAAGAGGGTGAGAGGAAAACATGGTGGTAAAAAGAGAAGATGGATGAACGAGGGGAAGAAAGACAAATGTGACAGTAAGGGGAATGATGGAGAGACACTGTAAAAAAAAGAAAAAAAGAAAGAAACTGATTGCATGAAGAGATAAAAGACTTGGAAAAGAGTGATAGGACTGTCCTGTGTGATGAAAGAGAGAAAACAAAAATGAAAGAGAGAAGAAACGAGAGAGTTTTCCCTACTGATGAAAGAAACTGAGAGAGAGAGAGAGAGAGAGAGAGGGAAGGAGGAGGAGGAGGAGATAAGAGGAGGAGGAGGAGGACATGAGAGGGCTGTGGAGGCTTTGAGGAGCTGCGGTGTGATCATTATCCTCTGTCGTCTTCTTCTTCACCGAATCAGACGGTTGATCCTCACATTAATTATGTTTAACTGAAGAGTTCTTAAGATGCTTCTCTGCTCTGCTTCGCCTCTTTCCACATTCAAACTCTCAAAGTCTCTGGCCTCGCTTTACCTTTATGTAAATTCTTTCTTTATTTCATTCAGTAATTCACTCTTTAATTTATTCACTATACATTTCCATTTTAGCATTTGGATTATCCGTGTCCTTCTCTTTAATTCTTCTCTTCTTCTTTATTCCTGAGAGAGAAGAGTTTGATAAGTAAAATCACACCAAACGGACTCAACCTACGTACTTGGCTGCAGTCATGACCTGTTTGCTGAATGTAATTCACACATTGACCCCAGAACAAATAGGCCGAGAGGAAAAGGAGTTAAATTCAGTCTGTATTCAAGTCTGCACTTGTGGACTAAATAAAATCTCTCCCTCTCACCCCCCTCCCATGGGGCGGTGGTGGTGGTGGTGTGTCTTCCTCAAGCTCGGGTCCTCTACCAGTATCTTATCAGTATCTTAGCTGTTCCTAGAACTGCACTCTTCTGGACAGAGACCTCAGATGTTGTACCTGGAATCTGCTGGAGCCACTCTCCCAGTTTGTGGGTCACAGCCCCCAGTGCTCCAATTACCACTGGCACCACTGTTGCCTTTACTCTCCACATCTTTTCTAGCTCCTCTTTCAGCCTTTGGTTCAAGGTTTCCTTTGGTTTCAATCTTCTCGTGTTCCTTCTTCTTGATGTTGCTGTCGCTATATATATATATATATATATATATATATATATATATATATATATATAGGCCTTTGATCAGGTTGTGCAGTGATGTGATCTGACCATTTGAAAGTTGACATTATATACTGTGTTAGCTGGTTTCCCTGAATCCCATTTGATTTCTGATCTAAATGCTGCTTTATTTGACTTATATTTGGTATACCAAGGTATACAGTAGCAGTAGACAGACATAAGTAGACAGCTCAGTATAAGTTGCAGATTGCTTGAAAGTACACATGCTTGTACAAAATCCATGTATGCTTTGGTTCAGGCCTGATCTGTCTCTACATCGTTCTCCATTCACCTGATGCATAAATCAAGCGTTAGCCCGTTTGCTTCCTGGTGGAAACCAGAGAAGGAGATTTTATTTAATAAATAGCTTTAATATACAGTACATGACAATGAGGTAGAGATTAAAACTAAACCCATTGGCCTTTTTTTTCATTGCGGTTACTTAGCAAATTAAAAATACCAACAGAAAGACTCCCAAGTAGCTTTATGAGACAGACGTTGCTTGGATGTCATTGGCCAAAGTGACATCTATGATTGACAAGATGTCTTACAAAAATTAACATGTTTCATTGAACAAAAAACAACTCACTTTTACAATGTAATTAAAAAATGAACTTTTGTCCCCAACTGTTAAACAACAGAACATGTGGATTCTATCATAAAAGCCATTTGGAGAAGTTTGGAGGTACTTTTAGCATTTATTTTTATTTTGTGCAACTGAACCCAGCCTTCTAAGATGCAAACAGACTTTGTTGCAATCTGCTACCATGTACAATCTGTCTAATGAAGGTCACATGTAAAGCTCAGTTAAGTAATGCTCTAAAACACACGTCCTTACTTACATCTGTGTTGTTAAAATGTCCTTGAGGAGGATACAGTAACATCTTGCCTGCATTGAGTCTTTCATTATACACAACACTTTTATAATGAAAGGAGCCTCGTGTCCATTGTGATGTGGAGTGAGACCCTGTCTGGTTCCTGCTCTGAACTGGTCTCCTCATCAGACTGTTGAGGAGCATAGAAAGCAGACAGGAGAAGGATTTCATTTCATTTTCTCCTGCATTTCTCTTTTTTTTTTTACCTCCCCTCTCCTTTTTGATAATGGGATTTTTAGCTCTGTGACAAAATCGAGTCGGACTTCAAAAGGGCTGCTACAGCTTAGCGACTCTCGGTGTGTGTGTGTGTATGTGTGTGTATGTGTGTGTGACACTGGGTGGTTGGGTAGTAAATGGTGTTGTGGTAAATGGAGTGTGTGTTCTAAGTTCAAATGCTTCATTTGCATGAATGGTTAATAGCTGCTGTCGCAAAACAAAATTTATGACACAACAAATACTGACTGTATGTGGCAACCTGCTCAATATCCGGAGACGCTGCATTGGATAAATGGATAAATTGTTGATTGCCAAGAAATAGTTTCTCCACATAACTCACACTAAAACTGTTATATCTCTGTGTCTGTGCTGATCAGCAAGTTTTAGCGGTGTAGGTAGATGTATTTTGAACTTTGGATGGAGTCAAGCTAGCTGTTTCCCCCCATTATAGTCTTAATGCTAAGCTAGGCTAACCACTTCCTGACTTGAGATCCATATTTACACACAAACATGAGATTGATATCCATCCTCTACTATCCCTGTGTTACTCTCTTCTCATCCTTTCCTCCGCTCTCCCACTTCTCTCTCATCTGTCTCCGGTTCATTCTTTCACTCCGTGAAGCAGAAGCAGTGTTTAAAATGCTCAGATTTCAGCTTCCTGATACATTTTCAAGGTCATTGTAATAGCTCAGACACAAATGAACACACGTCTACACAGACTCACACGCATGTATGTATGTGTGCGGTGCGCACATGTGGCACTTCTGTGACGAGGCGGCTCTAATTGGATTCCATGGTCACCGCGGCGATGAGAATTGATTGGCGACAGAAACAGAAAGTGAGGCCGAGGCTGAAGGATGAAAGTGTCGGTGTGTGATGATGGGGTCAGAAACCTCTTTACACACACACACATAAAAAGACACACACACACACACACACACATAAAGACCCGCCCGTCCTCACATGAAAAACGACAGTATAGGTCTAAAACTAAGACCAGGAAAAACAACCTATAGTTATGTTTACGCCATCTAGCAGATGTTATAATTACGACGCTGTTCAGGTGACATCAATATAAGGTGACTTTCTTATCAGGAAGAGGTGGGTGGGAGGGGGGTATGGCTAGATAGTTAGCAAGATGGCTGCAAGAGAACACTGTTCGCCCTGTGAAAGACACGGCTCGGGTGTGTTTTTCCCTGTAAGAAGCAGTGTATTTCAATGGCGTTTACACCTCGAGTTGCTACGGCTCTGGTGTCCAAACAAAGATCTTTCCCTAACCAAGTTGGTTTTGTGCCTAAACCGAACCAAACCACAGCCTTGTCACACCATAAAACATTATTATATTATAAAACAGTCCTGTGGGTCGTTCTTCTGGTTCCCATCCATCCTACTGAGGGCGCTGAAAACACTCATATATGTCAGATTGATTGGAAATAGACCCGTTCTGTCGCTCTGGTGTGAGGATACGCTGATAAAGACACACCTTGATGCCCAGACTCACACACACACACACACCTTCACAGTTTATCAGCGCCACTAATGTTATTCCATTACCACAAACCATGGCCATCTGGTCATAATCAACTGGAGGTTGCCATGACGATGAGTGCATGAGGTCAACCGTGTGCTGGGATACTCACACACACACACACAGGCTTCCAATCATTCAACCTTTTTTCATCCTCCCTGTTTTTTAAACATGTTGATCTTCATATCGGCTCTTCTGGCATGACAGCAGAGAAATCTGTGTTATCAAAGCGGGGCAGCACATCACTCGCAGATGCTTATTTTCACTTTAAAATCTTAATTAAAATCTTAAGTAAAAGCTTCAGTGTTTTTTACAGTATTTTAAATTTTCAAGTAGTTGCATAACTTTTGTATATCGTTATAACTGCAGGAGATGTGAAGCTCTTTAAAGCCTTATGAATGAACTCAACTTGAGACTGAACTGAAAGCCCAAACACACACACAACCTGCAATGTTATATGTGTCATCACTGTAAAACTACACCACTTTTCATGTAACTCTTCTCTAGAGGAATGGTCTCATCCCATTGATTTCAGAAGAATCTTCAAGTTAAACTTTTGTGAATGTAATTTCGATAATGTAACGTCACAGTCTGAGTAACTCTGGATCAGGATCTCCAGTATTTACATGTAGTAGCTGTTGGGAAAAAAGGTGTAAAGGTACGGAGCCACTAAAGTCCCAAAAGGTGGTATTTTTTTTAATCTTATGCGCACAAGATAATAACTTGTTCCCACAACTACACTATAAGTTACTATATTAACTTTAGGGTCTCCATAAAAAACATAGCAAATTGACTATTCAAATGAAGCAATGAACGCCGCCATGTTTCTAACATAACAACATAGAAATCAACAAACTATTAAAAGATATAAATGCAACTTACCCCCGTGGTCTTCAAAGCATATAGACCTATCATGCCTTTACTGCACGGATATTAACCTGTTCCCACAAAATAATTATCTTGTGCACACAAGATAAAAAAAAATATCACCTGTTGGGACTTTAGGGGCTCCGTATAAAGGTCAGAGACATTTTCAAACAGAATTTCATATCATATACTGCTCATCTCATTCTCATGTCGGAGCTTCTGGTTGTGCTAACATTCATTACAGCCATTTAAAACTGTCTCTACCTTCTCAGCTAACAAAAGCTCATCACAGATCTAAATTGAATCTTTGAGTTGAAGTGATTTACAAATGAAAAGCTTAACCTAATGAGATTCAGTGAGGGATTTGAAAGGATTCAGATTTGATAAGTGGATTTGATATTGAATTCGAGTATAATAAAATGCTTAATCATCTGTGATGGTAAATGTTATTTTATACTGTGATACAGGTATGTTGATATTCAAAAGATGAGCATTTTTTTTATAGATTAAATCATATATGTCATATTAGTATTGGGTTGCATAGCAATAATCCATCCAATCACTTTCAGCAGCTCGTCTGGGATGTTTCCACTGTAGCCTCAGTCCTTGGTAGCAGAACTGAACTGGGTCAACTGGTGTCCGCCTCAAACCAAAGCCATGAATGTGTTGGTAAATAGACAGCATGCTCTGTTTTCAGCAATCAGTATTTCTATAGTTTGTAACTACAACTTATTACTGTGGTTTGAAGTTTAGCTTCACACCACACGTTCCTGTTCATTTATTCAGATTTCCACCTTGTTTTGCTGTTTACTTGAAAGCTTTAAGCTGAACTGAAGCTATGTTAGGTTACTGCTATTTTCTTCTGCTTCACATTAAAAGTTTTCCACTCGCAAAGTACACTTTTATTGTGAAGCAGCCATAGGAAATGCAATGAGATTGTCACCGAGTTGGTTCATCTTTGTTGTCAGTGCTATTCTTTAAAAAAAGAAATCAGCCTACATAACAAGTTATAGACATATTCGGCGCTGTCGGGTCGGTGCAGGTGTTTTTAATATTGCAGGGAGGAATGGAACATGCAGAAACAGTGGCAGTAACTGTTAGATGAAGAGCTAAAGATGACAGGCTTTGCTGTCGTTTATGAGAACCAGGCTCACCTGGAACATGTCATGAATCCTTTTTAACTGGCTTTGCTCACAGCTCAGCTCGGCACACACATATCCCCAGTCCTATCACACAACCGACAAGTCCTCCATATTAAACAACCAAATACATCGTTTGATCATGTGACTCCAGAATGACACATAGGAGCTTTTTCTAATCTGGCGTCCTCTATCGGCAGTAATTGGCAAGACAATATCATTTGTCTGTGCTTTCCAAAAAATGTAATGTTTAAAAATAATGATGTGACAATGCAATTACAACCTATTGTGTAATTTTTCCTTGGAAGGACAGTCTCTACAAAACATAACTAATTTCAAGTCCCTCATAAGTACAATAAAGCCAACATATTTGACTGATGGTAACATGTTAGAACAAAAACAATAATGACTTTTGTCTCGGTGTATTCTGTTACTCCGTGGAATGATTTCTCCTCATCCATGGTTGGGAATGTCAGACTCTACTTTCTCCGACACGTCTTCCCCGACTCTCCCGATGAGCTGATTGTTCCCCCGACAGCGGTGAGCGGAATCTACCTGTGCGGCGGAGAGAGTCCCTGTCATCTGTGCACGCTACCCCAGGGGTGCGCCCCGGGATTCCCGTGTTGATAGCTGGGTCTCTACATCTCTCAGAGTGGCGCTGCTAAATGCTCGCTCCATTGCAAACAAATCGTTTTGTCTAAGAAATTAGACTTTCTGTTCCTGACTGAGACCTGGCAGAGAAACTGGTCCTCTTATCGAGCTCTGCCCGAAGGATTACACTTTTATCAGCTTGCCCAGGATTTCCGGCCGCAGTGGAGGACTTGCTGCGGCGTTCAGGAGCCACTGCGTATGTCACTTGGTGAGCGCTGGGTTGTTCTCTTCTTTCGAACTTCAAATGATTAAAGTTGAACGTATTAATCCTTTTTTACTGTATTTTAATCTACGGACCACCTGGCCCAAACGGATCGTTTTTAACTGAATTGACTTTTTGTCCTCTGTCCTTAAGCTATCCAGATTTATTGCTGGAGATTTTAACACTTGTGTTGATGATGTTTCTGACAGTTTTGCCTCTAGTCTTATAAATATCACAGAGTCTTTTAGTCTCACTCAGCATGTATCAGGCCCTAGAGGGCATACTCTGGACCTTGTTTTTGATTTTGGTTTGAATATTTATTCTTTATTTTCAGATCAGATCTTTTTTATTACTGATCACAACTGTATTTTATTTGATTTCTCGTTTAATTTTGATTCCTTACCTTGCCACTGTATCATTAGCTCTCACATCCTTTTCTGATGCAAAGTTTTCTGCCATTTTCCATTTAAACCCTGTTATGCACAGTGATGTTAACTACTTGGTGTAATCTTTTAATGAACACCGCCTTTCAGCAGTGGATAAAGTGGCTCCTATTAAAACTCGATCGTTTCCTTTGATCAAGTCCTTCCTTTGGATAAATGACAATATTCACTCTCTAAAGAGAGACTGTAGGAGAGTCACACGCCTTACCAACATCTCTGTTTAAAAAATGTCATTGGCTCTATTTGTCCTGCTGTGCTCTCCATAATCAACAACTCTCTGTTATCTGGTTGTGTCCCTGCTCAATTCAACTCTTATTCAACCACTTCTCAAAAACTCAAACTTTGATCCTTCTCTACCCCAAAATTACAGGCCTATCTCCAAGTTGTAGCCAAAATTTTAGAAAAAGAGGTTGCTAAGCAGCTCACAACTGCAATAGATGACCACACTATCTTTCATAAGTTTCAGTCTGGCTTCTGCCCAAACAGCTCTTCTGAGAGTCTCAAATGATATCTTTGCAGGTGAATATTCAGTGTTGGTGCACTTGGATCTCAGTGCAGCTTTTGATACTGTGGACCAGCGTATCTTGGTTGAGAGACTTGGGCAGTGGGTGGATATCTCTGCGTCAGCTCTGCAGTGGTTCTCCTCCTACCTGTCTGATAGGATTTTGCAGTTTCTGTCAGCAACTGTGCCTCCTCATCTGAAACTCTGTATCGCCATGTGCCCCGAGGTTCAGTCCTTGGTCCTGTTCTGTTTGTCTTGTATATGCCTCCCCTTTGACAGATAATAAGAGACTTTAAAGGTATCTCCTATCACTGCTATGCAGATGATATTCAATTATATGTCTCATTTAAACCTCAAAATATAGCTAAATTCTCAGTTTTAAATAACTGGCTTAACAATATAAAAACTGGATGGTAGATAATTTCTTAAAGCTAAATGCAGACAAAACAGAAATCTTTATTTCTGCCCCTCCTAGTCTCATCTCTAAGATAAGGGATGGTCTTGGGTCTCTTATTTCATCAGTTAAATCCTCAATAAGAAATCTAGATGTCACTATGGACCAGGCTCTGATTCTGGACCAACATGTCAAGTGTCTGATTCGCTCTTGTTTTTTTCCAGCTGAGAAACATTGCAAAGCTCAGGCCCACTGTGTCTCCACTAGAGATGGAAATGTTAATTCATGCTTTTATATCGTCTTGTTTTGACTACTGTAACTCCCTTTTCACCTGCCTCAGCAAAACATCCGTGGATCATTTACAAGTGGTCCAAAATTCTGCTGCTAAACTCTTGACCAGGTCCTCCAAAAGGTCTCATGTGACACTGATTCTGATTGCTCTTCACTGGCTTCACCTCAAATTCAGAATCTGATTCAAAGATCTTGTGATCACCTATAGAGCTCTGCATGGTCAGCCACCACCCTACATTAGAGATCTACTGCAGCTGTATGTCACCAGCAGGTGTCTGAGGTCCTCTGATCAGGGTTTGATGGTTGTTCCTCGATCTAGGCTCAAAACTAAAGGATACTTTTGAGGTTGTGGCTCCTAAACTTTGGAACTCTCTCCCTTTGGACTTGTGGACACCTTTTGAAAAGTATTTATTTCTGTTTTTTTATTGTGTTTTAAGTCTGTATGTATGTTTATGCTTTATTTCCTCTGTGAAGCACTTTGTGACGTCTCTGCTCTTGAAAGGTGCAATATAAATGAAGTTACTTACTCACTTGCTTTGATTTTTACCTCATGAAGCCGCTAGGCATACACATTCTGCACATCTTGTACAATTTTGTACACACATCAGTTTAATTGTGTGTATGTCTGTGTAGTTAAAGAGGCTGATATTCAGGCTTACCAAAGCTGCAGTGACACAGAGAGGAGAGGAAGAGGAAGGGGAGGAGGGGGAGGATGAGGAGAGTTTGTCCTTCTCAGCTTATCTCACCACTGAGCGCCGCACCTGCTGCGGTTGCCAGGTTGCAGGGAGGTTTACAAGCAGGGCAGAGTTGCGGTGTTGGAGTGATTTTAAGCAGAGGAGGTGAGTGGATTTGGACAGAGCACAGTGGAAAGAATGACGTTGCCATGTCAAGCTCTTCAGATATAAAGTGGTTCAGTTTGATGCAGGGTACAAGTTGCCAGGTTGGAGTGAGTTTTAAGCCGCTGGAGGGGAGGCATGTGGAGGCAGATGTTGTCAGGATGTTTAACAGGTGCAAAGGTTAATGGAGATCGGGGATGGTTGCTACATTGGTCTCACGTTTTTAAAGGTGTGAAGTGGACAGGGTAATTTTGGAGACACGGAGGCTCAGTTGTTGTGCTGCTTGTTTGAAGCACACTGTGCTCTAACAGGGTTGTTGTTAATCCAGTGGAAAGGTTATGGTTTGAGGATTTCATACCAGCATAAACAGGTGAGGGCGTTTTGTGGAGGTAGATATGAATTGCCAGGTTTTTAAAGCAGTGGTGCCAGTGTTTTTTAGTCTATGGTGTCTTATTTGTTTGAAGGTAGTCAGATTTTTTGAGGGCTGATTTTTAGGAGACATTTTGTCACAGCCGATGGTATGTATTGGCGAGTTGAAGGCTGTGTGTTGCTTTTATGACTTGAAGAGCAGGACTGGACAAGACTCAGCTGCCAGTTTCGGAGTGATTTCAATCCAGAAACTGAGCAAGTGTCACATATATTTTCCTCAAACCAGAGAGGAAACCAGGTCACCTTGGTCTACCTACCTACCTTGGTCTATACAACACTTTGGGGGTTCACCACCTGGTAGTTGGGACATGGTACTACAACGTAAATGGTTCAAAATGGCTCCCAAGTATCTGTCCACTGTAGTGAACACCATGCATGAAAGGGCTAGTATTTGTACTGTAACATTATGGATGGTTTTCTCTACCATGGAAAGATACAAATTGGCCCAGAAGAATGATGGTGGGGAGAGGTTTTGCTCTTTTGTTTTATATTCAGAAAGGACAGGGCATGATGTACAGAAACTTTGGTAAAATATAGCAGAAGAAGAAAGAAGAAAAGGAGCAAAATGGACTTGTATGTTATCACCAATTTTATGATCCAGTATGTCATCTGTCTTTCTGTCAGAAGTAGATTGGATGATGTTAACCATTTATCCATATCTCTACCCATTTCTTTGGTCTGTCTGTCATATTTATCTGCTCTCTTGCTTTTTTTCCCCTGAAAATACAGTAGCTTGTATGTCCATTTCAGGCTCTGTATTCAAGTACAGTTATTTATTCAAGGACCAGGGTAGAGACGGGCTCTTGCTGACAGACTGAATTGATGGGTTTTACAGAGAAAAATGAACAGTCTTTGAGCCTTTGGGATGATGTTTGATTACATAGACGGTAATGTTTTGTGGTGTTAGTCTCAGGTCAGGGATGGACACAAGCTGAAAACAGCTAAATGTCCCTTTGTTGGCATAGGAGAGCAGCAGTTACAAGTCTTGCCAACAAAATATGGAGACAGAAGCAATATCAAAGATAGTTAGATGGAATGAAAGGGGGGGGGGCTTTGGTTGCCAGATGGTCGAAGACATCTGCGCTTTTAATAGTCTCAAGACAGACAAGAGATGTAGGTTTCACCAGTGCAAAGTTTCCAGTTTGGATTGATGGAAGCTTTTTCAGCTCAGAGTGCGATGCAGAGAATTGGTGGTTGTATCAGACATACAGGAGGGATATTTGTCTTGGGAAGGTGTTTGGACATGTTTTCTCTCTTCCACATAAAGCAGTTCATCAGAGTTTCAGTGCGGTGGCATCAGACGGGGAGGACAGAAGTTGGTGCCACTGATTTGAAGTTAAACAAAAATCTGATTTCTCCAATTGTGTCTTATTTCAAACTAAGTTAGAGTTTTGAAAATTAGAATCATGTTGGACATTGTGTGATTTAGGATTGTTTCATTGCTTTCAGTGGGATTTGCATGTCAGAAACAGTAAGTCTGTGTTTCACTCAAATTTACTGGCCAAATCTCCTGAATCTGCACCCCAGACTATATTAAAACTCTTAATTAATAATTTCCGCTACAGCCTCGACAAGTCTCGGACCACAAGAGATAGACAAAAACTGCAGAATAGCCAACCAAAGAAACATTACAACCCCAGATTATTAGATGATCTGCGTGTTAGGTGAAATATGAAGGGACATTAGTGGTGAGATACACAGACAACCTTTGCAGTTATTACACATTTGGAAAGATATCCAATTTTGTTGTTCAGGGGTTGCATTGTACAAGCATCAGTGATGGAGGGAGCATTTATACAGAAATAGAGGGTAGCAATTACAGCAGCTGGGCACTGAGAGACTGAGGTATATGTTGTTAAACCACTCAACAGCCAGATAATTTCTTCACATTGTTTAGTTTGCAACACAATGTGTCGTTAATTGGTTTGGGAATACAGTTAATTATGTATGACAGCTGTTCCAGTATTGACTGTTGGAGGTTAATTCAATTTAAGCAGAAAGAAAGACAAATAGAGTAACTGATGTGTGTGACTGCTCGAATAAAAGGTTTTACTGATTTAGTTCCATGAACACTGGATCCTACTGTATACTTCAATAATCTAACTCGATAGCATCTTTCATCACACCCGCCCTGCATATCAGTGCCCAACATCTTTCAAACTCCACAACTATTTGTAACGGAGACTTTCTGTTCATTACTTGTCCACAAATATAAAACGGGATTACCCTCATGACGTATACAACTGTTTTACAGGGCTGGGTAGTACTCCTCTTGAGTTGCCCTTCAAGATACACTGAATGTAAAGCAAAACTTTCCCTACACTTTTTTGTCCGAACTTTGCTACTTCAGCGTTTTTGCATTTCGTGTTTGTTCACCACAAACAGCAACTATAGTGGTTGCATAGAGGTTGTGAGCTTGCAAAAAAACATACACAGAGACAATACATCCTCCAAATTAAATGACAAAATACATTACAGGCCCACGCACTCCAGAAAGAGACATACAAGCACTTTCTGATCTGACACCTCTATCAGCAGGGTCATGCCTGTGTCTTCCAAAACTGTTACAAATCGCTGTAGAAAAATAAATATGTTTCATGATGTGACAGTGCTGTGGTTAACCTCTTAACATCTACCGGGTCACCGACGACCTGCTTAAGCCAATTGTAAGCAGCTTAGCGTCACGCATTGATGAATAAAAGCAACTGGCACATTTTGGCCACTTGGAGACGTTTTGGAGAGGTTCAGGGACATCAATGACACCACAAAGTAAAAACTTGCTCCACTAAGGTTAGACCTAGAGGTCTGGAATTTTATACAGATGTGGTTGACAAGATGTGAAAGGTATGTGGTGATTTGCATAGTTCTGGCATAAAGCATGTCCTAGTTCTTGTTATTCAAGTTTGACTCATTGTAGACGAAGACCAAAAACACTTTTTTGAGCCATATTTGATTTGATGTAACTTTGGTTGTATTTTAGCCACATGCTAAACAAGCACATTTCAGAAACTGGAAGATCTTTCTTTTCAAATAAAGCCTGATACACGCGTTTTGGCCTTACAGTTCTTCTGTTATCAGCTTTTCCATTTGAGTATGCCAAATGGGCGAAAATTCCAAAAAAAAGGGTGGATGTTAAGAGGCTACAGATTAGTTAGTCTCAGAAAAAGATCATTGTTTTGGTTAAAATAAGTTCTCAACTTTGTTAAGGTTTGGGAAACATTGTGGTTTGGGTTAAAATGACTACTTCCTCAAGGTTAGGAGACCTTTGTTGTCATGGTTAGGGTTACGGTTAGGGTTAGGGTTGGGGTGGTTAGGGTTAGGGTTAGGGGTTAGGGTGAGGGTTACAATAACAACCATGTTTTATTATTAGGTAAGGGAATGATCGTGGTCATAGTTTTCAAAAAACTGTGTTGACTCACAGCTGGAATCCGGACACAAACATTAACCTCCAGTGTTAAAGTTCGATGCTCTGTTGACCCACTCCGACCTCTACCCTATGTGGACTTTGTCGCTCTACAACAATGTCACCTGATTTGCTCATTTGCCTCCCACCATAATTACTCCAACTGCTAGAAGGCCTCTGCCACTTAAACGTAAATGTAGTTTCAGGTATTTGCATAAATTACTGAAGTGTATTTCAGACTCAAACCACCAGAAACCCTAGTTCTTCCACTTATTTCAGCCCTATTGTCAGACAAGTATGAAAAAACCCTGGATTACATTTGATAACAAAGATTTTTTTTAATGTTTAATGTCAACATTTTAAAATCTATCTATCTTCAGCTCACACAGACAGTGTAAACATTTTATTGCTGGCACAGATAGAAGCATTACGGTACAAGCTGTTGATGTGATGCTTCAGAGTTGACAGATAGAGGTTGTTGTCTGTGTTTCCTCTTCAAATACAAACCACAGGAGGACTAATTTTGGTTTTCAATACAGTGTCGAGTTGCCAGGTTTGATAACTGTAACTCTTGACCCTGAAAATGTTTTTGATCCACTCGAGAAAGCAGCGACATTAGACAAATTTGAGGGTTATTTGGCTTGAGACAGGGGAAACAAGAAAGACTTTTGTTGCCAGATTGAGGGAGGGCTGCCAGATTGGAGCAATACATAGTACATACAATACAATTTGGGTATTGATGATAGCTCTACAAGGAGGTTGTTAGATGCACGATGGCAGGGTTTGGAGAAACAGATGGAGTCATCGGGTAGAGAGGGAGGGAGGAACAGGGTTATGATCACCATGTTGGAGTAAGGTTTGCAAGTTAAAGTTAAAACTGCTTTCTGTGTTGCCCACTTCAAATACTATCAGCTGCAGAAGGAGGTTATTTCCTTCAGGAGCCTGATGAAAGGAATTATTTACACAGTGTTGAGTTGCCAGGTTGGATTGTTGTAAGTTTAACCTCTGAGATATTTGGAGCCATTTGAGAAAAAAAGGGGAGGTTGTTAACTGGACAGAGAAAAGAGGGGTTATTTGGAGCAGGAGAAATAGGTAGATATGAAAGTAACAACACAATCTAGATTTGCTTCTTTATAGGTTGCCAGGTTGGACTGAAGATTTTTGTTTTTTAAGAAAGTTGAGCTCCTTCAGCAGGAGTTGATACTAGAGAGAGAGAAATTTTCACTTGCCATTATTTTCAGAAATGCACAATTCAAAAGACAAAATGTGCACATCATTTATTTGATTGGTTACATGGTCACTGCTGTAGAGAGTAGGGGTGTGCCCGAATACAAATACGTTATTTGGCAAAGCACAAATAGTGGGGTTTTTTTTACGAATATTTGTTTCATACAAATATTTTTTAAATTATTTGTTTTTGGAAAGAAAAAAACAAAACATGTCAAATACCAGCGAGCAGGTCAGTTATATCGCTATCTCAATGAGGGGAGTCACATCCACCTGCTACATGACGCATATTTCTTAATCTGGACATCCCTTTAATTTTCATCTTTAATTTTCTAAAATTAAAAGCGTAATAAAAACAAAAACAGGATTTTTAAGCCTCTTTCCACTTTTATTCCAATACAAATACAAATACAAATAATTTTGCTGTCCCAACAAATACAGATACAAATACAAATACTGGGCCCTCTGCACATCCCTAGTAGAGCGTAATCAATCCCAATGTGTGTCTGAGGTCAGTATTGATATTTAAGTTTTTAAGGATTGCTTGAATTTGGTTATTAAAGAATTTTGACCCTGATATGTACTTCACAGGAAGTTTTATAGTGGAAAAATAAACCTGTAATGGAAACACTGTTTCTACATTACCTGAAACATTTTTTAACTGCAATTTCATGTTACTCGACTGAATTACAATCGCTGGCCAGGTACAATATATCTGTGACCACCTGTTTATCTGTATCACATTGGTTTTCTCATCACATTTCTGGTTTAATATAAAATTTGTGAAAATGTATGAGCAGGATGGGTAGAATGAAACACGTCCACTATGTATTTTTAGGTATCTAAGCTTACATTTTAAACCACATCGGTATTTTCAGTATGAGTTATTACAAAGTCTCTTGTGTATATTTTTCCATTTTCATTCGATTTAACAGTTCAGGCATAAAGTAATTCTTGTATCCAAAAGTGTGTTGAACAGTAAGTTAACATTCATTTTTTTGCTACTGCCAACATTTGAAGCAGCCACTAGAAGTGAGTGTGGTGATCAGAGCTCCTCCGGCCTGACACTTCATTGTGAGAAGAGTTTTCAAAATGGAAATGAAACTCAGCACCGGCAGAAAGCAATTTCTTCTTCATTGTAGCTCTGAAGATGGCTGCCTGAGCCGAACGCTGTGTGCAAAACACCTCACACATTTAACACTTTGAAGCAGAAAAGAGGTGCTTCACACAAAACACTTACCATCCTCAAGATTTGGTAGTGCGTGGCATCCTACCGGGATGAGAAACACTGGCTGACAACCAAAAATTATCTCTGATCAGGAGGTGTTTTCTCAGAAAATCCACATTCAGGCTGACAAATAAGAGACATGTATTTTGTAAGTATGTGTGTTATTTTGTCATTCATTTATGGAAAAGCCTTAGAACAATGTTGAGATAAAACTTACAATAAAATAATAAAGAAGTGCAGTTTGAGTCACAGTGTGAAAATGAAATAATAAATACATTTGGCATGATGGATATGTGATTAGTACTGAATTACTGTTGTAATCTACTTTCTTATAATACTGCTACTACTACTAAAGTGATTCACAAAAGGGCAGGCATAAGGAAATAAAATAAAAGTGAAAACAGTGAAAAAGAATACAGGACAAAATAAAATACCAAATACACTTAAACAATATATATATATTAGAGGTGTGCCCGAATACAAATACATTATTCGGCAAAGTACCAATAGTGGATTTTATACAAATATTTGTTTCATACAAATATTTTAAAAATTATTTGTTTAGGGTGTTCCCCAGAGATAAAGCTGAACTACTGACACATGTGAAGTGCTCCCAAGGGACTCTCCATAACCTGTTGTTCCCCTTCTCCTTTCCACAAAGTTAGGTTGTAAAAAATAGGCAATAAATGAAAAGTGCAAAGCAATAATTGTCTTTGAAGTTCCTCCCTACACGTTACACTGTGTGCTGTCTCTGCGCTATGGGTGTATAAATAGATAGGTCTGGCTGCACTGAGGCAATGAGTAAAGTTTTAGCTCAGTAATCATAATAATTTCCTAAAATTAAAAGTGTAATAAAAACAAAAATAGGATTTTTAAGCCTCTTCCCACTTTTATTCAAATACAAATACAGATACAAATAATTTTGCTGCCTCAACAAATACAAATACAAATACTGGGATTTCTGCACATCCCTAATATATACACATATTCCCATATATGTATATAACATATACAGTAGATACATATGTAGACACATAAAACACAACCTCACATGCATAAATATGTTTGCCAAATTAAAAAACAATTTTGTTCTTCCCACCTTTCCTCAACCTCAATTCAATTCAGTTTATTTCCAACGATTAAACAATCAATGGAAAGAAAAAGAGGGCAAGAGTTTTTTATCTCATTTAATTGTGTTGTTTCCTGTTGAGAAACTCTCTGGACTTCCCTTTTCTGTCTGAGTGTTGAAGATCAGCCAGGAACTGACACCAAAATCTAACACTTAGTGCTGAAATTTTTGATAGAAACTATTTTTTCTTGCTTTCACACTGAGTTGTCGCTTCAGGAAATATCTTTTGGATGTGACAGGATGTTTTCTTCCTCTGGCACATAGCCACAAGAAACAGAAAAAAACGAGTAAATAAAAAAAACCTCCTAACAGTATAAGCATACTTGTAAAAATGCAAATTAAAATACCAATGTCTGTGTCTTTTCATCAGAGTTTTAGAGCAGATTTTTCCTTTAATGACCACAGAATCCTGAGGGATTAGCAGAAAGGAGGACAGTAGACAAAGCAAAGTGTGGAGACCAGTGTAGAGTTGCCCAGTTGGGCTCATTATAGTTGGAGCAGGAGGAGGACTGCCAGCATTATTTCACAGAAGTTCTAACAGTTTCCAACCAGAAAATGTGCTTAGAAAACCCAGACAATTTCCTGCAGTCACCTATTTAGTCTTTCCCTCTTCAGTCTCAATGGATCTTTTTATAACTGTGGCAACACAGTTTAGGAAGTGGGCCAAACTCATCTCCCAATATGTCTCTGTGGGAGACTGTATGTGGAGTTTCTCTGTGTGTGGATGAAGAAAGACTGGAAACTTACTGACAGAGAGAGAGAGAAAGGGATGGGTATTTAGTGAAGAAATGAAACACAGGAGAGCTGTAAATAAAAAAGAGAGGAGAGAGAGAGATGAGATAAGATGAACAAGAAAGGGCCTCACACCTTCCTCATGTGATGTCATTCCTCCCAAAGGTTTCCAGCTTGGCCCTGTTTGTTGTTTTTTTTTATCATCACATCTATCGGTCGTGTAAAACCTCGTCAAGCATCAGACAAGGTCAACTTTTTACCTGCAGATTGTGTGCTGTCAGCAGGGGATTATTGAAGGTGCGAGCAGATTGCGGACTAGCGAGGCTGCCTGCATCAATCTGCTGCTTGAGGGTGTGTCAGATGTCCTGCAGATTCAAGCACAGTTTTTACCTCTTGCTTTCACGGTTAATGCGGTTTGACACAGATTACCTCAAAAGTAACGCTTGATAAGATATGCATTTTAACATTTAATGGAGATTGCACTTTCACAGATGTGCAAGAGACTGATTCATAAATCAAACTAACAGACTTTTAGCTCCAAAAACACTTGATCCTTTTTCCATAATGCAACTGCAAACTAGTTATTTGTAACACAGACTTTCTGATAAATTTGCAAGCCCAAGGTGAAATCTACAGAAATTATGCTTACATACAACTAATTTGCAACAGCACATACATTTGATAGGAAACATAGTGCAACCTGGTTTAATAGTTAACTGTAAATTATGATTATAGAAGCAACATTAGATGTTTGAACTCCTGTCTGGTCTTACTGCTGTGTTCTGTCAGGCCCCCTCAGTCACATTTCCTCTGAGGCTTTTGTTTTTCAGTAGAACATCAGTTGTCTGTAGCTGAAGTTGTAATGGCTGCGGCTTGACACGGATTGATTAATATGTTGCGATTCTGCTGCTGTATCTCAACTATAGTCTCATTAAACTCTGAGCTCTGTCACTCCGTCACTGATGATGAGCCACAGGGAGTAATGCTGCCTCTTTTTACCTGAATCCCACTACTCCATCTCTTCTTTCTTTCTCTGTTCTCTTCCCTCTCCTCACTGATGGATGTTTTTCACTGATTAAAGAAACTTGAATCATTTTACCAGTTGATATTTTTGCCATTCAGCTGCTTTATTGTCCTTTCACTGCATCTGTTCTTACATCCTCCTCCTCCTTGTGTCTCTCTCTCTACAGGCAATCTTTGGCAAACCGGCTGAGCCGATGATAAACTTTTGAGGACTTTTAACGCACATCTGCAGGGTCCTCCGGTCAAACCTACATGGGCGTGGGGGCCACGAGGACGTGCATGTGAACCCGGATGAGCACCAGCGTCGCTTCGTGCCCTGCGAGAAGAGGACGGCCCCCTTCCCTGATAAAAAGGTAGGCTGCTGTGCAATCTAACGCTGCCAACGACTCTGGTCGTAAAGTTGCTTTTAATTTGGCTCAGATAATGAGATCTGAATCTGTTCTCTCAGAGGAATAATCTAATCATCTAAACCTTGGTTCAGAGACATTAGGCTGTATACCATGGTCTTCATCTCCAGCCCTTTGGAGATGAAGACTGCCATAATTCGGCTTGCTTGTTTTTGGTAAATCTGTAAATAAATGCAGTTCTGTTCATCATGTCCACTGGAAATATCCTGGAAGAATTACGTAAAGTGTGTGTTTTAACACTGATGCGTATAAACCAGTTACACAGTGGTTTCAACGTCCAACAGCCACAGGCGATTGTATCTGCCATGCCACATCTTTGTCTTTACACGTCTGACCAGCATGTATAATTGAAGCATGCACTACATTTTTGCAATCAACAGAAGAAAATCCAAAGCTCTTCCTCCACATTCAGTGTGACTGCTTCCCCCACAGGACAAGATGATGTAAGTGGCATACTTAAGAAATTACAAATTCAAAATAAAAAAAGAGTTATAAAACAGTTCCAGAGAGTAGAGAGACTGCAGAGTTACAGTACATCCAACGTTTTATCCAAATTTGACTTTTTAACTCTGTTTCTTTGCCTTTCCCATGCAAATTGCATCATAAATTAGCAAGAGAAAGAGTTTTTGATTGATATACATTTCATTTCTGTTTGGTACAGTCAAGAATTTGTGTACTTTCAGGATTTAGGATTTAAGAGGTTGCCAAGTGACATCAGTGTTACTGCGGTTTACTTGTCATCCAGTGTTCTGTCCTTCGTATTTACTCATCAGTCATTTGGTGTCTGCTCCTTTCTGACTGTAAACACCGTGACAGTCTGTTTATGTTGTTGATTGACATCTTAGTAAGTTGAGTCAGTTGCGGAGGACAAATCCGCCCGCAGAGAATAATGAAGAGTGACTTCACTCGTTGGTTTATATGTACATAGTTCATCATGTTGTGTTTTAAAAGTTATGGCTGTGAGTTCAGTGTTTTCCCAAACTTCCAGAGCTTCGGCCATTAATGTTTACAACCATTTTTCTCTTTTATTTCTCTCCTGTAGGGATTCATTATAACTATGAAATGAATGGACTTAAACTTACATCATATAGAAAGTTGTGAAGCATTTATAGGTGCTCTGTCAGTATTTTGGCATCATTTGTTAACATTAAGGGACACTGAGGCAGGATTGCACTTCTTACTGTTTATTTATATGTAAAGATCTGTGAGCTGCTGCTGAATAATACAAAATTCTACCGGCAAGATTTTATGAAAATTGATGAAACGCTGCAGAAATGCTTTTTTTTTTCTCGCTCTGGCATTCAGCTTTTGGTTTTATGAGTTTTTAAAAAAAGCCCCTGAAACACATATTATTCTCAGTTTGACTCTCATTCTGTTAGGTAAGATAAGTCATATCGTTTGAATGGTTTAAATAGTTGCATCTGGGGTTTATTCTGTGTTTACATCAAAAGCAAAAAAAAAAAAGGAGATTTAAAAAGAACGTATTGGAAGGTTAACATCCATAAATGTTTAATCTGCAGCAGGTTGTGAGCTGTAGCAGCTCGACCTCACTAACAGCTTTTACACAAACTCATACAAGAGTAGAAACAACTAGCAAATTAGTGTGTGTGTGTGTGTGTGTGTGTGTGTGTGTGTGTGTGTGTGTGTGTGTGTGAGAGGCAGTGACTTAAGCTAATGCAACCTCAATAGCCACATTAATTTCTTTGCTCCAACTGAATCATTTGAAGCAACTCCAACAAGAAAAAAGGTCCATTAGGTAGCTATAGATCTCATAAGACACACACACACACACACCAAAATGCGTTCTTGGGCGCACAACCAACCTGCATACGCCTGCACACTCCATTTTCTCTCAAAGCAACACGCACAAACACAAATGTGTACTCTCAATTTTGTCTTTCTGCTGTTCTCCTTTTACACACACACACACACACACACACACACTGAGTCATATCTTCTTCCTGTTGCCACTCCGCGTCTCATTGAAGATTTTTCTATCTGAACTAATTTGTTCATGCCGCATTCGCCGCGGCGATGACAGGAGTTTCCTAATGAGACGAAGTGCTCGCAGTAACGGCAGGTGTGGGTCCTCGAATCAGAATTACAATAATGAGATGAACAAGCCTAATGGTCACAAGCAGAATAATAAAAAGTACAGATGCCGAATAGCACCGATAATGAGAGTGAAGTCAGATGTGCAACAGAACAGGAAGTGGTTGATGCTGCACCTGTGTGGGGTTTATTCTAATGAATGAACAGAGGATGAATATTCAGCTCTGTTTGGCTGCTTTAGTCACATTTCAAGCTTTTGTAGTTAAAGTTTTTTGAGCAATAATTGCTGCCTGAATACTGACGAGGTTTCCTTCACCACCTCCCTGTTGTTTGTGTTGTTGACTAGAAAAATAGTCTCATAAACAGTCGTCATTATCAGTGAAACTTCCTTGTTTGAATGTCTTCCTGCAGTGCTGTGGCACAGAAAGTTCTCCCTCAGTCATCATGTGTATGTGACGCTTTGTCAGTGCTATGATAAAAAAAATTTTTATAATGACAACCTTTTTTAAAAAACATTATTATGTAGACGTTTTCCACCAGGATGCGAGTTCACCTCAGTGCTGCAGAATCCCTCGTTATCTTCATGTGATGTGACCGCGGAGCCTGTGACGGTGGTTACGGAGCCCGCAGGTTTTTAGGGAAAAAACAGTTTTGCGGTCTTGTTCAAAATCTACAAAGTAACAGGGGATAGTATTAAAAATAGCAAGTTTGACATACAGTACTGTGCAAGTAGTGTGAGGATGCTTTCGGAAATCATGGCATGAACAGTCAGTTAACTTCATACAAAGTTGAGTAAACAGCAGAAACTTAAAGTAAATCAGTATCTGCTGTGAGCAACTTTGCCTTTCAAACAGCAGCAGTTCTCCTCAGTGTTTCAGGTACTCGGCAGGTCGGTTGTTCCTGCATCTCGGAGAAGTTGCTGCAGTTCTTCTGTGGATTTCGGCGTCTCAGCTGCTTCTGTCTCTTCATGTATCAGGGTTTTGTGGGGGCCAAACCGTCTGTTGCAGGTTGCAGACTTTTTTGCAGGACTCCTTGTTCTTCTCATCACTGAAGATAGTTCTTTATGACTCTGGCTGGGTGTTTGGGCCTCGTCATGCTGCAGAATACATTTGGGATGGATCAGACGCCTCCCTGATGGTGTTGCATTATGGATAGGAATCTAAATTTCTAAAGTGCCCTAAAACTTTTGCACAGTACTGTATATTTATGGGAAGCCAAAGATGACAGAAAGTTGTCTTTAATAGTAAGAAGTAGGCTACACAGTGATATATGTCCATCCATATCTGTCGTCTAATGATCTGGTGGGGTAGTCAAATAGTTAAATAGTCACTTTCCATTGCAGGAAATTAACATACAGTAGTACTAAATGTAGTCCCTGTCCCTGCTCAGGAGACGGTTCTTTCTAATGGTTTGCAGTGATGAACATTGCTAACTGCTAACTAACTCAAGCATCAAGGCTACTTCAACCTGTGTTTAGCTTCAAACTGTACAAATGCTGGTTGAAGGGATGGACATCAAGTTTGTTTTTTTTTTTGATTTCATGAATCATTTATTGGCACCGTTAGTCTTTATTAACAATGACAGTGTGGAGCTTGACATTGAAAACAAAGAAATGTAAGGCTACTTCACAATTAGTCTAAAAAGCAGTTTAAAAATTGAACAAACGAGTGAACAAGAAAGCTACTTTTTTACTACACTTTTAATATAATTACGTACCAATGCACAAAAACAACCAGAAAACACTTTTCTAGCATTTTCAGTTGTCCCTTTCACCTCCATCAACATCCATTCACACATCACAGTAAATTACAAAGAAAAAAGTACTTTAATCATTGTGTGCAAAAAAATCACATTTTTAGACCAATGACCAATCATTGGTCTAATTTACCTCTTCAGATGAACTGGAACCACAAACGGGAAAACTTGGATCAGGGAAAAGGGATTTTTAGCTCCTGGAACTACTTGGTGGTCAAAATTCATTAATACTGAGCATCAGTGTGAGTTTCTCTGGATAACAGTGTCTTCAGAATGCCATAAAGCATAATGTTGTTGCTGTTAGATTTTGGAAACACTTTTGGAAATAGACTAGCTTGGTGTGTGTGTGTGTGTGTGTGTGTGTGTGTGTGTGTGTGTGTGTGTGTGTGTGTTGGACTCTGTTCCTCTCAGTGTAAACTCAAGGTCAGGAGACATATTACCAGCTGACAGCAGCAGTGGACTCAGCCAAAGGACCGAGTACACGGCCGGCTGCTGGCAGGCTGCTCGGCCGCTCTCTCCCTCTCTCTCTCTCTCTCCCTGTGTCGCTTTATAGCTTTATTGATCTGGACAGAGCAGTGAAGCAGACAGGCCTATTACGGTACACGGTGTCGGCCACTGTGTTTCTTCTGTGGTCGTTCACCAGCAGAACCACCTCGGCTGTAAAATATATAATGTGAGACAGAAGGAGCTGGAGAGCTTTTCATTCTATTTGCATTTACCTCCAAAGTCGACTTACTATAGTTAACATATACATAGTGAGGCTAAAGGTCTCTACTAGTTGTGATGCTAATAAATTTGTCCTTTTTTTCTACAAAGTCTGAAACTAGAGGAAAATGAAACCTCAAATAATAAAAGCCTGAACTACAAACTGTCCATGCAGGTCTCAAAACTCCAAAAATTGCCGCTCCATATCATCATCTTTGACCTGGAAGCAGATTTTGGAGCGTTTCCATCTTGAGGACAAAATCCTTGATTGATTTCTTGTTTTAGCAGAAAATTTACTGGTGTTTCAACTCCAGGAAGTCTGATTTTATTTTGATTATACCTGTAATATAGCATCATTAATGCTGGAAGAAAGAATTTAACTTATACATACTGTACATTTGAGAGCAGTAAAAATTATGACCTTTCCTAATGTGACCCAGAATATACAAAAACTGAAATATTACAACTTTTTTTTATTTAATTTTTTGCAGCTGATACATATTTTTGTACATAGAGTATTCCAGGTTAGGTTTCAGCTGTGTAATTATTCAAAAATTAGAAATCACAATTCAAAAATGTTGGTAAAGAGTTATTTTGGTAACATAGGACCATAATATAATGTGATTTAGAATGTTTTTTTTTCCATAAACAAATAGCATAAAACCTAAAAACATACTCTCTCTGCTCTCTGAAAGAAGGGCTATGAAGTAGCCTAAAACGGTACAAATACCTACAAATTGTTTCCATCTCTGGATCTATGAAACAATAATCACATATCTATAAACCTATAAACCACAGTTAATATTATGCTTCCTGCTCCTTTCCAACTTGTCATGTTATTATTTAATATCAGCAACTTCAGTGTACTTGCTGTTTATTTTCTGCTGGCTGTGCATAAAAAAAAAAACTTTGGCTATGAGTTGTATTATAGAATAAAGATACAGCGTGTCAACTATAATACTGCTTCTTCAGCAATAACATACATCCAGTTTTGATGATGGAGTAGCAAATAAAGTGTCCCAAATGGCCTCTCCCTCTCACTCTCACTCTACTCCTCCCTTTATCTCCTCCTGAGGAGGCTTCCTGAGGAGAGGGAGGGGAGGAAAGTTTTCGTTCTGACCTCATTGAAGATGGAGGCAGCGTTTTTTTTTAGGTGCCTTGTGCAGCTGTAACTCTACTAGGTGTTGGATGGGGTTTAGATCAGGCCAGTCATGTTCTTCCACAGCAAACTGGGGAAACCATTTCTTTATAGAGCTGGCTCTGTGCATGGGGTGTAGCGTTAAGATTTCCCTTAATTTAAACTAAGCAGCCAAGCCCATGAAAAACAGCCCCAGACTGCTGTAGTATAATTGTAATTCATTCTCCACTTTCCTTTTTGGCATCATAAGTCTGGACAATTTATGTAGCGACTACTGTAGGTGTGATTTTTGCGTGTGTGTGTTTGTGTTGAAGGAGAATAATTATACCCACGTCACGTTCTGTAGACGCGAGGCTATTAGCATAACCGAAAAAAGTAGGAACACCTGCACATTTACTCTAAACCATAAAATGTATTCAGTGAGGGCGATGTTATGACCCTGCTTGGATCTTTATCAGGTTAAACTGTTTGTAAAAATGGATAATACACCCATATTTATACACTTTAAACTTTGGTTTCAGTTTATCTGTATCTTCCTTTTGGTTTTTTTTATCCATTCTACTGTATCATATTCATTAAGCCAGTGGGCAGTTATACATTTTCTAACAATAATCAGAAGAATATTAAAGGTACCTTGTGGAGTGTCAGCCTGGACGCCAGAATAAAACATCGGCATTGTATGTTTCTGCAAACCACAGATACGTTGAATATCTACATTTCAACACCTGTTATACGTAACATATTAACATTTCAACAATACGTATCCTATCAACATTTCCAAAGTGATGTAGTTCACATTAGATCTATGTGAGCTGACTTTCTTATTACGAGGAGGAGGGGTCGGTGGATGGTTAGCAAGTTTGTTGGAAGAAAGTTGGAAGAAAGTTAGAAATCAGCATTTATTTTAACCCAAACCATGACCGTTTCTTAACCTTAACCAAGTGGTTTTTGTGCCCAAACCTAACCAGACCTTAACCATGATGTTATCACATCATAAAACATCATTATTCAACTGATAATGGCCAACACTGAAACATAAACATTTAACTTATCCTTGGTTTACAGAAACGTATAATGCCAACTTCTGGCGACTGGGTTGAGAGTGTCTGACCTTTACTAGTGCTATGGAGCATTTTTTTGGAGCATGAGACAAATGAATATGCCAGCATTTTGTTTGTCTCATGCATGTAGCAGGCGACACAGTCCCGCCAATGGTTTCACACTATTCCTATGATCCACAGGTAGCAGTAATGCACCAAGAAACATGGCAATGCGCCAGCAAATACATGGAAGAAGAGGACTGCAAGCTAAACATGAATGCAATCAATGCAGGATTTACCTAAAGAGTAATTTAACAACCCCTTTAAAATCTGGTCTTTGTTGATCTCAGTCATTTAATTTGTCACCTCACTGCAGCGATGTACAGGTGTACTCCAGGACCCTCTGATATCACTGTTGGGTGTGGTTATAGGTGCAGTAAACCCAGAAATTATTTGTGGTCAGAGGTGAAACGGGCTTCAAACTTTCAACCAGCAAGGACAGTGAAACTCCGCTGTTCAGTCTGCTGTTTAAAGTTACTCTTTAAACAAATATGAGTATCTACAGACCTTGGATCTCACTCCTAGTATACCTTTGGATTCATTCATGTCTTTTAAAAAGTGAGCTCGGCAGGCAGTTTACTGCATCATGCATTGATTGATTCTATCGATTCTTATTTTTAGTAATCTGTCTGAGATGGTCGCCCACCTACAGCCTGGTTCTGCTTGAGGTTTCTACCCATTAAAGCTCGCTCATGGGGGGAATGTTGGGTCTCTGTAAATTAAATCGTACAGTCTAGACCTGCTCTATGTGAAAAGGGCCCTGAAATAACTTCTGTTGTGATTTGGCACTAAATGAATAAAACTGACTTGACTTGAGTTGTCTGGGGTTAGGACCTTTTTATTAGTATTCTTTCAGTGTTCACATGCATTATAGTATGAACATTTTCTCAATATTTTCTCTGAGCTCAAATCCCCATCTTCAACTGTCTGTCTAATTGGTTCAGAACTTCTGGTTCAGACAGCTGGTTGCCTGCCAAAGTGCCAAAGCTGCTAAAAAAACAGTAGATGAGCTTTGTTTGGCTGCTGTTTGGTGTCCCTTTGCATCACTGTTGTTCAGTTTGTTGAAGGTAAAGATGAGTGTTTTGGGGGTTTTGCACAGAGCTGTGGCAGCCACATTTTTATTCAGAGTGAAGTTTCTAAATGTGCTTATGTTTTTTTCTTTATCTCTCATTAAAGAAAGTAATTTTCAAATATGCTTTAGTGCCAGTAGTGATTATACTTCTGAAGGCAGATTTATGTTTGTGTATTTGTGCTATTACATGTCTGCGTTTTAGCGATAGAAGAAACACATTCTGTTGCCAAAACTAATTTTCTTGGAATTTCTTTATCATTTAATTGGTAGAAGTGCACAGACTCCTGCGAACACATACAACAACTTATACTATATTTACCCGTTTAAAGCACTCTGAATGACAGTGTGTATGTATCATATAGTGTATTTTCACACCTATAGTTTGTTTGTGTTGGTCTGAATCACTTGATGAGTTGGTGAACTTGTTGTGTTTTCCTTGGCTTGGTTTCTTTTCATACAGAGATAAAATCCAAGTGAGCCAAAATGCAGCACTACAAGTCACTTGAGAACATTCACTTTACTCATTGGTCAGATGTTTCTGGGGCGGGATTAAGAATGTAAACACAGGAAGAAGGTCCTGGAGGAAGGGATAAGGGTCTATCTGCAGTCTTGCAAACATACATGACACACCCACCTTACTACTCAACACACCCCCCTGACCCCTGAACCCTAACCCTAACCCTGACCACTAACCCTAATCCTAATCCTAACCCTAACCCTAACCCTAATCCTAACCCTGACCCTAACCATCTCATGGCTCCTGCCTAAAGCCTGACAGAATCTTTGTAATAACTGACAAACTAAACATTGTATACATTCACTGAATGAAGATTATGAAAATAAAATGCACATTTCTCACTAGAAATGTTATCAAAACGCATCTTAATGCCAAAACTATCTTAAAATATTACATTTTCCACTGAGAATAAAATGAATGTCAGCCATTTTTTTTCCCGTTTGTGTGTTTTCGCCGGCAGAAACTTGACAGTCCTGTGATTTGGATGCAGGCCAATAGAAAAGAATAGGCCAAAAAAAAAAACCCCAAAAAGACAGGCATCTCACAATTTTTGTTATTGTGTATCTATTACACATTTTGATGTGAGACTGGGTCGCAGACAGACAACCAATCAAATCAAGAGCTCTTCAGATTATATTATTCATCAACTAAGTGACCACTTGAACCTCCCTGAATGAGCAACATGATAGAGTGAAATGTCAAACACCATGTAAAATGAAGAGACACAGATACAGGCACACATAATTCACACAATGAATATTTCTGAAGCTTAATTATCCATGATTGGAGCAGATACAGGGCTTGACCTGCATGTTTTGCTAGAGATTTATTAATGTAAAATAAATGAAGAGACATTTTAAGAAAATACTACAAGTTCAGTGTCAACAGGTTCAGCTGTTGTCAGCTACACAGTTGAATCAAATGTGTTTGGGTGTCCCCATTAAATAAATGATACAATTACACATGAGAAAACCTGCTACTTCCTTACCTGGTGGGTAAATGTTTCCTTTTAATTAGATTTCCTTTTGTGAATAATTAAAGCAATTTTAAGCACTTTTATTTTTTTTAAAGATACTCTGTAATGACGTAATTAAGCCTCTAAAGGTTCCAGTTTAAGTAAATGTGTGTCTATTTTGGATAAATATACAATACTGTGCAAGTTTTAGGCACTAAAAGTAAAGTGAGGATGCTTTCAAAAATAATAATGATTAGTTTTTATTATCACTTAACTTCATACAAAGTTGAGTAAACAGAAGAAACCTAAATGAAAACAATATTTGCTGTGCTTCGCCTGTCAAACAGCAGCAGTTCTCCTCGGTGCACTTAAACACAGTTTTTCAAGGTATCATTGCTCCTGCATCTTAGAGAAGACTGACTCCATGATGTTGAGATGTAGGGCTCCTTGTTCTTCTTGTTGCTGAAGATAGTTCTTTGAGAGTCTGACTGTATGTTTGGGGTCGTGCTGCAGAATAAATTTGGGATCGATCGATCGACGCCTCCCTGATGTTATTGCATAATGGATCAGAATCTAAACATCTAAAGTGCCTAAAACTTTTGCACAGTACTGTTTATACTGTACACTAGGTTGGCAACTACCAATTATGAATGTGAAATCAAAGTCAGATTGATGTGACGTCAACAGTGATGCGTATGGTGAAGAGGAAGCTGAAGCTGAAGTTCTCAATTTACCAGTTTATCTACTTCTGAACCCTCACCCAAGCAGCCAAAATGAGAGTCTGGACTCACCTTTGGAGAGAAGGTAAAGAGCTCAGACAGCGGGAGGGAGCTTGGAGTAGAGCCACTGTCCCTTTTTCATGGGTACATCCAAGTGAGAGGATATGCCAGGCAGATCCCGAAAAATGCCTGAGAGATTATGTATCTCAAGGTCTTCAAATCCCCAAAACCCAAAGATATTACATCTACTATCACATGAGACAAATATGCTTATTGTGGATCTAATAAATGGCTCAAACGATTAATCAATTATCAGAATGGTCGCCAATTATTTCTTATCTAATAGTTTAATCCTGGTGGGGCCCAAGATTCAGTGGCTGAGGTGATCTACCCATCTATCTGTTTACCACTACAACACCGACTGGGATCCGGTCTGGATAAACATGAGAGGGTTTATAGCCGCCTCCTCTGCTAATTCTCTCATCAAGAACAAAGTTGCAGTCTGACTCAGTATCACTGGATCTGTATGCTGCGAGCCAACCTCTGAGAAATGAGCCCTAATGTGGGATTTCAGCCTTAATCTTCTAAATTAGCGGGGATAACTTAATAATGGCAAAAATCTCAGCACAGTCTTGTAGCCCATCTCTCCCGCTGTTTGTCGACTCTGCCGTGGCAGGACACGTGCTGTAAATGTCAGGGCAATTTTTCATTCTTCATCTATGCTGAAATGAATTCCAGAGGCCCAACTGTGTGGCAATAACAGCAGCCCTTTGTGTGCTAATGCTCCCCTGAGGAGGCCCAGTAGGTCTGTGTGAGGCAGCTCAGTGGATGTGAATGTCATGGTGATGTTACACTCACACTCCTGAAATGATGGGGTGACATGCTTTACTTGTATCTAAATCTGATGAGATCTCAGCCGATATTGCCTGGTGATCTTCAAGTGTCTCTTGCACATTTCTCAGACATGTCCTGGACGTGAGGAGGCGGCGGCGGCCTGTTTTTCTAAGTCTCATGTAACTGAAGAAATGTTCTTTTTGTGTTCTCAAATTGACTTTTCCAGTGACCGTTTCTTACTACCTGGATCTTACAACAAACCTTTCATTTATTGACATAAAATTAATCTCAATGAAAATAAAATAGCATAACCTACAAACCAGACGTCCTGTTTTCTGATCTTTTAACCATGAACATGATCTTTCCATAACCTTATCCATTAAGTTGTGCCTAAACTTTAACCATCAGAAAATGGTCACATGAATAGTTTTTTGTAACAGTCACATATTTTACACTGACAGGCAATACAGATGGAGCCCCAGATGAGAAAATGCTCATATGGGTTGTTTTTAAATGACAAACATGGCATTGGCAGTGGTTTGTTGTTTATATTGGAGGACTTGCTGCCCTGATTCTGGTTAGTATTTTTATGTTGCTTAATGCTGTAAAATTACAATTTTTCTGATCAGAACTCATCTGTTCCTTAAGTCAACCAAGACCTTCAGTGTCGCACAACATAATATTTGTTAACCTCCTCCATGACTCTCTGTCATGGTTTTATCTTACAGTATTTTAGAGCACTCCACACTTTCAGAGGGTACATGGAACATATAATGATAGTTATCAGGGTAGCTAATACCAAAAGATGTTTGTTAGGGAGAATAAAAAATGTCCATAAGTGACTTATTACCCTAGCATCTGCCAAGTTACAGTAAGGAGAACCAACACTAGCTTTGCACCTGTCCTCACTTGGATCTCAATGGCCTCAACACCTAGTTACAGCCTCAAGTCCAGGAAATGCAGACATGGCCAGTGGTTCAAACTGGGGAGAGAGACCTCCATGATCTTCCAACTCATTATCATTATAGAGTGGTTGTGGAGGACTCTGATGGAGACCTTGTATGACCCTTTTGTGGCTAAAGTGACCTGAGGGTTGTCGCTATCCATGTTAGCTAAAGGTGGCTGTGGGTGATGGTCAGTGCCTGTCTCTTGTCTCCCCATTTCTGTATCAAAAGTCACACAAACACACACATTGTTAGATATTTTGAAATCTAAATAAAGGTATTTTGCTTTCACGGGCTGTTGACTCTTTCCACTTGTATTTTCACAGGCGAGTTATGAGGTTTCAGCATGTTGAATCCAGACCCTTGCTAAGATATACAGTCTGCTATTATGCACTGAACAAAACCTCTATTTCACTTCCCTTTCTTCATTCTTCTGATGTTTCTTAATGAATGAGTTGAGTTTTCTAACTACTGCAGACAGCCAGACTGTGCTCATGTATTGCTGAACACTTGTAACTCAGCGGATATGAGCCCATGATGGTATTACGCTTCAGTGGCTACACAATGAATGACAGGAATAATTTGACATGCTGGGATTTGATTTCTGCAGTGATCATAGAAAATATTGTTGGACAGCTTAATTAGTTTCATTCAGCTTCGTGCTGTGGACTGTGGCTCCGACACTTTACTGATAACACTGCAGAAGGCTGCACATTCAGATGAGTTCACTGTCTGATTTTCACAGTTTTCATTTGTGTTGTTTCTTTTATCAGACCAGCAAGAAGATGTAGTGGGGGGGGAAATGAATCATATCTCAGATTAGAATCATCTCATATTTGATCCAAATAAAGAAAACAAAGCACAGTGAAGGAACAAGATACCTAACACAACACGGAAATTAAACACTGTAAATCACCTTGATAGAGAAAAGATGTTAATATTATGTCACCTCGGACAGGTTACTGTCCGAGGTGACATAATACTACTCCACTGAGCAGTAAACCTACAGGATGTATGACATTGTTATACTTGCAGGTACTCTTCATGCCGGCAGAGCAAAATTATCTTTGCCTAGTATTTTACTCTCTGTAGAGAATAGAGACGGGAAATAGCTTTATTACATTCTACAAGTTTTATAATCAATATTTCAGGAGTGTTTTTAGATCAAATAAGTTGTCATATTATGTTTATTTCTGTTGACTCTTGTTTCTTGATTCTTCTTTTCTAGTCTAGGGGAGCTCACTTTTTCTTTCTATTCACTAACAAAGACCACGCCATTTGAATGGTATAAAAGTAGTTTTATTTGGATTGTCGAGAGGATTGGATAAGGATAGAGGGGGGTCGATGGGGGGTCGAGGAGAGGGACGAAGGGGGTCGATTGCCGGAGGACGAATGGGAGCTGAAGGTTGGTCCCCCCATCGGTGGGCTCGATGGGGGTCGAGGAGAGGGACGAAGGGGTCGATGGCATGGGGATGATGTTAAACACTGAGCCACCGTGATGCCCATTGAGAGGGGAGAGAGGTGAAAAAGGGGTTTGGAGGGGAGGACCGTGAGAACTGAGACGAACGGGAGAGAAAGGGTTAGTCATGCCTATATAGGTATGCAGTGAGGCGCAGGTGATTGAATTTAGTGAGAGAGCGGGCCTGGTCTTGTTCCTGAACCTTTGTTATAATAATAACTCCATTTATTGTTGTATGTACAGCAAGCAAATCTTTGCTGTTGTAATAGTGTCTTCCTTCATATATGTGTGTGAAGTAATGTTTCTTGTGGAGCTCTGTGGAGATCTCTGAAAAATCTGACCAATAGTAATCAAATCTGATTTGGTTTTGTCTGCTTTTTTTGGTTTGATCACAAGTGTCAGACATGTTTCCTGTATTTGTGTCAAGCTGTTAAGTAAGACTGCTGTCTATTGGACTTTGACACCAACTCAAATAAAAACCTTTAGTGTGATTTGAACTCTTATAAACTAGTGTGGACAGTTTAATTAGAGCTGGACCTCCTCCTGATGCTGACTTTGAAACACTGAGCTCATGGTGAACGTTACTTAAGTGTTTTCAGGCACAGCTGAGGATGCACATTCAGCTCTGTGTTATCTCAGTGGATATACTGGGGGGTATAGGAATATTATTATGCTTTAGTAGACACAAAATCAGGGGTAATTTGTTAAAGTTGGAGTTCCAGCCTCATCTACCCATGGGCAACATGCTTAATCGTAACTGCTGAATAATGTTTTTACTACCAGATAATTTCTGTGTGACTAGAGCAATCTGGCCTCATGAAACGTAATGCCCGATGAAGGTATATGACCAAAACACTGTTTATTCATTGACAAAGTTCACTGACAAATTTGAATAAAATAGGTATCCTGTGTTCAAATTGTTGTAAAATTTCAATCATACTTTCACTTTAAATAAAGGAGTAAATAACTAACTAACACAGCAGCACAGTTTGCAGAGGGTTTGACTGCAGGGATGCATCAATCCAACGTCTGCTCTCCTTGTATGGATTGTGATGACAAAACAAATGCAGGGTAAAATGCCAGGACCAGGCTTCAGGCAAAACAGCTGGAGTACCGAGGTGTATCTCAGGACTGTAGTTCCCTCTACAGGAAGAGGACCCTCAACGTGTCCCCTTCTCCCCCCCCCCGTCTCATTGTGAGCTCATCCATGGTCCGGCACGTCCACTGTCCTGACACAGAAACCTTTTGCTATCCAGGAGCTCAGTACTCCGCATTAATTCAGTGCTCTGTGAACTGCTGCGGGATAATCCTTCTGCGTCCTCAGTGGTCACACATGTTGGATCTAATGATATTAATCTTCAACAATCCGAAAAGTTGAAGGATGACTTTAAAACTGATTGACACTGTCCTGCATTCTGGCACATACACAGTGTGTTATTTCCGGACCTCTGCCTTCTCTACGGTTCCAAGATGAGAAATTTAGCTGCATATTTGGCTTAAAGGAGTGTGCTGCGAAATGGGAATTCTTTTTGTGGATGACTTCCCTGTTTTCTGGAAGCAACCCAGCCTCTGTAGGGTTGGAGGAATCAGTGAGGCTCAATCTCGAGCTGTTAAATTTATTTTTTTAGTGAAAAATTCGTTATTTTTTGAATATTAGATCCCCTCTCTAGCAAGATGTTTTATACTAATGGTTTTATTTCTGAACATGTTTTCAAGCTTTTTTTATTTATAACTGAAGCCTCGCTTACTTCAACAGCTTCTTCTCCTCCTAATTTCACCTTCAGTAGACAAAACAGAAGGAGGTGGGGTCACCACTATTTTCTGTAGCCATTTTACCTGCATTCCATGTTCTTTTGGCAGTTTTCTAACATTGGAATACTTAGCAATGATTATCAAAGCACACCAGCCTTTACTCACTGTCATGGTCTACTGACACCAGTCTTCTAAACCCGTTACCAGCTCTCAGTCTTCATAATAACTCAACTCAACTATTAGAACCAGCATTGTAAATACAGACACTCAAACTACCGAGGATCTCCCTGCCCATGTGGCCTCCATCTATGATGTCATTCTTTGATAAGATGTCATCTTGCCATTGACTGTCTCACTGACATTAATGCATGAACAGGTAAAAAGCTTTTTAAAATCAAATGAGGAAAAAAATTAAATTCTTTTGATATGAGCCAAAGCTGCAAAAAAAAAAAAAAAAACTGCAACCAATGCTTGGTAGTCTTAGTTACACACTTGAGAGTGATTTTAGACTCAGATTTAATATATACCATTTAACAGAAATATTGCTAGTCAGACCTTTTTTTTACTCAGAGAGATGCTGAAATGCTCACTCACACTTTTATTACTAGCCATTTAGACTATTGTAATCCCCTTTTTACTGGGTTACCTAAAAAGTCTATAAGAAAACAGCTAGTCTGGACTAAAATAAAGAAAATGGATCCCATCAACCCCTATCCCACTGCTTAAGACACTGCACTGGCTGCTTGTATCTTTTACAACTGATTTTAAAGTTCGTTTTACTTATTTATAAAGCTTTAAATAACCTCGCTCCTTCCTACACCAGAGATTTTCTTTCATTTTATGTTCCAGCCAGATCACTAAGGTCTTCCACCGCTTCTCTTTTAAATGTTCCTTATGTGTCACGGTGAAGCTTCCTTCTGTTTTTATGCCCCTAAACTGTGGATCTGCCTCTGGATATCAGAATGGCTCTGTCTGTGTTTTTAAAAGGGAAATTAAAAACCAATCTTTTTAATCTGGCTTTCAATTTTAATTTGGAGTAATGTTATAGCTTTAGCCTTCATTTGTAAGTTTTAATCATGGCTTATTATATCATTTATTTCCTGGTGTTTATTTTATTGACTTTTATTCTGTTTTATTCTATTTTCTAAACCTTCTTGTTTTAAGTCTTGCAAAATTTTATTTATTGTTGTCTCTTTGGCTTTTATTTATTTATTTTTTGTGTCTGTGTTGTTTTAATCCTGCTATGTGAAGCACTTTGGGTTGTGTGTTTGTATGAAAGCTGCTATATAGATAAAGTAGAGTTGAGTTGAGTACCGATCCAGTACCACTGTTCTCTCTTCCCCCAGGTTAATGCTTCATCTCTGCACAGAGCTTTTCAAGATCATTGCTCTGCAAGTTAACATGAGGCTGTAAAACATAATTAACTGTAAGTGGAGATACAGTCTTTTTAGGCTTGTGCATATAATCAGGACAGTCTATGAAGTTTGCAAAGACAAACCAAAACGTTCAACCTGTCATGTAAAACAAACAGCTTTAGGATTATTGGTGTTGTGTGCAGATACAGTCTCCGAGAGCACTGCAAGGAAGAGTGATCAGTTGATGCTGCACTGTGTGTACTTCTTTGTGTCCACAGTATTTATCCAGCTTCATGACAGCTCTTCCTTTTTTGTTCTCACAAACAAAGAGCGACCTGCTAAAGTAACATAAAATATCCCTGTTGGGGTATTTTTATTCTAGTTGTGAAAAGTTTGTCGTTAGTAAGTTGTAACGATGAGTCTTCATTTTCTGAGATGCTCTCCTCTATCAAGCTTTGTTAAATATATAATACAAAGATTTCTTAGTCCATGCAATGTTTTTGTAGTGACTACCCAACTAGAAGTGCAGAAAAGGGTGCTTTTAGGAAAACTTAACTCATCATAATTAACTCACCACAGCAAATTAATAGAGCAGGACAGAAAATATGTCAGTATTTAATGTGGATCAGTCGCATCTAGCCGATAACTGATTTACTTCATAAGGTCAATAGTGGTGCAGATAGCAGTCCAGTGAATAGATTGGTTCAGTGCATCCCTAGTTGGCTGTAATGAAAAGTAGTCATGATTTATAACAAAAGCAAAACATCTGTCCTTTAAAACCAGCAGCACACTGGCTCAGACACACACCAACACTCAGAGCTATGGATGAATTTCCAGAGTTCTGGCGCCAAGGCAGACGTTGAGATATAGTGGATGGTGAGCTCACTGGGAGGCTGTCTGGATTTCACACTGCATTGACTGGATAGCCTGTTACACGTCTGACTGACTGATGGACTGTCTGCTGCACAAATTACCAGTCTACTGAAAGCCTGGATCAGTCAATATGAAAGTAAAATTTGCATGGAGGATCCAAACCCAGAGGTTGCTCATTTTCAAACATGTTTTCTCCCACATCCTGACAACAACCTGAAGAGACCTCATTAAAGAGAGGATGTCAACAGCCCACCTTTCCACAGGGGATGTTTTTTTTTCTACACCTTACAAACTGGACTTAATGAAGAACGGATATACTGTGCATCATTTTTCTCAGGGCTGCAGACTTCTTATGCAAATATGTAAATAATAAAACAATAATATGTAGTGACATGGAAAACTCCCTGTTTTGCTGTAATTGCACATCTGAATGTTAAAGAAAGCTGTTTAATAGTAATATAGCGTGGATATCATTTTTTTATCCCAACTAAACAACTAAATAGTGAGTGTCAGAGTGCTTTAAATCTGTTCCAAGACTGTTCCAGAAATGATACACATTTAGGGTTTCTGATCTGCCATGTTTATGGTTAAGATTTAGTTAAGATTAGCAACTAAAGCTACTTGTTTAAGGTTAGAGAAAGCTTCTTGTTGTGGTTAAAAGAAACTAGTGTTGACTGGAGAAAGGATACAAATGACTATGTCTATGTCTATGGCATCAAAGTCACACATCGATGATCCACTCTGGCCTTTTCTATACCAAAGTCTGTAATATTTTTTGTCAAAGTTACATTATCATTAAGTGGCCATGCAGTTAAAGTGCAAGTTTGATTTTAAAGGTCATTGTCATTGACTTCTATATCCTATTGATATGCATGGAGGCCAACATAGCAGCATGGTTTGCAAAACCGTATATAACCATATCGCCAGACAAGAACATTGATGGACGATTCAGCAAAGCCCTCGATTATAATACTCCTGGCAGCTACAGTAGGAAAGATCGTGGTTATGGTGAGTAAAAATGCAATGTTGATGTAGGTTTGTGAGTGGATATAATCTTTGGTCTCCTGCATTGACATCAGAATCACTACACTCCCATCTGCCACCTTGACCTCCACACTCTTACTTACCACCTCACATGAAGGGACACTATGTCTTCCATTGGCATTGAACATAAATTTTGAGGTGATTAATCATCCAATATGGGCATAATTCCCTGTTTTTTTCTTGAATTGAGGAAGAGAAGAATAATGCTATGATGTGTAAAGGTTGGTTTGATTCAGCACTGTGGAAATCACTTTAATTAATGGAGATATTAAGACTTAAAGATGGCCGCCACACAGCACAGGAGCACAGCCAATCATGGTCTCCTGTTTTTAAGGTTTTTTTTTTCTTTTCTGTGTACGTCTCTTTTCCTTCTTTCATTGTCTTCCCTTCCTCCTCCTCCTCCTCCTCTTCCTCGTAGAGCTTAAATAGAAGCAGCAGGGAGGGAGCAGATAAGGCTGAGGCCTTGTATGTTCATATATCTCCGCAGACAGGCAGGATTTCCTCCATCTGGTTAGGGAGTCGCTCGTGTTGAGGGAGAAACCAGTAAAGCTCCACCAGTAGCTCCCAGTATACTTTCCAAAGCTTCCTCACACAGCCAGGTTTATTATGGGCTCTTGTTGCTGGGGAAGAAATATAATACTTCAGTAAGTAAATGCACACATACACACACACACAGTCTCCGATGGAACAGCAGTTCAATTTTCTCAGCTCTTCATTATACGTGTTTTTACTCCATCTGAGCTAATGGCCTGCTCCTATTGGTTAAAACCTTTGCAGTCTGTAATCCACAGGGACCTATCAGAGCTCAGCACTGTCTGGGGAGTGCTGGGCTGATGCACTCTGGGTAGTCCGCTGGGAACTTCCTTTTTTCTGTGGTGGGAAGTCAAGAGGAGCTTGTGTGTGTGTGTGCAGGTGTGTTACATGCACAGTAAGCAGACATTCTTTGTGTTCGTCTCTGTCTGATCCAGCTGCAGCTACAATTCATTACCGTGTAGGGAAGCAGAAAGATATAGTGCCCTTAAACACTCTCCTCTCCAGAAAAACATCAGCAGAACTGGTCATTAGCTGAAAATTGAGCTTGTTTTATTCTATGTCAGTATATTGGAGGCATATAATTATTTTCTTGTTGTCAAGTCCATTGACCACAAAAAAGTGCTTTAATGATGGAGCTAAAAACACTTCCTT
This sequence comes from Thunnus thynnus, assembly GCF_963924715.1. Lineage (NCBI taxonomy): Eukaryota > Metazoa > Chordata > Actinopteri > Scombriformes > Scombridae > Thunnus > Thunnus thynnus. The sequence goes on from NC_089523.1 coordinate 31,638,561, forward strand.
TGTAGATGCTGGCAGAGATTTAAGCAGCACAGGTTAAATCCAAGGCCTCCTGCTACTTTGGACTGTTCAGTTTCAATCAACCAAGTTTATTTGTCACATATAATCATATAAGGTACAATCACAGTGAAATGTAATCCCAGCAGTTCCTTCAATTTGTGCATTAAAAAGAGTTTAAATAGTAATAAATATATGTGTATTATTGGAGAAGGGTGGAGGGTCAGGGGGTTGAGCCTCTCAGGCTGGCCTGGTGTATCCGGTACCTTCTTCCTGACCGCAGCAGGGAGAAAATGCCATTATCCGGTTGGTTGGGATCCTTAATGATTCTTATTCTTGCAGCGCCTGGTGTAAATATCCTTCAGGCAGGGTAAAGCACTGCCTATTGTATGTTCAGCTGAACGAACCAGTCTTTGCAGAGCCTTGCTTGATGCTGTTTCCGTACCAGGTCCTTGGTGATGTGGACACCAAAGTACTTGAAGCTGTCCGACCTTTTCACCAAGGATTATTGATATTAAAGGGGGCTTAGTTCGTTCACTGCTTCTTCCTAAAGTCCACTATCAGTTCCTAAGTTTTGCCGATGTTCAGGAGCAGGTTGTTGTCCTGACACTAGCGGGTCAGGTCCTCTGCTTCCTTCAGGTAGGCCTTTTCATTGTTATCTGTGATCAGGCCCACCACAGCTGTGTTGTCAGCAAACTTGATGATGATGGTGTTGGGGGTCAAAAGTTGCTACACAGTCTTATGTGTACAGAGAATACAGCAGGGGACTCAAAACACAGCCTTGAGGTGCTCTGGTGTTAAGGATGAGGGTAGAAGAGGTGTGTCCGCCTACTCTTGCCACTTGGGGTCTGCCTATCAGGAAGTCAAGGATCCACATTCACAGCGAGGTGTTTAATCCCAGGTCCTTGAGGATGAGACTGGAGGAAACTATGGTGTTAAACACTGAACTGTAGTCAATGAACAGTCTTTCTTGTCCAGGTGAGATAGGGTGGTGTGGAGGATGTATGTTATGGCGTCTTCCATTGATCAATTGGGACAGTAGGCAAACTGTAGTGGCTCCAGTGTGTGCAAAACCGTATATAACCAGACAAGAACAGTGATGGATGATTCAGCAAATCCCTCGATTATAATACTCCTGGCAGCTACAGTAGGAAAGATCGTGGTTATGGTAAATAAAAATGCAATGTTGACGTAGGTTTGTGAGTGGATATAATCTTTGGTCTCCTGCATTGACAACAGATTCACCACACTCCCATCTGCTACCTTGACCTCCACACTCTTACTTTCCACCTCTCTACATGAAGGGACACTACGGCTTCCATTGGCATTGAACATTGGCATTGGACATAAATATTGAGGTGCATAATCATCCAGTATAGGCATAATTCCTTGATTTTTTTTCTCCATGACGAGACTGGAGGGAACTATGGTGTTAAACACTGAACTGTAGTCAATGAACAGTCTTTCTTGTCCAGGTGAGATAGGGTGGTGTGGTGTATGTGTGTTATGGCATCTTCCGTTGATCGATTGGGACTGTAGGCAAACTGTATTGGGTCCAGTGTGCTGGGTAGTGAGGAGCAGATGTAATCCTTGACCGGCTGTTCAAAGCACTTCATCACTACAGAGGTGAGTGCCACTAGGCAGTAGTTATTCAGGCAGGCTTGTCTTGTTTTCTTGGTCTAATGAATGATGGTGGACTTCTTGGAGCACATGACAGACTGATCCAGGGACTGGCTGAATATCATTGTAAACACCAGCACTAGTTGGTCAGCACATAATCTGACGACCCGTCCACTGATTGTGTGGTCCTGCTGCTTTCTTGGTGTGCACACGCTTGAAAGCCCTCCTGACGTCATGCTCAGAAAGGGTGTTAGGTGTGAAGGGTGCACCAACCCATCCATTAACCTCTGCTTCAATGGTTTTTGCTTAAAAAAAGACAAAGTGAAGCTTGATGGGTAAAGGTGTTTGTGAACTCTCAAGTACTAAGGTTAATGCACATCTCACTTAACATCATTCAGAGTTAAACACTGAGGAAATGAGACAACCTGTTGCGTTAAGCTGCCAACAGACTCTGGAAATATGTCTGCAAGGTCCGTTCTGATTATTCAAAAACATATCTAACACAAAAATGTGAATATGGCTTTTACTGAACATCTTATTCATAAACTGTAAACACAAACACAAGCCAGTATTAAAAAGTAGCCAGAAATTACCTAAAAATTCACACCTAAGTAATCTGTATGTTAAGGATTTACCTATTAATTCATGTTTTTAATGACTTTGTTAAAAGCAAAACAAAGAGAAGGCACCAAGGTTGATTATGTGAACACAAATTATTCAAAAAAAGCTCGACAATCTGCTGTAAAGAGTCATCTGAAACAGCTGGGATTAACAAACAGCTGTGGATCACCCTCATCTCACACAACACTGAGCACAGTGAGTTTTTCATTTTACTCAAAAGCCCTCTTCACTGACTATGTATTTATCTCAGACTGATGTGAATATTGCCAATACTCTGAGGTCACTGTGCTGGGCAGAGCTAAAGCAAGAAAGCAACATTTTGTCTACAAAATACAGTTATAAATTACAAATTTGTTATCCTGGTTTTAGCGTCTAACTTGAGATGTGCAGCTTTCATAGCCAAAAGTTCCTGCTTTTTCAATCTCATGTATCTCGTGAGGACTTTGATGTCTTGGGGCAAAGAGAAGCCTTTGTTGCTCCTGCTTTCATCAGAATGTTTCATTTCGTAGAACGTAGGATCACAGATCATCGAGGTTTGTATGAGAATGTCATCCTTAGAGAAATACATCCAGAAAAGTTTGTGAAAGAAGTTTGGAAAGTGCTCCTTCGAGTACATGTCTTTATACTAGCCATTACACGAGACATCATCATACTGTATATACTGTATGTTTGATACATCTTTTAACTGTCTTATGTAATTTCAGCCGCTATGGGACGGATGACCTTGTGAAGTAGTGTTGGATCATTGGAGTTCTTGTCTTCATTGTTAAACAACCAGCTTTTTCGGGTTAGGATTTCTCCAGTGTTCCTCATTCAGGGTGTTTTTACCAGGAGCTGAATTATCCACAGAGGTCTCGTCCTCTCCAAAACAGTTTCACATAAAAAAATGAGCGTTTCTCTGATGCTGTTCAGTGGGCACCGGACGTCCGGTAGGGGCTGCTAGTCGAGCTGCTGCTAACATTTGCTCAGCTTGTTTCTCTGATAACTTAAGATCCAGAAGTCCGATGACTAAAATCCTTCATCTGGTTAAAAGATATGGTTAAAAACAACCAAGATTTAAATGGTTTATCATGAAAATGTGTCTTAAAACTGAATAAAAGTCAATTTATAACAGTTTCTGTCGACATTACGCCAATATATTATCTTGTAGATGTATACTCTTTGGTAGACGCCATTGTGGCAAACAGCCACAACAACGATGTCAGTGATATATATTATTATGTATTACATTATGTGATTATTATCACTGATGCATTGCTGTGGAAACATTTGTGCATTTTGCAGCTAGTTAACTGGGAAGCGAAGTTTGAAGGGGAACTCCAGTGATTTGTTATTGAGTTTCCATTATGCCCCTGTGTGTCTTTACTTCCAATACACAATAATGCATCTTTTATTAGACACTTAGTATAAGTCACACTAAATATAACAGTGTGTGTATAAAGTATGTGTGCTCAGATTTGATTTGAGTTATGACTCTGAGAAGAGGAAGTATGATTTTTGATGCTAATTGCGCCAATCAGTTGCTCAGGATTAACAGTTATACACAATTATAAAATATTACAAACAAATCAGGGTGAGACTAATGTGTGATGTCGAATTTAAATAAAATAAACTAAAAAAAAAAGAAAAGAAAAGAAAAAAAAAATCAGCCAAAAAAATGTCAAAGTCATTATATTTAGTATTTGAAAATCCTTTACTTTGGTGCCTCCTGCTGGTCATATGAGGAACGACACCGTGGCAGACACACTGAATGAAAGATGCTATGAATTACATTCAAATTGTTGCTTTAATTTAAAAGAAAAAGGGGCTAATTTGTCCCTTCACACCAACAAATAACAGAAACTGGCAGCCAAAATGGTATGACATCCTGTCTAACATACAACATCATGACATCTCAACATCTCTGATATATGTTGTTTGCATATCACTGCTGTTTCAGCAGAAGTGAAATTCACAGGCTGAATATGTAAACGACAGGAGAGGAGGAGGACTAACAGCGATCTTGTGTGGGATTTGATGTGTTGTGATGTTGTTTACAGTGTCCCACCACTTCCATCTCTCCAAATTTATTACTGCTTGATGATACAACATCCACCGCACCTCCCCCCCCCCCCCCCCCCCCATCCCACTTCATCTATCTCTCTATCTCCCATCTGCCCCCTCTCCATCTTATTTACTTCAGGTGAAGATGCAACATGAAGCGGTGTTGTCGATGCGATCTCTGATTGCAGCATCCCACCACTTCTGTCAGTCTCAATTCATCATTTTATCCATTTCTCTCTCTCTCTCTCTCTCTCTCCATCCACCGCTATTTCTCTCTCCGTATGTATTTGTTCTTTTAGCCAAGAGGAAGATGATATATGAGGAAGAGATGGAGCTGACGCCGGTTTGATGTCGATTGCAACATCCCACCGTTTCTGTCAGTCATAATTTATCATTTTATACGTTTCGCCCCCTTCACTCGTTCGTACTCGTGTGTGTGTTTCTCTCTCGTGTGTTGATTTAGTGAGAGGATGATATGATATCAGAGTTAACTTTTCCTGATGTGATCTTGTGATGTTGATTGCAACATCCCACCGCTGCTGTACAGCAGAATTTAGTATTAGCTTATGATACGTCAGCCTACTCCTCGCTCCTTCTCTTTCTGTTTCCCTCTTGCTCTCAAGCATTTTTTTATTTATAAAATTAAAATTTCCTCTAAAGCATTACTATAACTAAACACGGTTTTACCACAGCAAGTTATTTGAAGCTTAAAAATTCTTACAAGGCTGAAATAAATACAACACAGAGGTATGAATAACATTACTACATAGTATATGATAAGAGAAAAATAAATCACGAAGCAAAACATAAAAAATATATATATACTGTCTGTATGATAATTAAATATTATTTGAAACACATATAAGAGAAGAAGGCAGGCAGGATTTGAAGAGGTCAATATAAGTTTAATGGTTTATTCTGCTGGTTTCCCTTCAGGTTTTGAGTTATTTTCTTCCCAAAAGACAGATATGATTTGTTCGCTCTTATCAGGACACCACTGTTTCCAAAACTTTCACAACTAGCTGTTACAAAAAGGATTCATAGACTGTTTTCTGATGTGCTAACAGTATGGTTAAACCTTTTTGGCCACTTTGAACAAGCTGTAAACACAACATTAATGTACTGGGAAGAAGGAAGTGTACAGTAGGTTCATCAGAGCTGCTGCTGAAGATGATGCTGATGAGAGCGGAGAGAGCGACACCATCTGCGGCTTAGTTTAGTCGTTTGACCTGTTGTGAATATAAAACATTGATTAGGGCAGCTTTAAAGTTTAGGTTAGGGAACTAAAGTGCTTAAAGTTTTGGATGTATGATGTGAATTGCGTTCTACAGAGTCAGAGTCACTTTGTACACCCTGACCTCCTCCCAATGTGTGAGTTTGTGGTGCTATGACATCAGTCTGCTTCAACCTTTACTTCTGAAAGAGGACAATCATTATTCACACCGCAAGCGTGAGGACAGTCTCATATTTCCATGCAGTAATATCCCCTTTAACCGATTTCACCTCTACTTTTTGTCCATTTATTGCTTTTACTCTTTCTGTCCATCTCCCCTCTTCCTTCCTCTCTCATTATTTCTGTCTTTCTCTCTGACCTTACTGCAATAAGGCCTTTGTGAAGTCTGTTTTGCAAACTTTTTTTTTTTTTTTGTTTTAAAACTTGTTGATATGATGTGTTGCTGCAAAACTCTCAGCACTCTCAGCCGAATGAAAGGAAATTACCACCTACTGTGAGTGCTCTTAACAGGGAGTTCATCCTCTCACTGATGGTCTGTTTCACATTGATCCCGTCATTAAAGCTGCACAAACATAAAAATGCATCATCTCAACAAGCCGAAAGTGTGTTTTCACAGCGAGACAATCGAAAGAAACCATTTAAAAGTGACCAGTATTTGAGTTCACACTGTGTGTGTTTGTACCACCTAATGAAAACTACTTTCACACTATCTTTCATTAAGTCGAATCAACAGTTTGTGAAACATAAATGAAGCCTTGACTGTGGCTTAAAACTATTGAACTTTGATCAGGAGTTAATGTAACAGCAACATTATTAAAAAGTCTATAATCTTTTGTGAGTTGTTCTCACAGATAATAGTGTGTGTGTGTGTGTGTGTGTGTGTGTGAACATTATGTATGCATCCAGTGTATATGGGTCAGTCTGACTGTATGTGTGTGTGTGTTTATTTTTATTGGTTTTCTACTTGTGCTTTCGTCTTTGGCCAACCAACCGGCAATCCTCGGCAGAAAAAAAAAGATCCATGATTCCCTTGTGGTTCATTAGAGCGCTCTCTCTCTCTGTATGTGTGTGTGTGTCTCTATCAACTGAAATTGGAGGTTTCCTACTCTTGTTAACATATTATCTGATAAGAGACAAATGGACTTTACTGGCTCGGTGTGAATGAGAGACAAAGACAAAGAAGGCGCTCCCTCCCTTTAATTTATGCTTTTGTAGAAAACAAACCTGCCTGAACCTCCTTCCACCGAGTTAGATTCAAGTATGGTGAGTAAGCTTGACAACTGGGTTGTTTACTGTAATGTATAGGTTTGTTTTTTATTTATTTATCATCTTTCATCTTTATATAACCCTCATATACCTTATATATCCACACTGGCTGTTAGATGATCTCATACTGCGTCTACAATGTAAGAGATGAGTCTGAGTTAGCTAAATCAAGTGGGTACTTTCAAGATATTTTGGTCTTTTCAGTACAAAATCATGACTTCCACTGCAGCTCAGCAAGGAAACACAGTCAAGCTACAAACCCTGTGTCCTAAAAATGAAGTTCATATACCATTAGATTGCCAATTATGTTCTGTAGGGGAATGTAATAGCTGCCAGGAGTTTGTTTTGTGGCAAAAAATAGTGAAAGAAAAGCTTTTTTTATGAAATAGAAATGGGAGGAGGAGCTCAGGGGTGAATAGTGGATGTACAAAGATCAGGACTGTGTGTGGTTATATTTAGGCAGCAAAAGCACTTTAGTGAAAGGCTTTGATTTCCATTAAATGTAATTAAATAAGCAAGTTACGCCCCAATGCTTCAATCAGTGTTGAATTTTTTAATAATTAACAAACATCAAAATGTTTCCCAAACTTGCTAAAAGTGTTGTGAGTGACTGAGCATAACCATTAAAAAGTTTGCTCATTCTTTGGTTGCTAAGAGTGAATATTGTAGGAAAATAAATGAAATACGTTGTCAGGGAACGATCCAGTTTTAAGTTGTTGAGGATATTCCTCTCATGTCACACCAGTTCATAGAAAGGGTTATGGTTAGGGTTAGGGTTAGGGTTACTCCCTCCTTATATTTATATCCTGCAAAACACCTTACATACAGAATGTAGACAAATAAAATAACTGAGAGCCCCACCTTAAAGTATCATCATTCACTGATGGATATTTTAAAATAAAAGGAAACTGGGATGAGTGTCCCCTGTGTGCTCACGATGGTCAGAAAGCTTTTAGTTTTAAAATCCATCAGTGATGCAGCCTCTTCTACTTCATTCTGCTGCAGGTTTATCCATAAAAGTCCTCTCATGTGTGAATAATGCCATTATGGAACATTTGGGGAACAGAAACATGTCTGAATAACAAAAAAAACTTACTTTAATAGCCAATGACGCCATATGAATCCCATGTCTAATACGTATCTCATGCATCGAGAACAAAACCAGCTGTGAAGCATCACTTCACCTCCAGGCAGGAGGAAGACAGCAGGATTAACAACACTTGGCTTTCTCATGGTGGGAATTATTGTATCTTTAAATGATGTTAAATGAAGACAATAAAACATCCACACAGACAGATTTTACCTGCTGAGACTCACTCATCAGCTGATGGTGAATTATCGGGACAATTAGCAGAGATAATTATTACGCTGATGTAGAATAAAGTAGAGTCGTCGCACGTAATGGTTATTAATGGCGTTCTGTGCTGAACGTGTGTAGTTTCCTTTTGTTCTCCTTCATATTTCTGTCATCTCGCTGGAGATCATTAGATTCTGATGAAGGAAAAATTAATTTTTTTTTTTAATAACTCTAAATAATAGAAATTAATGGCACCATTTTTTATCCCTATTCTATTTTTTTTTTTTAATAATCAGTAGTCATACTGATGGAGCTTCTGATGGAGCAAATAAGTGGTGTCAAATATATAACTGTTATTAATGGCACTGTTGCTGGAGTGTGCAGCAGACAAACCATTATATCAGAACATCGGAGGAGGTTGATTTTAGCTTTTGGCAAAACATTTCTGTGAGGAAACTGTTGATAGAATCTAATATTATAAACAGAAAGATACATATTTCTGTTGACGCTGTCTCTCTCTCTCTTCTAATATTTCCTCACTGAGTCAATACACATACATATCCACTGAGGCGCGCACAGAAATACTCACACTCACGCACATGCACACAAAAATAACAAGTATGCATGTGCACTTACAGGGGTACAGGCAACATGGTGTCTCTCACACATACTGCTGGAGCCATCTGTTGATCTACAGTAGATAAGCCTGTTGGTGGGAGCAGCCTCACACACACACACACACACACACACACACACACGCAGACTGGAGCTGTGTTGTGCCAGTGTCTCAGGGCCGAGCATGACGAGGTGTCAATGTGTTTCCCTCTGCCTGCCAAGTATCTCTTTCTCTCTCTCTGTTTGTGCTTCCCCTCCCCAACTCTCTCCTGTCCCCCCCCACCCCCCCACCCCCACCCCTTCATCTCCTACATCCCCCCTTTTTAACATCTCACTCAGCTTGTTCTCCTCCCTTGCAAATAATTGACAAAATCATCAGTTCTGAACAAACACATTATTGTAATAGTTAAAGAATTAATTAACTAAAAAGGTGCAACTATATTAACTGTGTTTAATGATGGTTAAGGTGACCTGATATTCTACTTTGCTCTTGTAATTTTTGACTGAACATAAACTGTCACATCAGCATGTAATACTGGGTCAATCAAATCAAAACCAAATACAATAATCAGCGCAAAAAAATTAAGATACATTAACATATGTGCAGCTATAGACATTCCCTTTAATGTGCTGCTTTACACTGTACGAAACCACTGAATATTTACCAAAACAGTTATATTCAGGAATGTGTAGCTCAAAGTTAAAACTCACAAATTTGACACAATGTCCCCTATGTTTATCTTCATTAGATGACATAACTATTACGCCAATATGGTCACCTGACGTTATGATTTGCCAGTGGTTGGCTGAGCTCCAGAGCGCAGTGTAACCTCAGTCAGTGCCTCATTCAAGAAAATAATCCTCTTCAAAGAAGAGAAAAAAATATATTTCTGAGGCATTTTCCTCTGAATAGAAGACCAGAGGTGGTTTCTCCGATCAGTCCCTCTGCAGGTCTGTGCAGCAGTGCAGCAATAGTTCAGGGAGCATTTAACAGTGTGACTGTGGGTTCACAGAGAGTCAAGGTCAGCTGACATGAAGTCAGAACAGACTGTCGTGTCCACTGGGAGCTGCATGTTGTGTGGATGTTTACTGTATATTGTCATATCTAATCAGCCGTGTTCAATGTATGTCGGCCAGCTGACATCCCACATGACCACACATGCAAACATGTAAATAGACTTTGCAGCCAGTCTGTCATTCTTGGTGGTGTTTGGCTTCTCTGGTCATGACTGAATTATGAACTATGGATGTATTAATTTAACTGGATAACACACGGTCACTACTGTCTCTTTCCCTGCAGGCCCGTCATATAGGTTTTAAACCCTCATGGGTTAAACATTCATGATAGGAAGAGTAATAATTAACCTTGTTTACCATTGGAGGTGTCCTGTAAACAGTTTCACACACTGGGTCTATGGACCACTTATTCAAAACTGCAATAGCAAAAATGTAAGACTTGTTTTACACATTTCTGATATCTCAAATTGTCTAAATGCAGCAAATGTATCAATAATAATAACAATAATAATATATTTGCTGTTCTTTTCTTCACTTTGTAATTCACAGTAAAAAGGAGAAAAAGCAAAAGTAATAAAACACCTGATACTCCTATACACACATACATACACATGTTTGCACCCACCCATACACGTGCACATGCAAACAGACTCAAAAACACCCAGAGACACACACACACACACACACACACACACACAAATAAACCCAGACACACATTCTCCTACTGTCCATCTTGTCCTGAACTGCAGCCCAGTTTTCCAGCTAGTCTGTGTGTGTTTTCTTATTTTGGTGACCACAGCATGAGTGTATGCACATGCATGTGTGAGACACAGAAAGAAAGTGTGTGTGAGAGATTGTGTGTGTGTATGTGTGTGTTTGGTCTAGGTTTTCCTTATGTTGTGGGGACTCACCTGCCTTATGGGGACAAAAAGCAAGTCCCCTTAACGTAAAATCAATAATTTTAGGGTGAAGACTTGGTTTAAAGTTAAGGTTAGTTTAGGGTTATGTTAAGGTTAGGGTAAATCTCCAGGAAATGAATGTAAGTCAATGTAATGTCCTCTGAAGTGATGGAAACGCGACTGTGTGTGTGTGTGTGTGTGTGTGTGTGTGTGTGTGTGTGTGTGTGTGTGTGTGTGTGTGTGTGTGAGGGTGCCATCTGTTAAAATGTTGAGTGGAACAGACCAATATTATTCCCACAATCCCTCCCCTGCTGTCCCCTCTCTTTGCCATCCTTTACTCTCTTTCATCATCATCCCCTGTCTTCAATCCATCCATCCATCCATCCATCCATCCCCCACCCTCTACTCTTTTACCCTCTTTTCACACATCTCTTAACTGTTTTCGACCAAGGCAGTATGAGAGTGGATACAGAGCTAATGCCTTATCTCGAACCAGTTCTTCGAGTTTTAACAGCCAAAGAACCAACTCTTGGCCTGGAAACCTGGTTCCAGAGTGATACCAACACTTTGCCTGTCTTGAACAAAGTGCTGCTTACATCAGAAGCTGGGGACGGGATTATTGTGACCAAACAAAACCAAAATGCATTGCATCTCTTCAGACTGTGCAGTGGTGGAGATTATGAGCCAGGCTAAAAGCTGTTAATATGTCACATTATCAAGTTTTACTATTTTTTCAGGCGAGAAAGTAACCATTTAGATTCTCAATATGTGGTCTGTTTATCCACATAATCCCAGTTTGGTAATTTGCTGCAACATTTTCAGAGATGTAAGAAGTTGCCATAGACAGCAGTCTATGCATCACTGTCTTGCTTGAATATACTTCTCTGTGATCAGTCTGCTGGTAATGGTATACTAAATCATTCTTTTAGTAGGTAGTATGCAGTACATACTGAGTATATATTAGTCAGTACGTTAGTATGCAATTTTGAACTGTGAAGCATGGATGTATAAAGAGAAAGTAAAGATGTGATGTAGTCCTCCATTGTTATTGTGCTTGAAGTTCTTCTTTTTTCCGTTTTATGGCGGGTGGCAACCAGCGTTAAGGCACATTACTGCCACCTACTATGTTGGAGTGTGAAGTGCTTTAAGTTGGTGTTAGAGGAATGTACAGTTACATAATGGCTTGGCTCTCTAGCCTGTGGAAAAGCAAGCTGGTTCCTAGAAGGTTTGGTATTTGAATCAACTGCAAATGTTTTACCAGTACCAGCCCAGAACCAGCACAATCAAGGTTCCAGTTGGTGGAAAGGGGGCATTTTGGGCCTCGGGTGGTTCTTCCTTTAGCTCCACCAAATGAACCAAAGTTGTATATAAACAACAGTGTCATCAGCGTATCATCGTACAAGACACTTCATTTACATAAATCTGCACAACACGTTACACATCACCCAAATGCTACAGAAAGGAAGTCTTCATTTTCCTTCAAAATACACAGAGGTAAGGTACCAGAGGGCACTGGGGGCACTGGGGGTACTGGGGGCAAGGGACCTTGTTGCTGCTGGTGATGGCGGTGGTGAAGGCACTTGTCCTGAGGATGACTGTCATATGGTAGGCAGGGAAGGAGGGAGTGGCCCTGGCAGCTGTGAATCCTCTCTGTAAAGAAAAAAAAAGGACATTCATCACTGCTAAGTTCATTCAAAAGGAAATAGGAAATAATTTGAGTGTACTGTGTATGAGTTGTACTGATTTGAGCCAGTTGTGGTGAAGCAGGGTCTCTTATTTGGTGTGGGATTTGAGAGATTGATTTGAAAGAGATTAGAACATGTTGGCAACCCTGTATAATGTTAACCAGAAATGTAAAACTGTTATATTACTAGATTTCAGCATTGAGGTACTTACATTCGTGACTTTGCATAGGCATACTGACCCAACCTATCACTGGGAATCACAAGCGACACAGAACATCCCCATAATCATAGTAACTCACTCTCACTCCTGTCTGTGTGCACACAGCACAAGAGGAGAGGGAGAGACTGTGCTGCTGTCAGAAGAGCCGCTGACTGAGCTGAGTCTGTGCAGCATGCATGGGAATACATTACAATATAGATTTGTGTGTATTTCTTACTTTCTCCCTGCTGGTCTGAATAACTCGCTGCTGCACGGTGCTGCCATTGCACTGTGCTGCTCTGTCTTGTCTGTCTGTGTGCTGTCAGTGTCCTTTTTTCACGTCGCAACATTATCAGTTATGAATTTGTTTTTCACTGCGTGAGAAAATGGACATGTGTGGTGTAAGGGTGTGTGAAAAGTGTCAATTGCATGAGTCTCACAGTCAATGCGTGAGAGTTGGCATGCATGATGAACAATTAAGAGATAAAAGTCGCATCTAATTTCTTCCTAAAACATTTTTTCTTTAAGAGTTACTCATTTCATAGTTTATTTATTCACCTATTTACATTTTTTTATTGTCTTTCTTGTTGGCCATTTTCATTTAATAATAAAGAAAAGAGTGCTCCTGGCATTTAAAAATTAGGTTAGTTAGGAGAAAACATTGCAACTGACAGCAAAAATGTCCCTATACAGTCCAGTTTCTGTTCTGTAAACATATTTTCTCAAAAAATAAAATTAATTGTTATTTCTGACAATTTAATCTTTTCTGTTTGGAGCATAACAGCTTTTGTCTTGCATGCATGTAACTCTCAGAGCATTTTGGCTTCTTTATATCATCCCTCATAGGAATATTGGCAGCATCTTACTCTTGTATTCATTACTGTTAGTCACTTATAATACTGGTGCTTTAGGAATTTATGTAACTCATATACAATTCTATATCTACAGCCATAAAAGGTACACATTTTGGATCTATTAACAGCAAGCCCTCTGAAAGACTTATGGTGACACTGTTGATGCCTTTGTAGTTTCAGTCGTAGCTGTTACAAATCTCCAACATGGATTGTTGTGTTGACAGCTCGTGACAGCAGGGGTGATGCAGTGGAGAGCCTCCTTCTGCAGGATGATTTGGAGCAATCCACCCTGCTGAATCATCCTTGACTCTGAGGTTTTATTCTCTAGGTGATCCTGACCTCTGACCTCACCGTGGAATGAGGAAAGTAAAGACAGAATTATCCGCAGAGTATCCATAAAGTGTCACATTATCATTTCAGTTTTGAAAAGTGAAGGATTCTAACAGTGTAAGGATCGGATAAAATATACATTCTTCGTTTGAATCTTAAAAACATTTATTTGCATCGTCTATTTGGTACATTTGTGTTTAACAGAACTTTGTCCTGGTCTCTCATCACATCTCTAATTTGTTGCATTACACACACTCGCTGCATTTAACTGTAAAAGTGGAAGTGCATAAAAGATTTTCTACTGAGAATATTCCCCAGTCCCCAGTCTGAAAGTCTTCACATAAGTAATATGCTGTGCATGGAGGAGAAAGAAATAATGGAGTAAAACTTTAATAAGACTGTATCTATTTGAACTGATATGCTGCCCACAGAAGCACAACTGAGTACTGTTAGGATTGATTTTGACCAATAAATTATTTAATATTTTGTTGAAATCACTGGTTGTATGAGGATGTTTTTTTTCTGAATCCAAAAAAAAAAGTTTATATCATGGATACTGAGCATGTCTCCTATATGTGATGACATAGCAGCTTCAGACAGGGGTTTTTTATGTTAACCTGTGATTAGTCTCGACTCAATCAATATCTCATCAAAATTCCTGCAGATGGATTATGTCTTAATTAATAAATTAATTACCAGCTGTGGTCAATGGGCAATAAGTCTCTTTACCTCAGACACAGCAGATGCATGTCAACCAGCACATAACTCACAGTTAATATTTGAAACTTCAAACTGGTTTTTAAGAGTCTGCATATGCTGAGGCCATGAGGGTAATTACTCTTTTTCTTTTGCCTTTCATCAGAAAACTATTCTTTTCAGAATTGAAAGATTAACACTGAGATCATCTTTTCATTCGATCGTTACATAAAAAATCTGATATCATCTCATAATAAGCAGATCTATGCAACTGTGTCAGTCAAGTTACAATTCACGTTAGAGATCAGCAGATAAATTATGCATTGATGAGTTGACGGTGGTTAAAATTTTTCCACTTGCTGCTGCGGATTGCCATGTGACCATGGCAACCACAGAAACCACAGCGAGGGAAACAATAGAGGACTTTATTTTACTGGTGCCTGAGTTTCCTCAGTGATGAACCTCTTCACCAGCAGAGAACAGACAGATCAATGACAAGAAAAGGTATTGGTGTCAGCTTCAAAGTCTTACTATCCAGTCTGAGACAATAAACGTTTATGAAAGGCTACTATATTAATTGTGTTATATAGCTAACAATGTCCTCTCTTTCCCCAGTCTATTCAGTTGTGTGATGTGATTATAGTAGTTGGACAGCAGCAGCCTGTGGTGTACAGGCTGGTTGAATAGCCCTGAACACTGTCTGAAAGCACCTCTCAGACAGCACTGTTGGTGTACCGGATTACATAGTAAACAGCTGGTGCAGGTGTTTTGATGTGCGTCACATTATGCCGGTATGTGTTCTCCTTAAGAGTTTGCATCCAAGGGAGCATCTCTCTGAAGCTGTAATGTTCATTACAAAGAAAAACAAACTGTAAGATGGATAAAAGTAGAGGGCCAAACTTTATTACTTCACCACAGCCCCTGAGGATTGTAATAAAGTGTAAAATCTGGCCAGAGAGTTGTGTCAGAGTAACTATTTTCTGTGTGTGGGGATGTTGCAAGCATAAAAGACAATACAGTGTGTGAAGCCAGACATTACCAGAGTTATTACAATCCATTCTGTGGGCATGTCTCTACTAGGGGTATGCCCGAATACAAATACATTATTCAGCAAAGCAGAAATAGTGTTTTTTTTACGATTATTTGTTTCATACAAATATTTCAAAACTTATTTGTTTTCAGGAAGAAAAATAAACCATGTCAAATACCAGAGTGCAGGTCGGTTACATCACTATCTCAGTGTCTCTCCTCTGCTCCACTGTGACGTCTATCAATAAGTCTCAGTGAGGGGAGTCACATCCACCTGCTACATGACGCATATTTCCTAATTTGGACATCACTCTCAGAGTTGGGAGTGTTCCCCAGAGATAAAGCTGAACTACTGATACAAGCTTCATGAACACTTATTGTAACACTTTAATTTTCTAAAATTAAAAGCGTAATAAAAACAAAAACAGGATTTTTAAGCCTCTGTCCACTTTTATTCGAATACAAATACAAATAATTTTGCTGCCTCAACAAATACAGATACAAATACAAATACTGGGCTCTCTGCACATCCCTAGTCTCTACTAATGACTGTGAAAATCCATCTAATTCATGACTAGATATTTTATTGGATAAGAGGGAACTTTCAAGTCAAGTCAATTTATTGATAAAGCACATTTAAAAACAACAAAAGTTGACCAAAGTTCTCTACAGAGTCTGAGAAAAACAATCAGATGAAAACACAGACATAGTTATGAGGATCCAGGGTAAATTAAGTGTAGAATAAAATGATAAAAATTGATTTAAATCCTAAAAAAAACACAACAACATTGCACAATGAACAAATAATTAACTACTTTCTTTGAGTTACATGGAAAGTTAGGGGATCTCCAAAGTCAGTAATCTCAGTGAAAGAATGGTGTCTGTTGAAAATATAATAGCAATCATCCAATAACATTAAAAATACAGTATAACCAATGGATCAGACAACTGACCAGTATCATTGGCCCTTACCCTCTGCTCAAATACCTTAAGCCTTCTGTCAGAAACCCCAGTATGATGCTCCACTCCAGCCTCAACTTTGAAATACATATCCACAAAGTAATCCAGTTTCTACCATACTGGGAACATTCGATAGGGGAGGATTTGATATTTTAAGTTTTAAAGATACTGAATGAATCATACAGTCTTTCTCTTCCTCACGACTAGATGTGATGGCTTCTGTAACGTAATGGCTTCTTAACTGGCAAGAAAATCCGAAATCAATTCACAGACTCCAAATTGCACAAAATGCTGCAGCGAGACTTCTAAGAAAAGTGGTCATATTACACCTCTTTTAATGTCCATATCCTGGTCGCCAGTTGGTTTTAGGAAGGATTTTAAGGTCCTACTCATTATGTTTAAAGCACTTCATTTGCCCCGGATTACATCTCTGAATTACTCTCTCCAGTTTGTGGTCCTCAGGCAGAAACTGGCACCACTGTCACCTTCTGAAAACTCACTTTTATCAGAATTCATTGATGTAATTGTTCATGCTTTTTAATATTATATATGTGAGAACGTTTGTGCGCTTGATTCTGTTTTGTTCCTTATATATTTACCCTTGTAAAGCACTTTTTTTGATAGGTGCCATATAAATAAACTTCATTATAGAATAGACTTTATTATTGCCATAGTGACACAACTCTCGCATGGCTAAACAGCATCTCTGCTAATGAGTTTTTAATACATTTCAGTCCTATGATTGCACAAAGACATTTCAGGTTGTATATAGATTTTGTGATTCTGTCTTAAGGAAACATAACATTAAAATAATTACACCCGTGACCTTTAAGGGCTGCTGTAAGTCTCAAAACAACAACACTAAAGCTGAGGTGATTATTCGGCTCTGTCCTGTGGAGCTAACAGAACATACAGTAGCAGAGAGGAGGTGGTGGATTAGAATGGATGAAGATAAAGGTGTCTATTTCAGAAAGAAAATAATAACCAAACAAGGAAAAAAAAACAACATTTCTCTGTCCTTGTATCTCTCCGTCATCATCTCTCTTTTTCTCTGCCCTCCTCCTCCTCCTGCCTTCTTTATCTCCTCCCATTATTCCCTCCCATCATACCGTCCTTGTCAGCATGTCGTTTTCTATTTCTGAAATGAATGCCTTCAGTTTTCATCCTCTCCTCCTCTTCACTGTCTAATACATGAATACCGAAGTAAATGAATGTTTGCTTTTGCCTCTCTTTCTCTGTCCTTCCTTTTCATTCTACCACCCACCCTTTTCATTGAGTATTTTTTTTTTTTTGTATTTCTCCTTCTCTATATCTGGATTTATTGCTCTGTATCTATTTTTTGCCTCTCATTTTCTTTTGTGTCTCTTGTCTTCAGATCATCTCTTATATGTTTGTGTTTAAGTGTATTTTGTAACTGTGTGAACTGCCAGCATTGCAGATATTTGGTATTTTTGGTTGTTGCTTATGTTTGTGTGTGTGTTGGGAGGATTTTAACATTTTTCCCAGCTACCTTTTTCTTTATATGAGATTAACTTTTATGAGATGTTTTATTAAAGAACATCTCCCCCCTGTGTAATATTTTGTCGGCCATTGTTATCACCTTCAGTAGGTGAACAGATTTATTTTCCCGGTGACTGCCAATGAGAAGGCTGTATTATTGACACAGCTACATCTAATCTAACACTGCCAGACCTCTTCTCCTTGCCCAGGGGATTGTGGATATTTGATTTGGGGCTCTGTCTCCATCTGGGCTCCAGCAGGAAAGAGAATTGCAAAGAAGCAGTGCCATGCTGCTTCCAATACCCTTGCCATGCTGAGGAGTTCAGGCTTCACCCTGGCTTTTGAGAGATTCGGGTGGTTAGGGGACCGGCGAGGTGGGTTTCGGTTTGTCGATATCAGCTTCAAGACTCACCAGGATAACAGAAACTGTTAAATATATCATCTATGTTGGGGAAAGATAGTGTAGTAGAAATAAAAATAGAAAAGTGAAATATCTGATAAGAAGGAAGGTCAGCTGTTTCATGTTTAGTAATAGTTTCTAATCTGAAAGTCTTTGAGTGAAACTTTACAAGACTCAATAACATCAGTAAACTGTGTTTGACAGGAAGGAGACTCATCAGTTGTAGGGGTGTGCCCGAATACAAATACATTATTCGGCACAGCACAAATAGTGAGTTTCACACAAATATTTTAAAAATTATTTGCATTCAGGAAGAAAAAAACAAACATGTTAAATACCAGCGCACAGGTCAGTTACATCAAAAATTATTTGTTTTCAGGAAGAAAAATAAACCATGTCACATACCAGAGTGCAGGTCGGTTACATCGCTGTCTCAGTGTCTCTCCTCTGCTCCACTGTTACGTCTATCAGCAAGTCTCAACGAGGGGAGTCACATCCACCTGCTACATGACGCACATTTCCTAATTTGGACATCAATCCCAGAGTTGAGAGTGTTCCCCAGAGATAAAGCTGAGCTACTGATACACGCTTCATGAACACTTATTGTAACACTTTAATTTTCTAAAATTAAAACCGTAATAAAAACAAAAACAGGATTTTTAAACCTCTTTCCACTTTTATTCAAATACAAATACAAATAATTTTGCTGCCTCAACAAATACAAATACAAATACTGGACCCTCTGCACAAAGTTGACATTGAATGTTTGGTCAGTTCATAATCTTGTTTTGCTTACTTTTGATGATAATTGTAGTCTTTATCTTATTATGGTAAAACATAATGAATATAATACTGTCATTTTGTGGCTCCTCCATGTTAAGAAAAAGGAAACACTGAACATTTTAAGTTTGGCTAGAAATGTAAACCGTTTTTGTGTTGTCTTAATAACAAGAATGTAAACCATTTGCAGGCACATGACATATAGTCCAGTCAAAGACACTTATGTCAAGCAATGACCATTCATAGCAAATGGTTATACAGTTAGATTTGGCGGGAAAAGGCTTTGCTGTTTGAGGGATTCAAAGAATCCGAGCAGTGACGAGGATTCTGCTTAGAGAGCTAATCCCCCTAATAAACATAAATGAACATTAAATCTAAGCCAAAATCTTAGTAGTGAGTCTAGTTAAAATATGAAATACCACACGAGGAGGAGGTTGGGGTGGTGGAAGGAACCTGTAGTAGCAAACTGCATTAGCAAGAGTACAATCGGCTGAGTGAACTGTGACAGTTTCAGGTTAAAATGTCGTGCGCTGTACACCTGCATGAATGTGATTCGGATTTTACCAGCCACAGCTGTGGATGTGTCGGTGATTTTGAAGCATATTGAAAACAGCTGAGGCTGAATCAACTGAAACGAGCATGACTTCAGTGCTCTGCTTGAACTAACGCTATGCTCCACTGGTGAGGGCTGCTTGAAAGAAGTTGGTCTGTTTGGGGTACTATGTAGTTTTTGGGTCATGTTTGTGGGCAGATAGTAAGTAAAGTTGCAAGGGACTATCAGAGTGAATTAAAGTTTAACAGCCAACACATAGAAAGTGTTTTTAGAAGCGTTTTTAATGTCTGGAGACCCTCTGCTTTTTTTTTTACACTCCAAGTCTATTTGTGTTGCTTTTAGTGAAGAGTAATCTGCACAGACAGCTGTTTAAATCACACAAATACCCCACTGTATGTATTTTGAACCTATTAACCGTATCTATGTTGATTGATCAAGGCTCCCGGTCTGCCTGTGAGCTGCCTGTTTCACTGCAGGCAGATTCCCCTCACCTGCTACGGTGGGAAATAAAATGAATCAATAAATACAAACACTGTCAAGTTCTCCCCACGGAGCCGACATCCAAACTATTTTGGTTCAGTACGTTTCTGCTGTCAGTCACTCTGGTGAGGGCAGTTTGGCCAGCTGCTGTCCTCTCAGCTCCCCAAGAGCTGCTGCTGACAAGACAGCAGGTTCTGTGGACAGAGACACTGGAAGCAAGTCGGAGTCGGTGTGGATTGATTCCTATGTGGATTCCCATTAAGAAGAACTTAACAGCAGGTGAGAATGGTGTTGCAAATCTTCAGTGGTTGAAATTCTCACGTTCCATCTCGTACTACGAAATCATAAAGGCCAAATATATAAAACAGCTGGCATTTATTTGATGATTTCCAACTAAAAATATGTCTACATGTCTAGATTAAAACTGGGTTTAATTTAGTTGAAAAGTGAGGTGTTTAGACCAACAAGTCCTACAAATTAAACAGCCAAATACACGATTTGATCATGTGACTCGGGCGCCCCTATCAGCCGTAATCAGCAGGACGACATCATGTGTCTGTGCTTTCCAAAACTGTTAAAAATCACAGTTAAAAAGTAGTGATGTTTTATGATGTGACAACGCTGTGGTTCAGGTCTGGTTAGGTTTAACCCAAACCAGGAAAGATCCTGGTTTGGGTTAAAATGAACACTTTGTTAAGGGGAGAAATAATGATGTGGGTTAAAGTTACTATTTCATTTCGTCGTTATGGCTACAATAATAACCACAGGGTTAAGCTTAGGGGACAATCATCGTTGCTTTTTTTTAAAAACTGTCCCGACTCTCGATTGGAAATGTGACACTCACGGGTCCAAACAGGAAACAAACAGCAATCCTCAAATGGTCCAAACCTTTACTTATCCTCAGTATTTAACTTAGATGTTAGAAACATATTTGGTTCCTATTCAACCAAAACAGTTTTGCCATACATGCCCAGATGTCTTCAGTCCTACAATTCACCCAATCAGTGCTTACTGGACACTGAAAGATGCATATTTAACTGACAGTGAGAGCAGTAATGTACAGGTGAACAAAACTGGGCAGTTCAGTTGCTTTTTCATTTCAAGCATTGCAAAAACAGACATCAGGTAATGGTTAGAATAATGTCACCCAGAATATATATATTTAACACTTAGTATATGTTATACTATGGTTACTTCTATATAAGAGTATAATGTCATGAGGCCATTAGTTCATGAAAACATGAAGTATTCTTCTGAGGCTCATATTTTCTTTCAGAGGGGCAGAAGAGAAACACTTCACTGGAGCTCTTGGAGATCTGAAGTCAATACATCCTCCGTTAGAATACAAATGTTCTCCAATTTAGGAGAAAATCCATTAGGATTATTTTTGACTCAAAGCACTCCTTGTTCAGAGAGCTAAAAGAAATATGTTCAGTACTCAGCACTGGTGGGGGCACACAGCAATTGAAAGTAATGAGAAAAATAAATGATCCCTGTGAGGAGGTTCTGGGTGTACTCACACCCTCATCAATATTTATACAACATGGTCCAGTTCTTAATTCACTAGACCTACATGGTTCAATTGTTATTGAAGAGGAGCCTTGGGATTTTGAATTTAGGAGGTTTTCCGTGTGTGTTTGTGATCCACCTTGCAAAAGGAAGCAACATCACCTCTCAAAGGGACATTGAGTGATCAGAGAAGCTTCAACAGTTTCTCCTGTTGATGTAATTTGGTTTGATCAGTAGCTCTGGCTGGCATGATGGTTCCCAACTCTCTCCAAGTTGTATTCAAAAGTCTAGAGGAACAGATCTCTCAAAGATGATGTTTGTAAATCTCTTTGTTGGATTAAAAGGTGATCTCTGGAGTCATGTTAATATGCTCAGCTCTCACGATGGCCAGAGCTAATTGTGTTTCTTGATCCTGATTGGGATCTTCTGGAGCCAACATGGTTGCATCCCCCATAATCACCCTCTGCCACAGTACAGACTCCACAGATCTCTGAGGTTGCTGAGGTCTTCTGGACTTATGGACCTCCCTCTTCACCACAGAACAATATGAGGGGGGCACACAAAAGCTGTCATTACAAATCTATTAGTTGTACCTCTTCAAAGTACTCTCCTTGAGTGCTACTCCCATTCCTGGAAATTCCTGTAGTTGTCTTTTGTCACCGTGTCCAGAACCTCCTGCGGTTATTCCTGGATTTCTTCCACGGTAGCAAATCTTCTTCCTTTCAGTCCCAATATGTTGTAGGTATACACTACCTGATAACTACTTCGAAGGACAATTTTATTTCATTTCTACTAAACTTTTATCTCTTATCTCATTTTACTTTACTCTGTATTCCTTTTCCTACCCAATCCTACCCAACTCTATCTATTTATCTTTTGTCACTGTGTCCAGAACCTCCTGCATTTCTTCTGTAGTGGAGAATCTTCTGCCTTTCATTCCTGATTTTAGTGTCACCAAGCTGTAGGCATATGCTACCTAGCAGCAAATTCAATAACTAGAATAAAATAGAGTAGAATAGAATTCCTTCGTCATTGAGTACAGTGAAACTGAGTAGCAATCCCGATGGTGCATTCACACATAACAAACAGCAATTAATAATAGTCAAGAGTTCAAACTAAACTAATTTAAGGTGCTAAATAAATAAATAAATAAAATATATGTATATTTGCTGTAACATTTGAAACAATGAGACATACAACAATACAATAAATAAAGAAATATTATTAGCAGCTGAGATATTGGACTTCAGGATATTGCACATGTGCTGAATTGCAGTAGCCATATATATATATATATATATATATATATATAGTGGTGCAGTTAGGAATATATACATACAAATGTGCAGTGGGAATGTCGACATCTGTGTGTTAATGTATCTGCTCTGTTAATGTAACCGTAGTATTGTGATGCTGATAGTCACACAGGTCTCAGACAGTCAGTGTTTGACAGCGTTCAGTTCGGCTCGTATGGCTCTGGGGTAAAAGCTGTTCTGAAGTCTGTGCCTGAAGCGTCCGTCTAGCAAGAGGGCAGCAGGTCAAACGGATGATGTCCAGGGTGGGACGGGTCTTTCAGTATGTTGGCTGCTCTACTGAGGCAGAAAGAGCTGAATAAGTCCTCCTACACCTCAACCACACCTTACTCCCATGTTATTAATGGCGTCTGGGAATTTTTGGGCCCACGCTCACATCTTTGCACTACCCACAGTAATCAAGAACTCTATTCTATCCAATCTATTTACTTTTTTATTTACAACACAAGATAAAATAACAATTCAGAAGAGAAAGTGAAGGTAAACTCACAGGAACAACCTCCGCAACATCTAATTAATATTTACAACAGACAGTTTGGGTTAAGATTTTAATATTCACCTCTGGTTTCACTTCCAAATAAGTAGTTTAGATAATATGGTAACAAGTTCTCTGAACACTGGCGTTGCCGCCCTGCTGGACTCTCTCCTAATGATGAGTCCCTACATCTCTGCAATTAAGCTATTGAGTAAATGTCAGTGTAATCAATAGGGGTGCTCGCCAAAAGTACAACAATAAGATTGAGGTTTTATCAGACTCTCCAGCTTTGCTTCTTCCTCCTCCGGGCAGGGAGTGAGTGTTTGGGATTTTTCCTGGCAGGATGTAGCAGGTGGAGAAACAAGTGCTCCTTGTGGAGAAGGGAGGTGGATAATCAGGATCAGACTCCTCTGTGCTGACGAGAGCCGAAAACATGGAGGCTTGTTAGGAAATCACTGTGTGTTTGTGTATTTGTGTGTGTGTGTGTGTGTGTGTGTATGTGTGAGAGCGGGAGATTATTCAGATTTATACCTGCCTCTGGGCCTTCGTGTGTAAGTGAGAATACACCTATTTATTTGAGAGTGTGTTGTTGTCCTCCTCCCACGCTCCACAGATCACTGGAGGAGTTTCCAATATCAGACTCTCTCAGATTATCGATCGGCCCTCTCTCTCTCTCTCTCTCCCTCTCTCTCTCTCTTCTGTCTTCCTCTTCTCTCACCTTTACATTCGTCCTCTCCTCCACCTCTCCGGCTCTCATGCAAATTCTCTTTCCTTTTTTTTTTTAATCCACCCCGTCATCCCTCTTTCATCTCTGCTCTTTCACTGACTTTGGCATTTTCTCCTCTCCTTTCTTTTCATCCATCCTTTTTTTCACCCCTCCTCATGCATGATCTCCTCTCTCTCATCATCCTCACCTCTGTTCTCTCTGCTACTTTTCCTTTCAGCACACCATCATGCTTTCAGGTAGCACACATGCTCCTGAGGGCTTGAGTGACTCAGAAAGATCTGACCACCAATGAGGAAACAAGTTTTCACTGCACTTCTCTTCATTTAATCATTATTAAAATGCTACAGCATGACATAATACTCATTTTACATTTGTGTTTTATAGTTCTACAACCACCAGTCGATCTGTCTGAAATGATTAACTAGTGGAAAGTAAGCAAAGACAGTAGACACTAAAGACTATCTCAGTCAGTCAGCATCATCTCTCAGGTCGATTGTGGCTGATTGTGGAGCTGTTCAACCTTTAAATGCATAACATCTCCTTGCTGTTCCTTAAACTGTTTGATTTTAACAGTTTTTTAGTGTTAAAATGTCAAAATTGTTGAAAGTAAAAACTTTATAGGGTTGCGAGAGACCCAAGTTGTGTAATAGTGTCACATTTTTTATTAACGTTTAGCAAGTAGCTATTTATAGCATATAATATTGTGTTTTCTAGCTGTTACTGTGAATAAATTCAGGTTGTTTTATGTTAGTTTACTGTCACAGTGTGGCACAGCATCGCAGTGTCAGGTACACCGCAGAGAAAGGCTTTGATGATAGTAACTCTGAAAAATGAAATGAAAGTGAAGGAACTGATGGTGAGGATTATGTTTTTGAGCAAAGTGATGGAACAAATAATTCAGAAGCAGAAGAAGAGTGGCTCAGATGACATTATCTCCTATGACATTAGCTCATGACGAGGGCCACGATGCTAATCGAGTAGTCGTGCCAAAGAGAAGCAGTCTACCAACAAAAAGTGACTTGACTCCAAGCAAAGTCCTATAAGTCCTATGTCATTACACTCGAACATACAGAACTCAGAAAATCATCAATGCAGCAGCCCCTTTCAGCTCACACCCAACCCCTATTTATACCAAAGCAAATGTGACTTTTGGCACTTTTGTGAGTCAGTGATCACTTAGATCTTGATCAATGGGAGTAGGGCATTTCTTAATTTCGTCTTTGCACGCTATGGGTTAGGGTTAGGGTTAGGGTTAGGGGTTAGGGTTAGGGTTAGGGTTATGGGTTAGGGGTTAGGGTTAGGGTTATGGGTTAGGGTTAGGGTTATGGAGGGTTAGGGTTAGGGGTTAGGGTTAGGGGTTAGGGTTATGGAGGGTTAGGGTTAGGGTTATGGAGGGTTAGGGGTTAGGGTTAGGGGTTAGGGTTATGGAAGGTTAGGGTTAGGGTTATGGAGGGTTAGGGGTTAGGGTTAGGGGTTAGGGTTATGGAGGGTTAGGGTTAGGGTTATGGACGGTTAGGGTTAGGGACTATTCCCAGATGTCTCCTGTTTGTCTGGTGGCCTGACATTTTTTGGGTGTGTCAATGATCGGCATAGGTCACAGCGACCTGGCAACAAGAGTATTTGCTTCTCCAGAGATTGTAACTGGACCTTTCAAAAACAACTCTTTATGTAACTTTTCTGGTTATGCAGCTGTTTATTTAACCTGAAGTGCTCTGTGTATTGTTTGGTAGAATTCCACATGCTATCACATTTCTTCACTTCTACAGTCCTAAGGTGTAATCAATCAATCAGAAGAATAAACGGAAAGTGCAAAGACAATCCTCCGTCAGGTTTTCTGACAGAGTTTCTGAATCTGCAGTCAATGTGTAACCTCCGTCACCTGGTCGACTCTGACCGGCTGATATTAATAAAACTCTATTGTCGCTTTGATATATTGGCCTAACCCGGCTCTCATTATCTACAGAGTGTAAATTTGACACTCTTGTGCTCTCATCATATCCTGTCTGCCATATCATCCACCTCTGTGTCCGCTAATATACTCTTATCTTCAATTGTTAAAAGACAATTATTTCGACCTCTTTGTCTCCGAAGCTCTGTTACAGCACTTCAGTTTTCTAATATTAGTACAGTGATATTTTACAAGAAGAAGTTGTGCCTCTGATTCTTTCTCTGCTACTAGTATCGGCTACCTGAGATACAACGTGGTGATCTGAGAACTGAATGTCATTTCATTTTATTTGACTTTATTGAGTTTGTTGCCCTAACTGGAAAGTTTCTTCAGATTAAATGTCAAGATAAATGTCAGTGGTATCTTCAGAGGAATGTTGTGTAGTTTCATTTGGTTGGATAACGTTTCTGTCCCTCTTGGTTTGTGCAGACACAGTTATATCTGATAACTTTCTACTTTGATCAAGAGAACCAAAGCTTAAAGACAAAACTTAAAGAGTATGTGAGCTTGTTGTAGAAAGAAAACAAGCAGTACAATCCAGCCATGCATATGCTTTAACTAGCAATGATTCGTCCTGGTGTGCGTGCCAGGACGGTTGTTCTTTTATTCATTTTATTTCTCATTGTTCTGTCTTTTTTTGTTCTGGTTTGTCCCCGTTTCTTTACTGAATATATTTTCAGTGCTTCATTCTGTAATTTCCCTGCTGATGTTTTCCTTTTTTCTGCTGCTGAACTTTTACCTTGAAGGTTTGTTTTATACAGTATAGAACAAAACAGAGTACACCCCCAGTGCAATATCACTAAAATGTTAAATGATTCAAAATTGTATCATCTTAAAATAATTGTAGTATTTTTAGGGTGAAGTGTGGACTATTTGATCTCATTTGTAATTAAAAACAAACAGGTTAGATTGACTTCATTGAAAATACAAGCCTCAAAGTACAAACTCAATGCAACAAAAGTAAGTACACCTGTGATCACTGAAACAAAAATGATTACATCTGTGACTTCCAATTAAGACGAACTGCCTGAACAAACCATAGTTGCAGCAGTGGTTAGGAGGTGCAGGAGGATCCATACTACCAATAACAGAAGGCACAGTGGCCGTCCTCGAAAAGTGACGGCACGCACAATTCGCTATTTACACAACCTTGCATTGAAACACAGACGAGAAAGTGCTTCTGACTTGGCACAAAGATTATTGGAAATTGGTGTTTCAGTGACTGCTTAGACAGTGAGAAGGACGTTACACTAAGTCAGTCCAAGAGGAAAACCATTTTTCACAAAATTGTAAGATTAAACTTTGCCAAAGACATAAAAGAAGCCTGATGAATACTGGCGGCACATTCTTTAGTCAGATGAAACTAAAATAAATTTGTTTGGATGAGATGGGGTACAGCATGCCGACCGTGAAACATGGAGGTGAGAGTGTGCTGATGCGGGGCTGCATGAGTGCAAAAGGTGTAGAGATGACATTTATAGACGGCACCATGAATGCAAGTTTATATACTCAAATACTGAATGAAAAGATGACTCCAGTCTCAAGATTGATTGGCAGGAGGCAAATAACATTGTATTAAATGGAAAGGATTTGTAATTACTTGTGTTTTAAGGAATCATCATAACATTTTAAAATGTATTTTAGTGAGTTTTTACATTCTCTGCGACTGTGTATCATGTTTTTTGTCTATTGAACTCATTGAACACAGGCATGACTACAATGATAGCAGGTATAATGACTGTCATTATCTGTCATCTATTTTAAAGCTGAGAATAAAGCTGTGATAATGTTGCTTCATCTACAGACATCCCAGAATTTACCTGCTACTAAAATCTGCATCACCCTGACCTTAAAACGACGCTCCTAAAGCCTTTTATTACCGATTCGGTGAGAGTTTTAGCGTCCCATGATGCTTTTAATGCAGATCCATTCTGACAAGACTAAACTCCTGAGCCGAACACTGAATATCTCAACTAAAAAAGCCTTGAAAATGGTGAGATTCAAAATGTTTCATTAATGGGACCAAATGCTGGTGATCGGCAGCTTCACTCCAAAAAATTATCACAGTTGATGTTCATGGGACTTTACTGGTGAAGGGAAGAAATCATCGATGATCCTCTGTATGCAATCCTTCATAGGGTTCAGTTTTCTGGAGTAGCACTGACAACCCATTGCCCATCAATTAGTGTTAAAGATTATCCGTTCAACCTCTTGTTGTATTGATCAGGATCAACACTAATACATCCTCTCTCTGCTAATCTACTGCTCTGACCCTTAGAGGCTTCTAATGTACATGACTAATTGATTTATGAGGCAGTATATCCCAATCTTTTTTTTTTTTTCCAAAT
Source organism: Thunnus thynnus (assembly GCF_963924715.1). Classification (NCBI taxonomy): domain Eukaryota; kingdom Metazoa; phylum Chordata; class Actinopteri; order Scombriformes; family Scombridae; genus Thunnus; species Thunnus thynnus. The sequence goes on from NC_089523.1 coordinate 31,666,953, forward strand.
CAGGTGACACATTGATTAGTCCAAAATAGATCTGAAACAGCTCCATTGATTACTGACTTTTGACCTAAGAGAGGTCTTTACTTACTATATTTGTGCATATTTTAATATGAAGCCTCCTTGTTTTCTGATCTGCTTCCGTTTTTTTTTGTTACTGCATCACTGGTAATCCACTTACTCCGACTGCAGAACAATAATTCTGGTTCCACCTGGAACATTTTGGCAGTGCAGCACTTAGCTGTAGTATGCGGGTAGCATGCTCATGGATGTATGCTCGCCAGCTTAGCCAAGTTACCCTGGTTACCCCGGTTACCCATGCTCATGTAGTGTCGCTGCTGTCATTATTATTAAAATATGCGCCATTATCCTTGTATTTAAATGATATCGCGTCTCCGCTGACCCCCTCCCCTCTCTGTGAGGGTCGGCTGGGCTATGCACAGAACTGGAGTTACATCCAGGTAATTACTATTAATGCTAAACTGGTATGCACATTATATAACTGGCACCAGGAGTTTATCCACCCTTGTTTTTTCCCCGGCCTGTTTTTGGGGCCCTTATTTGTCCGTGTCGAGAACGCCCCCGGTCATTATCGGAGAGCTGACTTTTAATTGACTATTGTCTTATATTATATATATATAATATGTATAATATGGTATACAGTCACTCTGTATATGTACCACATCTGTTAGTATGCAGCAGTGTTATCTACAGGTTTAGTCTAACAGCATATGTATATATGTATATATATATATACACTAAATCCAGTAATTCAAGCTGTTTATTATGCTCAGTGTTTTTCAAAATCCAGCTCCAGGCAGATAAAGTCCTCCAGTCCTTGGCTGTTTTTTTTTTAATGAAATGTTATTATGCAGCAACTAAATTTAATGCTACTGTCACCTTTGCTAAAAACAGCTTGGAGACATTAACTGGCGAGAATGCTCAGCTGTATCTCCACTTATGAGGAGACAGAAGGAAATATGGGGATGCCCACAACAAAATGACAGCCAGTCATTTCGGTTTGGCATTTGAAAAGGAAAAAAATATATATATATAGACATATGAATGTAAGAAATATTTAGCTGCAGTGCAAAATTATTTGATTGACAACTTGGATAAATTAAGTAGGAAACACAGATTTACTGTTACTGCTCTACTTCTTTGGGTCCTTTTTTCTAATATCTTAATGTCAGAGATTACACGCCTGCCTCTGTCTTAATGTGGACTGTGTAAACACCAGGGACAATGATGGAAATAAATAAAATTTAACTAAAAAAACGAAGCTATCGATGCATACAGCAATGCTTTTTCATCATAAAACTCTGATCCTGATCACACTGAGGCATCTTCTTTGCACATGACTGACAATCAATTGTGTGCCAACAAGCTGCACATGATAGTAATCAACAGCAGCTACATCCAGGCATGAAACACACAAACACATCTAAAATGCACCTCAAACTCCAAGCACCCTAAAGCACTAATGTACCTTCAAGCTATTAAGAGATCAAACAGCAGAGAGAATAACCAGGCTTTCCTCCAGGTTTATTGTTGTTTGCTCAGTCTGGAGGGTCTGGAAGGTCTGCCCTCTCTCCAGACTGAACAAGTTTAACTTCTGAGTTGAACTTTCTTCAACTCCAGACGAGAAACATCATGGAGTTAAAACTTCAGGTACTGCAAAACAAAAGCATAAAACACATCAATCATATGATCAGTTTGAAAAAGCCCATGATTTACAATGACTGTAGAGCAGAGTGTACCAATAGTAAAACACTACAGTCATATCTGAAAAGTATGTTTTCTCTATGTTGTGAATTGTTTTTATTTGAGTGATGAAAATAGGCAATTCATGTTTAGTTTGAGTTGTACATTACAAATACAGAATGCAATATTTACATTTATTTAACAGTTATAGCATTTACAGTAAAATGTACACATCAGGATAAACCTGGAAATGGTAATTATTCAGTGTTTATATAGAGAATACACTATAAATGCCTGGTTTCCAGTTAAACGGAAATGCTTTTATTTTGAAGGTTTCCAAGGAAATTATCTGGCCTGTTGTTGCTAGTTTTTTAGAGAAAAGGCTCAAGATGTTGGGTGCGAGCTCCGTTGTTTTCCTCGTTTTGTAAGCTGCAGCATGTTAGAGGATAATAAATATGCTCGGTTTAAAATACACCCGTTCTGGTTATTGAAAGAAGCTTCTCTACAGGCTACTTTCTCTTTTAAAAAAGCAATTAGCTTGTAAAATCATCAAAGCGGATTTTGAATTTGGAAGGTCAACAGTCTCTTTAACAAAATAATTTTGAAATTAAGTTTGCTGTCCGGCAGCAGAAAACCTTTCAGACTGCACTAACAGACAGACTGACAGGAACCCGGCATGTTTGTATCAAATAGGAAATGATAAAAAAAAAATATTCTGACATTAAATTGAAAAGCGGCGTTTAATTGGAGCACATTACAGCTGAATTAGAACAGAATATTGTTTATGTCTAGACAGTTGGTCAAACTCACATTTATATTCATCATATTCTCTCTGGATAAGACGTATTCTGTCTTTGGTGATTCACAACAGGACAGGGAACAGCCAAATGCAAAATAACTGTGGTTATTGTCATTATTAGTATTAGCAGTGTTTTTATTATTATTGATGGTTGTGTCTCCTGTCGATAAAAATGTCTCATTTCCATGATAATGGCTGTTTTTTCCTGCTGTTTCTCTGGCCTCTCTGTTTATTACTGCAGCCTTCAGTCTTTAGAGGAATCACAATCCAACACATTCATCATGACTGGCTTTTCTATGTTTCAACAAAGGAATCATATTCATTTCATTTCAACAAAGAAGACTTTAATTGCATTGATTTATCGAATTATTTCATAGAATTCTGAGGTTTTGATCCAAACAGAATAAAGCACTGAGACAAAGTTGTTGTTTTTTTGTTTTTTTTCTTAAGAAGAGAAGGAACTCAAAAGGTTTTCTGATCTGAACTTTTTTTTTCTGAGTTTAATCAAATAAAATGACAGAAAATGAAAAGTTTAACCAAATTCTTATACGGCCGCAAAATATGAACAAGCGACAAACAATTCAAACAAATTGTGCACACATGTTGCACACAGGAAGTAGATTCTGAATAGTTTTTTCTTTTAATTATTTTTTAACATTTGAATTAATTGCTGTTGGAGCTGCTGCCAGGTTCAGACTACACAATGTTTTTGTCTGATAAGATGCCACTGTGTCAAATTAGGTGATTATAGATTCGTAGAGATATGACAGACTACACGTTGGTACCCGACCAATCATAGCTTGCCATCGTTCACAACCTGTGTGATGTCATCGGAAGGAGGTGCCAGGGACTGACTTCCAGGAGCAAGAATATAAACAAACAATGGCGTCCGAAGCAGTGTCTGTGACATGGATGTATAAACTGGGTACAGCGTCAGAGGCGGGGCCTTGTTCATTCCTATGAAAGTTGCTCAGTGGTGCATGAAGCCAAAAAAGTTCGACTTCCAGGTATAAAATTACTCGGATCTTCCAGGATCATTGGGTTCATAGAGCGAGCGCACTAGTGACTTTCGTTGGCCGAGCCGGCTACTTGCAGTTTAGCCCTCCAGCTAACTTGAATGGGGATAAAACAATTCAATCGTGCGGCTCTTTTAGACTCTCGAAATGTGATCAGACCAAACGGATCAAATTCTGATAATGAGACGAGTCATTTCGTGGGGGTTGTGATGCTCAAAAAAATTTATCCACTGATTTATGGACATCTCTTTCACAATGTAAGTCTATGGGAAAAAAGTCTTTTTGGGCCCAATAGCGTCACGTGACGTTGTAATTACACAGTTTGGCCGCTATGTCAAATGTTTGGCCTCACAGCCCGGCGCTGTTCCTGGGGGCTTGGTCTGTGATACTGGCTGTCTGGTTGCCATAGTGACACAGCCCTTTCCTCTTCTTCACAGTTCCTAGTACAACAACTTCCACAACTTCTGTGACGTTGTGGAAGTTGTTGTAATCCGCAAGAGAAGGTAAAAAACTTCTGACACGCTCGTCTGTTGGTTGATGTCATCCACTACACCGGATAAAACAATTAATTGTTGCACCTGATGCCCATTTTCAGTCCTGACGTCTGTCCGGTCAGGTTATTATCGGGCTGATATCTTGTAGTCTGAACTTGGTATTAATTTGACTTCATTTTCATTAGCTGTGAGGTCTAATGATGCTCCTCTACTGCTGAAACTGCAACTTGTGGATGGTTAAAAGACTATGAATGCTAAATGGAATCATATTATTATCTCTAACTTGTGACAAACTGTAATGACACTGTAGTTTAACTTCACATAGATCTAATAACAGAGTCGCTCTCCTTTATATCTTTTCTCTCCCTCCCTCTTTGTCTCTCTCATCTATCTCGGGACTATTCCTCTTCTGTCGTGTCAAGAGTTTAACAGTTTGATTTAGAGCCACATATTTCAGAGCAGACCTTCCACTGTGATTCATCACCGCGCTCTCTCTCTCTCTCACTTTCTCTGCCCCCCCCACCCCTCCCCCCCTTCAAGACTCCACCTCTTACTATTGACCACCCTGTAGAGCTGCAGCGGCTAGGTGATGGATTTCCACGGAGCAGTTACAGAAATGAACACACTCTTGACTACGATGACCTGAGATTTATTGTTTGGTCTCTTCTTCCTCTGTAGTAAAAGAAGGGATAATAGAAAGCAGATTTATGTATGGACATCTTTCTTGTTTGTCTTTTTTTTTTCAGTCTGTGTCCTTGTGATGTTGTGTTCTTTGCTCGGGGCTGTGGATTAATCCATTCATCCGTTCTTCTTCTTCTTTTTTTTTTCTTCATTTCTTTATCCAAGGTGTTCATCTCAGGCTTTTCTTGAGTTTTTACTAAGCAGGGAGAATCTTATTTACTGGTTAGACAAGGATGATACAACTGCTGCTGCTTTATCCAGAGGGGACCAACACTCTTCTACACATTTATAAAGCACTGAATGAAACTTAAAATGTAATTCTTTTAAATCTTTACGTAAAATACAGTTTTTATATCATCGTAAATATACATTAATATTGATAACAAACAAATGAGACCATCACTCGGAGGACTGTCGGTTTCTAACAGCCTCAAAGTTGAATCACCCAAAGAAATCCCCCCAAATTAAATGAAATATTTAAGTGAAATGAACCCAAACATCAGACATCCTTCTCACAGTGCACAACACCTTTTTTATATTGAATTCCCAACCACCTACAGTACAGTAGATGAAGGTGGGGACCACGTAAACTCTACCATGACGTGAGGATTTGGGTGTAGAGGATTGAGCCTTTTATTTGGATCTTTTTTACGCCTGTGTAGCGTTGTTTGTTCATTTATTTTATTTTTAAGATAGGGTACTTAACCTTATCACTGATGTTTTTCCATCAATACACCTTTCCTAGAATAGAGAAATATCATATTTTTCATGGTTTCTGCCCAGTTACGCTATAAGCTCAGCTGCAGAGGAGCCACCCCACACTCAACTCCTACACATTCTTCATATATATTATAAATCCATTATCATTTTATTATCCTATTCAATGCTGTATTCTGTGATTTTTGTTCTATTCTGTATGTAACGGGGGACTATATTAGCCTCACAGTTTATAACGCCCCCGTTAAGTTTCCTTTATATGGCTGATAATAGTGACAGCCTACAGTCTCTGTGTTGTGATGATGATGATGATGATGGTGGACTCCAACAAAGACACTCAGACAGCTCTGATGTCGATTCAGTGATGTCTGTTTATTGCTTACAAGCCCGGTCTCAGTAAAACTATTTAACATAAATAAAATCATAATCAAAGGAAACTTACAATACTAATAAATGATTTCTGTGACGAAGCTTAATAACCGATAAATAACAAATTACTGAAGGCCGACGGTCGAACCTCGACCAGGATCAAAAACTCACTATATTACAGATTATTGATACAGATGAATCAATTCACATGGATAATCACTCTGAATGTCAATATAATTATAATTAGTAATGAAGTCTATCTCAGGTCAGCTATACATTATTATTTATTATTATTATTATTTAGGTTTCCATTTATTAGTCACACACTCACCTGGTCTGACTTGTTCCCACGGTGATGGGCTTTATAGCTGCATCGTTACCTTGGATACGGTGTAGCCTAGTATTAAATATTAAATATAAGATAACAGCATAAAATAATGAAAATAACACAAATATGTACACCTTACAACTATTAAATAAAGGTAAAATTACTGACAAAATTGTATTCTATATTAAAAGATTTTGCTATTAGACATAGTGACCGTTTAAAGCACAACTAATGTATTTAATGTAACATGCAAGAAGCAGATGTTACATGTGCACACAACATCTACTGCACATTTGTCTGTCCTGAGGTTTCTTCAATTTTTTCACTATTAAAGGCCTTTTAGGGAGTTTTTCCTTATTTTAATCGAGGGTCTAAGACTGTAAATCCCCCTGAGGCTAATTTGTGAGTTGTGATATTCAGCTATACAAATAAATTTGACTTGACTTGACACCAACAGACAAGTCTCACATATTACCTGCGAAACCATCATCAACATGAAAACATCAGATTTGCACAATGACAAAGGAAATAAAAGGTTTTTGCGACCTGATCATAGTTCAGTAAGACATTTTCAGCACACTACAGAGCGTCACTCCTAATTGGCTGCTGACAGCGTTGTCAGCTGAAGTGTTAATCACACCGGATGGCATTTTAGCCGTGACCTTATAGAACTGAAAGTGACACCATCGAGAGGAAGTGTGAAGAAACAAGACACTGCACCGCGCCGCTCTGCTCTCCTTTATCATCGGTCTTCTCCGTGTTCGCTGCCGTTAAGTTTGACACATGAGTTTTTGTAGAAGTGTGTAGTCTACCGTGCAGTTTTGCTCCAAAGTTCTTGCTCACCAGAAAGTTTAATTGTCTTCTAACCAGGTACATCAGATGAAAGCTCGGTGGGGAAAAACAAGCAGCATCAATCAGCAGCATCCATACTGTACATGTTAAAGACGATGAGCTCTTGCAATTATAAAAAAGAGCTTTATATGAAGGTCTGAGGAAACAAAACGCTTTTGATAAAGTGACTGACAGACGAAAGACTCTGAATGTGAATCCTGGGAATGTCGACTGATGAATTAAAACATTACTTATTCTACTTTGCCCCGTTGATGCAGCTCACAGTATGTAAATCAAGTACATCTTATAATTTGTTTTTGTTGTTCAGTTTCATGTATTTAACGTGGACGTCTGTGAAGACAGAAAGAGACAGAGAGAGGAATTAACCCTCCTGTTGTCTTCCCATCAACCATGCAACTTTTGTCCTCCCGGGTCAATTTTGACCCCAGAGGACAAATGTCCACAGATGCTATGAATTTTTTAATAAAACACCTAAAATTCAATGAAAGTAGTGATCACTTTTGCTTGCAAACATGTGTAGTATGGAACCATCTATGTGATTTTCAAGCAATTAGATGAAAGAAATCCATATTTGTGATATAAAAAAACATTTGAAAACGGGTCAAATTTGACCCAAGGACAACAGGAGACAATATAAATAAATATGTAGGAGGAGTAAATAAAAAAAACAACAGAATAAAGCGTCAAAGCAAACAGCGAGAGCAGAAAGGTGTCAAGTAGAGGGACAGCACAGGTGACATGGAGTTAAAGGGGAAAGGTGACGAAAACAGACGGAAAGAGGGAGGGAAATGTGACATGAGGAAGAAAATAAAAAAAGAAGGCAGAAAGAGAGAAAAATGGAGGCAAAAGTGAGAGAGAGAGAGAGAGAGAGAGAGAGAGAGGGCCATTTTGATATTCCGCCTGTAAACCGAGAGGGGGGGGGGGGGTTGAGTCTATAGCTCAGGGACGCCGACGCACTCGACCAAATCATCCACCTCATCAGTCATTCAAAACACCATCAGTCAGCCAGGAAATCGCCCATCAAACAGACTCGTTCACCCACAGCTCACCTCGGACTCCCAATAAATAGACTCTTTTTGGCTGACTGGCATGTCCCGCTGGCTCTCCTCTGATTGGTGGATAAGAGCAGTCAAGTGGTCAGACGGCTTCATGTCAACACGGGTGAAATTCTGTCTGTAAATCTCATTCATGAAGGAGCTCACCGAGTGGCGGGAAATGATGCTTTTCATGTTAGACAATGTGAACAATGTGCTACATGAGTATAAAAACAACAGTAATAACAAACAATACATGCATTATGTTGTATTAGAACATACATATGGAGCTTTGTTTTCATTCAGTTCATCCTTTTATCAGATACATATTTTTGCAAATGCTTTATTTTTCTGAGTTTCTTCTTCTATGTGGAGGTTCAGAAGACGGTTCGTTGCTTCCGTCTTATTCCAACCTGCACTTTGCAACAATTCAGTTATCAGCTGTCAGCTCTGAACTCAAACCCAGCAGTGAAAATGAAAATCTCAGCGATCAAATCTTCCAGAAATCTCAAAAAAAGAAAAAAAAAAAAACACCTTTTGCTTTGAGACTGATGGATATTTGAAAATGTTTGACCACTGCCGGAGCCGAGAAACATCCCCACTGTTTAATAGATGGTATTAACCTTCAATCCGGCTACCAATGAAATGGAAAAAAAATAAAAAATGAAAAAAAATAAAAATTAAACAGGAAAGATTTTTTTTTTTTTTTTTTTTTATCCAAGAACGTTCAGCAAGTTCAGCTCCAGGCAGGGAGGAGGTGGTGGAGGTCTGTGCCCAGCCGGGAGAGAGAGAGAAGGGGAGGGAAGGGGAAGAGTGAGAGCTGACGGACCCACAGGGGAGAAAGACTCAGCTCTGACCATCTGCCAGCCTCCAGCATCCTGCCAACACACACGCACACACACACACACTCACACACACACACACAGAAATCAATGCTGAAAACACTCATGATTGGATGAAAACATTGACATTAACAGACACCTGAGATGCATCACGCCATGCAAATGTGCGTGTGTGTGTGTGTATGAATATATGCATCAGTGTACATGCAAGCTTGTATGTGTACTGTACCCTGTGTGTGTGTGTGTGTGTGTGTGTGTGTGTGTGTGTGTGTGTGTGTGTTGGCAGGATAGAGGCTGGGTCTGGCCCTTCTGTCAGCTCCCTGTTGAATTTCTACTTCTCTCTCAGGATAAAACAACCACCCATTTACATCTCTCTCTCTCTCTCTCTCTCTCTCTCTCTCTCTCTCTCTGTCTGTCCATCCTTTCTCTCCTCCTCCTCCTCCCTATATCCCCCCCACCACTACTACTACTACTACATATAATAAATAAATAAATAAATAAAATAATAATAACTGTATTTGTATAGCACGTTTCATGCAGATATTCAGTCAAAGTGCCTCCAAAAACACATTAAAAAAAGGAAAATTAACTGGAGAAAAAAGATAAATATTATATGAAATGTGATCCTGTATAATTAAAACAATAAAAACATTGAAAACGATGACTGAAACATGTGTTTTACAAAAGTATAAACTAAGAATAAAAAGATGAAAGACAACTACCAAATCTGTCAAATTTCTTTTTAAAATACCAAACAAGTTCCTATAATCTATAATCTATAATCTATAATCTATAATATATAATATATAATCTATAATATATAATCTATAATTAAGCATGATCTTATATTTACATATTCAATGTCCTACTGTGATATAAGGTACTCTCTGTAAAGGGCTCCAAATAATGATTATTTTCATTATCAATTAATCTGTTTATTATTTTCTCGGTTAATCAATTAGTTGTTTGATCTGTAAAATGTCAGAAAATGGTGAAAAATATTGATCATTGTTTCCCAAAGAATGTCTTGTTTTGTCCAAAACCCAAAGATATTCAGTTTACTGTGATAGACGACTAAAGAAACATGAAAATATTGATTTGATTATCTGGAATCAGAGAATTTCAATTGTTTTTTTCTTCAAAAATGACTCCAAATGATTGACTGATTATTAAATAGTTGCCAATTAATTTATAAGTGGCAACTAATTGTGATTAATCAACTAATCAGTGCAGTTCTAATTGTATCCAGTAAGGCAAATACTTTACGTTTCAAATTAAAAGGTTTTCTTGGTAAATCTACTGTAGTTTTCAGAGGGAACTGTTTTCTACTGAATTGGTAAAAAGCAAAATCTATGAATTTCTGACTTTACAAACACGTCTCTGATAAATGAGGCTTTTTATTACCATGGTGATATCAGACACGTCGCTGGTGTTCAGTAATTCATCAGTATATTCGAGTACGTTTCAAGTGGAACTTCTTTGTGTTTAAAGACTGCAAACAGATCATTTAAACTGAGAGAAGATTAGTGACTTAATCAGCTGATAGATGATTATTAATATAATCAGCGTGAGCTGCCGTTTCACTGAGGAGAGATCTTAATGCCAAAGTTTCTCTCTTTTTATTTTTTTTTTTATATATGGACCGTCATTCCATCTGTGTACACATCAGATGTTAAATAAGAAGAAGAGGATATGACAGAGAGATGAGTCTGCTTGTGATCAGATGTATCTAGTATCCACTCATCCACCCATGTGTCCATCACTTCATCCATCTGTAATTCCATCGTTCCTCTCCTTCTTCTCCTTTTCTCCTCCTTCCATCCATCAGCTGCTCCTCCTCCATTCCTGCATTTGACAGATGACACATTTTTGTCGCTTTAACGTCTTGTTTTATTAATAATTTTGGTATATTTGACAATCAAACTGCTGTTTATTTATCATACTGAAACAAACCGCCTCATTTAACATAATGTACGACCTGGTGTGAAAATCCTCTTGTCCAGTAATTTAATCTTATTAAAATCTCAGACTTGGCTGCATCGTGTTAAACTGTTCACTAATGACCATTGTGGGAAAAAAATCCCCTCGTCAACTGGCTGGTAGACTTTGGCTGCTGGATGTTTGACCTGCAGCAGCAGCAGCAGCAGCAGCAGCTTTGGCAGGAAAACAGACATAATTAGTGAGTTTTATTCTGCTCCAGTGTTTCTTCATACCTGTGTTTTTGTGCTCTTTATATTCTTATATATGTTCATAATATAAACAGTCTTCTCATTCTCCAATCAGTTCAAGCACAATCCAAACATTTCTCATTTAAAATGTAATCAGACGGTTGGTTTCTTGCGGTTTGGCAGCAAACCAATCTTCCCGTTTTTTTGTGATTATTGAAGTTCCATCAGAATCTAAATGTGCCTCCGTTTTATTTAACAGGTTAGCAGCTATTATATATAATCATTTCAAATGTAGTTTTGAATGTGTTGTTATTGATTTTCTTGCCTCAGATTCTTATGAGCTCACACAAAAAAAAACCCCTAAAAACAAAAAAACCAATAAAAGTCTGGAAGTGAGAGTTGTGAGTTGGACCAGTCAGTAAACTCTGAGGTGAGTTTATGTAATGATGTGGCATAAAACAACCCTGAGACCAGACAAAAATGGAAATGCTGGACAATAATGCAAAACCAATAGTTTGGGAAAGTTTAAGTATGGCTAAAACACTGAGGGTTAATAAAACAATGGATGTAAATCAGACTGGCTTCATAAAGGCCAGACTACTTCCTGCGTTAGCATGTCTGTTGTTAAGGTTGGAGATCATATTTTATTCTTGTTTGGCGTTTTTCTGACATAATTTAAAGTTCATCTTTAAATTGTGTGGTATGTGTGGAGTGTGGTATTCGTAATTTACGACATACAGAAGGCGTCATGGAGGAAATTTAATTTAATTCACACTTTCTATTTGGCATAACATACCACCTTCATGCCATTAGTCTAGTCTTGTATGTACTCTTCACCCTCTCAGCATAAAAGCAATAACAATACAACTTGAAACGTCTGACAAAGGTCACTTGACTGAAATGTAGATATTCAATTAACGTATCGTAAGTGTTGACAGCGTGCAGCAGCTGGTCTTTGTTAATATGACTCACTCTCTTATGCACCAATACAGGTGTGCAAAGATCTCACACACACAGATGTACCTGAACGTCGCACAAAAGACCAGCTCTGTCTTTCTTTAGATGACATGAAAACGAAGCATTTTTCTTCTTTCAAATCATTGTTTTTGTAGATAATTTCAAAAGAAATGCAGAAAATATTGTCAGAAAACAAACAAATATAACATTAACATTATTGGCTTAATGCCAAAAATAAATGGGATTTATTATCTAAAGTTGTTTTATAGATCAGAGCTCAGACAGAGTACAAATCTGATCCTGCAGTTTAGTAAATCAAACCCAAAACCACATCAGACGTGAGTGAAATCTCAACATCAGTGTCAGGCTCTCGTTCAGTCCTTTAACCTGAGTACTGCCCCTTCTTCCTGCTCCTCATCCTCTCTCTCTCTCTCCTCTTTATTCCCTCCCTCTGTCCTCTGGAGGATTACCGCTGAGGCTTGAAGGACATGGATGGACAGATCAGAAGAAAAGGGGAAAGGGAATTGAGTGGAGAGAGGAAAGTATGTCTTAATAAGACAGAGAGGGAAGTTATACTTGTCAAAACTCACAGCCAGAAACCTGCGCTAAATTAGGAGGAGAGGAAGAGAGGCGTTTCTTCCATGTTTATGCGTATTTATTCATCATTTAAGTAGATATTTCACGGGAGTCCATTTGTTTCCACAGTTAACTTGATCATTTGCAGTTTCTAAACACTAAAGTCGTAGCCAGCGCTGACATATCTCACACCTCCGCCTCCTCTTAGTTATTTGTTATTCTTCTTGCTGATAATTGGCCGAATCATAGAAAACTTTGCATCATATATTTCTCTAAAATACAATGGAGTTTCTTTACAAAACCACATAAAACTAAAGCAGAATGCACTGCAGCTACAAGACGAGTTGAGCTTTAATCTGGAGCCTTTTCCTCCAGCTATAGTTTTAAAGAAATTGCATCATGCAGACACTGCTGGGTTTAGTGGTAGATGTCGGGGTTCGTATTATGAGAGCTGGAGACTGAACAGTTAGAAGAATACACAGATGCACTTTTGAACTGTGGAACGCCATTACAAAGATGGTTTGGTCGGCGTATCACATATCTGGTACTAGAGTGGTCATGTTGAAAGTCAACAGGTCCTTATCATAGACTGTATAAACATATGGACGTAGTTACCGTGACGTCACTCGTTGGTTTCTGAAGAGAAAGGTTTTGAAGCTCAAAGTGAGCCGCTCTGGCCGTCGCCATCTTGGCAGTATGTGACGCCGCCTAAAAAACTCCCAGCCAATCAAAAATGGGCGAATGGCTGAAACAAGCCACCTATGTTGGTGTATCCATGTTTCTTTCTGCTGTAAAGTTGGACATGTTAACATGGGGGTCTATGGGGATTGACTCACTTTTGGAGCCTCAAGTGGTCACTCAAGGAACTGCAGTTTTTGGCATTTTACAGCCCCGGAGGTTGCCGCTTGGTCCTTATAGTTATATAAATGGCAAAATATGGTATGTTGTTCGTTAGTGCCTTAAGAAACCATCATATGAGAGTTTTGTGGTCTGGTGCTCCAACCAACACATCAGCAGTTTGTTGTTTTTTCAAGTTTAGGCGACAAAAACAAAGAAAAGATTTTCACTGTTAAAACAAATGTTACAACATTTTATAAGGAAATGTGACACTGGCAGCTTGTTTTAAACTGGCTGAACACATTTTTGAAGATTTTATTTAAAGAATATCTGCAACTGCAACAAAAAGTTGGTTTTAAATGTTTCTATTTTAAAAGATGTTGTCTGTTTATGACTACATGAGACACTTTAAGTACCGAGTATGCACCGATAATACAATACTGAACTGATAATACATCTGTTACAGGAAGTTAATACCTCCAAATTAACAGGCAACAGATGATGGGAATGTAGAGAGATGATGACATGTTTTAAACCTGATTATATGACACAAAATGGGACATAACACAAGTATCATTCTGTTCTCATTCAGCAGCACAGAACTAAACCTCCATCACCTCCCACTGCAGACAAACCCCCCCCCCCCCTCCAACCCAACCCAAAGCCCATTTTTACAGCTTGGATGTAGGAATGTCAACAGAGCAGACTGCAGACGGAGGAGGGCTGGACAGTCAACAAAGCCAGACTGACTCTCTCCCGTCCACTTATCTCTCCTCATCTTAATAAGACCGGAGCAGCGGCATCTCTCCCATAAGGCCGCTCTGTCCGGGTTTGAACCTCAGTCTCATTAAGCAGACATATTGGCCTCCGCAGTACAAAGAGCTTCCTCTGGAACTGACACTGGGCTGTCTCCGCTCGTTCGTTTAAAAAACCCGAAACGTCGACGACGTCCTCGCCATGTGCCATCATCGATATCAGTGAGCAGCACTGAGGGAGAGAGAGCGGAGGGGCGGGGTTCTGCTTTTATTCACACAGAACTGAAGCATGTGTGTGTGTGTGTGTGTGTTTTTGAAGAAGAAGAGGGGACGATGCTTGATCCGGATGTCGGATAGTGAGACGCACTGAAAAGGATTTTGACGGTTGAATAGATCTCAATCTTTCACGGTCATTTAGATGTTCCTCTCTGTCTCTGTAATCCAATCAAATTTAATTCAGTTCTGTCCTTCTGTGATTCAAACAGGCTCGTAATCTTAATTCATAATCTCGCCTCGCAGATGAAGTGGACATGAATTTTCATCATGTAAAATAGTAGATTATTAGAAAGAAGAAGCTGAATTCAGCCGTTTAGATGATATAAAATCTGATGAATCACATTAAAAACTGAGTTTTGACCCTTTTTTTCATCCTCAGTGCAACATACAAGAGGGTGAAAGACAGATCCTCGTCTGTCATCCTGTGCTTCGCCTAGAAATGTGTCAATATCTCAGGAAATAAACATAATCATATCATGTTATGTTTGCATTGTGTACACATAAAGCCTTGGATTTAACCCTCCTGTTGTCTTCCTGTCGACCATGCAACTTTTGTCCTTCTGGGTCAATTTTGACTCGGGAGGACAAAAGTCAACAGATGCTATAAGTTTGAGTAAAACACTCAAAATTCAGTGAAAGTAGTGATCATTACTTTTACTTGCAAAGTGTGTGATATGGAACCATCCATGCGATTTTCAGGCAATTAGATGAAAGAAATCTATATTTCTGATATAAAAACATTTGAGAACGGGTCAAATTTGACCCGAGGACAACAGGAGGGTTAATTGTTTCCTATAATTGGTTCAAAGCACATTGTGTATACACAGGTTTATGTATGACTTATACCCACAACTGGACATTTTTGTGATTTTCTGTTATTTCTATGCTGTTATGATGTTGGATGTTAAACACAGTCAGAGATCCTAAACTTGAGGTGAACGTACAGTAAAAGGCAAAAGTTTGGACACATTTCTCATTCAATCGAATGTCAAGTTGTGTCCAAACGCCACGAGGAATTTAACCTTCAGCCCTGCCTGTGTTACCGCTGCAGCACGCTGACTGTACTGACCTATCTCCTACGTGATTCACACTGAGGGAGACTTTGGATCGCTCTGGATCCAGCTTAAAAATGTACAGTGGTGGGCCTGGTGGGCGAGCTGCAGAGCCAAATGTCAGATTTTGAAATAATATTGTTATATATTATATTATTGGTCAAAATGTACTTATATTGACAAACAGGCAAAAGGAAAATTAAGTACTTTACATATTATACATAACTAACTCTTATTTTTACTTATAGATATTCATATTCATAGTAATTTAAATTCTAGAGAGGTTTACTATCTGTTTACATACCAAAATAGCTGAAGACGTCATTCAGATGACTGAGATTGTGATGTCATTTTCAAAACCTCTTTTTTCAGGTTGTTGCAGATCGAGTCGTCACGTCACAGCTGGACTTGGTCCTGATTGGCTCCTCGTGATAAAGAAATACTGAAAGGCTCGGCGTCGGGTGAGTTTCCTTCATTTCTACTGGAGTAACTGAGGATTTCTGTCAGTCAGGATCCAGTCTGTGACATCACTGGTATTATTACTATTTATATTGAACATTCTTGTCCTGAACATAAGGATGGACGAGTGACATCCTGAGCTGCACTCGATTTGATTTTGAAAAAAATCAAAACAAAACCGTGTTAAGTCTGAACAGAAGGTTTCGAGGGATGCGACAGAGGTGATGAGGGATGTTTGAGAAGCTAAATAGGATTCTTCCTGCTAATACTGAAAACTGGATGTGAGCTGCAGAGAAATCGCTCTCCTTCCCTCCCTCTCTCCCTCTCTCTCCCTCTCTCTCATCCTTCAGTGGTCATTTCAGATCCAGCAGGCAGACACCTGCGTCTCTATTTGATAAATATTGAATCTGCCAGAGTAAGAAATGGATCTTTAACGAGTCCAACACACACAAACCTTACACTCACATCACACACCCTCTCTCTTTCTTTCGAACATGTTCCCACATACTGAACAGGTTAGTAGGGTTAGTGGTTAAACTGTGTAGTGTGTTAAACTGTCTGCTGGTTTTGTGTCGCACAGAAATACACACACACACACACACACACTCTTTGTAAACACACAAACAGACAGACGGCTGCGTGTGTGATGCCAATTTGTGTGTGTGTGTGTGTGTGTGTGTGTGTGTGTGTTCGCAGACTTATACTGACAGAGGACACAAAGAAGGTGTGACAGGCATGTTGATCATCCGCGTACTGACTGTGTGTATGTGTGTCAGCCACCAGCTGTATCTGATAATTAGGTGTGTGTGTGTGTGTGTGTGTGTGTGTGTGTGTTCTTTCTTATACTTGTGTATCTTTCTGAAAATGGAGCTGAACATACATTATACATTTGCTCTGAGTTGCATTAAAATGTAGAAACAGGTAGAATAAGTTATATTCAGGTGATGCAGGAGCTTGTTGATTGATGTTCTTGTTTCATAACATTAATGACACCTTGTCTGGCAGTGTTGTTAGTGTGCAATTCTTCGAGTTTGTGAAGTAAAATGTTATCAACAACTCTATAAATGTACCTTACTGAGAAAAAAAGAAAAAAAGAAATAATAATAATGAAGAAACAAAGTTTTCTTTGCGTGATGGAAAATTAAAGACTAAATCCATGACAGAACTAGCTGTTTGGATCATTTATGATCTGCTTTCACACTGCAGCCTACATGGTCCAAACCTTAGACTGTATAAAAATATGGACGTAGTCACCGTCGCCATCTTGGAAGTACGTGACGCTGCCTAACTCCCAGCCAATCAAAAATGGGCAAAGAGGCTGAAACAAGCCACCTAGCAGCTGGCGGACCTGTCACTCAGAGCAGCCATGTCCTTCATTATGCAGAACTTTACGACTTAATAAAACTTAAACGGGTGAGTTATAAAAAATTCACCCCCGTACAGTTGTCATGAAAGAGGAAATTAGCTTTAGAGACCTAAACCGTTTTTTGTACCAGACTGTAAACATGTTTATTTCTGCTGTAAAGTTGGGCATTTTAACATGGGGGTCTATGGGGATTGACTCACTTTTGGAGCCTCAAGTGGCCATTCAAGGAACTGCAGTTTTTGGCACTTCCTCATCGGCTTCATTTTACAGCCCCAGAGGTTGCCGCTTGGTCCAAACATGAACATCTGTACGTCTGTTTTAAGGAACAAAAACACTAAATATAAAGGTTGCAATTTTACATTTAGACCTATGAGCAATGCAGTTCACATGTGACATAAGTATAGTAGAGAATTAATGCTGTGCTCTTACAGGTTGCAGCTGAGGTCACACAACTTGTCATGCAGACAAGTTGTAAAAAAATGTGAGATATCTGGAACATATTTAACTTTAGAGGTTGTGAAGCCTTGTTTAATAAACTCAGACATAAGAGTCAAGTGTCAGCTGGTTTTAAACTTTCTAAGGCAGCAACACAAGCACATAGTTTAAACACATATAGATTTTATGAAACTAGAGAACAACATAGTAACAACACGCCTTGTAATACAGTTGATAAGCATCTCCGGTTTATAGAAACACACATCATTCACCTAAATCCTTTGTTGGGCTCCATTTACAAGGTCCTGTATAATATAATACGTATAATATACAGTATATGGGTTCATGACTATTCATTGCCTGGTCTCCGTCCTGTGTGTGGTGTGCGAGGACACATCTGTTTCCAGCAGCAAAAAAACAAGCATATAAAGTACATTACTGCTGCCTCTTAAAGCAGAGATGAGGACGGTGTGACTATCTGCAGCAGCAGCAGCAGCAGCAGCAGCTGTAAAGCAGAGCAGGGCATCAGCTCAGTTGCTCAGCAATAACAATGGTTTTTATAGGCAATGAAAAGTAACAGTGGATAGCTGCTGATAGCGTCTGCGTGGTGCCATCAGAAGCTAATAGCGTTTATGGGCTTTTGGGGTGTGAACAGGAACGAGAGTGTAAAGAGTTCTTGCCTCATTAGTTGCTCGTGTAACGTTGCTTTATAAAAGGACAAACTGTATAGTAATGAGAACTTTGAGAAACTTTAAGACATCAAAATGTAGGCAACAGTAAACCTTGGAAAGTTTTGTGAGTATGGCTTTTTAATTTCTACTTTAAAGAGGCTTTCAGAGAATCTTGATAAAGACCTTAAAGATTAAAGAGAGTAACTGCTGTAATTTTAAAGAACTTATTAAGAGAAGTTATTGGCCAGATTAGCCTTGAAAAGCTGTGTTTCATCCTTTTTAACTCTAATGTATTAAACATATTTATCTATCTGTCTATCTATGTGGAAGGATTTCATTGCTCCATCTCTCATTATGTATAATATATTGCAGGTTTCCTTCTTTAACGCTGTGATTGCTTTTCTGGTTGGTAAACAATTTGGATGCAAGAAGGACTGAGTCTTCTCCCCAGAGAGGAGAGGTGCAGCGCATTCAGACTATCCACAAACAAATATATCCACAAACAAAAGCAATTTGACTGGCAATTGCTCAATTCAAAGACAAAATCAACCTCCTCATTGCCGACTGAAAAAGGGTTTTCAGCTGTGTAAAAAGTAGCATCAAAGAGTATCTTGTTTTTCTGTGAAGGATCTTTCACAACAGCTGAAGACACTCAGCGTTTGTTGAGGTTTTCCTTTGAGAGTCTAAAATTTGAGAAGAGCAGTTTTCTGCCATTATTTTCGATGTTTAATCAAACTTAACATCGCGTTTGTTGAACCAGAATCTTAATGGGAACAACAGCACTGTGGTTCCACCTTTGACCGGCGGTTTTGTTAATAATTAACTTTTATAAATGATCATTTTTGTTCATTTTGTCCCTAAACATCAAGCAACGCAAAAATCAGACTGGGAAAAACTTTTGACTTCTGAGCTTAGGGATTATTTCATTCATCTTGACCGACACTTGGCGTCACGTTGTACAGAAACCGAAAAAAAAACTTTGACTCTGAAATACGCAAAATTTAAAATCTTTGTTCATGTTTATTAGGGATGTGCAGAGATCCCAGTATTTGTATTTGTATCTGTATTTGTTGAGGCAGCAAAAATTATTTGTATCTGTATTTGTATTCAAATAAAAATGGAAAGAGGCTTAAAAATCCTGTTTCTGTTTTTATGACACTTTTAATTTTAGAAAATTAAAGTGTTACAATAAGTGTTCATGAATAAACTACCTTACGAAGGAGGTCCCCACACAGGGTTTTGAGCTGGAGTCTCCCAGATCATAGACGACTGCGCTGACAGACCTCTACCTATTTATACACCCATAACACAGAGACAGCACACCTTGTAACATGTAGGGAAGAACTTTTTACAACCTAACTTTGTGGAAAGGAGAAGGGGACCAACAGGTTATGGAGAGTCTGTTGGGAGAACTTTGCTTGTGTCAGTAACTCAGCTTTATCTTTGGGGAACACCCCCAACAAATAACTTTTAAAATATTTGTATTCGTATAAAACCCACTATTTGTGCTTTGCCAAATAATGCATTTGTATTCGGGCACACCCCTACTGCTTATACAAGTTGGAAAAGTCTCCATATGTTAATATAAATAAGTCTTCTTTCCTTCACTTTTAATGCATGTTGATTAGTGGCAAATTGAGCGTTTTATCTACAGAGGTTTAGAACAAGGTTTGCTCCAGGAATTACTCTTTTGTCTGTCTCATATCTTTTTGTGATTCATACATTTTGAACCCTTTTTTTTTTTTAAATTTCCAATATCACATAGCCACATTAGAGAAGCCTGTTTGCTGAGAAGCTTTGGTTGCTGATAGGAGACCCCGTGTTGAACAATAGCAGCGAGCAGGCGTGCTGAACAAAAGCCTCTCAGTCTGTGACAGATTTTTAGCTCGCTGCTAATGGGAACCAACGCTCAGAGACTTAAAGCACATAAAAAAACGATCATCTCCACTTGCTCAGAACTGAAACCACAGGGGATGAATAAATGAATGAATAGGAGAGAGATAGTGAGAGAGAGAGAGGGAGAGAGAGAGAGAGAGAGAGAGAGAGAGAGAGAGTGGAGCGGTACAAAAATAAAGGAGGATTTAATAAACGCAATGGAGACAATAAATTTGTGAAGACTGTTATTAGTGCAGGTATTGTATTCTCTGGGTTTTGATTTCACGGCTCTTGGAAGAACAAAAGAACAGTGAGACTATTTATTATCAAAATGTGTCTCCTCCGTCGCTCGGAGAATTCCCAACTTATTGTAGCTTCGCCTCCGTATCTTCACAGCACATTTATCTGTTAAGAAACAATTGTCTACGGAGATGTAGATACGGATATGAAGCAGCAGCGATTATTTTCACTCCGCATATTCTTCTCACTGCTGCCATGCAGAAAGGTGAGTGTTTGCTGAATGTTTAGAGCAGATAGGATCAAGAATAAAGACACACAGTATGTTCAGCTTGAGACATGATCAACCAAAAGTCCCAAAAAGCACCTTTTTTTGGTACAAGAGAGTCATTGTGTATAACTGTATGCTGTTTGAATTGATGTTGGAAGCACCAGACTGGAAGACACTTGTCTGCAGAGTAATTGTTAGAGCCATTTGTATCTATGTGTGTGTTGAGGTTATTCTCTGGTTGCCACAGTAGGTGGCGTATTGGACAGCAGCATATGGAAATGCATATGTAGAAGAAGAGGCAATTCCTCCTCAGGTGTGCTGCTTACCGGGAGAAGCACATGGATTTTTGACCGCCGTTTAGAGGCTAATCTTTAAGCCTTTTATTGTGTTTGTTTTCATGCAAGTTATTGGTGTAAGTGTGTGTATAGCAAAGGCTGTATTGGTACACGGTGGTAAATAAATACATTGTGGCTTAGGTTTTTTTTGGTTCTGTCAAAATCCAGTCACTACAGTAATGATGATCTGTTGACAATCTGGGTGTTTTCCTGCTTACTTTGGTCTCTGTTGGTTCACTTCCTGTCTTGTCCTGTCCTGCCAACATTGGTTTCTTTGAACCATGGTAACATTTTCCCTCCAACTTTAACCATAATCTTAACATAGTAGATTTAATATAAGGGTTCCAAATCAGGCTATATTAAAAATGTTCACACCAAACGCTGAGACCAGAAAGATGAGCAGACAACCAACGAACACACAGAACTCAGAAAATCACCAATGCAGCTCCCCTTCAACTTCATGCACAAACCTATTCATACCAAGAGCAGAAGTGACTTCCTGCCTATGTTTTCAGCACCTTCGTGAGCCAAATGACCACTTGGACTTTGACCAATGGGTGTACATGTCTCTGCACCATTTGGACATTTGGTGTACTTTGCTCCCCCCCTTTCCTAATATTTCCAGATGTCTCCTATTTGTCTGGTGGCCTAATGCTCAATGACCGGCGTAGGCCAAGTCGATCTGGTAAAAGTCTCCTTTAAATGAGTTGTTTTCGCCTATCCATTGGTGTTATGCAACCCTTAGTGTTTTGTATATTACTTAGTACAATTCCACACGCTCATCATATTTTCACTCCTACATTAGTTGCCTAAACAACATTTTAATCTGATCAGAAGACACTGTCAAAGAGCCTATTTTGCCATTTAAGTATGAGGACTAGCAACCCTGTCGCCTAGAAATTATGTTCATATACTACTAATTTGTTTCCCCCTTGCTACGTTCAGTTTGGATTATGTTCTCAGGCAATCTGAGCAAAGCACTGGACCATGGAAAGATCATGGCTTTGGTTAAACTTTAATCAACATGCGTCTCTTGGCTGAAATGACTGCAGGCTTTTTCTTTATTAAAGCAATCTTCTTTCTCCTAAACTTAACTAAATGCTGTATGTAGCTGCTACCAGTGAATACTGTAATTAATAAGAACTGATACTTTGGCAGTTCTTGCATCCTGTAGACAAGTTGTGGATGTCTTGAGACTTCTGTTTGACCAATCAGTTGTTGGGTCATCAGACAGTCAGAACAGGGGCTTAAAAGGGTTTTCAAAAGATTATCACACCCTCAAGGCTTCTCTGTTTTTACTTGAGCTGAAGATACAAGTAGTCTTTGTGGGTTTAGTGGAGCCAGAGAGTCATAAAACCTATAAATCTATAGCTAACATCACACAAGAAGCTTTTTAAACCCTCAATAAGTTGCCAAGTTTCCATTTGTTTTTGTGATTTACCAAGAAAGATCCTTGTTTTCTTTCTTTCTCTGATCCTGTATTATTCTCTGTAGGGAAATTCTCTTTTACCTTTCCCACTCCACAGCTCGGTCAGAGTTCAGCTGAACAACGGTGCTGCAGCTCGCAGGGATTCAGGCCCAGATTCAGTAAAGGTTTGCAGAGGGACAAGCGGCCCACTATGTCCTCAAAATGAACAAATCAAAAAGTCGTGCTTTGGAATAAGTATGAGCTGTGAGTGAAAGTTCCCAGACAGTATTGCTCAAAAACAATAAGTCTTGGCGCTTCTCATAGATGCATGTTCTATTACATTTATGTATTGTTTGTGGTGTTCGTCTGCCTTTATTTATTACCACAATGACAGCAAAGAGTCGACAAGACATTATGAGAGAGAGAGTTGGGGAATGACATACAACTTGTAGGCTACCAGGTGCCTGAATAAATGCAGAAATTATAATGTGTACATATATTATATATAAGGCTTGTTATTTAGACAATGAAGAGTAATAGGGGTTTAATATATCAAAATACATTAATGTGACAATACCATCATAGAAATTAAACAAAAATGCTACATTAATGAAATCTGATCAGTTGACTCCCAAAAGGGTCCTAATTTTATGTTAGATGTATTTCATCTATTAACCCTGAATGGTCAGAGGTCTCATCTGTTATCTGACAATATTGATAAGTCTTTAAAGAACGTCTCTAAAATCAGATTGTGTGATGTTCAAATGACCAACAGAAGAATGACATTTGGTCTTTATCATTTCATTCTTTTGTTTCGTTTTAAGTAGATAAAGATGTTTCCAGAAAGAGCTGCATTCATTCATCTAAAATTTACTTCAAAAACATTGTTTTTTCTGTTTCTCTGAGTGAGAAATATGATACTTGACATCAAAACCTTTGCACATTTTGGTATAGATAAGATAAATAGATACAGTATTTTGTGTAGTCAGTTGTGTAAGTATACTGAACCATAATTTGCTTACCAAACCATAACTGACTCACTGCATTAACCCTTTACCTTGCAGTGATTCAGTAACGCATCAGTTATACTAACACATCACAACTTTGAAAGGCGATGTAAAGAGTTTAGTGCAGAATGTTGACTGAATAAAGATGAATATATGTTCTACAACAAGCAGCAAATCTGCAGCAAAAAAGATCACAGAACACTGCAGTTAAATGTTAAGTGAGTAGGACACCAGCCTCGGTGGATTAGCCTTAAATTCGGAGCATTCAGTTTGTGCTTGCAGTTGCTGGTAGAGTTTGTCTTTACAAGGCTTATTTGCACTACATGTGTTGTCTGTTTCTTATGTATAAGCAGCATATTTTTAATTAAACAAGACTATACATTTAGGAAATAAACAGTAAAAACTTAACTGCTGTGACACTGCTGCCTCAGTGATCCTCGATGTCTTGCTCGAGGACACTTTGGCAAAGCAGCTGTTGCTATTATTGAGATTTCAGCTCAGAGTGTCCAGTTAAGTGACTTCCTGTTGCCTAAAACAATAAAACATCAACATTGTACACAAAGCAAGAACACAATTTCCTCTGAGATTGACTCCAGTTAAGAAGACAACATCATAAGAATAAGACAACTTTGGAATTACCGCGAGTCACATTCAGCCGACCACACTGATATCAACCCTCCATTAATCCTGTAAGACGGCTAGCATGCCGACCCCCAAGTGTAAAAGTAACAGAGCATTACTGGGATTAGTGGCCATAATGTAATTACTGAATTTCAAATTGCAATCCCTTACACTACCTGTTACAGTGTGTAAGATCACATCTCAACACTGGAAATAGCATACAAAGAGTTTAACAGTCATCAGCAGGTTAAATACTGCGTCTCAAAGCCAAACTATGAAGTAACTCTAAGCAGGATTTGAGTCAATAGAGCATGAGTGACAAAATTTTAGTTGAGAAGTCACCGAAACCTCTTAAATCAGGGTTCTTCAGTGCGAGTATTTCATGCCCCAAAAAACAGACTTGCGAACCGGACACACACACATTTGGAGAGCCTCTCACAGTAGAGCCGCTAGCTCAGCTACAACACATAAACTTTTACAAAGGGCCATGAATGTGCTCCAGAGCTCCAGCAGACTCTTTGTTTTCTCTCTCTCTCTGTGTTTCCAGCGTGGACACGGAGAGTCTGACAGCAGCTGCTCATGGCTGGTTATTTTCATTGCATTTCTTCTTTGTTGTCGCCCACAATTGCCATCCATCCTACCATCATCACCAGTCCGTTCAGCGCCTCCATAATGGTAGTGGTGCTCTAGTAGTGGTAAGTCAAAGTAGCTGAATCAATTCTGAGCGGTCATATGTGTAAAAATATAGCAAATGTTTGGCATTTTTACTTTAAAAGATGACTAAAACAATTATTCGATCGTCAAAGTAGTTGCTGATTCATTTTCTATTGCTCGTCTGATAGATTAATCAACTAATCGCTGCAGCTCTAGTTTAAAACACACAGTGAAGACTGTTCCTGATTAACGAATCCACTTCTTGACTGCGGTCCAACACAAATAGGTAAATGATTCATTTCCTGTTCTCTCTCATTGATGCTCCCCTCGGAGAAATGGTGTTCTCTCAGAATGCAGATGTTGCATCAGGCTGCCCTCAGTGTATTTAAATCTGAGTCTGTTTGACAAAGACCTGAGCACACACACACACACACACACACACACACACACACACACACACACACACACACACACAGTAGAAACAGCAGCAGGTTATAGCTGGTAATGGGCTAAAGACATTAAGACACAGTAATGACTTAGAGTGAAAGATGAACTGCGGAGATGATTTCTGAGTTAATTATCTCTGTGTTACTTCAACATTTTTCATTGTGTAACTAAATTTTTTTGTGTGCTCTTATTTTTAAGCATAAAGTCAGCATAAAGCCTTTTAAAACCATGTTTAGTTTCTCTCTTTCAGTTTGAATCAAGCTACTTTTCTTGATTGCCATTAAAGTAAAGACCAGTATTACCAATTTTACCAAAGAAGCGCTGTCTCCTTCTATTTCTCTCTTCTTTATAGTCTCCCAGAGTACCTCATTATTTGCTTGATGATTGGCTGGAGGTGAATATGTGCGTGTACCTGTTTACATGTGTGCGACTGTGTGTGTGTGTGTGTTTGTTGTTGTTGCTGTGTGTGTAAAGTGTGTTAATCCATCAGTGGAAGGTCAGCCCCTCCGGCTTTCCTCGTTGTTGTTTAACTGAGAACTTTTCCTCTCAGTCAGCACAAACGCACACAAACAGAGAGACAGAGAGAGGTGCATGCTGGTTGCTGGAGGCCAGTAACAACACCTGGACTGATGTATCCAGCTGAATTCACAGCACTTCTATAGCTGACAGCTCACTGCACACACGCCGCTCTATTTTTATCTACTCTTCTTCTTCTTTTCCTCTTCATTCTTTTCCTCAATGTCTTCTTTTTCTTTGCTTTTTCACATTTCTCTTCTTCGTCTTGTGTTCTCTTTTCTCTTCCTTCTTACTCTTCTTCATCTTTTCTTCTTTACTCCTTCACTGTCTTCTACTTGGCCTTATCCTTATCTTTCCTCTTCTCTTCTTTACACTTATTTCTTCTTCTCTGGCCTTTTTTAAAAAGATCATACTTGTGTTTTCATGTCTGCCAATTATTTATAAATCACAAATATGTTCCACATGCTGCCGTTTTCCAAAACTCTTGACTTATTTCCAACTTTCTAGACACATTTCTGGTCTTTTCATCGACGTGCAAAGACTTGAAAGTTACTTGCAATCGTCACAGGGCGTTTTATTTTTAGCCGAGAGTTACATTACTGCTGTGAGATAATGCTGTAGGGAGCACTCTCCTTGTTGATGGGTTCAAGGACCCTCAGACATTCAGGAACAAAGAGTCAGATGTGTGAAAAGCATTTGATTCACAAGCTGTGTTGTCATTAAATCCAACATGATGAGTCTCTGCAGCATACTGTAGGTGACCTTGCTGACCCCCGGAGAGCAGGTGTGGAGTCAATGTTTCAAGGATACTTTGAAAGTCGGCTGTTCTGGGAACTGAATTCATCAAACGGCTTTTTTAATTGCAGACAGTCTCTGTGTTCACATAATCTATCAGGTGACTCATTTCTGTCAGATCCCTAAAGGTGGTTCTCTGCTCTACAAGACACTCATTTATCTAAAACACATGGATGTACAGTTCAGATACGCAGGCGGAGTGAACTGATGGAGGAGATTCAGGAGACGTACATGGTGTCAAGAAAACAACATGAATACATACACATAAACATAAACAACATACAATAAACACTGCTATTGTGAAGGTTTTTTATGTCACTGTATCACAGTTTGTTTTTAATATAATAATATATTATATTATCTGTAATTTTTAGCAAATTTTGCAAGTTTTGGGCAAATTTACAAAGCCTTACTTTATATTTCTGAATGAACGAAACCCTGAATCAATCTTTCTCAGCATTCACAATATTTGATTGGTTACACTACGAAACAGTTTTTTCCCCCATTTCTATCACATTTCAAACATTTCTAAATACAAAGGATGACAACAGGATGAAGCGTATTAATAGTGCAGTCTCGAAACCGCCCAGACTTGGATGTCATATGTCGAGGCTGTAGGTTTTTATGTCGTTGTGTGTTTTGCATCATAAACCATTTCACTGTTTTGAGTAAATATGAATCTGACTTTATCACATTTTGCAGTTTTTATAAAGGTCATGCTTTATTTAAAATCATACTCAAAGAAGAATGCAGATGAGTCTGTTTTATAAGCAGGTGACGCTCTAAATATATAACGGACATGCTTGGTTCGGCACAGGAAATGATGAGCAGTCGCTTGCGGGGAAAGATGGACTCCTCTTGTTTACATCGCTGTTGACTTTCTCTCCCAGCCTTCATGTTCAGTGAGTGTCAGTGTTCAGAAGCTGTAATGTGTGGGATACTTCAAAAGAATTGTGATTAATATGTTTTGGTGTTGGACTAATTGCTGTATATTTAACTTTTGATATGAAACTAAATGAATAAAGTGCTTTGGGGAGATTAATACGGATACAATGTTTTGACGTGGTAAAGACTTTTAAGCTGTTTGGACATTAAGAGGTGCTGACATCATGCTCAACTTAGTGTTTCATGTAATGTTGGGAATATTCACAGTGTTTTGACATAGTGCTAAGGGTATTTATGTGTTTTATGTCATGATAGAATAATCCAGAGTTGTTATGATTTAAGAAAATTAAGGTATTTTATGATAAAACTAAGAATATTTAAGGTGCTTAAGAGTCCCTGATATCAAATCCAAAAAGTCAATGGCAGACCTTTTGAAGTTCCTCCGTCTCCTCAACCGCCATGAAAGATAAAATGCCTGTATATTATCTATTTTTAATGATGTGGCCGTTTGCAAACACACCACACACACACACACACACACACACACACACACCAAACAGACAAACGTGTGTGTGTGTGGTTTTTCTCTGTCAGCTTGACAGCACTCCTGGACTCCCCCCCCCCCCCCTCCGCTCACCCCTCCGACACCAGAGATGCAGACAGAGTGAAAACAAAACAAGGTCTGCTACCCGGTGCTGTGTGACACCTGTCAGCCACCATCCCGACGTCCAACCGCACAGCCAGACTGACCTTCCCACAACAACAACAACAACAATGTGTGTGTGTATGTGTGTGATTTCCTGCTGTGTGTGTTCTGTTCCTTGAGCGTATGTTCACCGTCCCACACACACACTCAGGTAGACAGATGGACGGTGGACAAGTAGGCGACA
This sequence comes from Thunnus thynnus, assembly GCF_963924715.1. Lineage (NCBI taxonomy): Eukaryota > Metazoa > Chordata > Actinopteri > Scombriformes > Scombridae > Thunnus > Thunnus thynnus. The sequence goes on from NC_089523.1 coordinate 31,695,276, forward strand.
GAAATCTCCATGAAAGATAAGACACACGTGCAAGAAATCCACAATAGAGTAATTACATTAAGAGTGAAATATCATGCATTTCACTTTAACTTTAAGATACATTCTCTGGTTTTGTTATAGCTGTTTGAGGATGTCCTCCCACCTGTGGACCCCATCATTAGCTGCTACTGAGCTACCAAACATGGTGAACAACTCATCATCTTTTTATTATTTTTATATTATCTTATTACCTTTTTAAATACAACTGTACACCATTTTCTATTAAGAGACAGATGCAGCTCCTGTATTTTGTAGTCACACATCATTTAATTTACATGCATACTAATCAATCAATATATCTACTCATCCGTACGAAACAGCTCATGTCCGTTTATCTTCGTTTCAGGTCACATGAAAGGGTCTTGCAATGTTTAAATATATTTTGAAATATTTCATACATTCATGCATATAGTTAGTTTAAATAAAACCAAAGTCTTAATGCTTTGACCCTCTTTCATTTGTTTGAGTGGCTTTAATATATATATTTTTTTACGTTGTTTCCTTCGTTTCATCTACCTCTCCGCTCGGCGATTGAATAGATTTGATTTGGACCCAATGGGTTTGATTAAGGCGGCATAAAACATTAAAGCTTAATCGCTTTTGAAAAATGTTTAATATGTATAAACAGCTGCTGGAGCCTTTTGATAAAACAGCCTACATGCATACATAATTTGAATACATATGAAATAATTAGCCCCAGAAATACTGAATCCTATAATCAAACCTGAAACTACATAGTTTCTTGATATTTATATATGATTTAAAGGACACGTGCAAATTTCAAACTGGAACACAAAGTACTTTTGTGCACAGGTAACAGGAGTCATTGCAAAGACCGAAGCAGGAAGTAACAGATGGGATCAAAAGTCTGATATTGTCTCCTGACGCCTAGACCTGATAACGGACACTTTATTAGTCTTAGTTAAGAGGTGCTGCAGCCTGAAGACAAAGAAAAAAATTGATACTTCTTGTTGCCTGCAGGTGGCGACATCAACATGCCTGCAAGTGTAAATCGCTGCTGATGTTACTTCCCCTACATGTGGCTCGCCAACTAGCATGCAGGCTCATTCATCCCTGTTAACATGCTAACACTAGCTTCTTTTAACTACATTGTTAATTAACATGTGTTAACAAGCCAGTGCTGATTAGCTGAGCAGATATGATGGCACTAAATAAAAAAAAACAGTCTGATTGATCGGTGATGAAAGATCAGTTCCTGGTCAGAAAAACACATTAAACAGAAATGCAACTCTGTTGAGACACAGCTGTTCACAGAGCTAAAGGACCTCCAATATGGCAGCCAGAAGCGGTGGTACATCATCAGAGACTTTATTGCATTCAAGTACTCTGCTTCAAGTGGCCTCCTCAGGGAGTCCAGTTAATCATGTCTCATGTTGTTTCATGTCAATTGATCCATTTGTAATCCTACATGTGCAGTGGTGTAATTACAATGGGACATACTGGAAGATACACATGTTTAACGAATCAGAGTATGTGCTGTTGTTCTATCTATTCTAAATCCCATGAAAAGACCCAAACCAACAATCTGTTTGTCTGTCTCACAATACCAACTTCCCTACTCTGTCTGTGGCCCCCAGCCCATTGGTTCCTACTGAAGACGTCAATGTTTAAAAGCTGTCAAAGAAAAGTTAAAATCTTTCCTGTTGTTCTGTCTGCCACAATTTAATGACTAAAGTGGATTAAGTTTAAAAAGACTTTTCAAGTGAAAGCCAGAAGCCACTTTGAGCTGAGCTGATTTTAGGGTAAGCTAATGTGTAAACACCTCACTTGTACCAAAGAAACTGTCACTTTGAAACCTTGAAAAGACAACCCAAAGAGATTCCAAATAGTGCTGTGCCCAATACAAAAAAACTAGAGAGGTGTGTGAACCTGATCGTAGCATTAATTGGCCCTGTGTGTGTCCATACCTCTAGTATTGTACCCAGCATGTGTCCACACCTTTGACAATGCGCCTGTAATGTGTTTGCAGCCAGCAGGCATCAGCACCTTTTTAATAAAGGGACCCAGTGTGCCCATATTGATGAATAGCCTCGTCCATGCCGTTATTAAAAGCCCCGCTGTGTGCCTTTCTTTGATTAAGAGCCTCCTATTTGTACATTTTTTGTTGGTTAAAAGGCCCAGCGTGTCCATACCTTTAATAAGTTGTCCACTGTCTGTCTTCTCCTTTGTTAAATGATCTAGTGTGTGCCGTCTTGGGTTTGCAGTGTTGTCAGATTTGGACTCACTGTCCTGTAAAAGTTGATAGAAAGTTTGACTGCTAAGTAATACGGCATGACGCTTCAAAGGTTACTGTATTTAACCCGGAGCAGTTCAATATGAAGTTGGTAGTGAGGACAATAAGGACACCACATCCTGAACTGGCCTCTCGTTCACCCTGCCAGCCCGCCAGTCGCTTCTCCTCAGTGGCCCCACTTCACATTTCTAAAGCCTCCAATCTAATTAGACTAGCGGAGAAACAATAGCTTTAAATCTTATAACAATATGACAAGGCCTTGTGTGTCAGACTGCGAGTGTGTGTGTGTGTGTGCGCACAAGTGTGTCAGTCCTCTGGGTAATTACCACCGTGCATTCATACATTCAGACCCACACACATGCAGATACCCTCATAAAAATCAGCTGGATTATTTCCAGCTTTTCTCCCACCCAGATGAACAAAATATGAGATTTGATTAGGACTATTATTTATTTATTTTTCATTAATTTGCAGTATCAGTTCACTTGCTTTCTGGTGTGTTTTCATGTTCCATTAAGTCAACGTGATATTTTTGTTATTATTTTGTTTGGGCCCTAGGGAGACTAGTAACCATGTTATAGAAGTGTATTGCAAACCAAATAAAGAATGCAGAATAAATAATTTATTTTAAATATACAAAAAAACAGGTGAAAATCAGATTATACCAATTTTGGCTATCCAGTTTTGATTATCATAATGGAAAAAAAAATTATCCAATCTTTGGCCACTTGTTTTCATTGGAAACAAGTTAATACTTTGAACTTGTTAGCAAACAGTTGCTTATTTCCACAACCAGCAGTTACGGAGCAACATTATCATTCATTTGGAGTCGTGTTTCTGTCCACCTGGTGAATGTAAGTCCAATATTCACTCTCTTTTAGCTCTGTTTTTACTCTCTACCAACTCCTGAGGGAAATATCTGGCTCTTTAGCTGCTAAATGCTCCACTATGTTCACCAGCTAGCCTACAGCTAACTGTGTCTGTTTGCTGTTTGGTGCTGAGCAGAGCTTTTTCTCTGAAAACAGCTTCCTGCTGCAGCTAAAAACAATGCTAAGAGCGCTGAATGAACCAAAACAGTCAAGTTGCAGCCGAACAGCTAAACAATGAGCTGGAAATCCAACCTGTTCTCAGATGCGTCTCATATAGATGCACAAAGCATCGCTGTTTGACGACCCGGGAATGAGAAAGGGTTGGAATTTCATTATAAAGCTTTATAAAGCAAAAGGGAGCTGCAGAATCACTGATAATAATTCTTCTTGGGTTCATCACTACGAGTCACACCTGACATTATATTGTCATTTGATACATTGTTATGATATTTATTCATTGTTATAAAAAATATCGATTATAGCGGCTGCAATTTTCTCTTCACTTTCTATCAAGACATGATTACCAGCCAGGCAAAAAAAGGCAGTGTGCCACACCTCCAGTCATCCCAAAAATGCCAAGTTCACAGTGTTTCATTTGGCCTTTAGCAATTTTATTAATGGCATATTGATTTTTCACTTTAAATTTTCCCTACTAAAATATAATATCAAGTTGGGCAGGTCTTGCATTTTTACTTTTTTTATGTTATGACCATGTCTTGTAGAGGCCGAGCCCTTTGTGAAAAAGATATTTTACTTTCTCTATTGTAATAAAACAGAAACTTTTATGGGTTGCGAGTCTGTATTTTAGTCTAGTGGATTTGCTGGGCCCCTTTGCTCCCTAAAGTTGCCTTCAGATGATAAGAAATTTGCTCTTTGCTTACTGCAAGGTAGGGTGCAGGCAATAGTGCAGACATTTGGTGCAGAGCAGGTATTTGTCATCAAAAAGCACACAAGGTAGCTCTAGGCAACAAGGACGCTACCAAGGTATTTGAAGAACATTTCCACCAATTTGTCCAGATAAGATAACTTATAAACTTTATTAAACTTTATTGTCCATTCACACAAAAATTTGTCTTGCATCACATGCTCTTTTGTGTACAATGCATTTGAGTTTACTTCAAGAGAAGGCCCTGGCAATTGACATTCAGACAAGATGGTGAAGAAAAAAAAAAACACAGACATGAGACTCTATTCAATGCGGTTGTCTGGACATGGACATGCCCTTTTTGCTTTTTAGGCTGTAGAGCCATGGGGGTTTGGGAAGGTGTCTCGGGAGGCTGGATATGCTTATAAAACTGCTGGAGGCTGAGCTGCCTGCAGGGTTGATGCTTGGGCGGAATGGGTGGTTGTAGAGCCTTGGGCGTGGTAAGGTGTCATGAAGTGCTGGGGGGCAACCCGCTGATCTAATGGAGGGGTTTGAAATGCCTGGAGTGAGGATGCTGTAGAATATGAGGGGTGAACTGGGGTGTTTTTGAGGAGACTGAACGTTCTGCTGATCAGAGACTGAGGGACACTGGGACAGTTGGCTTGTGTCTCCGGTTCACTGGAGTCAGATGCTGTCTAGGTCGCCGGCATCAGTTGTAGTACCACATAGTCTTGTTCCCCAGTGTTTCCACTGGTCGGCCTATCTTTTAAATAGGGGAAACTCAAGATGGAGCTGTACTTCCTTTTATTCTGTAACCCTTTTTCCTTCCTGTAATTGTCCCTTAAGTGTTTCTTACATTCTTCTTCTGCAAAAAATAATTCGGAATTTCTATTTAACAACATGATGAGATTTACTGTTGCTAAGCTAACTAAGCTATGCTTGTGATACGAAGCATAGGTCCTGTCACTGTGTCTGCCTAGCATAGCTAACATACAAATACAGCTAAGCTAACTTTAGCATTGGATTTAGCTAAGTTTGTAAACTATATGCCCTTTCATGAACCTGGTAGCCCCATCTGACTGCTGACATTTCGCCATGCATTACTTTCCTGCTGAGATCATGGTATGTTTTCAATGTTGTGTTACAGAGTTCAGGAACTCTGAAACACAGAGTATGAGTTTTTTTTTTCCATCACTCTCTACCTTCCCTGCTTGCATGTGTTGCTTCTGGCTTTGAGCGCAGTGCTTGATGCCAATTTCAAGCGGTGTGCCACGCCAAAGGTAGACACATAAAGTATTAAAAGGTGTACACATAATTTAAAAAAGCTAAAACACTTCTACAGAACTGCTCATACACACATATACACACATGCAGAATGTGTCTCCACTAAGTGTTTTAACAAAGGTGTAGGCACACACTTGTCATTAAGACTTGCTCTCCCAGCTGCACATAGCAATTACAGCTCTGCACTGAACACAATGGGCTGGGATGATGATGAATTGACAATAATAGAGTTTATAGGACGTATTCTATGTATGTGTGTGTGTGTGTAACTGTTCCATTTATTCCAGGTTTGCTTTGATTCAAGCCCCTGCGGTATATGATTACATGCCTTTGTAAAACTCAATCAGACCTTTTTGATGGCAGTAAACAACACATCTAACAAAACACACACATAGTGAAGCAGCATCTCACTCAGGTTTAATGAGTCTTTTCAGTAGGCTGTAATCAACACAGTCACAAGAGAGTTCAGCCTGTTATTGGAGGAAATTCTGATTTTTCTCTCCTATCACATTCATTTTGGTCTTTGTTCACTTTGGCTTGGGCTCATTTTCTGCCCTGACTGTTTGAAGGAAATCAAATGTTCGCTTAGTTGCCATATGTAAAAAGGTTTAATTGCAATGTTTACTCAAGTGCTATCAATAAAAATAAACTTTCCTCTAATATCACTGATGATGCAGATTAAAGAGGGGAGTGTCACCTTCAGAAACTAGCTAACAGTTTGGTAACTTTTATTGTTTAGTAGCCGAGTTAAAGTTTAAATAAGTTTGCAGAGCTGTTATGGGTTAATGAGTACATAGCTACTATCTGGAAAAAGATATATAAAGTGATGGACAATAACAGCAATGTACTCATTAGCAGTTATGGCTGCAAATCACATCTCTTACATGTTAAGACTCATTAAAGTGCAGCATCTGTTTGCATGTCAGTGGGAGGAGCAGTTAAGCTACTTAGTCGATGTTTTCTTCTAGAAAATGGAAACACAATGAAAATTAGATTAAGCTTTGCATGGCATGGTTACAGTGGGAACTATTAAAGGGGACCTACTATGCTTTTCCTTATTTTCAGTCATATACAGAATGTTACAATGTCAGATATTCATATTAAAGTGTCATATAATGAGGTAAATGTATGTAGAAGTAATCCTGAAACTGATCCGCTCAACAAAGAGCCCCAAATATCTCCATATGTTGTTGTGTTGACTGGTTTTTAGAGCTGGTAATGAAGCTGTGCTTATTCGGGGAGGAACATGTTTAATTTCCTGTAAATTCTTCACAGTAAAAATCTCCTGTTATTTAGTCATTTAAAAGCTTTTATTTTCGAAGCAGTAAAGCAGGAAATGTTGGGTTTTCACCAGCGGTAACTTAACACGATTCTGATATGCGAGATAAAGGGCCAGTTTAAGATAAGTTACTTAGTTTTTTTAACTATGAATCATGCAAAGCTACTCTAGTAGAGTCCATAAATAAGACTATAGAGCTGGAAATGAGCATAATAGGTCCCCTTTAACAGTAAAAAACATAAATGCAACATAAACTAATCTGACATGTTAAGATGTACGCCAGTGTTTATTTGAAACAGTAGTTTATTATACTACTGAATAAAGATAATTAGAGTAATTCAAAGCAATAGAAATGTTAAAACTAAAAGTGCATAGCCATTAGAATAATTTACCATCCAGCCATGTTGATTTACAACTCATGTAAAAATAAAAATAAAGATGAAGACTGTAGATAACTGATGGAAGTCAGAGCTTTATTCATAACAACAGACCTGCAGAACCAACAATCAAAGTAATTTAACTTTCAGCCGGGTTAAATCCATAACTACGGTAAATTTGAGGTGTGTAAGTGTAATTTTTCATCTTCAGCCAAGATCAAAAGTTATATTATGCACCTAAACCCATGCCTTGCCTGGACTAACCTTCTCCTGAGTTGCCTTAGTTGTTTAAGCTTAGCTGTCAGTCGTCAGTTTGTCCTTTTAAACTGTTTTCGACAATTCATCTGAGCTTCTAGATGTTGGATGTACATTCTGCAAAGATACAAAGTGTGCCAGGGTGGCTTGGTACTCACCTGCACAGCTGCCCGTGACCTCTGACCTCTCTGCAGATGTGTGTGTGTGTGTGTCAAAAACAGACATCAGATGAAACAGCCTCCTGTTGTGTGTTCGTTTGAACATTCTCAATTGGATTTTGCCTTCCTGATGATGATCAATGCGTCTGACCACCCTGGGAAAAGTAACCTGTGCGTCATCCCAGAGTGCACTCAACTCTGAGAGGTCATTAAGGTCAGGGAGTCCTCGTTAGGGATAACGAGGTGGAGCAGTAACGAACCCACTGGCTAAAGAGTCGACTGATGGCTCGTTTTGAAGTAATAGAGGTGACCTGAGGTCAAGAGGGCTTTAAGAGAGGGATGTAATGAGCTCTGTGTGTGTGTGTGTGTGTGTGTGTGTGTGTGCGTGCGTGTGCGTGTGCATGCATGTGCGTGCACTATTTTAAGTCATTTTAAGTACGTATGAGTGTGTAAAAGAGAGTGCAAGTTTGTGTGGATAATTAAAGTGTCTATGTATCAATATGTAGGTTCAAGTATATGGGGCTCGAGATGTGAGTGCCTAAATGTGAAGTAGTTAGTGTGTGTGTGTGTGTGTGTGTGTGTGTAGTTTGTGTGTGTGTGTGTGTGTGTGTCAACCTGTATATCCTCTGTTTCACTTTGTCATGCCAGGTCCGTCCGCTCTGCCAGGTTGGATCTCTACAGATACACAAGTAAAGCTGCAGGGACAGTCTTGTGTGTGTTTGTCATAGGCTACTTTCGGGGACAAATTTCAGACTGAAGACCAGTTAACTGGCGACGCCTTATCCAACTGGAGACAAAAACCGTGTCCCCATCTGTTAAACAGAGATTTTTGGGTCAGTGGTTAAGGTTAGGATTAGGTTATGGTTCGGGTAAGTCTCCAGGAAATAAATGTAAGTCTGTGTAATGTCCCCAAAAGTGACCTAAGCAAACATGTGTGTGTGTGTGTGTGTGTGTGTGTGTCTGAGCTTCAGGGCCTGGCCTTCCAACACAGCTGTCCCTCTCACTCATATTTGCACTGCTGATCACAAAACACAAGGATGCACACACACATACACACACACACACACACACACACACACACGCACTCTGCAGGGTACTTGGCTTGTTGCTGTAACCTTTAATAGCTCCCTCCCTGAGATAGTAATGCTTTAAAGGATATGATGAGCTCTCTCTCTCTCTCTCTGTCTCTCTCTCTCTCTCTCTCTCTCTCTCTCCAGCTGTACTCCATCTTTAAATCCAGATATCCAGATGAGAACATGCAGTGATAAATCTGAGAGTATGATAGGGTTAACGCTCCTGTCAGTGCCCCTGACCACTGGCACTGCTCTACGGCTGCTCCACTGCTCCTAGTGTATAGGGTGGATCAAATGCAGAGGACAAATTTCATTTCAGTTTAGTTTAGTGAACTTAAGGTGGAAGAAGTATTCAGATCCTTTACTTAAGTAAAAGTACCTATACAGCAATATAAATACTTTACAAATAAAACTCTTGCATGAAAAATCCTACTTATGTAAAAGTACATAAGTATTATGAGCTTGATGTAGTTAAAGTATTGCAGTAAAAGTACATAAGTATTATGAGCTTGATGTAGTTAAAGTATTGCAGTAAAAGTAGTGGTTTGGTCCCTCTGACTGATATATTATTATATATGACATCATTAGATTATTAATAGTGAAGCATCAGTGTTAGAGCAGCATGTTACTGTTGTAGCTGCTGGAGGTGGAGCTAGTTTACACTACTTTATATACAGTTAGCTAGTTTAGTCCAGTGGTTCCCAACCTAGGGGTCGGGGCCCCTCCAAAGGGTCAGCAGATAAATCTGAGGGGTCGTGAGATGATTAATGGGAGAGGAAAGAAGAAAAAACAAAGTTCTGATACACAAATCTGTTTTCAGTTTTTGGATTTTTTCTCTAATCTTTGATTTTTGGTGAAATATTGGATCATTTGAACATTTATTGAAATGAAAGCATGTGAAAAAAACCATGTCAGTAGTGATTTTCTGAAGAACTGACAATGAAAAAGTGAAGCAGTGACAGGAAGTTAGGTCTTTACATGCTGTGGATACATCTCTGTGCTGGAGAGGATTATTATAGTTATATGTTCCTTGCCTCCAAGATTACATATGCAAACAACCATCCTGCTTGGCCCAAAGTCAAATAAAATTGTTGAAGCTCTAAGCTAACCTTCAAGCTTCAGGCTTGTTAGAGAGAGAGAGAGTGAACAGTTGGGGTCCGTTTAGTTTTCACATGAGGAACACAAACTAGTGCGTTCAGTGTAACAAACAACAAGCAAATGAAGCCAAACTGCTCATTCATGCAAAACCAGTGTAACAGTTTCCTCATGCAGCTCAAACATCGATTACACTCATGTCTCTGTCCTTGCTCTGTACTTGCTCATGAGAAACTTCTGCCCTTGCTCGCTCTCAGATCTTGACCCGTGGATCGATCGGTGCTCAAATTTATTTTGTGCACATTCAGTAGTTATATGTTGATGGAGTTACTCTCTGGGTTTAGAGGCTTTGTTTCTTCAGGAATGCCTTTGTCTAATCTTTTATCTGATACCTTAGAAACAAACAAAAGCTTTATAGTAAATATGCCAATGAAAAGTCTGCAGCTCTGTTTCTCTCTCACTCAGTATTCTAGATGAAACCGACACTATTGGCCAGCTAACGTCTTATTGTCTCAGTCACCTTCTCTGTTTCCCTAACACACACACACACACACATATACACTCTATTGTCTTGAGCTTATCACTGGCGTACACCTCATGACTGTTAGTGTCTCTCTCATACACATACATACACTATGTTTGTGTGTGTGTGCTTGTGTCCACCAGGCATTACCTGTAGGCTTTGTGCCAGTCTGGGCACTACTCACCCACTGGGCAAAACACGGCACTCTAACCCTCAATCACGCACACACACGCACACACACACATAGAAATGATGGTCCACGAAGACACACATCCTCGGGCATTGTTGCAAAACAGTCTGGCTCCCTTAAAACACAGGCATGCCTGAATACATTCGCGCACTCCAAATTTAGCGAGATGAAGATCACACAGCCGCCCGGGCAAACAAACAAACACACACACACACACACACACACACACACACATATACACAAACTGTTTCCTGCTCCACTGAAGAAGAGTGAGTTAAGGTGAGAACAGCAAAGAGTTGCTGAAGTAGAAGAGGGGAAAAAAATAGAAGTGAAAATTAAAAAAGTAAGATAGAGAGAGAGAGAGAGAGGAGGAGGAGCAGGGACAGACCAGTGAGGTGGAAACCACAACGCCAGAGGGAGAGAAATGTTGTTGTCTGATCTTAAAATGTACCTAAACCAACCTTTTCCTCAAAAAACACCAAATTCTGGAATAACCCTTAGTTTACCTCACCCTGAAATACCCTAAAACCAGAGGCGGGTCTATGGGTGGGCCTGGAAGTGCCCACTGAGATTGACAGCTTGCTCACCCTATCAGATTCATGAAAACATCCTTTCTTACGTGACTGACGTTACACTACATCACACACACGCTGTCAGAAGGTGGTTTCGTGTAGCTAGCTTGGAAACTATGACTGAACAGCGGGATGATCGTGAGGGATCTTTATCCGCAACAAACCGGATCCAGATGTGCCTGAGATCATCCATGTTGACCGGACGCCTGAACAACTTAATGCTTTTGAAAGATTGACACCTCGCATCACGATGACATAATCAACCTTTTCAACTCAAAGCTCAGAAGACTCCGCCTTGTGTCTGGCCTGCCGTGACATGTTATGATTGTTGTTTCTGTGAGGAAGTTCTGAATTGTAACATATTCAGTTTGTGTTTGTAGCTACTCTCATAACGAGGGTTATGCAGTGTTGGATTTATTATTATCATGTTATTTCCTCTTTTATGTATAGATAGCCATTCATCTGAATGGCTCATTGATATGCCTGTGGTACTCTCGAGCACTCAGCATATTAAAAATTCACTACCAGTCCGCCTGTCGTCCCCCACATACCAGGCCCATCCAGATTTCTCCAGGCCCAGTCTTAAGCTGCTGTATCTGTCACTGCCCAAAAACTGAGTGGAAAATATTTGAAAACTCTATGCAAATGACTCCACACCATTTACATCATCTCATATACCTGCTGGCAAAACGCCCCTAACTACAAACAATGCAAAACAGCCAGAAATTCAAATGAATAAAACTTTTATGTTGCATCAAAATATAATAAACATAGGTGTAAGAAAATAGTTTTTTAAATAATGGAAACTTTAGGTAAATATATCCAACACCCTTTCTCAAAATCTCTACCATCCAAAGTACAGACATTTATTTAATGAATCAGTTTCTGATGTTTAAAGCCGGATTCATGCCTTTGTTTTTTAACTGTGTTTGTACTCTGAACATCCCAGCTGTCACAAACGCCTCGCTGCACACTACAACACTGGAACCATCTCTTAAAGCACAGTGTTACAAGTGAGTGAACCGTGCAGCAGTTAAATAAACAGCAGCTAGCAGCTTTAAAGCTACACTATGTAGGATTTGTCAGTTGGTGTTTGTAAACAAACAACATTCAAAGCTGGCCCCTCCTCCCCCCCGGCTCAACCAGAGAGAGAGAGAGAGAGAGAGAGAGAGGGCAGCAGTGGTCGAGCAAGAGAGAAATAAAAGTTATTTTCTGATCGTTTCTCACACCTCTGCACAACCCTGCGGGAAGGTGCTGCATTGCCGGATTTTGTGTGCATGCAGAGCTTCATCCTGTCCGCTGTGGCCTCTCTGCTCTGCGTGTGTGCGTAGCTCAGCCCCGCCCTCGGTCAAGCAGACACACAGACCTGCTGCTCTTTATACATCCGTGACACAGAGACAGAGAGCAGAGCGGAGCAGAGGAGAGAGACGGAGACAGCGATGTAACCTGGTCACTACGCTACAAATCCTGACCTCACACCCTGCACGCTGCTATTGGCTGGGGGCTACACATTACTTTTGTATGAGTCTATACCTTGTTTTGTTTTGTTTTTCAGGAAAATCCTGCATAGCATACCTTTAATCAATGATTTAATGGACAGTAAGTGTCAGGAAATGTTACTGTGGGTTAAAGAAACATTTCTTAGATGAACCACGCATCTAAAAAGCTGCTGTAAGTTGAAATCTGCATTTGAACTTCAGTATTTTGTTCATGCTGAGATAAAGAGAGGCTGTCAAAACCTTTCTGCCGCAAGAAATCCACAATGACACTCTTCTCTGTACAGATATTTTACAATAAACACTATGCAAACTACTATAGAAAACATAAACAGAAAGTTGTGATGCAGCCTATATTTTCCTAATGAGGAGCTACCGTATTTAAACTGCGTTAATAATTTGAATGTAGGCCTAGTGTGGGCAGTATGTGCAGCTATATTAAGAATGAAAATGTAAATATCAGATTAGACTCAGCATCGGCATACTCAATCAACTCAACTAATGAACACAACTTCCTACTGATAATCACAAAGACAACATGAAAGAGTTCTTTGCAGATCTGTGATATCTCGCTGTGTGTTTTAGCACAAAAAAGCAAACACTACAATGAATCCACCATCGGCTGTCCTGGGGTGGTATATCAGAATAAATATACACATACGAAAAGCATCAAATATCTGCTCGGTCCATAAATAAACATGATTTTATACTGCATGTGCATTCAGATAAGATGCAGTCATTTTTTTCTCCCATATCTTTTAGTATGACGTGACTGCAGCATGAACTCCATTTCTTGATATATTAATAATCCTATACTGATGCTATATATATATATATATATATATATATATATATATATATATATATATATATATATATGTAATAATGAATAATAACAACGCAGACCCCTTTAATCAGTTGAAGAGCGATAAAAGCCAAGTTTTCAATACGAGGTATAGTGATAAATGCTAATTACCACCAGTTATGGATCAGAATGTCAGCCTAATTGCAAATCAGTGGCGTAGTTTGAGTGGAGGCAGCTGCATGAATGTACATTATCATCATAATCCAAAAAGAGTACATGCAGTATAAAACAAAGGGAAGTGTGATTATATATATATATATATATATATATGTACCAGTCATGTTTCATCTGCACAGTCCTGACACTTAAGGATATATTATGGAAATATGATGCATATGATATATATATTTTTAGACTCTGGACAACATCATGTGGTTTGAAGATTTGTATGCAAGGTTTTGTGCATTGCAGTGTTTCAACAGTACACTGATTTTTATTACTTTTCAAAACACACAAGGTCTTTGGACACATTGGTTTTCATATTTTTTTCCCAGTGCTCCCAGTGAAAATCACATTACCAAATGATGAATAATGTCTGTGGGTATAAACTACTTATAAACAATAAAAAAGTTTTTACACATGCCACTTATTGCTACATTTATCAGCAGATGAGCGCATCATATGTCAACCCTGTCTCCTAGAAATTATGTTTGTATTGTGCAAAAATTGTTTTTCAATTACGTCGCATCGGTAAACATAACCGCTGGGATTATGACTGATATAAAAACCCTTGTGTGAAGTTGTTCGATAAACAAAAGCAAGTGTGTGTTTTAAAATATTACATCATTACTCTGCTGTATAATATACATCACTGTCTCAAATGTAAAAGTGGGTAAATTGAAGTTTTCTCCTCATCTACATCACTGCCTCACCATCTGTGTGGTTTTTTTTTTATTTTTCTAACTGGTTGGAACAAACAGAATGATTTGTGTGTGTTTGCTCCAGTTCATCTGGGCTGCGTGTTAATGCGACTCTCACAAGCCGCGGGCTCTCCTCAAACCACCTTAAATACCCAGCTGAAGCAGATTGCCTCCTAACCTCGAGCTGCCTTCATTATCAGCTTTCAAAACGTGATTCAAGTAAAACCGCCTTCAACACTACTAACGCCTCAGCCTAGCTCTGACCCGCTTTTAAACTTAAATCATGGGATGCATGTTCAGACTCACCTCTGTTCAGGAGTTCAGGAGCAGTATCCGCTCTCTGGGAATTTGCTTGAGCAACTGAAATTCCTTTTTTATGCTTTTTTTTTTCTAGCTACTGTTCATTTTAAGCATTTAACTCAGGAATTTCCACTGTAATCGTCCACTTCTCATCTGTTTCTTACACCAACAGGTACTAGTTACTCTTGAGAAGGGTTCTGAATACTAAACAGGGAAAATCCTCAACATGAAAGTGTTGCCGTTTCAAAGATCCATCCAACCTTTGACTCTACTCCTCCCTAACCGTTTCATTTCAAATCAATATACAGTGTTATTGCTTCACAGAACTCCTTCATAATCTCAGTAAAAGCTGTATATACATTTCATAACATGCATATCACTTTAGTCACAAGGAAGCAAACACATGAATGTAAAATGTAATTAGTTGTTCTGCCATTTAGAAACATAATATGTGTAGCAGGTGATTGTGTGTTTTGTTTATTTATATATTATATATGCTATATATTATATACGTGTCCAGTAGAGCAAATGAATAATAATATATATTTATATGACGATGAATATATCAACATGAATTTATGCAGTTATAAAACTGACACAGAGAGAAGACTTTTATTTCTGTTGTCATTTCTTGTAACATTTGTGAGCAATTTTGTTTGAACAACGGGAAATACATAGTATTAAACCTTGGTCATGCTCTGGTTTGTTCACCATATGTAAGTGCTGAAACATGACCAAGTTCTTGATATGTAAAAAAGTCTATTATCACAGTTTGGCCACTTATCAACAAGACTAAAACCAAACTGTACATAACACATAAACCAAAAAATTGGACAAATTCGAATTTTAACCCGATGATGGCACTAGATAAGTCACCAAAGTTCACAATGACCATGAATGTCTGTACCAAATTGCTCAGTAATCCATGCAACTCTGAACAAGAAATATTTACCTCATGATGGCGCTATAAGACGAGTCACATGGCGATATTTGTCGAGATATTTTAATATGACGAAAAAACTATTTGTGGTGCTAGATTAAGTGCCCATACCCAACTTTTGCCAATCCACCATTTTGATGTAGAGATACATCAGGGGATCTCCACAGTCAGTATGATTCATTCTCTGGGGACACTGAATGTCTGCACCAAATGTCATAACAATCCATCCAATATTAGTTGAGATATTTCAGTCTGAACCGACCAACCAACAGACCAAACTAGTGAACGGGCTGACTGACCAATATCGCCATCGCTAGAGCCACACCGCATGGATAAAAACGGTAGAGCTGTGTTCGTTACATAATCCCTTTTTTTTTCAAAGTTTGTTTGAAGTTTTACTCCTGTATAGGTCAATTTCAGTGAGAATTATCCGGTAATGCAGCATTAAGCAGAAGTTACCAGTGACCTACAGCTTAAAGCCTCTTTCAGACATGCACCACTTTACGTTAATCTGATGGCAATTTAACATGTCGCTCTCATTTCTGAAGTGATATTTCTGAGTCCCTTTTATATAAAAGTCATGACAGCAATCTGACTAATAGGTCAGACCTGAAACATTTTTTGTATCACTTTCAACATGGCACAAGTGTGAATTGAATGCCGTCAGATGAAAGTAAAGGCTGCAGCAGCACAAGGTAAAACATGCACACACAGGGAGAGAGAAATACTTCTTTAACCTTCCAATATCACAGTAATACATTTTATATCTCAGTCATCATCTCTTATGCATAAAAATCAGTTTAATAGTCTGAGAAACACTGTGAAAGGATAAGTCTGTATCAGATAAGTCTGTAAAAGTATAAAAATTGTATACTATGCCCTGTCTACAGTACATTCTCCATTTTCATTCATGCCGACTGTTGAATAACTGAATATCCAGTGAAATGCTTCAAATACAGCATGTGAGTTAATGGGAATCAAAGGAGAGAAGCAACTTAACACCCTGTCATTCATTGATTGTGCTTGTCAGACTTTATAAAACAGGCCTTTTCTGTAAAGGTTCTGTCATGTCTGAATAAAGCCATAAGGGACACTGAGGTAAAAGACTAATTCATTGTGTTAACAGCTTGATGAAGCCAGAAATGTTACGTATCTCTTGTCTGAAAAGGGCATCATTTGCAGTGATGGTTAAACTGTTGACTGGATCATTAAGTTGTTATTTTCCACAGCGTATAATGAGGTTAAAATGTTCCAGGAGGTGTGTTCAACAGTTTTAATTCACACATTTATTTCTTTTTTGGAAGGAAACCTGTTTGCACCTCTGTGGGCTGAACTTTCTCTCACTCCCTGCTCTTTTTTAAATCCTAGTAAATGTGGCGGCTGAGAGGTAAAGCCTGCTAAGTCCTTACAGAGTGAACCCTGTTGCCCCTGGAAACATTTGCACAGCAAAGGTTAGGAAAGGGGCGATGGGAATGACGAGAATACAGGAGACAAAGAAAAAAACAAGGAGACTTAAGATAGGATGCTTTTGATCAATACACAGAGCTGAAAAATAAACACTTTCACCCCTCTGAGACCATTACTCAACCAGCCTCCTCTTTCCATCTTTTATTCTCTATGTATCTTGGACAAAAACACGAAAAAACACCTTCCAACAAAATCCCTCTGTCTCAGACCTCTTTTCAATTTCTTTATCTTTCTTTTGGTCTCTCTCCTTTCTGTTCACCATCTGTCCCATACAGGTGTCCTCAGCGGTGGACAGAGAGAGGATAGATGGGTGAATAAATGGATGAGCATTTGAACTGCTGTGGATGCATGAATAGATAATGTGGGTGAGTGGAGATGGATGGCAATTAAGCTGGTTGAATGGATGGATGGAGATTTTAATGGGCGGACACAGGGATGGATAGGTGAATATTTTGGATGGATGAATTGACTGATCAATATTTCTGAGTGAATTGACAGGTGAATCTGTGCTCCACTGGGCTCAAATGCTGCTGTCACCACCTTGGAAGAAATACAAAGGAAACTCAAAACTGTTGAGTGTTGTGAGGATGTACCAGATTTATCCAGAAGCAAGACCCAAAGTCTGTAGTCATGCTAGCAGTCCTGTGAGGCCATAAAGCTGATTATACACCTGTTTTAACATCTGGATAGATGAAAATATGCTGTCTCAGCTAACTCTGGCTCATTTACGGTTATTTTTTTCAGTTGATACATGAGAATTGTCCCAAAATTGTCAAATAAACTAATAAAATAAAACAAAATTGTTGGATGGAGGAAGACCTTCATATTCTCAAAGAGGAGATAACATGTTTGTTTCATAAACGTTCATGATGTCAGATGTAAAACATGGTCAAAAACTTGAGGTGAACGTATGCAAAATGCAAAAAGCTTCCTGCAAGTCAACAGCCAGAGCTTCAACCTGCCTTGAATGCTCCGTTTACAAAGTTGCTTCTACTTCCCTATTAAACTAACATCAGATTGTTCGTACATGCCCACAAACATCCGTCCATGTGTACAAAGTATGTGAGGGGTTTATTTTTCGAGTAAAGAATGAGAAAAGGAAGCAAAATCCGACTACTACCGTTTGTTCAAGTAGAATATATAGGTATGTAGGTATGTAAAAATATAGACCTGTAAATCTACAGAATATGTCCCCTTTAACTTTATTTCTCATTTATTCTTACCACTAGTAGCAAAATCTGAAGTTTGTTCTGAAGAAAAGTCGTGTTGTTTCCTATATAAAAAGGGTTTTATCCTCTGTACAGTGGCCCTTTAGGACATCTCAGAGTCAATTCTCATCAGACTAAACTGAACTTAGACTCTGATGAGTGAATCATGTCACTGGCCAGTTTTATCGAACATATAACACATAATGTCACAAGAAAATGAGCATCATATAAAAGATCTGACTCATAAAACAACTTAAAGTGGCACCAAGAGTCTCGCCTTGAAACAATAAAGAGTAATATATTAATACGCTAACATTTAGTAATATTTAGGCTGATGACTTGCATGCTAACATCTTGTAATGTAATGTCAACATATTGTGCTGGCAGTAATTCAGTCAGTAGTTTTAGAGGCATTCATTAAGTGGGCTTGTTGAGTTGTTGGTTGTACTAAAGTCATTCAGATTAATTTTCTGTACCCAATTTCATGGCAATCCATCCAAAAAAAACTGTCAGAGGCATGTCATTGGTGTGACCGATGGTAAGTCCATTCTTAAAATATCTGCAAATTGAAAATTTGGGTCATTTTACAGCCTTTTCATCTTGGTATAGTCCATTTTAAGGCATTAATTATGAGCTTAATAAAGACAAGAAGTATGACTGCCCTTCAGGCGGTAGTAGCCCCAGCGATGATTTATAGTAGCCGGACAAGAAGATACAGTAGTCACATGGTTCTTCCTCTTTTTCTTTGCCCTTCCTATTCCCCCACTGTGAACTGGTGATGGGCTTGAAGTGGTTCAACTAATGAGGCGTCTTTCCCTCTGCTCCTCTTCAGAAGCCGGGAAAGGGCAACAAGCTCTCCCTCTGATACAGAAAAAAAAAATCAAAATTCATGTGCTATGTGTGTGGAAAGCCTTATTCAACCCCCTGAAATGCTAAAAATTGAGGTGTTATAAGAGCTTTGCACACTAGACTCCATAACTGAGCCTTGTCCATGGAGTATGTGATATATAAGATGAAGCAATTCAGTCAACACCACACATTCTCAGTTTCCTTTCGTCCTCCTTCCTCTGCAGGGACTCCGACAACCAGTGTTTAGACCTTGGTTCACTAAACCAGATAAAATTATTAACTGGGGTCACTGGAATGGGGACTTGGTCTTTTCTGATGTAGGCGTCAATCATACTGTTCCTACCCCTCCCCCAAATGTTCTCAGTGAGGTGAAAGGTCTCAGAAACAGATTTTAAACTGTGATACACCAAAAGCTGCAACCAAAGCCAGTGAGATATAAGGTGAAGGGAGGGCACTATGCCCTGACTTTTTCACCGTTTCACCGTCACTAAATAAATGGTAGGTGGATAAACTGATAAACCGCTGTGAGTATTTATCTCTCTGTGTTTTCCACTTAATCCTTTCCTGGTGTGCCGGGAAAGCGGGTGAAATAGCATTTAGACAACGTGACACTAAACTCTCTGGATTGGAACAAAACAGAGATGAAATTCTTTGAGCCAAAAATGTCAGTCTCTTTATTTTAAATGGTCTTGCCTGTCGAATCTATAGTGAGGGAAACAGTGATATTCTCTAAGCCAATAACACAATAGTTTCTCCATGGAAACTCGTCCTCAGCTCCGTTTGTGTAAAACAACATTCTTACTGCTGTGCTGTAAATCCAGTCCTTCACACTCACACATGGCCACATATTTGCACCTGGGAGATACTACTGCAATCTAGGAGTGTGCCCGAATACAAATACATTATTCAGCAAAGCACAAATGGTGGGGGTTTTTTTTACGAATATTTGTTTCATACAAATATTTCAATAATTATTTGTTTTCAGGAAGAAAAAGAGTGCAGGTCGGTTACATCACTATCTCAGCCTCTCTCCTCTGCTCCGCTTTGACGTCTATCAGCAGGTCTCAACGAGGGGAGTCACATCCACCTGCTACATGACGCTTATTTCCTAATTTGGACATCACTCCCAGAGTTGGGAGTGTTCCCCAGAGATAAAGCTGAGCTACTGACACTCGCTTCATGAACACTTATTCTAACACTTTAATTTTCTAAAATTAAAAGCGTAATAAAAAGAAAAACAGGATTTTTAAGCCTCTGTCCACTTTTATTCAAATACAAATACAAATACAAATAACTTTGCTGCCTCAACAAATATAGATACAAATACAAATACTGGCGGTCTGCACATCCCTACTGCAATCACAGGGGTCAATACATTTAACTTCCTCACTCAGACTTAGTCAAATCTAACATTTTTGGTTTGGTCACCAGCCTCCTTCTGTATACTTGTTACACAGTTTTAGAAAAGGATATTTTGATTGTCTTTCCTCTCCAAGTCTGAGGACAAGCTCTGGAGACTCTAAATTGTCCGCGAGTGTAATGAAGAGTGTGAGTCTGCTTTCTTGTGTACTTGTGAAAATGTCATCAGTCATGGTCCAAGAAGTGTCTCAATCCAAGCTCCACATGTAGTCAAGTGTGGCCCAAATGCCCTGAAGTGTTCTTGTTTCATCAATTTAATTAAGGATGCTGTGGGAGCCGACGTTCAAAGCAAAACTCAAAATACCAAATGTGGCATAATTTTTCTGACATATATTAAGGATGCTACATCTTAGGGAGGGTGTGGAGTAATGTTTTTTTTGTTTGTTTGTTTATATAAATGTGTATTGTGTGTTTGTTAAGTTTAGTTTCCCTTTTCTTTGTCTTTTTTCTCTCTATATTTTTTATTATTATAATTATTGTTCTGTTAAAATGTTAAAACAAATAAAAACTTAAATCCCCCCAAAATAAAAAGGCCTCCAATGTCCACCTTAAACACATGAACCCTCAGAATTGAACTAACTTCAATTTAAGCCTTTATGATGTACAGTATTCCAGAAGTTTTGGTTTAATTTCCCTCTATCCGTGCAAGCTGCAGCTGCTGGCCCAGATAGACCTGCAGTCTGTTCACCTTTGTCCACACTGACCTGATAATTGATACATTCGGCCCACAGAAACAGATGCTGGATGCATCTCATGTTTGGAAATAGAAAGGTCATTATGCCAGCTGCGTGCCATCAACCTGTTTTGTAGGACTGCAAACTGCAGCTTTCAGCCTTTTAATAGATATTTTACAGTCATGGAGCTTAGTTATTATTTGATGCCAACTTCAGACTCTTTTGTGGGACTGATGGTAAGTCCAACAATACTGTATGACAAATGGGGCATCCCTTTGTGGAATAATGCTATCTGTGCATTTCTGTGACCAATAAAGTGTGATGATCATGTTTCTTATGTATGGTGATAAACCTGCTGCAGGTGTTGTTTGATCAAATCAGATGAAAAAGTATCATAATGATGCCTTCAAAGCACAAAAAACACACATAGCAGCTACTGTTATGTGCACGTTCTTGCCAGGAAGATTTGACATCTGTTTTTCATTTTTTGATGTTATGAAATTACCGTTTTAAGTTGTCTGCAATTACCTCAAGCTAGGTCTGTAAACTCTCTGATTTCTTAGTGCAAAAGTCCTCAGGAACTTATCAGGAACACGTGTCAAAGTCATAGACTGTAAAAAATATGGACGTAGTCACCATGACGTCACCCATTGGATTTGGCCGTCGCCATGTTTGATTTTTGGAGCCAGAAGTGACCATATTTGGATAAGAGGGTGGAGCTGACCATAGCACTAGCTGCTAGCTTGGTTAGCACGGTGCATTTACAATCTATGGTTAACAGTGATCATGCTAATGCTAATGCTAATTTTCGATTGCGAAAAAACAGGCCTAAAACCGCTAAAACAAAATATACTCACCAGAAAAACTGATCATCTGACTCATTGATGATTCTTTTATTAAAAACAAACGCTGAACACGACTTTTTTAAGGCGACCAAAATGTTACAATTAACTTCAGTGAACTGAAAACACACTGTGAAATAGCAGCAGCTACGCCCATATGCAGTGGTTACGTTATGTAAGCAATGTTGTCGCCTTGGTAGCGACTTGTCACAACGTAGCCACGCCCTAAAGCATACCCTGCTTTATCGTCAAATTTAAATTAAATGGGACCATAATTTACAAAATGAACATCATGCTGTATTGAAGAAGACTTAAAACTAGCGATTGAGATCATAAACTCATTAGGAAACAGTTTACTGAGGTAATAAAGAGAGAAGTAGGGTCATTTTCTCATAGACTTCCATACAATCGGACTTCTTTTTGCAGCCAGTAGAGTCACCCCCTGCTGGCCATTAGATAGAATGCAGGTTTTTGGCACTGCTGCATTGGCTTCATTTTCCAGGCCCAGAGGTTGCCACTTGGTCAAACTCTGTGGGTCTATCAGGGCGAACATTGGATCTGGACCTCTGTGGGTCTGTGTACAAGTGTCCTGAGTGTGGTGTAGTATATGTGACCTTGAGTAAGCAGCCATGGGAAACAGATGAATGAAATAAACCCTACATGAGGCAGAAACCTGTACAGCATTGTAAGCTTATATTTTAAACCCAACATGCCAACTGTGTCTTCCTTTGTGAATCTACAAACACCTCAGTAAACGTCAAACTGTAATATGGCTTCCATTAAAGGATTGTTCATTGTTTGCGGGCTATTTTTTTCATAATTCCTGTAAAATAAATTTCAGTTTAGCGTGAACACTGCAGATCTGCCTGGAGCAGATGCAGCATTACTGAAAAAGTAATAACACATTCTGCAGACGGGCACCATGGGAACAGCAGCACCAATCTGTCATTGTCTGAGTGGAGTTAAAGTGGATCTGAGTTGCTTTCAGTTTGCATTTTTTTATCTGTTGATAGTAGGATGTATTTTTCACACGCAGCACTGAGGCTGTGACAAACATGTGTATGAATGTTAAGGTGAATCACACTCAAATTAATCGGAATCGGAGGCATTTTGTTGACACAGAGAAGTAAATTGAGTTTGTGACAGTGTTGTAAAGGCAGCTGATGGATTCTAATCGTCACAGAATATTTGATTTTTGTACAGGCAATAAGAGTTGAAGAACAGGACAGGAAACATGTGGTGGTGAATGTTACAGAAATATTAAACAAACTCCCAGATTATACAAATTAATTTGGAAGTCTGTGAAGTTAAAGTGAAAAATGTCTTCAGGTAGGAGAGGGCAACAGGCTCCAAATCACTGTAGCTGAAGATTGCAGTTTAACATTTTTCAGCTGGACTTTTTGTTGACTGACATTTATGCTGCTGGACTTGTAGAAAATGTGTTTTGAGAGTGGGAGGGCTGAGCAATAAGTCGTATTTAGCATGTTAACCGCACACCAACTAGTTCATTACATAAGCTGACATTTGCCTTTGCAATCATTTTAAAACAAGCGTCCACCTACTCACATATATATATATGAAATAATATTATGTTTATGTAAATATGCAGATACAGTAAGTTGTACATCGTTTATGTAATAATGATCCAATAATATCTCTCACATCTCCTGAACTCTCGCTCTCTGAAGAATGACCTGATATTAGCATCCAGAGGCGATGTTACGAACCAAAAAGAGACGGCAATTTAATGATTTTTCCAATTTTTCAATGATCACATGTCTATCAATCAAGACGAGTGTAGTGAATTTTGGAGACTCATCATAGTTATTTCCACTGGTGAACTCTGCCATTCCAAGATAGTGCAACTTGCTTAAAAAATAACTAAGTATACAATATATAACTTCAAAAGTTATGTGCAAAATTCTTATTCCAAGGAGTCACCACTTCTAAAGCCCCTGAATATGAAGTCTCTGCTGTTAAAGGGGAGGTATTTTCTTATTTTTGTTAAAAATTGTTATGTCTACTGTAGGTGCTGAAGCACTTTAGTGATTTTCTTTGGTTTCTCATGTCAGTTCACTAATCAAATACTTGTACAGGGACCAGGTGGTGGTACTGTTAGTCGGTGGACCACTTAAGAATATTTCTCAACAGCAAAAATTGAACGCTGGTCTAGAAAATTGTTGTTTTCTATAATAAACTGTCTTCAAGGATGAGACTCAAATTCTAATCAAAGAACTCCAAGAATGAAAAAAAAACCCTGAAACCCTGAAAATGTCAGTATAATAGAGGCAATTTTCTGAACTGGCGTCTTTATTTCTAAGAGAGAATACCACAAAATCAAAGAAATTCTTGCGGTAGACAACTCCTTCTCCTTGTTGTTTTAATTGCTCCAGTGTACTGTAGAGGATGGAGAAATGAATTTAATCTTTTAGACCACATTCTGTAGATCTCTGAATACCGAACCACATGAGCATTGAAAATTGCTCAGCAGTTATATTTATTGAGGATTAAAACATTTATTTTCTCTCTCTGTGTTCATGTTTTTCTTTGCTCAAACTCGGTTTCTTCTTACAGTTCAGAGACATGTTGTTCTTTTTGGTTTGGATGTTGAAAATAGTGTCAAAATCTTGACTGAAATAAAACCGCACTGTGTCTTTCTTTGTTTGACTAGCGACATGTGGAAAGTGTCTCGTGGCTTCCACTCAGCAGCTCCATTACCTAAAAAAACAGCCTTTTTTCTACACCGTGGTGTATCAGACTTGTTTGGACAAATTCTGTATCTGCAAATTAAAAATTGAATACCTTTTACATCGATCACGACTCAACTGTTCCACTACAGGGATTAAAAGTTGAACTGGAAAGTAGGTCTCCAAAATCTAGACTTTTACAACAGACAGACCTTTGTATTCACCTCCATGTGGATAATTGGGGATTCATTTCCTTTAGGGGACTTTTTTTTTTTAGCAATATGATCAAATGTAGATTAAAGGGTAAAAAAAAAACTGAATTTTCATTTAATTTTAATAAGAAAATGACCAACTAAATGATTAAAATTCAGTCTCAGAACAGGACTTACATATATCTCAGTCTTGTTCTGAGACTAAACATTTCTGGAGCTCTGCACTTCTGAATTTTTAATTAGCAGTGACATTTCATGACTGTTAGTTCTCTACCTGGTTAAGCCTGAAGGTCTGGAGGTGCAAAGGAAGCAGCCTCGGAGTCATTTATCACACCTCCGCTGCACCGTGAAGCCCCGCGAAGCTCTGCCGCTGGATGCTTCGGTCTCTCTTTACTTCCACAGTATCGCTCTGGTAGACTCATTTTCTCTCTGCAGCTGTCTCGACCTTGCCTCCTGCGTGGACCTTGGCCGAGCGCTCGGTTGCGCGGGCTGATTAGGCCTGGCAGTGTCGGCCTGTTAGGAACAACAAACCCTCTGCAGCCGTGACCTCCGGCTGCTCTGCGAAGGGAGGATGCGAAAATAGTGGCTGTACTGTCTCTCTGTCCGTCCACCTGTTATCCACTGTCTCTGGATCTCTCATTTTGTTTCTCCTTTTCTTAACCTCTCACTATTTTTATCCATCGGGGTTTCTTTTTTTTTTTTTCTATTTGTGTTTTTTATTCCAGCATGTTCTCTTTGTTTGTCTTCTCCACAACAAATCAAGTAAAATAAGCTTTATTTGCATGAATGTTGAGAGGGCATTATTGCAAATCTGGATACATGATATTATACAGAGTTCTAATCAAATTAAGTGCAAATGGACTTGATTGACAGACTGTTACTGCTTTTCCTATGGATTAATTGTTGCTTGATTTTAATATACATGTCTGTATGTACCTGGGATTCCCTGGAGGGCTGTATAGATACAGATATCATGGGAATTGTTAATGTCTTAATATTTATCTCATGTTATTTGTTGTACATGCATTAGAGTTTGGTTAAGTTTAGGCTTATTTTAGATAGAATTACTTGGCAAAGATTAGGGAAAGGTCGTGGTTAAAAGGAATTTATGATGATTATTGATAGGAAATGGGACTGGAACAGCTAAACTTCCACTCTGACCTCATTTCTAAGAGCTTTTTTGTGGCGCTGTGACAACATTGTGCCATGGCTGGATAAGTCAAAATAAAAACTACAGGTCCTAAATCTCTCATACTGTAGTTAACCTTTGACTCAATGCTGCCAGAAATACTCTATATACTATAAATACTCTATGGAGCACCAAATGTGGAGTCATCCATCACTGTTAATAGTCCACAACAAATGCTTTTAAAGCTTTTTTGAAACTCATACTATACGTTTTTGAGCCGTTGTTAGAGATTTAATGGGCTCGGAGCTGAGAGCACCAGCAGAGCAGGGAAATCATAATGTATTGAGGGACGGACTAACACGTTGTTAGTTTTGGTGTATTCATGGGACAGTATGAAAAATATAGAATAAGCCTTAAAAAAAACCCACAAACATGACAGATAAGGGACATATTCTGCTTTTTGTGAAATTCTGTCATCTGTTATGATGTCAGATGTTAAACATGGTCCATAAAAGTCCCAAAACTTGAGGTGAATATATATAAAAATATTGCTTTTAAGTCAAAATCCAGGGCTTCAGCCTGCACTGAATGCTTCATTTGCAAGGTTTGTTTATTTTGTTTTGTTTTTTTTATGAGCAAAGAACAAGAAAAAGAAGTGAAATCTGACTACTGTTTGTTTTAATAGTCTCTGGAGCCAAAGGAAGCTTCCCGACCAATTTGCAATTAATCAAATAACCACATACCAACAGACACACAATTAATACGAGAGCTATGGGATCTAGGACAGCTGGGTGGTTAGAAGTGGTTGTTGTTTTGTTTTTGTTTTATCATTTTCCCTTGTAAGGACAGTCCTGTATTCATGGACTTTACATTAGAAGCTGTAAACAATTAATATCTCTCTCTTCTGCCTCTCCTAATCAGTTTACTCACAGTCTATCACTCTCTGTATCACGCTCTGCCCTCTCCCATTTTCATCTCTCTGTACTGTTGTGCTGAGTACAGGATGTACTGCAGCAGTGTTGAGGTGTCAGCCTTCCTGCTGCTTTTCTCATCTCTCTTTTTTTTCATCTCTCTCTCGGTGCACTTCTGTTTCCTCTGCCTCTCCTCTCCTCCTCTCCTCTCCCACTTGTCTCATCCCCTCTTATCACTCTCTTCTGTGATTTATCTAACCCCCCTCCGCACTCTCTCGCCATCTCGGTTCTCTCCCGTTGTTCCTCCACCTCCTCCTGCGTCTGAAGAGCTCACCCCAGAGACACACATAAGAAAATATGAGCATGCATGTGCACTCTCATATATGTGTAATTACCCACCATACATCCACACACACACACTCACACTGTGAGGCTCTCAATGAGGGTGTCAGTTAGTGCTGCTGTTGATGAAAAGGTTCAGGTTTTTCTTCAGAAAAAAAGGCGAATCTGATTGGTTAGTCGGAGCTCTGCAGTGTTATTTGTGTGGTCTGTGACAGCTGTAAGAGAGGAACCAAGACACCTAAAATCTCTTTGTCCTTTTAGGCAAAGAGCAGTGATGTGATTCTTGAGGAGTGACAAGCTGAAACACCACAGTAAACAACCCCAAAACACACACAGAGTTATCACAATGATGCTATTTGATATTGGCCATCATGCTAATTGATTGACTATCAAGTTTGCGCTTGTTCCAAAGTGTTCTTTAATGTGTTTTGATGCCAGAAAAAACAATAGTGCAAAGTTCTCATAGGGACAAACGCAGTCAACACATGTGTGGTGCAAAAGATGTCAACACATCTATGTTACAATGATGACATTTGTTTGGCGTTGGTATGAGTTGCACTGGAGCTTCTTTCTTTAAACAGTTGGATTTTCTCCGTTTTCTTAGATTTGGACATTCTGAATTTATTGCAAGACTTTCAAGTCAAGTCAAGTAAATTTTAATTTATAGCTATAGCTCAGTATCACGAATTTGCCTCAATGGGCTTTATCACCCCAATAGTTAAGTTGGTTAAGAGACTTGTGCATACTCAAATGGGAAAAACTGTGAAATTCAGGGACTAGTCTTTATTACAACCTCTATGACAGACAAAGACATTTCAACATGTAGTTAGGACAATACTTCACATTGAAATATAGGCGTTTACTGCTCTTTAAAGGTGCAGTGTGTAGAATTTAGTGGCATCTAGTGGAACAGACTTGGCAGGTAAGAATCATGTTTTTGTTAGCTCAGAATGAGCCCTTTATATCTACATAGGCAGCAGGTCCTCTTCCATGGAGGCTGCCATGTTGCACCACCATGTTTCTACAGTAGCCCAGAAAGGACACACTGGCTCTAAAGAGGGCCTTTTGAGTTTTTTGCAAGTTTCACAGCCATCATATGTTCTCCTACATGCTTGGAAGGAGAGGAGGAAGGGAGGGGTGTTCAGTCGGTTGCAATTTGCACT
Source organism: Thunnus thynnus (assembly GCF_963924715.1). Lineage (NCBI taxonomy): Eukaryota > Metazoa > Chordata > Actinopteri > Scombriformes > Scombridae > Thunnus > Thunnus thynnus. Next base: position 31,723,473 of record NC_089523.1, read on the forward strand.
AGATGCCACTAAATCCTACACACTGCACAGCCTAAATATTAGAAACATATCTCAGTAAAACACAATGCAATCCAACAACAACACAAACTAAAGCCTCCAAAATGACTTCAGAAAAGTTCTCTCTAAAACAGTTTCAACAAAACTGAACATCAGAACCTTCATTAATGTTGGATTTATTGCAGGACTTTTGTATTAAACTATTAGTTTTAGCGAGATGTAACAACCCAGACATCTTTCACTTTTCAACAGAAGTTAGTCCATATAGGAGGCATTTCCACCGCGTTTTTCATTTGATCGTTCTCATGCACATCTGACACAACAGATGTTTCTATTTTTTTCTAGTTTCTAGTTTTCTATTCCACAAAGCATGCTGTTTCTTTATGCTTCAAGTCTATATTCTTCCATATTGCCCATGTAAGTGATTGTGTGTTGGGCTCGCTCTGAACAATGCCAAAATGTGGACGACCTACACTCAATACTGTGCCTGAACGCATCCTGTGTAGTCACAGATGGAGGACTGAGGCTGCTGCTGCTGCTAACACGCTGCTTTCACTACGCAGGCTGTGTAGACAGTGTGTTAGATGTCTAGATGTCGAATGATGGCAGAGGAGACTTACATAAAAAAAAAAGGAAGAACCTCCGAAATGTTTTTAGATTTTCTACTGACAGCTGCATTTTTCCCAGAAAGAAAAGCAGATTATTTTAAGGGGGGACTGGGAATTATCTTCCAGCTGGGCAGATTAAAAAAAGTGCAGACACACTTACTGACATTACATAAAGCCAGTGAGAGTAGAGCGTTTTGGACTCTCGAGGCTCTGAACAGACTCATACTTAGAAAACCAAAGCGGGAAATGAATGAATTATTGCCCAGAAATCTTTCAATTATTTCTGTCTCTTAGCTAGTATAATTCCTGAATGCCAGTTATGACAAAAGAGACCAGGCAGAGATTAGACTTCTTTCAGTCTTTGCTTGTCTCTTTGTGTGCCCTTTGCAGCAATGTTATACATTTATTAGATCTGATTTTGTAGAAAGTATTGAATATCCCTCACTGCGTAAATGAATTAGAGGCAAAGCAGGGAAATGGAATCACTCAGCCAAACTACATCATTTCAGAAAATCAAAAACTTGTCTTGACTCCAAAGTGGTCAGTTGGGAAAAATAAAGCTCTGGCTTAATATCTACTATATCTTCATCATCAGACGAGGAGGCGATAAGGAGCAGGTGCAGGAGCGTATGTTCATGCATCTATCTTGGCAGATATTTTTTTTCCACATCTTGTTTGTTCCACCTCTGTTGTAGAAGGTACAAGTTGGAAAAATGCATCTTTGGCAGACGTTACTGCCATTCTCCATCTGAAAACAATGATCACCCATTTTCTGTTTGCATACTGCCAAAACATGAAGACAATGTTACAGAGCTGTGGGTGGATAGTTTTAGTTCCGGTAGGAATCAAACAACTAACCCTGAGTGTGTTAGAGCCTTTTTCTACCTTCCTTCTTTTATCTTGACCTCAGTCGTTGTATATGTTAATCTTTGTTAGTCTAGAGGAAAGAGAAGAAAGCATAAAAGTGCCAAGTGTTCAGTCTGGTTCTTACAACTACTGATAATAATAACACGCGGTAGTTTAACCGAGGCTCACTGTCTAAACACAACTTGAAAGGAAGAAACAACATGTCAAATGTGTATATATATATATATATATATATATATATATACATTAGGGATGTGCAGAGAGCCCAGTATTTGTATTTATATCTGTATTTGTTGAGGCAGCAAAATTATTTGTATTTGTATTTGAATAAAAGTGGACAGAGGCTTAAAAATCCTGTTTTTGTTTTCATTACGCTTTTAATTTTAGAAAATTAAAGTGTTACAATAAGTGTTCATGAAGCGTGTGTCAGTAGCTCAGCTTTATCTCTGAGGAACACCCCCAACTCCGGGAGTGATGTCCTAATTAGGAAATGTGCGTCATGTAGCAGGTGGATGTGACTCCCCTCGCTGAGACCTGCTGATAGATGTCAGAGGAGAGAGACTGAGATAGTGATGTAACCGACCTGCACTCTGGTATTTGACATGGTTTATTTTTCTTCCTGAAAACAAATTTAAAAAAACTCACTATTTGTGCTTTGCCAAATAATGTATTTGTATTCGGGCACACCCCTAATATATATCATCTGCTGACATACAGTTCCTCATTACAGCAACCCTGTGTGCAACTATTCTGCATTATAAATGTACTTTATGTCTGTTTATTGGCAACATTCAGTACCAATGATATCATTGTTCACAGCTCATCATGTCCCCTTTCAAACCAGTAATTAGCCACACTAGCGCCGGGATGGAAATGTCAATTAGTGAGTCTCTCGGTCCAACACTTTGGTCCAGAGTGAAATATTTCAACAACTACATGATGGATTGTCATGACATTTTGTACTGACATTCATGGTCTTCAGAGTATGAATTCCTCTTACTTTGGTGATCTGCTGAATTTTCATCCAGTGACACCAACAGCCCGAAATGTCAATTTGTCCAATACTTCACAGTTCATGTCAGGATACCTTTAAAGGAAGTGACTGAAGTCTTTTGAGCTCTAAGCTCTACTTTGAGCTGATGCTAACAAAACATGTCAACATGGTGAATGTTACACACACTGTACACATGCTCAACACCAGTATATCACCATAACTGCAGTCAGTTGCCAGTTTATTAGATACACCCAACTAAAACTAATGCAGCTCTGCAATTATTCCTACTGCAACTAACAATTATTTTCGCCTAATTATTTCCTCGATTGACTGATAAACTGTTTAGTCTATAAGATCATTAAAAATGCCCGTTCTAATTTCTTAAAGCCAGAGGTGATGTCTTAAATGTCATGATTTGTTAGTTTACTGTCCTATATGACACATAAAAGCATCGAGTCCTCACATTTCAGAAGCTACGACTAGCAGATGTCAGCATTTTTTCTTAAAAATATGACTCATCGATTCATTGATTATCAGAATAGTTGGGGATCAATTTTAATCGATTAATCGACTAATTGTTACAGCTCTAAATCCTATCTTCATATGGATTTGAAGGCTATATAATATACTGAATCTATAATATACTGCAAGGTGTCTCTAAACTTATTGATAAGTCTGAGTGATATACATGGGGTGGACAAAATATTAGAAACACCTCTCACTATATTAATAAATTGATTCGTATTGGTAGTCCATGTTAACGCTAGTGTGATAAAGCATTAAAATGAACTTTATCTACCTATCTGTCTATCTGTTTGTCTTTCTATTACTCTATATGTGATATAAAGTGTTCTACGTATCCTCAGACTGCAGCATTTGACATCATAATATCTACTGTTCAGTCGATCCGGTCCCTGCAGGGTTAGCGCTGAGCTCCTCGCCAGCTTATGTTAATGCATCTGAAGCGTCGTCTACAGCCAATCGGAGTCAGTCTAACAAACAAAGCGACGGCAGTGAGACAGTAGAACAACCACACCGTTCATGTTATCAACAAAGACTCTTCGTTCTGCTTCTCTCTCCGTCTCTCGCTTGTTCTTTGTCCTCCCGTTTCCCTGTCTGTCATCGCCATCTTCCTCCTCCTCCTCCTCTTCCTCCTGCTCCTCCTTTTTGCTGCTGCTGCTGTTTCTTATTGACATGGTAATCCTCTTGTCAACAACAAACGGCCGCCTGTGTTTGTAGGAACAGCATTAAGCTTTGTGTTTGTGTGTGAGCAGACATGCTTATCTGTGTAAGGTGTGTGTGTGTGTGTGTGTGTGTGTGTGTTTGTGTGTTTGTGTGTGCTTGGATGTGGTACGTGATTTCATGTCTTTATGTATTTGTGTGTTTAGTTTCTGGCATTTTACTCGCACTCATGTTTGTGTGTGTAAGTATTCAAACTTTAATAAAAACCTACCTGTCTGCCTATCTGACAGACCGTCTGTGTTCTCACCTTTTCAATTCAGTTCAACAAGCTCGAACAAGCAGACAATAGTGTCTGATTGGGTAAAAAAACTGAAACACAGTTCTATAATATAGCCTGTCCTCACAAGAAAAATGACAGTATATGTCTAAAGTTCAGCCAGGCAAAAACAATCTATAGTTACGTTTACGCCATCTGATACAAGGAAGTGACGCAGTTCAGATGACCTCGATATAAGGTGACGATTCGCCTTATTAGGAGAAGGCGGGTTGGGCGGTTGGCTGGATAGTTAGATGGCAAAAAGTGAACTCTGCTGCAGAATGCAATGTTTATTTCCTGTTTCCAACTGCCAATGGCATGTTTCCAACTGTGAATTTGGGACATTTAAAAAAAAAAAAAAAAAATGGTGACATTGTGGTCTTTACTGTTGCCATGATGATAAAGGTTGCGTAACTTTAATGAAGTATAAACTGTCTCTCAAGTGGTCATTTTAACCCTAACCATCTGGTTTTTGTGCTTAAACTTAACCAGACTTTAACCACAGCGTCGTCACACCGTAAAACATCATTATTTTCTAACAGTGACTTGTAACGGTTTTGGAAAGCAGCATATTATGGTCCTATGGGTCGATCCGGAGTACATTACTACGGCCACTAGAGGGCTTAAACATACATATAAGTCGCTGAACTTTAGACCTGTACTGTTGTTTAATTATGAGGATGTGATGTTCAAATAATACCAACAGAAATATTAAGTACTTTAGTGAATAAAACATTCAAATAAACTTTTCCTTTTCACCCATTCATCGCCTGCTAACAGTCTGACACACACACAGATGCACACGATCACAAACAGTAGTAATTACAGCCACTGTCATCTCTCTTTTTCTTTCTCACAGAGTGTGTGTGTGTGTGTGTGTGTGTGTGTGTGTGTGTGTGTGTGTGTGTGTGTGTGTGTCATTCTGAAGTGGTTACTGTTACAGCAAATGTTTATTTGTAGGCAGCACTGCTGGTATAAATTACACAGTTTTATATTCAGTTATTCAGAGTTCAGTTTTGTTCACAAACACAAAAATCACACTCACACACTTAAATTAAAAGTTTAATTCCAAAGTAAACTAAATTTTCTTCATGTATGAAACTAACACTTTTAGAGTCAGTCAAGAACGAACGATGCTTAAATCTGATCCTATATTGATTTCACGGTTTGACAATAAATCATAGCACCAACATCAGGCCAGTAATCATAAATCTGTATAGTACAGTACCAGAATGCATCATCTGATCAATTTTTGTCCCATCAAACCAGTGGTGAAGACCAATAAAATAGAATTACTTCAGCCGCCTGCAAACTGAACCGGTTCGTGTCCAGTTGAGGCTCTTTGTTACACATCATTGCCCATCTTTCTCTCCCATCATCTCCAGTTATCCTGCTACTGCAACTATCCAATAAAAAAGATATAAAATTGGTCAAAGCAGCGAAAAAAATAGCAAGTACAGTATATTTGTCTCCTTAATGATCATATTGGTGCCTTGGTTTAGAAAATAAGAAAACACTTAATGTCCTAAATGCAGTTTATGTTTTCACCTAACAGCACTGATTGATATTTTCCTCAATTTTTCACTTTGATTGTAATTGTCAAATGTTAAATATAACTATTAATTTAATGATTAATACAAATGGAGTGATTGCAGTGATTAAAAACTACACTTGATTTTTACAACAGCACTTTTTTCAAGTTTTAATCAAGTTTTTATAATCTTTGTCTTTTATCTGACATGTAGCAGTTTTGGAATGACACTGTTCACACACACACACACACACACACGCACACACACACACACACACACACACACACGAAGAGAAACGACCACACTGACATTAGCATTAGCCTGCAGAAAGCACGTTCTCTGCAGAGAGCTGATTGGTGTTTCAAATGTCGGCTTCATTTCCGCTGTGCTGTCTTCATTTGTGGATTATGTAAAATTATTCAAGATTGACTCCAAAAGACAATCACACACATACACACACACACACACACGATCACGGATGCACAGCAGCCTTCAGATTTAACTTGTAAAATTATTTAAATTTAGTCTTTGCAAACACACGCACATGATTGGAAAGTAAGTTAATACATGTATACACACACACACACACACACACATCCACTAGTGACATTCAGAAAAATAAACAGGCTCAGATCACAAAAACAAACTCAGTCACATAATTAGAGTAACACACACACACAGAGACACACTCACTGCGCCAAAATGTTGTAAAACAGTTGTTTATGTCAAACACACACACATACAGTACAGTATATCAGGAAACTCTGTGTGTCATGTGACCTGGCTCCCGCTCCAGATTCACACTGAGATAGAGATGAGATGAAGCCATCTGACTGATGACTCTGATTGTCTTCACCCAGCCATGACACACACACACACACACACACACGCATACACACACCCTGTCGGGGGCTCACATATTTCACAACCCCCTCGAGTCACCTCAGCAACAATCTGAAATCTTTCAAATAAGCCTTTCAGCCGAGTCGTTAGTTTACAAGGCAAACTGAGGGCAAACAACTGATCCCTGTGGTTACAAACAGGCGCAGGTGTGTGTGTGTGTGTGTGTGTGTGTGTGTGTGTGTGTGTGTGTGTGTGTCCAATCCTCGACACCCCCTGCTGTAGCCCTGAACCACTGTTTGATTGGGACAGTAGCTGGCAGCAGAAATGGTGCAGCAGTTTGTCAGTAGATGAGCTGGGAATCAGTAATGGGGGGGGGATGATGTCACCACAGGGGACCTGAGGCATGCTGGGAGGGCTTCTACTCAGATACAGTATGATGATATTTGACGCCATGTGGCTTTTTCCTGAGAATTATGGAACTCCATCATTTAGGTTATATATGAATGTAATGCCTTTTACTGCTGCAGATTACATGTTATAATTCCTCACATATGGCACAACGATTTACATACATGAATAGAAATATAGTGACATTGTGACTCAACTCTGGTGTTACATCCATGGCAGGCACCTGTGCTGATTAGTGGGCTTTCATTAAATCACTTTAATAAATTCACATGTAGTACATTCCTACTGGTGTGGTGTCCATTATTATGTTCGGTGTTTGTGCCAGCCGTAACATAATAACGGGGGCTCGTCCAGGATGTAAACCCGGGACCTCTCGCAATACATTGGGCCAACATGGTTCAAAACTACAATTTGGACATTCACCATAAGAAAGGCCTGGAAAATGTTGTAGCTGATGCTCTGTCACGTGTGTGATGTCACATTTAAGTGCCATCTTTATGGGGGAGGAGTGTTACATCCTGTTTTATTTTGGTGTTTCCTATTGATCCCTTTAGGTTGATCATCTGTCTGGCAGGCACCGGTGCTGATTAGTGGGCTGAGTCTATATAGACAAGTCCTCTTTGTTCAGCTCTCTCTCTCTTTATTCATCCATTCATCCAAGTTACTTTAATAAATTCACATGTAGTACATTCCTACTGGTGTAGTGTCCATTATTATGTTCGGTGTTTGAGCCAGCCGTAACATAATAATGGGGGCTCGTCCAGGATATGAACATGGGACCTCTCGCAATGTGTATGGCCAACATTTCCTATTGATCCCTTTAGGTTGATCATCTGTCTGGCAGGCACCTGTGCTGATTAGTGGGCTGAGTCTATATAGGCAGGTCCTCTTTGTTCAGCTCTCTCTCTCTCTCTCTCTCTCTGTCTGTCTCTCTCTCTCTCTCTCTCTCTCTCTCTGTCCATCATGCTGCAGCAGCATCTTTCTGGTGCTAGGTATCTGGTCTTCATTTATTCATCCATTTTCATTAAGTTACTTCAATAAATCCTCATGTAGTACATTCCTACTGGTGTGGTGTCCATTATTATGTTCAGTGTTTGAGCCAGCCGTAACATAATAACGGGGGCTCGTCCAGGATATGAACCTGGGACCTCTCGCAATGCGTTTGGCCAACATGGTTCAAAACTACAATTTGGACATTCACCATAAGAAAGGCCAGGAAAATGTTGTAGCTGATGCTCTGTCACGTGTGTACAAATAATGTCACATTTAAGTGCCATCTTTATGGGGGAAGGAGTGTTACATCCTGTTTTGTTTTGGTGTTTCCTATTGATCCCTTTAGGTTCATCAATCATCTGTCTGGCAGGCATCTATGCTGATTAGTGGGCTGAGTCTAGATAGGCAAGTCCTCTTTGTTCAGCTCTCTCTACATCTTCTTAGTTGCTGAACTGCAAGTGTAAGAGTTGAGATGTATTGTACTGTAAGGGACTATTTGTAATATATATAGCCTCATTATGAGGGTGATTGTGAACATCTTTTTGTACTTTGTCACTGATGTTACTTAAAGTATTTATGGCTGGTGACCAATGAGAGTAATCTCTATGAAGTGAAGCGTGGAGAGAGCACAGCGAGCGAAAAAAACAGATGATAAATAAAACAGAAAAAATTAATAACCACTTTAAGATATTGTTTCCTGTAATGTACCAGCAGCAGTGAGCACTGATCCTGAGTGTTGATCCACTGCACCGCTTCCAGAGATAACACGATGAAGACACAGACCATTAGTTTGCTGTAATGACTGATGGCCTAATTCTGTCAAACCTCCCAGGATGTGTGAAAGAGACACAAAATCACATCACTCTGCTGATATTTCTGCGGTGCATTAACTGATGAGAGCTTCTCCTAATTGATATCAGTGAACTATCACCATCTCTGACTTTAACTCATTCTGATTGGGCTGGTGGCTGGCAGTGATAATGGTATTCCTGTTTGTTCAGGAGATGAGCACTTCAGTCTGGGAAATGCAAATGCTGTGATAATGTCACCAGAGGGGTCCTGAAGCCTACTGAGATTACACACTGTCATTAGGAATCTACAAAGATGACTTCCTCCCTCGCCGCTGAGAGGAAAGCTACACTTGAAATTAGTTCTTCTTTTCCTGGCTGACTTCTTTTTTTTTTTTTTTTTTTACCAAACTATCAATGAGTAAAGTGATTTGAATTTAAAGCAGGCAGCTTCATAAAGTAATACATTAATCAATGTTAGTGAAGAAGCTGCCACTAGATTAATATGCCTACCATTTTACCTGAAGGTTGCTAGATCTCCCAAAAATAAGAAAATCAATGATATGTGTGTCAAGAAGCCCATGAGCAAAAAACTTTGCTCCACAGTGGTTTCATCTTTAACATTATCAGATTACAACCCAATCGCCAGAAGAAAGTGTTGGCACTGAACGTTTCTGCAAACCACAGAAACGTTGAATATATACATTTCAACACATGTAATACGTATCATATCAACATCTCTACAAATGTATCATATTGACATTTCTACCCGTTGAATAATGGTGTTTTATGGTGTGACAATGCTGTGGTCAAGGTCTGGTTAGGTTTAGGCACAAAGACCACTTGGTTAGGGTTAGGGTAAGATCATAGTTTGGGTTAAAATAAAGTAAAAAATAAAATAAAAACGGCCGATGTCACATTAAAAACACCCGGTTTTCTCGCCAGCAAAACGGCTGCAAATGTCCTGACGTCTCGCTAAAAACACCCGCTTTTGTCATTTGAAACGGGAAGCGGACATTGGTTTCGAGGTGGTCTCGAACCATACTCTCTGCTGACTTCCAACTTGCTGCCAAGAAAGTGTCTGCTGTCGTCACCAGTTCCATAAGACCAGGATCTGCTAATTTTGCTCATACAGTCCATATTACAATACACTTTGACACTGAAAAGACCCGAATTAATGGCTGAGTTGCCTCCAGTGTCAACCATGTGGTCATAATGATCCTATAATAATTATAAAATAACTCTCAAGTAAGTGTCCTTATGTATGAACCCATGTTTAACCTTCCAGTATTGAGCAGTGTCAGTTTGAAAGAAGGTCTGAAGGAGAAGAAGAGGAGGTTTTAGCGCCTCTCTGGCCAACAATAAGCATCAACATCGGCTCCACGAACACCATCGCTTGTATAAAGTGTAACTTCCTACTAGCTTTTCTTTAGAGGAAAAGCATTGCTGTGCTGATCTCAGTGGTTTGAAAGATAAAAGTCTGTTAAACCTCTACTTTTTTTGTGGTCTGGTTCAGTCTGTGGGGTAGCATTGCACTATAGAGCACTGCACAGTGAAGTGCTGTAATGCACAGAGTGTGGAAAGAGCCTGTTGTGACCAGTAGTTGGCAGCACACACAGGGTTGTTAGACTGGATGCAGTTACTCTCTAAAAAAATGCAACTTCAGATACATAATATGTGGAACAGGGGACCGTGAAAGCATGTTCTTTCAGCATAAGAGAAGCTGTTAAATAAAGGGACTAATGTGATAATGTCAGTCAGATGTTACTCAGAAACAGCCTGCATGTTCCAGTAGCCTTCCCTGGAAACATAAATAAATATCAGCATTGATCAGAGCTGCTGAGTGCAGGTTGTTGAGCTGAACAGTTAACTTCCATCACATTATTTGTTGCTTCAAACAAGGCACACACACACCAAAATCACTGATTGCGTGCAATCCTGTGATCAAACAGGAGCAAACACAATGTGCTGTCTGGACAAAAGCCAAAATTCATTGATTTGGAGAAGTGCAATGTGAGTGATCAAAGGCTTATTAAATTGAATTTTTATGAAAGGAGAACCAGATTTCTGTTTGACTTTGATCTTTGTAGCCTTTGAGGCAGATTCTGCGCTGCTGATGAGCTGCGTTCACAGCGAGCAGAGCTGCTGGACAGTGATTGATATTGGCTGCAGTGGCATTAATATGAATGACAGTTTTCAGGCATCCATCACTGCAGAGAAAAGAGCAACAACAATGATGAGCCCATGTGTAAGCTTTGTGCATGTACATCCACAATGCATGCTGAACAGTGTCCTCAATCCAGTAGATGTCAAAAACTTGTAGATAATGATGGTTTTATATGGATAGAAGAAGAACAAAAATATTAGCTTTCAAGTCTCCTTCAGCTTTTGACATGTCATGTATAAATTAATATAAAAACTTTTTATTCTAGCCTGAAAACATCCACAGTCCACTGACTCATGTTTGGTAATGCTACCTTAAATAACCTTACTGCAGTGACACGTGTAGTGGCACTAGTACTGTTTCGTATCACCAAAAAAATGGAAAAATAGTAGGTCAAAATAACTACTTGATAAAATCAATCGTGGTCATTGTTAAAAGAAACCTGTCATTACAGACTGTGTAATAATGTCACACTATTTCCTCTTTTGTTGAATAAAAGTCATGTTTTTTCCATTTGCTGAAAGGTCTGATGCTGTTATTTTTCAGTCTCATGTGTAAATGCAGAATATTTTAGTGCAAATGTGCGTTCTCACCTGTAAAATCATTCTCACCTCGACACACAAACATCACAGACATGCTAGGTTGACCCTTAAGGGCAACACACACACATCAAAACACCTGCACTTACAGTATGTAATCCTAAACACCAGCCCTGCATTAAGATATATCACTGTCCTGTTTGCAGATGTCAGATATAAGCCTTGATGCTGCAAAACAACATCAGTTTTTATCACATTCACTCCCCAGATTGACAAATCCCAGCTACTGTACTGTTAAATACTTCTTCTGTCTTATACAATATGGCTGCTGTGTGTCTCCTGTAAGTTTTTTTGGAATTGTACCCTAACCTCAACCATCTGGTTATTATTGTAAGCATGATGATGAAGGTCTCCTCAGCTTAAGGAAGTAGTCACTTGATCCATGATGATCTTTCCCTAAATGTAACCAAACCTGCACTGTCACATTGTTTCTATGTGCAGTTCTGCAGTGTTTGGACCAACAATGTATTTTGTCATTTAATTTGGAGGATTTGTTGCATAATTGAAAATTTTCAGATATGAGTCGATCTTACAGACAGCAAGCATTTTTTATACTGCATTTGAAAACAGATGTTTTCCTGTAGGTGTATTTAAATATCAATGGTTGAAGAGCAAAACCTCCTATCTGAAAAATGCACTTTTTTGAGAAAACTTGTTTAAAAAAAAACTTGTTTTCTTGCTATTTGTTAAGGATACCCAATACACAATACACTGTTTTTAGACTGTATCACTTTATTATGTGGCATTGATTACGGTATGTTTGTATGGTTATTACAGTATTGTTAACACATAATATAGTAATATAGTCCAACAACAGTGCATTATGTATTGGGTATCCTTGATAAGTGCAAGAAAACAACAAGTTTTTTTTAGTTTTCTCAAAAAAAAGTGAGTTTTTCAGATAGAAGGTTTTGCTCTTCGGCCATCGATTTGTACTATTGAGCCAGATGTGGTAACTTCTGCAATACTGTTGGGTGTAGTTATAGTGCAACAGAGCACACTATACTGAAGAGTCACCATTAAGTTTAATAGACTTAAAACTTTGAAACTGAATAGGTCAGTTAAACAATGCAACAATTATTTAAATGATTATGAATTAATCAGCATGGAAAGGAAGAAAAAAATACAACTCCCATGAAAATTTACCATTAAGGCAGAGCAGCGCTTATGCATTGTAATTTTCTTTTATGTCGATGATCATTTTACAACGTTTTGTTGTAATATGTGCTGTCTAAAACCAGCTCTCTGCCCCGCGGTTATTACAGATATGTCCGACCTTAAACCCACAATTATCTGGGGCTCATGGGAAATGATGTTCTTTAAAGGCTGTTAGAAAGGTAAATATTAATAAATAATGGTATCATCATCCTTCTCCATTCATATGGAGTGAACCAGAGGACATACTGTTGAGTAAGGTTATGTTCCAAAGCTGGATTTCAGTAATTTTCTTAACTACAAATATCAGAGTCTTATTTCTGTTTCGTTTCCACCCCAGGTAGACTACAGCAGCAACCACATTAGCAGAAGCCTAATGGGTATCATTTAGACAACAGATTACACAGATCATTACATACATTCAAGATTCTCTACATTGCAGAGATGCAGCAGAGGTTTTAAGCAGCCTTCTGTCTGCAGACATCTCACCATGTCATTGGTATGAATAGTAACACTCAGTCTGTATTAATATGAATGAATTCTGCTCAGACATCCTCTACCAGCGCCGTTCCATCATCACTAGTTGGCCCTGTGGATGTCAGTTATTATTGATTTTAATCCTATTTGAAATGCATCATTCAGGCAGCATCAACATTGAGCTGACTGTGTCAATGGAGCTCTGTGAGGCAGACAGACACACACAGACAGACAGACGACAGGCGGAGAATCAGGCAGGCATGATGTGGTGGACTGATGCAGCGCTGTACCGATGACATTAGGTCGCTAATGTGTAATAACCCGCCCAGGAACTACAGATGAAAATTAGCTCATTAGCTAAACTCTGGAACATTAACATTGATGTGGAAACTGAAATGTTTATTAATGTGCACTCAAATAAATAAATAAATAGAGTATTGAACAAAATAACTATCATGGCAATCCATCAAACTGTTTTTGAGATATTTCAGTCTGAACCAATGTGTTCGGCTGACTGACAGACGGACATTTCCATCTCTAGACCCAAGCTGCTATCATGACTAAAAACCTCATGTTTTGTTACATAAAGACAGTATATATACGTACGTGTCTAAACATAAAAAACATTTATCTCGCCCATGTTGCTACAAGAAGAAAGTGTACGAAAACTAGGACCTTACAAAAGCGTCCTCATTATGTTATTATGATGAATAACTTCAAATTTTCTCTCAAAACATACTGCATTTGCTGTATATAAATGTGATTTCTAGAAGACAGTATTGTTATGAGAATACAGCAAAGACATTTAATTACAAAATGAAAGCAGTAAGCTACAGTTTCAGCATGGAGAATGTTAAAGGGGTAATTCTGTATGGATTACAGCAGTGAGAGCATGTTCAAGATAAGGATGATAGCAGCAGAGCTTATTGAGACCAAGAAGAAATGAGTTCAGAATATTTACAATATGATAAATATGAAGTGTTTGTCCCTGATTCGCCTCCTTCAGTCCTCATGTTTCTTTCTATCTGGTGTCTGTCATTCTTTCTATCTCTGTTTCTCTGGTTTCAGCAAGTATGCGGCTCGGTTTAGCACAGTGGCCTCCCCCCTTTTTCCATCAGCCTTGAGTGTGTGTGTGTGTGTGTGTGTCTGTGAGAGCACATGCTTGTTATATGTGCGTGTGTTTTTGTGTGTGCACGTTTCAGCTGATGTGGTGCAACATCCCCACCAACTGGTCGGTAACATAAATGATGTTTCCTCTTTCTCCTGTCTTTCCGTTCCCACCTTGCCCTTGCCCAGCCTTCTCTTCATCAACCTACTCATCCTCTTCTTCGTCCTCTCCTCCCTCTCTCTATCCTTTATACTCGCCTCTTCCTGGTTGTGCTTCTCCTTCTCTGTCCCTCCTCTCCTCTCTTCCTCCTATAGTTTGACCATCTCTCAGCGCATTTCACTTCCTTCCTTCTGCCCATTTGTTGTTCATCTCAGTCTATAAGCTGAAATAATTGACTGGCCCCTCAAATGTGTGTAGGTGTGACTGTGTTTGTGCTTACTGGTGTGTGTCTTCTGGTGTTTTTTTGTGTATGAATGACTTTATATGAATGAACATTTGTCAAAAAGCAAGACAATTAACTTAAAAAAGAAGATAAAAGCAAGACAACTGGATAGAAAAAAAACAAATAAGTAAAAGCAGCACCAGGATCTAGCAGCAGTGCGTCAGGTAGATGAGTGAAGAAGGTGGACCCAAACGCAAGAGACGGCAGGCAGGCAGGCAGGATACGATGCAGAATAGTTATTGAACAATATAAAGTCACTGGAGACACTGAGAACAGGAACCAGGAACAAAGACCATAAACACAGGAACACTGAAGATACTAAGACACAGGAACAAGGGCCAGAAACACAGGAAATAAACGAAGAACAAACGCAGATGACTCAAAAAAGACATTTGGTAATCAACAAAGGTAGGAAAACCCAGGAAGTAAAGCTAACAAGACACAAGGAGAAAACATTTCAAAATAAAACAGGAACTGAAGTAATCAGACAACAGGTGACACAACACACGGGCAGACTGGGAGCTGATAAACTGGGGAACACACTAGGAGCGGGGCTGGGGTAACAAGGGTGATGCAGGGCAGGTGAGAGGACGTGCACATAAACACAGGAGGAAACACACAAGGGAAAGAGAGAAAACCAAGAGAACAACAAGAGAAAAACAAAGTCCAGGCAGGATGTGACACAGTGCAAAAGGGACGTGTGTGTGTGTGTGTGTGTGTGTCACAATCCATGGGAGGGATGTGTTGGAAGCCACAGCTGTGGGGTAAAAGCTGCTCCTCAGTCTGTTTGTTCTGGTTTCTGAACCGTTTGTCGGACAGCAGCAGGTCAAACAGGGAGTGGCCGGGGTAAGTGGTGTCTCTTATTATGTTGCTTGCCTTCTTTCCAAGTCTGCTGGCATAGATGGTGTCCAGTCGTGGGAGCTCCTTCCTGACAATGCACTGAGCCGCCTTCATACCACACCGTGGTGCAGTTTGTTAGGATGGTTTCAACTGTGCTCCTGTAGAAGTTCAGCAGCAGTTTCTGTAGGAGTTTGGTCTGTTTCAGCTTCCTGAGGAAGAACAGTCTTTGTTTGTGAGGTGTTGATGGTTCACGTCAGCTGTTTTGACATGATGACTCCAAGGAACTTTAGGTTTTCCACACTTTCCACTACCTCTCTATGTATGTGGAAGGGGAGGTGCACTCTGTCCTTAGTTCTTCTGTAGTTTATGATCATCTCTTTTGTTTTTATTGGTGTTAAGGACCAGGTAGTTGTCCTTGTACCACTCAGTCAGATGATCCACTTCAAGCCAGTAGACCATTTCTTCATCATCTGATATCAGGCCAACCTAACCCTAACCCCAACCCCAAACCCTAACCCTAACCCTAACCCTAACCTTGGCCCTAACCCTAACCCCAGAAACAGACGTTAGTTTACAGTCAAGTGACAAAGACCCCTAGCGGTAGTAGGAATTATGACTTGTCCTTTGGGAGCAAAGAAGGAAGTCACCTTAACAAAGTAGTGAGTTTAACCCAAACCTTGAAGTTTCCATAACCTGAGGAAAGTTGTGTTTGTGCCTAAACCTAACCAAACCTTAACCGTAAAACTGTTTGTTTTGTGCTTATGCTGTGTCATTTTGGAGGTTAGTTACAAGACAACGTGTTTTGTTGATTATTTGGAAGACTTATATTTTGTCTTTATGTGTTACCTGTTCAGCACCTGTGAGCAATTTTTATGTTGCACTTTAAAGCAGCTATAATTGCTTTTTTCATAATAACAATGTATGAGCTGACAGTACAGCAATGTGTTGGCCGTTGCTCATATTGATGAACCTACAGAAAATTATCAGCGACTCTGCAGCTCCCCTAAGCTTTACAGAGCTTTATAGCGAGTTTCAGCTCATTGTTTAGCTATCCAGCTGCAACTTTACTGTTTTGGTTCACTCAGTGCCACTGCAGTGCTGTTTTTGGCTGCAGCAGGCAGCTGTTTTCAGAGAAAAAGCTCTAAAAAGCCACTGTACACTACCTGTTCAGCAGCAAACGGCAAACAGACACAGTTAGCTGTAGACTAGCTGGTGAAGATAGTGGAGCATTTAGCAGCTAAAGAGCCAGATATTTCCCTCAGGAGTTGGTAGACAGCAGGCAAAGGCAAAGCTAAAAGAGAGCAAATACTGGACTTATATTCACCAGGTGGACAGAAACACGACTCCAAATGAATGATAATGTTTCTCTTTAACTGCTGGATGTTCAACATCTCAACTTAAAAGGGAATGATATGTCGTGCTGTGTTCACAACTTGTTTCCACTGAAAACAAGAGGCCAAAAAAATTCAGTTAATGCAGAGTTGTTATTTTTTGTAAGTAAACTCACAGCAACCTGCAGAGCTGTAAACATCTCACCAGGTGTCCACGTTCTTAATCTTGCCCGCAAAGCTCTGATTGGTTCAGTTGTTTCTCCAGTCAGCTGTCAATGAGCACAACACCAGAACTATTTAAATCGGTGAAAACAGTTAGAGGTGCGGGCATCGATTTAAAGGTCTGGAACCACACAAGCGTTAATTGTGACTATTCTATCCAGGTTCAGTGATTTCCAAAAGATTTCTCCAGGTGCTCCACTTCCCTCCCCCGTAGTGTAAAGACATGCATGTTGGGTTTAATTTGTGACTCTTAATTGTCTGTTGGTGCGAATGTGAGCATGAATGGTTGTCTGTCTATATGTTTGCCTCTCATGTAGCATTACTTTCAAGTCACAGAGCTGAGCATCTCAAACTCAGAAGGTCATTTAACAACATTTAGTGCTCGTTTGTAAGTTTTTCTTTCAACCATCTGTATGAAAAAATACTGAAATGAAAGATATTTAACACATTTCACAAGTTACGACTCTATTTCCGAATCCAAATAAGATGGTAGCCGCAAAGTACATGACCTTCCTCCTGTTTTATTGGTTTATATTGATGTTTCTTCCTATAATTTCTGATTTTCATTCAAAATGACACATATTTTATTTTACTTGTATTGCCAGGATATAGTGCTTTCCATTCTGGCTATCCATTCCTTTTTTCTTTTTTTTTTAGAAAAACAGATACTTAGTTCTGTGACTCAAGTGTAATGTGAAATATCGCTGTTATAAATGAGATTCTCTCGTTAGTGTCTCTGTATGTTTGGAAGTCAGTGTTAATTTAACAGGCTGTTCCACCAGTCATGAAACTCAATTGATGTTTAAATTAACATGTCAACTTCCAATCATATGTTTCATTATCATCTCATGTATGTAATGATCTCTCCATTTTACAAACGACACATTGCACATGAATGTCATTTCATTATCATGTGTGGGGGGAAAAACACATGTACATGTATTATTAGACACATTATTTTTACATATGAAGAAGATGATTAGGAAAACTTGATAGATAGAAGTGGGCAGAGATGGGTGGAGTAGAGAGGATCGGGGGGAGAGATGCATAGAAAAATAAAAGATGGAGATGGAAGTTATTTGGAGAGATGGAGGAATAAACAATCTTATCTAGACAGGAACTGAGAAACAGATGCAGAGGGATGGATAACGACAGTGATTCAGACAGAGGAAGAGAGAGCGATGGTAGGATGGGGAGGGAAGAAGGATGAAGGGAGGGTGCGTCAGAGAAGAGAGGAATGACAGGAAACAGCTGAAAAGAGTTTAAGGAGAAAGACAAACTCATATTGGAAAAGAGGGATGACAGGAGGGTACAGGCAAAAAAAAAAAAGATAAGTGGAGGGATAGAGAAAGGGAGCGATGCAATTGAAATGAGAAGCACTTTCAGTTAAGGAGAGAGTGATGAAAGGGACGGAGGAGAGGGCGACAGAGATGGAGGAGTGCCTGTAGTCTGAAAAAGAGCTGCTTTGCAATTTTCTCACGCTGAGCCGGCCTGACTGAACAAATTAAATCTCTTCTCACAGCACTAGTGTTCCTAAGAGACTCAGCATCACACTGCACCTAAAGTCTACTGCAAAATTAAATAAAGATCATCTTATAAAAGTAGACGTTTTAGTGTTTCATCCACAATGTCAGAACTTATCTTATTGATTATTTACTATTATCTATATATTTTCACAAATCTGTCCTTAAAGGTATAATGTGTAATTATTCCGCATTAAAATGTCTAAAAACAACTAGACCTATGTTATATATGTTGTTGAGTTGTGTACTTACATTATCCCAAATGTTTCCAACAATTTTCAAACTCAGAGAAATCTGTAATTTAATCAAAGTAACGGACCGTTTCATTTGGTCGCCTGTCAATGGCGTCATACCTCCTCTACCAAAGAGTAAACACGCACAAGATTCATACGGCGGCGCTGTGTTTGTCCGCTACAATGGCGTCTACCAAAGAGTAACTTACACACATACAAGATAATACATCGGCGTTGTGGTTGTTCCACACAAACTGTTATAAATTGACTTTTATTCAGTTTTAAGCCACATTTTCATGATAAATTTAGGTGGTTTTTAACTATATCTTTTAGCTGGAAGAAGGATTTTAGTCATTGGACGTCTGGATCTTAAGTTATCAGAGAAATAAACTGGGCAAACGTTAGCAGCAGCTCGGCTAACAGCCCCTCCAGGAAGTCCGGTGCTCGGCGGACATCATCGGAGAAACATTGATTTTTTTTAGGTGAAACAGCTTTATTCTTACAGATTTTAATCTGCGTGTACGTTTGTTTTTGGAGAGGAGGAGACCCCTCGAGGCTGAAATTACATATTGCGCGTTTAAACAATAATCAGGAGCCCAAATGAACATTGAAACATGTTTTTTCTTGCTGTAATCATTCCTCCTGTTCATATTGACCATTAGAAGATCCCTTTATAATACATACAAATGGAAGCGATGGGGGACAAATGTAGCATTAACATATAAAGTACATATAGATGATGTACTGTATCAAGAGCCATATGTTGTGAAGTTATTAACTATATCTACAATGATAGATGAAGGTCCCTGGGTTCACTATGAGCTTTCTGGTTTCAATATGAGCATAAAGTGTTGCAGAGGGGATTAAATGAATAAAGCAATAAACAAAACCAGTCTTGTTTTTGCCTATATACTCCCCATGGAACCCACTCGAAAATGATTTTTTTTGTCCATAGAATTTCTGATATTACTGAGCCTGGTGAAGACAGGAGCAGCCACAGTGGATGTCGAGTTTATTATAATTTTCTAGCGGCAATGATAACATGAATTTTATAAGTTGAACATGGTGACATCTGTAAGAACAAGCGGTCACGGTGAAGTGGTCACGAAATATGAGTAGTCAGATGATCAGACGGGTTGGAAACAAACCAACAATTTATTTTTGAGGTGTAAAGTGAGCCTACTTGAAATGTCACTAATAACTCACTGCATGCAAACTACAGCAGGTACAGCTGATCAAAGTCGTAGCTGTGATGGATGTCGGCTCTTTTACCGCTCCTGTTTCTTCAGCCTGAGTTCCTCCACCTTATTCTTGAAGAGCAGGACAGATATGTTGGAAGTAATTCATCCATTAACCTTTCACTCCTTCCACGAATTGCCATCACCAGAAACAGAAAAAAAGCTTTTTCTCAGATTGTTCCAGAAAATCACACCCACTCTCTTCCTCCTGTTTAGTACCGTAAAGCCCTCCAGCAGGTATCCCTCCAAATCTGACAGAAGCTCACGGGGGGCTAATTTGTCCACATGCTAATGTATCTCTCAGTGAGGTGAGAAGTGGAAATAATTAGGAGAGATGGATGGAAAATGAAGTGACCAAAATTACATTTGTAGTTTGTTTTGTTTTTTTCAGGCTTGACTGAGCTGATTCTTCTCTGAAAAGTCAGTTTCATGTTTTACAGTATGTCTTCAGGGGAACATGTGAGACTCTTTGAAAAGAATTACTGAATTACATTCATCTGACACCCACGTGTTGTCTACTTCGTCCCGATATTCTCTCAGATGTGTTGGCGAAAAGGCAAAAACAATTTCAAAGAAAAAAGATGCCAACCGACCTGAATAGATGCTCCAAAAAAAAGCTTTATTGAGAATAACACAGTTTTTCGGAGGTTTTCATCAGGTCTACTCAGCATGTGACGACAGACACAGACTATACCTATTTCAACCAAGGTGTAAAATCCCAAGTCAATGACAGTATTCCTAGATAGCAAAATTGCTGTGGCCCAGATCCGGCCCACATACTGTGTGGAATGATGGCAGTCGGGCAGTCCGCTCCTGTTTCCCAGATCTGGGCCACAAGCAAGCCGTATGTCAACCAGAACTGACCCACATCCAGAGTATACACACACCTGAGAGCACCGCATCTTTGCCAAAAAAGGCACACATTTGATTTGGGATATTTGGGCCATGTTTTTGCACTATTTTACATCTGGGCCAGAAGAAGAAGGCCAGCAGTGCTGCATCATTGCCTGAAGTGGTCCACTACCGTATGCTATCTGGGTTGTCAGTCACATCAAATACTTCAGTCACTGAAAGCAAGCTCAACCTTTATATTGTGAAAATGTTTCACCTTGAATGCGACTGAAATTCTGTGAGGTTTAAAATATTTTCACTCAAGTGACAAATGTGTGAATTCCAGATGTTGTTCCTTATTGCCGGAACATCTTCCGTGCTCTCATTCCCACCGCGTGAAGACTCCTCAATTACCCATTGACATTTCAGTGTTGGGTTTTGAATTCTCCTGATAATTTCCTACTGAATTTATCCCATATCTCCATTACATCTCTCCCCTTTTACTTCCTCACATTTAGCTCCGTATCCTGCACTCTATGCTGTTATGAGGACATTCGCAGACTTCCTGTTCTGTTCTGTTCTGTTCTGTTCTGTTCTGTTCTGTTCTGTATGCCGCGCGGCAGTCGAGTGGAGTCGAGGCACAGTTTGAATATTTCAGCACAGTAAATAAAAGACTGTGTCTCTTTCCGCTGTTATTTGCAATCGACCTTCCTCCAGTCACCCGGCATCAACTCAGAGGGACTTTTTAGAGGGTGTGTACATGTGGGAGTCCACACGCACACACAGGCGTGAATGCGTGTGTGTGTGTGTGCCTTCCTTTTGCATATGTCATTCCCGCTTGTGTGTGTGTGTGTATGTGTGTGTGTGTGTGTGTGTGTGTGTGTTCTTTTTCTCCTTGTATGTATGAATTTATTCAGCACTCAGCACTGAGCTGAACGTACAAAGCGAACGGAGAGGAAATCAATATCAATGTAAATGTATTCCTTTATTGCTTTGGTTGGAAAGTTGGTTTAGTCTCATTTTCATGCAAAAAAAAAAAAAAAAAAAAACATCTATGAAATTTATGAAGTGAGACAGACAGCCACGCAGAGCATAATTTGTGTTGTTTAATGTTCTGCTTAGATTGTAATCATGAGAGTGCAGTGAGCTTAATTGATGATATAAGCACTGTTTACTTTCACTTTCCCAGGACAACTTACTCAGCAAGAAAAGAAAAACTCCTTCAGTTTACCCCCCCCCCCCCCCCCCCCCCCCTCCTCCTCCTCCTCCTTCCTCTCTTGCTCTCTCTGCTGCTGCTGTCACTCCCTGCTCTGCCTCTCCTCTCTCATGAAGCTTTTATTATAATACGTTTTGTTCATCTTTCATAAAGGAAGGATTTTTGTGTCGTTATAAGATATAAACAAGACTATGATGTGAATTCCTGGATATTAAATGTTTATTGGCAATTTTCTGTAGCGTACTGAAGTAGCATATCACATGACATGGTTAAGCTACGTTTGAGTCAAAAAAAAAAGGTCATAAATGTAGTTGTAAGAACGATACTTTCCGCTCGTATCTTTGGCTGTTTGATTTGACTGAGAACTTAATTGATTTTAATTATCTGCTAACTAATTATCTGTTAACCCCCTCTGCTTTCATCTGTTTCTATCCGCAGATGTCTGTAAACATATGGTCTCATCCATATGTTTACGTAGGGTTAGCATGCAAGGCTAAAAGTCAGCTGTTATATCCGTGCTGTGACATCTTCCAGAGCTTACAAACACCGTAAACACACCTGTCACCCGCCCAGCATGGTGCTGTTAAATGAGAAAAACCATGGCTACACCTTATTTTTATACAGTCTATGGGCTACATACAGCACGGTGCAGCTATGCTAACGATGCTAGCCATTGTGTAGGCAGGGGGAAAAAAATGGATCTGTCACATCTCTTGTATCTGCAGGTTGGTTGTCCTGATTTATTTTGAAAGAGCAATGGCCAATGAGGAAACTCCAATACTGGGCCAGCCAGCCTATGGTGTAACTTCATCACTCAGTCAGTCAGTCAGTGAGGAACAGTCGGGGGTTATATTGGCTGTGTCTGCAGCCAATGTCACATATTCTGCAGCTTTTATCTCTTATACTGTTGCTGTGAAGAATCATTTTCATCCATGGAGTTAGTGTATGTGACAGTTTTAAAGGGGGAAAAATGAATCTACAAATCAAATCAAGGAGCGATGACTTGGATGAAGCATTCAGTTTTTACTCTCCTCTGAAGGATTGAGAGTTATGTGCAACAAGCTGCGTGAACTGACCTCTGCTTCCGTTTCTCTTTTCTCTGTTGCAGCAGGAGAGTAACCATGGATGTCGTCTCCTCGCTGGTCCGCCCTCTCCTTCTCCTCCTCGTCTTCGTCCTCCTGTCCTCCCTCCCCTCCTGTTCTCCCTCCATGCTGTGTCCAAAGCGGTGCACCTGCCAGAACCTGCTGCCGTCCTACACGGTGCTGTGTGCCAAGACGGGTCTCCTCTTCGTCCCGCCCAACATTGACCGCCAGACGGCCGAGCTCAGGCTGATGGACAACTTCATCACGACGCTGAGGCACCGCGACTTCGCCAACATGTCCAGCCTGGTCAGAGCTCATTTTCCTATAAATCTCATCTTTTTTTTGTGTTTTTTTTTTACCTTGCAGACATTCATGTTCACTTTGATTTGAACAACCAGTAGTTTCTGCCAAGCATTTTGATAAGAGTGTGATCCAACTGTGCTGTTGTTTTGCTTGATTTATTGCTGTTTTGCCGTTTTGTTTTTGTTTGGGTTGCCAGCAAGCTAGTCAACAAACACATTTGTTTTTGTGTGTTGTTCTGAGTTGTGTCATTCTATTTCAACAGGGTTGTTTTAAAGCTGTTGTCTCAAAGCCCTAAAGACCATATTAAATATATCTATTCTGATATATCTATTCTTGCAGTTATCTCCACCTGCAGTAAAATGCCGGTGTAAGCAGCAGGTATACATCATTTATCTAAAGACTATCAAAAGGCATTCTGTGAAATAGTAGTGGGACATCTGTCGCTGAAGCATAAGGACGTGAGGAAGGCTGAGCAACGAAAAGAGTAAATTCCATCACTTGTAGGGTTGTAACGGTACACAAAATCCACTGAAACAGTTTAGTTGTGCTGCAGTGGAAAAAGTTAAACAAGCTTTCTGTTTCCTGCGAGGAGTCAGGACGCCTGCTGACAGCTGTTTTATGCTGATTTATAGTCTAACTGTATATAAAGTAGTGTAAACTAGCTCCACCTCCAGCAGCTACAACAGTAACATGCTGCTCTAACACTGATGCTCCAGTATAATAATCTAATGATGTCATATATAATAATATATCAGTCAGAGGGACCAAACCACTACTTTTACTTCCATATTTTTTAACTACATTTTTCTTTCGCAGAACTGGTTCTTATGACGTGCTGTCTGACCACGTCAGAAATTAAATGTTTTTATTGTTTTTGTGAACGGCTTCACTCAATGGCGGAGTGAAAAGCCAACCATCACAGGGCAGGGTGACGGAGAGACGTGGTATCATTTTACTAGAGATATTTTAATAATAGTGTTGCACTCAGTCAGTGTTATGAGTCTCTCGTTTGTCATTTTGACAGTAGCGACACTACAGGGAAACCAGGATAAACAGGCTAGCTCGGCTAAGCCAGCTAGCATACATCTGTAAGCATGCTATAGCTAAGTGGTGCACTGCCAAAACAATCCGGATGGAACTTGAGCTCTAGAATTATTGTTCCACATGTTGGACTAAGTGGATTATTAAACTGTTTTCATAGTAATTAGTAAGTTTAGGTCGTAGAGCGTATTCCCTAATCACAATAAATTGAATATCTCAGATGAGGATATCAGTGAGCTAATTCTGATGGACCTCAAAATCTAAAGCACAATCTGGACACTGCTTAGGAGCCCAGGCCACGGTCCAGTGAAGGACTGTTCCTATTGGTTTGGTTCCATTTAACCGTTCACAAGTACTGCAATGCGGCTTGAGTTACTAAGACTACTACACTACCTCCTGACTATCAGTTAGGTTGTTTGGTTTTGTCAAGGATTTATGCATATGTAGTAGCGCACTGGGAGAGCGAGAACGAGTACCAACTTCCAGTGTCTCTAATCACCAGATAAGATAATAACAATAACACAGTAAATTATTATTATCAGTGTGTGTTAAAGAGGTCTCTTCTCCTCCTAGAAGTATGTTAGTATCTGACAGGTACACCTCTCGTTCGAGGCAATACCCCTTCTGTCCTAACCCATCTAATGTTGGGGCTTCTCTTGAGAGTAGCACTATTAATACATTACAGAATAGTTAATATGCAAGGGGCCTTATCGAAATATAATTAAAGAAACCTTGGATGAGTAGAGTTTAGCAGCCCAAAAGATGAGAGGAGGTTTCTGTCTTTCAGAAGATCAAGATGATCTACTTGGATTTATTCAGCAAAAAAGCAAAAGTACAAAAATACAAAAAAAATAGGAGGAAAAATATCAAAAATCCACCGAAGAGCTCCGCTGGAAACTCAAAACCTGTCTTCCATCTCCGTCGAACCACAAGATACACGTCCTTTAATACTCCGGGACAATTGTCCTATCAGCTATCTGCACATATCATGCGTATATTGTTTAAAAGCATTTCATTGGTTCACGCATACATTCAAAGATATATATAAGAAGCTAATATGAGAAAGAAATTCAACAAGTCATCTTTACAATAGTGGCTATGCACGTAAAGCTCTTCTCGTTCAGTTTATTAAGACAGACATACACTGACCCCCTGAAAGCCCTGAATCCATCAGTCCAATGATTGATAAGTCGAACACAGTTCAGGGTATCTCCATGATGAATTATCAATGTCAGAAAAATACATACAAAGATACAAAGGTATTTTACAGTAGTCTCTTAACTGCTAAGTCCAGAGAGTCTTAATATATTATAGCCTGGAGCCGTCTCTGTAAGATCTCTGTAAGAAGAGAGTCAGAGAGCAGCGTTCACCAGACAATAACTCCATAACACCGCCTGCAATTAAGAGAGATGGATGCAGCCTCTCACAAGACAGTACGCTCATATCCTGGAATAACATCTCCTTGTTCTCGGCGCTGCTCAGACACCCTTTTTTCTCTCCTGGACAGAATGCACACAAAGGCTCCTGCCACTCTCACCTTACAATGGTAAATGTAAATGTGAAATGTGAAGAAATTGAAACCAACACTGTGAGGAGAATTTTCGTGTTTATTCCACACTGAATGCAGAAAATATGAGGAACATCTTCTCCTTCAAACACAAATCTTACGGATTTCACCAATTAATTCCACTGCAATCATGGAACGGAGGCGCACGCAGCACAAAAAAAAAGAGAAATACCAACATTGTGGTGTTTAAACGTCAAATAGAGACTACCCGCCACAGCTGGAGACTTCCTCTGCGTTTGAAAAAATAAGTTTCCTCTCCAGTGTGATCACAACAGCACAGATGATGTTTGCTCACACACACACACACACACACACAAGGCAGCGTGGGAAATGAGGTTTTAATCATTTGGCGGTGAGCGTGACAGAGGGCCACAGATGTCTCCGATGATCACGGTGCATCTCCAAAAACAGGTTTAACAAATGTGTGGGTGTTGATTGAACTTTGCTGGGTGTTAATAGAATATATTTTTTTGCATCTTCACACTTATTGGAATTCCTGGTACAGTCGAAGTATTTAACAGCCTACAAACTCCTGCTCTCGGCGATGTGTTTTCTAATAGCATTATTTATTAATGAACCCCATATTTTTTACCAATTTGTCTGTAAGCCCATGCCTCATCTGACCCACAGTACTCTAGTATTAATTACTAATTTTATTATTAATGAAGGGTGATGGGGTGGCTTGGTGTTTAAAGGCCATCCTGTAACCTGACTGCCGGTCTAATCCCCACAGCCCTGAGTGTCCAACCTGCTGAACCGTCCTTAAGTGAAACATTGAATCTCTATTATCTCAAGGGTGGTGACTCATCAGCTAACCCTGACCTTTGAACTCCCTGCACAGGAGGACAGAAAGAGTGTCACTCTAAAACATGGTACACCATTTGACAGAAGTGAAACCTTACTAAATTATTGCTGGCATGAAATTAAATCGTGGAGCTTTAAAAAGAATAGAAATTGGATAACTTAGTTGACAAATGTTTTTTTAAATGTTTCTCCGCATGTCCAGATACATCTGACCCTGAGCAGAAACACCATCAGTCAGATCCGGCCCTACGCCTTCGCTGACCTCCAGGATCTCCACGCTCTCCACCTGGACGCCAACCGCCTCACCACCCTGGACGACTCCCATTTCCAGGGTCTGGTTAACCTGCGGCATCTCATCCTGGCCAACAACCAGCTGCATAGCATATCAGAGGGAGCCTTTCAGGTATGAATACTATACCTGAATCCTTTCTATGAGCTTGACTTGAGTAACATGCAATATCACTGCATGTTTTGCAGTGATATTGCATGTTACTCAAGTCACTTTTACTGCACTTATACTGTATTTATTTAAGAACTACACACTTTATTAGGGACTGAGCCCAAAAGGGCGAGGACCCTATTGTTTTTCGTGTTTGTTTGTTTCTTTCTTTCTTTTTCTTTCTTTATTATTATGCCACTTAAACCCTAAATTTGACTCCCTAAACATGCTCAAAAACTCACCAAATTTGGCACGCACATCAGGTCTGGTGAAAAATTTGATAAAATGTAAAAATGAATCCCCAAAGTGCCAAAATGTGCTCTCTAGCACCACCTATGTAACTAAAATGGCCACCACAGCTCATAGGAATGTCGTAGAGAGATCAAACCAAAACTCAATTATTTGTCTCATCAAGACCTACAAATCATATACTGACACTCCTGACCTAAATTCAACAGGAAGTCCACAATTAGCCTTTCAAAATAAGACTTTACCCCAATTTTGGCCCCCAAACAAACACTAAACAAAACTGCAGTTCCTGGAATGGCCATTTGAGGCTCTAAAAGCGAGTCAATCCCCATAGACCCTAATGTTAAACTGCCCAACTTAACAGCAGAAATAAACATGTTTACAGCTTATGTAGATATAAAAGGCTCATTCTAAGGTAAAGAAAACACAACAATCCTTATTTTCAGATGATTATATACTAATTAAAACATACTTATGAATATTATATTCCATTTCTGCCAATAGATCCAACTAAATCTTACACACTGGTCCTTTAAATAAACTTTTCTTACATATGCGTGTCACAGCAAACACATTCCAGCATGTGAATAGCTATTACGCAGCTTTTACTGCAGATCTTTTGTAAATTTCATGAAAAGTTACTACTGCTACAGCTAAAAGAAATACTAATACTATTACTACTGTCCCACTACTACTACTTCTACTGCAATTACTACAATAGCTACAGTCATACTTGTGCTACCACTACTTGCTAACTTACTACTAACCAACTTATCAATACCCCATTCAAACTGACACAGTCTATCTGAATGGGTCGACGAGTGTGTATGAATATCAGGCAAGTAGTCAGATATACTTAAGTAAATGTAGAAATGCAACAATAGAAAAATACTGGATTGCCACTAAAAGTTCTGCATTATTTTGCTAACTAAAGTATTTTGTGCAAAATGTACTGAAAAAAACCAAAGTACTCATCAGAATGACCTCTCAGATTGTAACACTGTCATCTATGTTGGATTCATAATATTGATGCATTGACATGTAAGCAGCATTTAATGTAGTTGAGCTAATTTTAGGTTCTTTATATAATGGTGAGATGCTTAATCCATAATAATACTTTATATCTTATAATTCCATCCCTATCTTGTGTAGCAGAGTGAAAAAGTACAAAATGGAAATTCTCAAGTAGTACAAGTACCTCAAAACTGAAGTAATATACTTGAATAAATGTACAGACGAAAGTAACTGGCTGGGCGTTCGGTTTTTATGGGCGAGACTGGTCCCCCGGGGGCCGTTACTGGTCGGTACTGTAGAGATAAACTAAGGCAGTATTTTGTAGAATTTAATCAACCTTCAAAAATCAATAAATCCACTCATTCATTCCTCCACTCATTTAAATCGAAGCTACTTAATGGCCGTGAAACAATGAGGCATCAAAAATGACCCATTAAAGTTCATTAACATCTTTATTATTTGAGTTATTTGATACATGAATGCAAATTTTGACCCTTGGGGGCTGCCATATATAAGTCTAGGAGGAAAAACAGAGTAGTTTTTGATCATGGAGACTGAAGTTTCTCTTTCTCTCATTTTTCATTACTATTTACTTACAATTGGACCACACTATTTAGAAAATTACCCAATTACCCCCTGCCTTCATCAATTGTAAATCATACTTTCAATTGTAAATCTTATCTTTGTGGTGCTACATATTGAGTTTTGGCTTACCAATAAGTAACAAGAATTTAGTATTTTATATTATAATGAACTAATTGCCCTCAAAAAGGACCAAAACAATTCTCTAAAATATTCTTATCCTGCCGCTACCCACTCCACTCAGTTTCTCTATGCTACAATAACAAAGTCATAACTATTTTAAACCCCCAACAAATGTAGATCTGTGCTGCCAACAAACCTCATGATTCATCAGCCAAGCATTCAACAGACTGCATTTGCCAAGAATCTCAGTCCCGAAAAAGTTATTGCAAAGTCATTTAAAGCTCCTCAGACTGGCTGTGGTGGTGCTGAGGGTCAAGTGCTTTGTGACATTTCTGGTTCCGACTCTGAGGTCCAACAGAACCAGCCAGCCCTGCCTGCCTGCCTCCACTGCTGGGCCGGAGAGCTTTTTAATAACCTGTCCCTCAAAAATAAACTGTTTTCCCCCTCTTCGTTAAATTACATTGTCCTTTCTCTGCTCATTAAAAGTCCAGCACTGAAATATCAAAGAGTCCCCTCAGGATCTCGGCTCTCAGACCTCTGCAGGACTTTGATGAAGAAATCAGAGAGATGTGAACCCTGAACTCACTAATGGACCGGACCTTCTGAACTTCAGCCTGAGCTTAACTCTTCATCTCTTGCACACTGTGTCATGCTCCATTTCACCCTGTCTCTCCATCTCCTCATGTCTCCCAGCTAAAATACACTAATTTTATTGTCAAAGAATAAGTAGTATTTCTCCTAATATATTATCAATATAATTAAGATTAAACAAAAAAGAGAACATCTAAATGAAAGGTAGAATTCCACAGTCAACTCAGTTTAGTCCAAGTTAATTAATATATATATAAATATGTACAGTACGGTGCAAAAGTTTTAGGCACCCTAGATGTTTAGATTCTTATCCATTATGCAATACCATCAGGGAGGTGTCTGATCAGTCCCAAATTTATTCATGACATGACAATGACCCCGAGCATACAGCTAGAGACATAAAGAACTATTTTCAGCAACAAGAAGAATGATGAGTCCTGCAGCAGATGGTTTGGCCCCCCACAGAGACCTGATCTCAACATCATGGAGTCAATCTGGGATTACATGAAGAAGCACCTGAGACGGCCTAAATAATAAATCCACAGAAGAACATTCTTTCTCCAGGATGGTTACAACAACCTACCTGCAAGTTACCATGAAAAACTGTGTTAAAGTGAACCGAGGAGAACTGCTGCTGTTTTTAAAGACAAAGCTGCTCACAGCAACATATTGATTTCATTTAGGTTTCTGCTGTTTACTCAACTTTGTAAGATATTAATTGATAAATTAGAACAATTCATAGCAATATTTTTGTAAGCACTTTACTTTTAGTGCCTAAAACTTTTGCACAGTACTGTATATTTGCAGAGAGGAGCTCTCATTCAGTCACTTGACAGGATACATTTTCCACTTTATGACAAATATTACCAATGATAATACAAGATAAATTTGACAAACTCATTTTACCTGAATGCCAAAAATACAACTGAACACACTTTTTAACAGTTTTTTTCATTTCATAGACCAAACAACATATGGTTTAATCGAAAAAAAAATTGTATTATTAATAGATAAATTGCAGCCTTATAACTATTTGGTTATTGGGTAAGATCTTGGTCATGGTGAAAGGAAACTAGTATATGTTTATGATTTTATGACAAGCAACTTCTGTACAGATTGCAAAGCACATTGAGGCAAATTTTGTGATTTGTGACCGTCCAGTGTCCCTGGGAATTACGTTCATTTTGGACGAGTCAGCACTTCACAGTTTATATCTGATGTCAACATTTAGTGTCGGTGCAGGAAGTAGTTGTGTTTATTTAGTGAGTTGTAAAGTAAGGGTGTGGAGTTTAGGGTGGTGGATGGGCGTGTAGCACATCTGACTTTTATGTAGGAGACCAGAATTTGGTTACAGACCTGCAATTTTTTTTACAATAACAACAATCTTTCCCTGACTTTAAACATGCCACAATTGCCATGTTCAGATATTGTAGAAACAAATAAAATAAGTCAATATGTTGGCATTGAATGTTAAAAAATGTTGTCAGTGAAGTGCAGTTTTGCAGAATTCATCCATTATTAGCGTTCCTGTTTGGTGATAGGAGTGGTGCGTGTGTGCTTGTGTGACAGCTCAGATTTTAAAAATAGGAACTCCAAATCTTTCTGGGTTAGGGTTTTTTTTTTTTCTCTCCTCTCATCTCTGTACAGCAATGGCGTCATACAGCTTCACAAACAGAAATGTCTTTAGATGAAACGACTTGTCTTAACCTCAGTTTATAGTGACTTTCATTTCACTGACTTTGTTTGCACCATCTCTAAATTTTGCTTCACATTCAGTCACCTTTAGGGAAGAAGATGGGATGAATGAGTGTGTCTTCTCACCAAAGGAGACCATAGCTGTGTCTCAAATCACATACTTCTGTTAGTACACTTTCATGTAATACACTGTGTACACTATGTACTTACTGGCGTAGTGTGCAAAATTTCTACAGGGTAGTGTTGTCTCAAATCAAACACGGCCATTGTGCACTTACTGGAAATGACGATCGCAAATTAGCATTAGCTAGTGCTAGCATTCGCATTATCGTTCATGCTACCAAATCATTACAGACTGCTAAATTAACCTAAAAAAACATACTGATGGCTTATATTCGACAACAGTATAGTGGTGTTTAGTGCTAAAAAAACACATGTATAACTTACATTTGTATAATGTGGTGATGTTCACCGTAGTTACAATGTACCCAACCACCATTTCCAGTTTGAAAAGTGGTCCCTCCCCTTCCTCTACGTAGCCAAGATGGCTTGAGGGTGAGAAGCGTCCATAGTTCCAACTTTTTGACCGTTTTGAGTGCACCATCCGGGTACTCACAGTGCACTGCATTTTTCCATACTTCTCAGTGTGAACGCACTTATGCACTCAAAATGTTAAGTGTAAGTACAGAAGTATGCGATTTCCTACCAACACTGAACATTGGTTTCTTTTAACCACAATCTTTTTCTAACCTTAACCAAATAGCTTTAGCTCTCTGAACTTAATCAAACCTTAATCTTGAGAGTGGCAGATGAGAAAACATTATTCTATTGGCAGCAGACTCCATCCTGACACTGAACATCTACATGAGTGATTTTCAGAAGTTTTAACAAACAACCAGTGTTGTCATTTTTCTTGAGAAGACAATCTTGAATTTCAGGCCAGTTATTCTGCCAACAGAGCTCTCTGAACTTCTATTCCCGACTCTTAAAGTTTCTTTTGCCAGTAAGAAAGGAGACTCTTTTTGTTCAGTAAGCAATAAAGCCCAGATTACTGTAATGAGAAATGAGTTATTGTGACATTCAACAGTGTCCTGATTGTGCGAATTATGAGAGCAATTACAGCAATGACAACAACATTTTGGCAGATCAACAGGCGGCTCTTATCTCTCTCCGTCCTTTTGCTCTCTCTTTCTCTCTCTCTCTCTTTGTGTTTTTGCTCATTGTAATGTGTGCTAACTTGTGGCATTTGAACGGTGTACTGATTATGAGAATTGTATGGTGGCAATTAGAGAAAACAACAACCTTTGAATGTACAGCATTAACCGGAGTAATTGATCTCCATTTCTTTCTCTGTTGGTCCCAGTCATCCTTTCTTTCTCCTCCCTTTTCCTTTCCGACCTTTATCTCTCCATCCAAACCTG
Organism: Thunnus thynnus; assembly: GCF_963924715.1. Lineage (NCBI taxonomy): Eukaryota > Metazoa > Chordata > Actinopteri > Scombriformes > Scombridae > Thunnus > Thunnus thynnus. The sequence goes on from NC_089523.1 coordinate 31,756,291, forward strand.
AATATATTGTTTCCTCTCGTTAAACTTTTTTTTCCACCGCATGGATGCATGAACCCCTCATGAACCATCCATCCCCTCTTCTATTTTTTTTTTAGCCTTTTTTAGCCTAACTTTGGAGCATTATTTAGCCTTCCCGACAAGCTAGCATGACATGGTTGGTATCAATGGATGCCTTAGTCAACTAGTTTCATATGATACCAGTATCTTCATTAACTGGGCCCGCTACAGCCTCTGAAAGACAGTAATGTCTCTGAGGGTTAACCATTTACTATGCTCACTATCTCTGTCTCTCCATGCAGGACTTCCTGGAAACGTTGGAGGACTTGGATCTGAGCTACAATAACCTGGTGGACATCCCCTGGGAGACCATCGCCCTGCTGGTCAGCGTCAACACCCTCAGTCTCGACCACAACCTCATAGAGAGCGTCCCCGAGGGAATCTTCTCCAATCTACATAAACTGGCCAGGTCAGGATCACATGATTACAGTGTGCAGCATCAGCTGCCAGCACAGGTTTCATGAAAAGGGAGAGTTGGGGGGGGGACTCACCAAGCATAAACTTTGGCTTAACTGGAAATCCTAAGAGATGTGTTTGCAGTTTGTTTTTGTTTTTCAGTGCACTGCCCACAAATGTTACAGAACACCTTTGGTACATTCTGGTCTTTTGGTAGAAATTATGTAATCATAATGTTGTTGCATCAAGTTCGGTCCCTATCTCACCAGAATGTTGGAGTGAACATTCAATACAGATATGTCAAGGTACAACAGATAACATCGCAGCTCTCAAAATGTCTACTTTGAAGGAACAAAGAGAAATAGCCTTATGTAGAGCTTCATGGATCTTTTAGCGCATTGTTTTGTTCTTACGGCACATTTACTGTACTATGCATTCTCAACCACTTTCACCAATCCCCAGTAGGAAACTTTTCCATCAGACAAGCTCTGATAAACTCATTGTACACTGCTTACCCAGCACCAAACAGCAGACAAAGTTAGAGACTAGCTGGAGAAGAGAGTAGAACATATAGCAGCTTAAGAGCCAGATATCTTTTCTCAAGAGCTGGTGGAGACCAAATTAGGGCTAGAATGAGAGCAAATATCATATTACATACCTCAAATTGACACAAACATGACTCTAACCGGGTGATAATGTTGATCTGTGTCTTCTGGTTGTGTAAATATGCAACTGTTTGCTAACATACATAAGACCAGGAGCAGCTGTGCATCTGTCAGCTTGTTCAGATGTTTTTTTTTTCTGAACTCTGGTGGCCAGTGGATCAATGCAGTTTTAAATTGAGGTTAAAATATTAAAATTACTTATCATTTTTGCTGACAATGAATACATAACTAAGATAGCACTTAACAACAGCCCTGTTCAATTGCACCGACACATGTTCATCAAGGTATTTTGAAAGTATTCTCAGCTAGTTGTTGAGAAAAATGTGCTTGAGAAAGACACCAAAGCCCCAAAAGGATATGTGATGAAATAACAACCAGTTACACACTTATATCAAACATGAGTATGATTATTATTTGAAGAATATATAAAATCCTGCAACTGAATCTGCACATGAACTCAGACAAAAAAGACTCATCAAAAGTCTTTGGTGCTTCTGTTTTGTGGGAGTACATTACTTTAAAGAGAAACATTGTTTTGACTGAAGCATCTGAATTCAAATAAATTATTTAATAAATTATTTTTTACTATATCAGTCCGCCTGATGAACTGATTTACATTTAATTGATTTAATAATCAATTAGACATTAAACTAAAGCTTTAGGCGGGATGCAGCTGAACTGAAATCAGAGTAAATCCCTTCTCACCAGGCCTGGCTTGAAGGAAAGTTTAGCTTTGGCAGCTCATTTTTACTTTGCAGGCAAATTCCTGTTCAGCAGTAGCTACACACTCACACAGCTGGGAGATGCCCAGTATGACCAGGTCTGTACTGCAGCTCCACTGGAGCAACTGGGGACTCAGCATCTTGGCCGGGGGCCACGTCAATAGTGGATGATGGTAAATGTTACAGCCCTCGCTGACTTCTAAACAGAATGGCAATTTGAAACAGTGACCTCAGACTGCTCCTCCACAGAGCAGATCTTTGCTCTGCTCGTCTGTTCAAAGATCTACTCGCAGAACGTCTGTGAGTGTTTACACACACATTCAGACGCAAAACACGGATAAATCTGAAGTTATTATTATTGGCTCAGACTCCTCAAACACACACATGAACCCTGGGTCCCCTATCCTCCTGTATCACTTCAAACTGCAGAACATATTAGTTTTGATAGCAAACCGAAAGTAGATCATCACATTACTTTGGTTGTACAGCATTGTGTTTAGGAATGAATATATCTTTTTCTAAAATGAAACCATTCTTACTAAAGATCTAAAATAAAAATTCAGACTCAGTTCAGTGCATCTTCCTGTGAATAATTGACTTCTCACCAAACCATGAAAATGAAAGTTCCTTTATGGCTTCCTTGCTTGCTACCAACACAATTTATGACTGATATTAAGATTTAAGGTCCTGACTGCTCGGGCCCACGTTTACATTAGTTCCCTCTGTTAATGGTAAATGGACTGCATTTATATAGCACCTTTCTAGTCTTCCAACCACTCCAAGTGCTTTTACACAACATGCCACATTCACCTGTTCACACACACACTCACACTGATGTCACAGGCTTCGGGAGCAATTGGGGGTTCAGTATTGTTGTGGATATTTTGAGCGATGGTCAGCACCTCAGTGGAGAAAAGCAGACATGAGCCTTTGATGTCTTAAAGCTGAAAATATTTATTGAAGCACTTGATCAAGGAGAAACTGAAATAGCGAACATCGAAGTCTTCTGCAACTCGGATGCTGTCTCTTTCCATTCTGCCCACTGAAGGTCTGACTCTTAGTCTTTAACCTCAACAGATCAGCGTACAATATGAAAAATTAGTCTAATTGGTTCATTAGTTTCTAAACAAGGAACTGCATTTTACCCGTGTCAGTTCAGGTCACATTGCATGGAACTTCAGGTCACCATCAGCAAATTCTGGTTTGAATGTCTGATTGCGTCAATAGAATCTACGCATCCACCTATCTGTGTTGTCTAGGAATGCCCTCTCCGACCTTGGTAACCATGGCAATGCTGATTTACCCTTTATCAGAGAGGTTTCTGCTTTCCCCAAAACAGACAGAGAGGGTTCTGAAGTCTCAAGGAGAGGAGAGAATGTCTCCTTCCTGCTTAAGAATTACAGTGTGACCTCAAGGCCCAGGCTTGACCCAGTGTAACCCAATTTGTAACCCCTAAAGATGGAAAAATAGTGACACTTTGACATGCAGAGTGGAGGAGCTAGGGATTAAACCACCAATCTTCTAATTAGTGGACGCTCTACCTCTGAGCCACAGCTGCCCTCTGTCTGTACTAAACCATATTTAAAAACTCAGGATGACCCTGGCTTTGCAATAATGGCCACAAAACTTTAGAATGACCTCTCCGAGGAGATCAGCCTCGCAACTTAACTAACTTTTGAGTCCATACTTTTAATTTCCATACTTACAGTATAAGTCATGTGATAGCAAACTTCACCATCTCCATTACATACTCCATCGGCCAAGAAAGGACACAAGATGAGGCTGACACACCACCAGGTGCAAACAACAATGGACGAAAATGGACGAAAATGGACTAAAATGGACTAAAATGGACTAAAATGTGAAACCTGTTTAGGAATGCGACATAGCAACCACTGTTTAACCTTTGACACATCCTTAATTAATGAAGGAAACCTGTTTTTTTCTTTACTAATTTTGTATTATATTTTTACTGTTTTTTAATGGTGTCTGACCTGTAAAGCGCTTGATTAATAATTTAAAGATTATTCTCAGTATACAGGATGTGGCTGCATGTGTGCACTGAATAGTTTTACTCTGCTTGCACAAAATAATGTTTGAACCCCATTAACAGTAATCAATTTCAATTTACGTCCCAATGAACAACAGTCATTGATGTGTAAGAAGAAAAAACCTTACCATGGCTCGAGATAAATTCATGCATTTATTAAAAAGGCTGTAATGGGTTATTTTTGCCCTGGAGACACAGAACTTTACAGACCAGCTTTTGTAACTCTGTGCACAGGTGAGCACTCACTTACACACTGACACTTACACACACACACATACACACACACACACTCATAAATTAATACACCACAAGGCTGCTGCCCATGAAATAAAATAATTAAAATTTGCAAAGTGCAGCATGCTCGCTTGCTCTCAACAGCTATTAACTTCTTGTTAAGTCATCGTTGTTGTCGAATATTTCTGGAGGGACTTTGGGGGGGAAAATAGACTTCCCTGTGTTAGCTGTTGACGACAGCAAATGCTTGAATCCACTACATTATTACCAGTCATCGGGTCCAATGTTTTGGTGAGAAAAATTGCTGTTCAATTCCCAGAGATGGTGCAGAGGCTGTAAGAAAACACCCTGTAATATTTGTCCACCGTTGGATCCCATCATCAGTCTTATTTTCTGATGAAGTGTGATTTCCATCTAGTTCTGCTTTAATTAGATATTTTGCACACGTTGGTCAGAATGCCTTTGGGAAGGGCCAAGAACATCTACCATTCAACGGTTTGTTTTGAGTGTAGGAGGAGAGCAAATGTGTGCAATCAGCATAAAACAAACTTAGTTAAAGGCAGCTCCCTGTTCACAACACATTGCTTCTTCCTCAAAAGACTTTACTTTTTTTATGAAGAATTTCTTGGTCTTTGAGAGACTGGCTTCAAAATCTGACATGTAAAGTTGTAGTAATTCATTTCTTGGCCCCTGTGTGGCAGAAGAACAGACTCAGCATCTCTCGATTAAGTAAGTAAGTAAGTAAGTAAGTAAAGTTTATTTATATAGCACCTTTCACAAACACCAGTCACAAAGTGCTTCACAGTCAAAGAAATAAAATCAAATGCATCAAAATAAATAAAAGCAAAGACACCAGATAGAAATATACAGGGAGAGAGCAAATAAAATAGACAAATTCAGAGATAAAATAGCACAAACTATCCAAATGCCTGTCTGAACAGATGGGTTTTTAGCTGCTTTTTAAAAGAGTCAACAGTTTCCAAGGCCCTTAAGCTAGTTGGAAGACTGCCGACTGGAAAGCATGGTCACCCTGGGTCTTAATATGTGTACGAGGTACACTTAGAAAGCCCTGGATGGAGGATCTAAGAGCTCGGCTGGTGGTGTAGGGGTGGAGAAGGTCCGTAATGTACTGTGGATCTTGGCCATGTAGGGCTCTATAAGTGAGCACCAAAATTTTAAAATGAATTCTAAAATTTATTGGAAGCCAGTGCAGTGAGGTTAAAATAGGTGTAATATGTGACCATCTGATGGATCGTGTTAAAAGCCTAGCAGCAGCATTTTGGACAGTTTGTAAGCAGTGTATGGAAGAATTATTAAGAAAGGTAAAAAGAGACTTACAATAGTCCAATCGTGATGAAATAAAGGCATGTACCCTGTTAAGGTGCTAGCAAACAGCTGCCTTTTTATCCAGCAGATACAAAGGAGTATAATAATCCCATTGGAGTTGTGTCCACCTCATGAATCTAAGTCCAATACTCACTCTCCTTTTAGCTCTGGTTTGGTCTCCACCAACTCCTGAGAAAATGATCTGGCTCATAGCTGTTAGATGTTCCACTTTTTTAGTATCTAGCTTCATCTGTCTGCTGCTTGTTGCTGGGCAGGTGGTGTACAATGTTTTTTTTTTTCACAGTTTATTTGCTGAAAACGGCCTCGTGCTGATGCTGGAAAAGGTCCTGATGAGAGCTAAATGTATTGTAAAACCAAAACTATGAGCTAAAAGAGGCTAAAACACTCTGTAGAGCTGCAGAGTTGGTAATAATTTGTCACTTTCAGGAACCAATTTTCACATTGGAGTCAGTCATTGTGAATATAAGAAATATGTATTACTTTGAAACTGATGTTTGTGATTAACCACCACATTAAGGGATCATGTTTACCAAGTTGAGCTGAGGATCAAATTTTCTGCTGTGACTCTTCTGCCCTCAATCAAAATTACTTTGTAATTTCACTTTGGTTAATCAACCTTTTGATACTCTGTAACTGGTTTTCCCATCATGGTGAATAATCAACAGAAAATTCAGCCAAAATGGATGAAAAAGAGCCACCACTTGAACCCTCTGTCATAAAAACATATTATTTGTTGTGAGCAGTAAAATACTTCTCCAGTACACTAAATCATTTCATATGGAGTGAGCCAATCATCATGAACAGGTTTCTCACCCATCTTTGCATGCTTTTAACCAAAAAAGTGACTTAAGTACCAGCATTTGAATAAAGCTGTGGAAGGGGAAAAGCCCCCATTGCTTTTCAAAGAAGTCCTGTTAGTGTGGCTTTGACAAAAAAAAGTGTAATTGAAAGTAAAGAATAGATTGAATTAATCTACCTTTGTGTGATTGAATGTCACCATCACTACCTCGGCGGCAGCAAGAAAGAGTTAGAGAGCAAGAGAAAGAGAAAGAAAGACTGAGGGATTTTTCTTAACAGGAACTTTTCAGACCTTTTCATTTTAAAAAGTGAAACTTGTGGAAACACTTATCAGATTTATACACTTCCTGTAGACATTTATGATTCTTTCAGCTTCAATCTGATAAGAAAATGTGAGAACAGGGTTACAATTTACAGCCACCCCCCTCTCACTTCCTTCATTAACGTTGCCCTTTCTCCCTTTTCCTCCACTCCTTTATCTCACCTTTAGACATGGCTGCCCACCTCTGATTCAGACTAATCAATCAACTACCCAACCAACACCTGACCCCCCCCCCTCCCCCCTCATCTCCTCTCACCTCCCTCTCTATCCACACAGGACTTTACCACTAACACAATAATGAATTGATTCACTGACTGACTGTTTTATTGACTGATTAATTATTTTCTCTCCTACTTTCCCCCCACGTTTCCACCTTTTCTCTTCTCTCTGGACTCGCCGAGTCGCTGACCTTAGAGTCAATGTTTTAGATTGGTGAAAACAGCTCAGGATAGTTCTGGATTTAATAATGCATATAAGAGAATTCATAGACACAAAACATTTACTTCCTTTTTTGTAGGACATGATATTCAGGCAGATTTGGAATTATTAAACACATCATCCAGCTAATTCGCTGCCTCCTGTCCCTCCCCGTCTCTGTTTCTGGGTTGGATTTACACCAACTGATCCGGGCTCTAGTCAGGATTTTAATAATATAGAGGTCCTGAGTCCTAATGTGCCCACAGCACAACATGAGCCCATTATACATATTTGACTGTCACTGCATCTATTTAGTCATTTGACTAATGTTTTTATTATTCTTTGGAAATGTTATCTCCCAACATGATGATTTAAAAGCAGTTTCAAAGCTTTTATACTGGCAAGAATTTAATTGTGGTGAAGAAATACTAATACTAATCTGCCAATTTTGTTTTAATTTCATGAATGAATTCATTTATTTTTTGACTAAGACGGTCAAAGTTGAGTGTCAAAAATATCAGAATGTTTTACTGGCTTTGGTTCATATATCCAGTCCCATTTTAGCTCCAGTTCTACTTGATATAAAACCTGAAATGATTATGCTGTTAGTCTGAAGTCAAAATCTTTTAATGGAATCTTTTAGTGGAGGTTTTAATATTATTCATGTTGGCATTTAACTTATAAAATTAATGCAGTCTGGCAAAACTTGAAAAGAAAAGAAATGAAAAGAAGTTTTTATTCCATCTTTGGTTTGTAATGTTTTAATACTAAGTTTCTTTTGTTGCTTAAAATTGTTTAAAACATAACCTATTAAATACATTCAAAACAGATTCAAAAGGATTCTGATGTGATACCCTGTCCCCTTCTTATTTTTTTAAACAATTATTGGTGATTCATGCCATTCCTCACTATTCAACAAACTGATATCTGCCCTTTCTTATCCACTACATGTATTAAAATGAGATGCAGGTTATAGACTGATCCCTCCTCGCTGTGTTTTTGTCTTCATCACCAGACTGGACATGACGTCCAACAAGCTTAAGAAGATTCCTCCGGACCCGTTGTTCCTGCGGATTCCAGTGTACGCTAAGATGAAGGGCTCTCCTCTGACGGCGCTGGTGTTGAGTTTTGGTGGGAACCCTCTCCACTGTAACTGCGAGCTGGTCTGGCTCCGCAGACTGACCAGGGAGGACGACTTGGAGACCTGCGCTTCACCTAGAGACTTGGCTGGCAAATACTTCTGGACCATTAGAGAGGTTTGTTGCTGCAGAACTACTTTGATGCTGCAATCACGGTATTATCATGTCATTATAGGGTGCTTTCAAAACCAATGAATTACCTCAATGATGACATTAACAGCTCTACAAAAACATAAATAAGCTAATGCACAAGGTGCCCCAGTAAGAAAATATTGCATGACACTGAGCGGTGATGTTCCCTCATCAAGTCTATTAAATTTTTATATCTGAACATCTGACTGATCAATACATTATGGCATTTATATGTTACTGAAGGCCCCTTAACACTGTGTGAACAGTGAGAAAAACGTGGTGAATATTTTACTGGTGATATATTTTATTTAGTTTCTTCTTTTAACATATTAGAAATAAGATAAAATTAAATTAAATAAAATACATTTAAAAACACGAGTTGACACGAGTCCAAAACGAGCCTTGAGGCAAAAGACTCAGAAATTTATGTCCAAATTCTCACAATGTGACTGTTGCTACGACCCACATCTATCCAACCAACCAATCAGAATATGACAGGAAATGACGCAGAATACACTGGACAGGGTGACATTTCATGAGGGCAGTTTTTTCTTAATAAAGTTTAGGGTGAAAACACACTTGTTCTCCTTAATATGTCCATGACACACAAAAACCAAAATGATGGCACTGAAGTGAAAAATGTGTGTGACTTTGCTGCATTTTAACATCAAAGCTGCAGATGGATGACGAGCTGATGTGATGACGTTTATCTGCTTTCTTACTTTTTTCTATTTACATCGTAGTGCTACGACATGCATTCAACGCTCAATCTGACAGCCTCAGTCTGACACAGATTGTGACCAGGATTTTATTAAAAACGTCTCACACAATGTGACATGTGATAAACTGACAGGATCGTTGTTGTCACACAGCCCAAAGGTGCCTTTAGAGAGAAAAATCATTCAGTTTTGACGTATTTTGGCTGATAAAAAACTGGTTTAACCACCATTTCTTTTGACCGTCACCTATTTAAAGCTAAAGGTATTGTTTCTATGGTTACTTGGGGGCCTAGTTTAGACTGAGGACTGATTTAGAAGGCTGTTAAACTGTTGACCATCACTACCGTTAACCAATCCGATTGTCTTCATGGTCATAGTGTCATGGTGAAGTTCATAGGAAGTAGTTACAGAATATGAAAGATTACAGTCCATGCTGCAGAAAACACAAGCATGAGATTAAATAAAGCCGGAGGCAAAAATAACACAGACGTTGTCCTGTGTTTGACCCTTACTCATGTGCAGATAGGTTTATTTTATTCATTGGTTTATTTAACAGGGACAGTTCGCATTAATAAATAATACAATGGAATTTTTTTTTTTTTTGCATCAGAAATCCCCGGAGATAAACCGGTTACAAAGGCAACCTAGAGTACTACACAAAAATTGAAATAATAACACAGAAATAAGACACAAGCAGGCAGAGCAATAAAAAAAGTTGATGTCAATAAAGACGGCATTATGTAGCATGAATGGATTACAATTTAACAAAAATTCTGATCCAAATATCATGTGTCCCATTTTAGCAGCAGTGTGGCTATTCTGTTGTTATTTATTGTTATGTTGATGATCCATTACTGCCCCATTATAAAAGCCAATAGCCCTGTAAGACATTATAGAGCAGCTCAAGAGAGCACAAAGCAAAACCTCTGCAGATGTGTTATTGCTGCATACTGCAGTCAGACGGTGTGGGACTAACGGTTTGAGGAACCTCTGAGAGATCTTCATCTAAACACCTGCTGGGATGCCTTAAGAAGGGAACAGCACTATGCTGGTGCTCGGAGAGATAACAGCTGAACTAAGTGATGTGGCTCAAGGAGTTACCTTAAAGGGGATGATGTATATAGAGCTCTGTCTTACCTGGAGCTTTTTCAGGAGCCGAACCCTATGTGCTGTTTGAGAGCTACAATAAGCGAAAGAGCACTATGAGATAAAGACGGGATTAATTGGTATCATCTTAGAGAGGATGATGTAGAGACCTTTGCCTCACCTTGAGTAATAGCGCGTACCTCCTTTGGAAAGGTGCTGTAGGATCACTATAAGAAGATTAACCTTGTAAAGAGGTCGGTCCAGAGACCTCTGTGTCACTGCAGTGTCTGGGCATATTAATACTTGGGAGAGTTAATAGCCTCTTTCCCACTGCAAGGACAAGTGAGGCTTCACTACATCCATCAGAGGTCAGACATTAGCCATCAGCCACCAGGGGGAATTCCTGCTTTGAAATCGATGAAAGCTGCCACCACCGCTTATTGCTTATTCTCGTCCGACAGACAAGTCAAATATCGAAGAGGCTAAATTCTCATGAAATGGGAAGAAAAATTGACATCGGTTGAAAATTTGAGGGTTATCAAGAAAAAAAACAGATATTTTATTCATCTATAAGAAGACCCAATGAGTTATTCATACTCTTCCCCTCCAACGCCCAACTTTTTATTCTCGTACTTTCAGACTTCCACACACTCACACCGGGGAGCAGCTCAGTTCAATCACAGCCTTTTTACTCTCAGTTTCACAGGAGCAATTGAGGGTTAGAATGTAATACAAGTCTGAAAGGCACTTGTGGTTTATTTGAAGCTACAGCCCAGTGGTCATCAGGTCAGCAATCATCTCTGCTAGTAACAAGACCCAAGAAGGACCCAGAAAAAGGTTTCGGAGACGCGCTGAGTGGTAGGAATGATGAGTATGCCCTGCTAAGCCTTGGATGCCCTGCTTGGCCTTGCAGTAATACTCCACTAGGGTTTTGACCGGCTTTAGACAGGCTTAGGTGCCCATGGGTGGGTTTTAAATAATGCAAGGGCTGGAAAAACTCTGAGATCACTTAATCTTCTTGTGCAAACAATTGAACTTCATCTTAAACTCTACTGTTAGAAAAATACACTGCTGGAAGCCAATCAGAAGCCATTTGAAGAGGAAAATGTAGTTTTGCAAGAGAAGAGAAAGTGCAAACATGGATGTTTTTTGTCTCTTTTGAAGTGACATGTTTTCTCTAAACCTCTTGAGTATTTTATCTCATTTGTGCCATTTGCTCTTGTTTTTTTTTCTTGGTGTCTTATCTTTTTTGTAAACTGAAAACTCAGCAGGTCTTTAACAAATCAGCACGTCCTTTGATAGAGGGCACTTATGATTTATTAGCCTGTTGTTTTTACTGCATCTATTAATAATGGAGTTTTTGGAGTGTTACATAACAATCACAGTCACAGTAACTTACATTTTTTTGGTGCCCTGACAGGAGGAGTTTGTCTGCGAACCGCCGATGATAACCCGTCACACCTCCAAGATGTTTGTGATGGAGGGTCAGGAGGTCAGCCTGCGCTGTAAGTCCATCGGAGATCCTGAACCTTCGACACACTGGGTCAGCCCTGATGGAAAGCTGATCGGCAACACGACCAGAACCATTTGCTACGAGAACGGCTCGCTGGACATCCTCAAGGCCTCCGTCAAGGTAGAGAAGGGGTTTAAATATTCAAAGAAGATAGTTGATTTATTTTAAAACTCCCGGTCACATTTTCAGACACTGACTTTTCATTGCACAGATTAAAAGCACTTAATCTACTGTGTGCTGTTTATAAAGCAAATTAAACCTCAATTTATTGATAGAGCGCTTTTAAAAACAACTAACCTACACCGTTGGAGTAAAGTATACAGCCTAATGTGGTTTTATTGACTTTATTTCCATCTTTGGCTGTTTTAATTGTTCTAAAGACAACATTGAAGACAAGTATGCATAAAATAATTGCATAAGAAGGAAGATGTGGCCTTTATTTAACAATCTTTGGACACCTGAATGACTTCATGATTGATGTAGAACTTATTAGAATAAAACATCAAGAACAGCAAATATCATTACTGCCTGCTTTTGGCAGCAAAATTGGTATAACAGCTGGTTATCTGCTGGCTGAAGCTCCATTTGTTTTACTAAGATACAAGAATAAATGTTTGTTCAACTGTTATTCAACTCCTAACTTTTGTGTGATGCATATTTTGGTAAATAAAAGGAAGTCTTTAATGCTTTAGTAATTCTACACAGATCATTCCATTGTGTATTAACCATGTAAAACTCTTCATTATAACTGGTTTCATAGTGAAAAGCAAGAATAAAAGTCTTCTTTCTTCTCTTCCAATGACTTCTAGGATTCTGGAAAGTTTACGTGCATAGCGTCTAACGCAGCTGGTGAGGCCACAGCTCCTGTTGAGTTAGTTGTCAACCCTTCACCACATTTTGACCCCAAACTGGACCCCGACCCGGGGCCGTCAGACATCCCCACGTCCATCAAGTCCAACATCAGCGGGGGCCAGGCCCGGTCCGACCAGCAGAGGGTCAGCGTGTCGGATCTAACGTCCAGCTCTGCTACCATCAGATGGCCCCCACAGAACCACATACCAGGGGTCCGCATGTACCAGATCCAGTACAACAGCTCCACCGACGATATACTCATATATAGGTAAGAGACACAAACTTTCTTCTAAACCTTTGAAACATAAGAGTTTTACAGATAATAAACCTGAATATAAGACAACAGATGCTCCACAGTAATCAAACAGATTGAACGGTCCTGACATGTGCGATACACAGAATCCAGCACAGGATCATACGTAAACTTTTTAGATAGATGGACCTGCATGAAATGCTTAGTGTTACCTTTCTGTTCTGCCTTTGTGCTAAACATTATTAGAATATTAGAATTAGCAAAGTTGATAGTTCTTCTTATGTCCCAGAAACTAATAAACATTACCTAGTGAAAGCTGGTTCCCCTGAGAACAACAGACCACTCAGAACAACGGTGGTTTGTGAATGATGAATATTTTTGACAGTTGTATAGATGCATAATTGTGATAATAAATTATCATAGGATTGTGAAAGGCATCATTGTTCCTTTTACCATTAACTCAGTAACACCCTGCTGTCTAATTGCATTACATTTGCTGCCTGGTGGCATGTGACGCTCATGGCTACTTTAATAAATTGAGATTATTTTCAATTTACACTCTGTAATCGTAAGAATATCACCATAGATTATGAAATGTGTGCAGATCCAAGAAATGAAAAGTCTTTCAGGAGGACTAGTATATTCTGACTGAGGTATATAACTTTGCTTGTGTTCAAGTTGAGTCTAATCAGGTGTGGTAGGGTCCTGTTGTTACGACATCATCATCATCAGAGAGAGAAATGTTTTTTCAGACAGATGGAGATTGATGGAGATGAACTGTGAGACAAAATGACAAGTATTGCTGCTCTTTGCACCACAGCTGCTCATTTATTGGTGGTGCATCATGCTGCTGACAGGGTCGCTGTTCTTTCTGTGTTTGGGTCCATACATAGTTCTCTAACCAACCCACTGTAACTATCCTCAGGTCTATTTTGTCCAGTCACATTGTCCACAGGTGCCTTTCGGTTCGGTCTTGAAAACTGATTTAAATATGTTGTGTCGGGGTTCATCAAGAGCACAGTAGAAAGAATGCAGCTAATAGAGTTGGGTGTGAGTTAGGTGACAGCAGAGGATGTATTTTATGTTACATACGGCAGCCATATTGAAGGTTACAGTGGCTGTGAGCAGTTTGATTGTGTTTCTAAGACCCTGTTTACACTTGGTTTTAAAAATGCATCTCAGGCGAATCAGATCATAAGTGTAAACAACCACCAAGACTCACTGTGATCCGATCACTCAAACCACTTAGCGAGGTGGTCTGGGACGCATTTGACCACATATATTTTGTAGTGTAAACACTAATGATGCGTCCCCGACAAGGACGTAACAGGAAAATACATCATCAATGCAGGACATGGTGGTTGTTATGGTGACAGGGTGCCAACGCCAAATGCCAACAGTTGGAATAGCCCGTACATGTTTATTAGTTCTTGAAACATTTTTGTTTTCTTAGCCAGCCTGTGCAAAACAAATGATGTCAGCTGATCACCTTGGAGACGCATGATAGACTGAATGGTGTCACTTGTGTTTGGATCATCAAAACACTTTTAAAATCAAGTGTAAACAGCCTCTAAATGTATCACATGGTCTTATTTTGTTTGGTAATTCGAGTGGTCGATGAAATGTGTTTGTGAGAGTCTGTCTATCTGTCCTTTGGGCCTGTCGGTTGTGTTTATGTATTCATAGGTTTGTGCATTTGTACTTGCCAGGTGAAAAAAACATGATTCTTACACGATTCAAGAAAATAGAGGATGTGAGTGTTTGTGTGTGTGTGAGAGTGTGATTTCTGTTCCTGCCTCTGTCTGTCTTTGTTCAAAACACATATCATCCCTGTGTGGGTAGTTATCACCAAGGTCTTCCTCATATAGGAGGCTGTTTCAAGGTTGGTTTTTTTTTATGTGAACAGCTCAGTAAGCAACAAAGGGTGAGTAAAATGGAGGGAGAAAAAAAAAACAGCAATTTGGCTTCAGGCAACAAATATCAGATCAGGTATCAGGTCGATACTTTCGCTCCCAACGGTTTTGAAAAAACATGGCAATTATGTAATTATTGTCATAATAAATATATAGCTTAATCAATTTGCTTTTCGAGGTAAAAATCCATCGTAAAAACTCTAAATTCTTAGTGATTCTTGGCACTGCAAAGAGCTGCAGAGGGTGACGGGGAGAGTCAACTCTAAAACAAACAACCATTAATGAAAACCCTTAAACCTCACTGCAGTGGCTGGATTCATGCTCTCGCTCAGGAATAAAAAGAGCATGCAAGATACCGAGGTGTCTGCAATAGAAAACAAAGTGGGAAGTAAAAGATGTAATAGAACTACCACAGAAATAATGAGCAAATAAACACAATGAAGCAAAACAGAACATATAAGTCAGAAAAATCAGAAAAATGTCCAAAGGGGAAACAATTAAAGCAGCAACCAGTCATTGAGTTTGTGCAGTATCTGGTAAATTGTGCAGTAAAAAACAACTATAAGCAGATATCTTACATATCACATTTTACAGAAGCACATTTACTGTGTTCCCATGCTCCTGATCCATCTCCAAACCCGCATCCTCCTGCGCAGCTAAACTCGATGATTTGATTTGCACATCCTAATCACCAGATGTGGATTTCAGAGCATGTTTAAGGCTCTGGCTGCCAAGTGGCCGCATATGGACCTTCTATCATCCCACGATACCCGGTGACCACTGGACGGTCCCATCAGCCACTTAGCCAGCTCTGTAACCTAGCAACGACATTCAGAATGCATAATTGAGTGTTATTACGGAGCATTTGGAGGGCTGACAGATGACAGTTTGAAATGTGTCCACGGCCTCGATTCTCATTTTAACCAAAAAAAAAAAAAAACCAAAGGCACTCGAGTGATCGCTTTCTAGCCTTCCATCGGAGGGAACGCTCGGTCGAGTGTGGGGTGTCCAAATGGATCGTTTCAGATTCAACAGTGGGGGTGACCTCGTTTTCCTACGACTGGCAGGGTGTCGCACTCACAGCAGAAGCAGGCAGCCTGGTGTCGGCAGGTTAAGCTAGTTGCCATCCCTCAACTTCAGCGCAGAGGGGAGGTCATTTGTTTTTTATCTCGTCACATCATATACACCATAAACAATACATCATCGCTATCAGGGCGACACGGGAAGCAAACCGTTGTTTCCTGTGTTGAAGTCCAGTATTTTATTGACCTAATTATCCACTTCGACCTCCTCTAAAGTCATACTTCTTCCTCTTTTGCTCCTGATAGACAAGAATTTTGACACTAAAATATCTTTCCCTTTAAAGAAAAGCCTGCAAAAGCACAATTTCTGGGAGTTAAATTTACATATAATCCAATATTATACAAGTGGCTAATGAAAAGGAGCTAAACACCATGTAACATGATAAAAAAAAATAGCTTTAGGTTTGAAAGATAAGTTTGGTGATATTCTATACATTGGTCATGGTCAATAAATCTCATGAAAATATGAACAATGAATTGATCTTTCAAATTATCTGTGTATGTAAATCCTGATCTAATTGCTCTGTGCATTAGAGCTTCATTATTGTCCAAAAACTATTAGTGAAACCATCTAACAGTGACCCTTTGAAATTCCATTTTCAGACACTTAAGATTGCTTTTATCTGTATCACAAACAAAAGACTGTGAAGGTACTAAATTGAAATTAAAAAGAGTAGATTAGTTAAGATGTTTTGTTTAAATTGTGTCTGTAACTACACCATGCTAACAGAAAGAGAGCTACACAGTTCTTATTTTGTTTTCCGTGTAGTTTTCATAGTATCTATTTACAGCAGCCACCGCTGAGCTCTTCTCTTCTCTTAACATTCACTCTGCTGCCCGAAGGCGCTGAGATGCAGGATTCTCGTGTTTGAAAGGTCAACAATTTGATTCCCTTGCTCTGCTGAGAAAATCAGAATACTGGAAGTGAAACTAAAATCACCTCCTCGTCCTTTCATACCAGCTGTTGTTGTTCCCCGTGAGCTCGGCATTTACACCCTACAGTCGCTCCGGTGGAGCCGCCGGCGATGAGGATGTATTGTGTATCATGAGATGTGATGAAGAGGAGCTCTCCCTGCTCATCAGACTCATCTGTTACTGCAGCAGCTACAAGAAAACTCTTTCAAATACAATAAAATTGAAAACACGTGATTTAGGCTCCAGTATCTCCCCTCAAAGCACCAAATGCTGGTTAAATATAACTTTGATGAAAAAAAAAAAACACATTGGGAGCACGAAATATTAATATTTGGATGCCTTGGTAACATGTAAGGCTGGGCTGGGATCATTATCACCATATATGACAACATGGAAAGTCTATGCAAGATCAAAGTGATAGTCAATGCAATAAATTATGTTCTACTGTTATTCAACACACAAAACTCTTCAAACATCCAAAACAAACATTAATAACTTCATTTTAATAGTTTTTGATTGTTATAATTTTTGATGAAGGTCTTCTTTTTCACTTTTGGCCTTGAAGGAGTGTCAAACCCTTCTGTTATCAGGAGTCGTTTGTATTTTAAGGCTGCACTTCTCCTACAGTGTCTTGGTTCAGTCAGTTTTGTAATCACAATTTGCTTGGAGTCAACTTTAAATTGTCATTTGAATTATGTTGTGAATTGTTTTTATTTGAGTTTATTTGAGTTGTATGTTAAAAATACAGAATGCAGTATTTACATTTATTTACAGTTATAGCATTTACAGTCAAATGTACACATCAGGATAAACCTGGAAATGGTAATTATTCAGTGTTTATATGGAGAATACACTGCGGATGCCTGGTTTCCGTGTCAGACGGAAATGCTTTTATTTTGAAGGTTTCAAGGAAATTATCTGTTGTTGTCGCTAGATTTTTTAGAGAGGATAAAGGCTCAAGAGGTCAGTTGCGAGCTCCGTTGTTTTCCCCGTTTTGTAAGCTGCAGCATGTTAGAGGATGATAAATATGCTCTGGTTATTGAAAAGAAGTTTCCACTACACGACAAATTATAGCCCAACCTGTAAGCAGGAGTCTCTGCCTGTACAGGAACTTAGTCTTTGCCTGCTGTTGTTCGCTCTCCTGCTTGTGAGTTTCATTATAAACAGGCAGTCAGCAGCTTTTTCGCTGTGGCTTTTTTTCTGACCTCCCTTCTAATCCATGACAAGTAGAAATACCCGTTTTAGCTCACAGTGGCAGTACTTATACTTTTGACTTTAAGTGCAAAACATTTTATAACACAAGTGAAGCTCTCGGGCTGAGTTATTGGCCTCTTCACTGTACGCTGTAATATAAGAGACTCGTGACGCCCACTCTGGCCCTCACTGCCCCGCCTGTACAGTCTGGTTCCAGGCTTTACAGAGACTCTGCCAGTCAGAGAAGCTACTGCAGCGAGCTGTTCATCATCATCACATACCGAGGCACTTACTGCACACCGCAACACTTCACGTCCGTTGTTTGTAATTGCTGCCAAAGCCTCACGTAGTTCTTTTTCATCTCAGGTTTCTTTACAGACTCTGTGAAATGTTTACTTATATGATATGATGTAATTCCCAAAATATGATGTTGCAGCAGGACGTAATGGAATGAGGAATCAGCATAAGCAGCATTTGCCATTTTGTGTGCTGAAAATTAATGGTGCATCCAACACAAGCTGTAAACTAATGGGGTATTAGTTTAGATGAAAAGGCAGTCTGATTTAAAAAGGAAGGCGACAGTGAAAATGTTAAAGTGTCTGTTTTCTAGGAGGCTTAAAGCTATAATATGTAATTATTCCACATTAAAATGTCTAAAAACAACTAGACCAATGTTATATATGTTGTTGAGTTGTGTACTTACATTATCCCAAATGTTTCCAACAGTTTTCAAACTCAGAGAAATCTGTAATTTAATCAAAGTAACGGACCGTTTCATTTGGTCGCCTGTCAATGGCGTCATACCTCCTCTACCAAAGAGTAAACACGCACAAGACACATACGGCGGCGCTGTGTTTGTCCGCTACAATGGCGTCTACCAAAGAGTAACTTACACACATACAAGATGATACATCAGCGTTGTGGTTGTTCCACACAAACTGTTATAAATTGACTTTTATTCAGTTTTAAGCCACATTTTCATGATAAATTTTGGTCGTTTCTTTTAGCCGGAAGAAGGATTTTAGTCATTGGACATCTGGATCTTAAGTTATCAGAGAAATAAACTGGACAAACGTTAGCAGCAGCTCGGCTAACAGCCCCTCCAGGAAGTCCGGTGGTCACCAAACATCGTCAGAGAAGCACTGATTTTTTTAGGTGAAACAGCTTTAATTACTAGTAATAGTAGTAGAGTAATCCTATCCCGGTGAAGCTGGTTATTTAACAATGAAGACAACAACTCCCATGATCCCTTGCTACTTCACACGGTCATCACACTCCGTCTTTTGTTATTGTTTTGATAGAGACCCCTAGCGGCTGAAATTACATATTGTGCATTTAAGTGTACATTCGTCATTAAAGGTGCACTCCCTGATTCCTGAGTCTCAAAATACCCTCCCAGCTTACTGTTAATGGTTAAACACTGAACTGTGTTAAAACAAATCAGCTGAAAGTAAGAACTGCAGCATCAGCATCTGTGATGAAATACCTGCTCTGTTGAGTTTCATCTCTGCTGGACATCCAGTTACATGTTATTTTTCTTATTTCCATAACTCAAAGCTTACCAGTTCTGATTCAAAGACACATCTACCTTTTTCAAGCCCCTCATTAAAATCTGCCCTCCCACTATTATAAAAGTCTGGACGCAGTCAGCTTCCCCACAAACGGCTCGTCCAAACTGTGCACGGCCTTTTTCTAACCTTTTATCTTTCCAGGGAAAGTCGAGCGAGCGCGCCTGCTGTTATTCACTGGCCTGCTTCACATTCATATTTGGGAGCCGTCCAATACTGCTGAACTGCATTAACTGTATGAACTGAGCAGCTGCAGCCAGCTGGGTTGTGGAGCAGCAGCAGCTCTGGGGTTTATCATGGAAGTTGTCGAGGGATAGCAGGAGGGGGACGGGGGTGGGGGGGAGGGGAGGGGGGTTACTCATTCATTTTTCCAGCCGCTGATCTTCCAGTCCGGGAGCCACCGGCTGTTCCCTGTAGGCTGCTGCTGCCCTATCATAATGGCATGACAAATGGGGCAATGAAAATTTTAGAAGTTCAGTGACCATCACCGCGGTTATCACTGCCGCCCATGCTGCAGGGGAGCACAGTTCAGCCGAGCAAATTATGCATCACAGATGAAATGGTCCTGCATCGCCTCAGCTTTTTTTTCCACATTTCTACCGTTTTAAAAAAAAATGTTAAAAACTTTTTTTTTTTTTTTTTTTTTAAATTGGGCACCTATCAACTGATTTCTCCCTTCCCACTCACACAACCTCTCCTCTCCTCTCTCCTGGCAGAGCTGTTTGGCTCGGAGCTATTAGCTGTAACAGCTTCAGCAGTGACACAAGGAGGAAGGAACACAGTAATACTGTATCATCACTTCAGCTCCCGTCATACAGAGGAAGACTAAAGTCTAATGTAGATGCCCAAAAAAAGATGAAGGTTGGACAGATTAGCTGCATATATGCAGGAGGAAAATCTATCAAATAAGGCTATCATGATAAAAACATACAAAGACCATCGGTGTAACATAGACAACAGACTGAAGAGAGAAAGATGGAACGTTTAGATGGTGAAGGTCTTCTCTGGGATTTTAACATTAAAAATGATAAAATAACATAAATTCGACTTAAACAACCATCGAGGCATTTGTGTGAGTGGCAACTTGGGGTAATGTTTGAAGCCACCTGCAAAATCCTCATTCAACATCATCCTCAGCAAAGGCCAAACTGGTTTAAACACCATCAAACAGACCATAACTTCATCCGTCTCACCCTGATCAGTAGACACGTCCACCAAAATAAAAGCGCAGGGTTTCTTGCTGTGTTTTACAGTAGAGATGCAACGCCTCCGCTAACATGAAAAGAAAATTTTACATTTTTTAAAAAATTAAATATTTGGCTTATCAGGCGTCAGTGAAAACAAGCGGTGGCGCGGCATCACTCAGTAAAGGCCACGTATGAGCCGATTATTATTGAACTACATCGATAATAGGATTAGGTTTGACAGGATCAGTCTGATTCAGCTCAGCAAGTGATGCTAATCAAGTAATTAACCAGTAGGGGTGTAAGGATTTATAGATATGTATCTGAAAAGTGATACAAAAGTCAGAGAGATCCGGGACGCATCGATAGACAAACACAGATCCATCCTAAACTCTACATCTGATTCGGAAAAAAAAATGTATATGTCCCTTCTCCTGCTAGACGGAAATGAAATCTTCTTCAAGATGCTCAGTTTTATAATAAAATGTGCTGGTGGCAGGAAACCCTGTAACAATAATTTTCCTTCTTTGATTCTTACAACATAACATCCGGTTCCTAAAAATAATTAACAAAGCAACATGGAAGGAAAACATATGGTAGGCAAAATAATGTATTAAATATAATGAATACCGTAAAAACATACAATATGGAAATTAATTTTAGCACAGAGGTGTTGATGAAAAGCCAAAAATCAGTGGAACAATCTGATATACTGAGTCTCCCCGTGTTAGATACTCAAATTAAATGCCTTCTGTTCTGCAGATCCTCTAATCTTATTGGTCCCATCTAAAAAAGAGCGTTACAAAAACAGCTGCATCATCTGCAAAAAAAAAAAAAATCAGACCTCTACCTCGACTGAATCTGAAGAGGATCGTAATTTTCCCAGAAAAAAAAAAGGAGGAAATGAGGCAGCAGTGAGCTCGAGAAGGAGAAAGCAGAACAATGTGAGAGGGAAGGATGGAGAGAGAGAGAGAGGGAGAGAGTTGAAAGCTGGTTTCATGGTGCAGTCAGACCAGAGTATAAACTGTGCTGGTTTCCATCTCAGCACCTCCTTCTCACTTCACCTCTGTGCTGGTTTTTTTTTTTTTTTTCTTCATCTCAGTTTCCTCGTACACTCAGGTTTCCGCTCATCGTGCTGCGCTGGCAGAAAAGTCGAGAGAACCGGGAAGCGTAGAGATAACAGATAGACATTTCCTCGTCTCTCTCTCTCTCTCTCTCTCTCTTACTTTCTCTTTCTGTCTGTTAGACTCTCAACAGAGGTGGGTGAAGCATCAGGGAGGAGGAGAGAGAAAGGAAAGGAAGTTGTATTTTTTTTTTACAATATTCTCTTTTCAATTCTGCCCCAGGGTAAGAATAACCTGACCAGCTTTATCCTTCACCTCTCTCTCTCTCTCTCTCTCTCTCTCTCTCTCTCTCTCATACACACACACACATGCACTCTAAGGATTATGGGTCCAGGGAGAGATCAACCTCTGTCAGCACCAGGAAATGAATCTATTGATTCTACCTCCTTTAATATTCTCTTCTGCTCCTCTTTCCCTTTCTGTCCCGGACCAGTGGTTTGTGTGTGTGTGTGTCTGCTTGCATGAAAGGCTTTATAAAGGCACAGTGTGAGAAAGCGTGTGCAAAGGTGAACGTGTGTGTGTGTGTGTGTTTGCTGGCTTACTAATTACCATCCTGCCTGGCTCTCGAAGGAGAGATTAAAGAAGAGAAAGAAAAACTAGACAGACGGAGGGAGGTGGTGATAGAGGAGGGATAGATTGCTGCAGTGCTGTGAATAAAAGAAGGCTCAGCTGATGTAGAGATAGGTGGAAGGAAGGAAGGAAGGAAGGAAGGAAGGAAGGAAGCAGGAAATGACAGCTGATTATATTCTGCTGAGATGATGAGGCATCAGCTTTCCTCCTACTACTCTGTGTTTCTGCCTCCATTTCTCTCTCACTCAGTCGCTGCTCAGAGCTTCTTACCTTTCTCTTTCCTCCCTCATCTTCTTCTCTCTCTACTGCTCTTCCTCGTCTCATCCCTCCTCTCCTCCTCCTCCTCCTCCTCCTTCTTCATCAGCCAAATGTCATTTTGTCCCGCTGGGTCTCCAGTTAGAAAACATCCAGTACAGAAGATGACAGCTGGGTTTATAAGCTGAGATCAAATCAAAAGGTTTTCCTCTCCTGCAGTCAAAGTCAGAGTTCAGCCTTTCAGTGTCAAATCTCACACTATCCTGGTTGCTACAATAAAACACAAGAGGAGTTTTATCAGCAGAACAGATCCAGGAATGTTTTAGTGAAATATCTCAACAACAGGTGGATGGATCGACAGACTTTAATGTTCATCCGAGTTTGACTTTGGTGATCTAGCGTCGCAAACATGTTTGCTAGATGCTAAATGCTGAATTTAATGTTTATATTGTGTATGTTTTAATATAGCATTTTTAAATGGGTTATAAGTCATACCAGAGAGATGCATTATCTCTTTTATGAGAGCTCTGCAAGATGGCTCTTAGCTTGAAGGACAGCCGCGCAGTGAAACCTGTACGCTTTAAGTACACCTTAAGTGCAGCTTGAGTTGAGGTCAGTGTGCTTCAAATTAACACCAGCTCAACTATTGTTCCTTCCAACCTGTACATCAACCAGCCGGTACAGCGCCATGCAGTGAGTAAACCTCACTCCCCGACACCTTAAGAGATAGATGCTAGCATCCAGGTGTTTTAGCTTCCTTGCTAGCATGTCTGAGGTTGTGAGTTCGAGTCCAGTGCAGGACTGTGTTTGTCTACTCTAATTTTATGACTGTTGCGGCACCAAATACAAGTCATATTAAGTCATTATAAGCCCGTAGTGAAGCATACATCACATACACACACACACAAACAGATGCAAGCGAGCCCTTTGACTAATAAATTCCAGTTTTTTTTCAATGATTGTTTTTTTCCCCTCACTGTTAATTTTATTTCATTTTTATTCTGCGAGCCTCATGAGCCCTTTCACGTCATCGGACATGGCGGCTCGAGCCCCAGTAAGCTCCTTGAAGAGCCCAATTCCTGGATGGGCGGGTCTGGCGAGACTCGAACTTCTTTCAACCTCTCTTTACTTTAATTTTTCACACATTTATTTCTGTCATTTTTTTGGGTGCAACACTATGAATGAGGCTTTTCGCTCTGCCTTCAAAAAAGGTCACCGTTCTGAACATTTCGCCTTCAGATGTGTTCGGATGATACGACACATATATATATATATATACCAGTTGGTTTCAAGCTTTACTGACACCTTTAAACTGATGAAAGTAAAGTCAAGCATGAAAGGCAGGGCTGATAGCAGAGGATAAACCCTTTTGATTTAGTTAACAACATGACTTTTCCTCTATCGCCACCCTCAAGACAAACTTTACATCCTATCTACAGTGTCTACCTACCTGCCGACTTCATATAATGAGTAGTAGAACGTTTCTGCACCAGTCAGTTTCATCTGTCATCCATTCAGTTCTGCAACACACACTTAATACACACAGTAGACCATTACCTGTACCTGACACCATTATGTCTTGACCTCACCCACTCATTCACCCACACACACACACAGCCATGAAACTAACAGTGCTTCCTGAACATACACACACGATTACATGTGTGCAACCCAACCCGAGGCCATGCTGACCTTTTTTTTCCCACTAATGATGCCCACTCTCCTCTCTAACCAGCTGTCTCTCTTTTTTTTTTATCTTTCTCTCTCTGTTTGTCTTTGTCTGACTCAGTTTCTCTGCATTTTATGACTGACAATCTCTGTCTGTCTGTTTCTTTGAGAGTTGAGGTACTTTCAGGCAGCTGGGTTCAAATAAACAAACTAAACTTTTGTTTTTTAGTCTCAAAAAGTCACAAAAACTAAATGCAAGTAGTTGGAATGATTCACTCTTTTGAGGCTCAAAACCAGTTTTGCTACATACATGTCTGAATTCATCAAAAATGATGTAAAATTCAAATTTTCAGGAGCAAATATGTGGCTTCTCAAATGATTTCTTTTTACCCAGCTCTACTGTATCTACTAAGGAGACCAAAGTTTTTAAATGATACAAAGATTTTATGCACATATTTTCAGACAATATTGATTTTATAAGGTTACTTTTTTCTCTCTTTCACATGAGGGTGTAACTAGGGATGCACGATATTGGATTTTTTGCCGATATCCGATATGCCGATATTTCCAACTCACTGTGGCCGCACATATTTTTTTTCCAGCTGGCTGAGGAGACTATTATGCATGCAAGCATAGATTGTACTAAGTATGATCAAGAAAGACAATATATGAAGGATTTAGGAAGATTTGAGTTCAGGAGCTCAGCATTAAAACTTTAATGAACCTGTCTAGTCGGTGCAGCAGTAGAGTTTTCATTGAGTTTATTAGACAGACAGGATTAATGTGTAGGATTTAATCTCTGGTCCACACTCCAGAGCAGAAGGTGGCGATAATGCACCTAATATGCTGGTTGCCAACCGTCGGTATAAACCAAAAAGATTTTTTTTCCCTCCCCAAACAGAGTGCTACATCCTGTCGGCCGAGGTGTTTCCTGTCTGTGCAGCCGAATTTAGCAGCTCCTCGACGGACTGTTTCTCCCTGACGGTCCCGGTGTTTCCTCCGCAGGCTGCGCTTCACTCAGCTGCCTATCAGATCAGCTGCTTCTTCCCACTTTAACCTGAATAACAAACCAGGGCTCGGTGTTCCGGTTGGATCCACATGAAGAGCCGGGGCTAATGTTAGCCGCAGCATGGCCATAGGGAAGCACAGCCAGCTAGCCTCTGCTAGCTTCCCAGCAAACATTAGCCCCGGGTCTGCATGTGGATCCAACCAGAGCAATGAGCCCCGGTTTGTTATTCAGGTTAAAGTGGGAGTGAAGTGGAAGCACTGGGACCATCAGGGAGAAACAGTCCGTGGAGGGAAGCACAGTCAGGCGGCGGAGGAGATGGCAACAAATCGGCCTCTCATAATCGTCAGAAATGGCCGATACCGATGGCTTGCTGATAATATTGTGCATCCCCAGTTTAAACATCAGTTTGTGCAGAGCAGCAAACAGAAAGGAGAGATTTTTCAGTTTATATTGCGTCGCTGATGCTTATTTTTTCGGTTGAGTATGACTGACTGCTGATACCAAACACACATTTTTTTGTGTGTATTGAGCTGTGAATGAGCCGTGGTGTCAGACACGTGTGCCTGGATAGGTTTTGTGCTTTTTGTCTTCATCTCTTCTTCTTCTTCTACTCTTCCTCTCCCTCTGCTACACTCCACCTCGTCTCGGTTTCTCTTGCCTCTGCTCTCAGTCTTTCCTCATTGATATTCAGAGGACCAGAAGCGATGAAAGTGAGGATATGCGGTGAAACTCTCACCCTGACCTTGTGTCTGAGGTGTGAGGGGAATTATCTGTGGACATTTTTATAACTTTGTGTCCTGTGGAATCTCCATAAAGTCACCCTTTTCAGGAATTGAAACAAATAGGAGGAAAGGACTTCTTTTATAATATAATCATCAGGTTTGATTAAAAGATTGCTCCTAAAATCTGTAGGAATCGAGTTTAATACACTCTTGGTTCCTTTGCTTCACTTTTTTCCCTGGTGTTGGATTATTGGATTATTAGTGAGCTTCTTCTCTCTGTTCCCTCTGCTCAGTGTCTTCAGATGGCTGACAGCCTGCCAGGTGCTTCCCTCAGGTTCAGTACTAATAGTAAAGCTTTGACTCACAGCTGTCAATTACACACTTGGGTTGTTGGCCGGCTCTCATCCCCCTGCAGGCTTTTGTATTTGTACACCTTTATTCAAAAAAAGAAAAAAAAAACTGTTCTTCACATGCTCCCGTCATGCCTCTGTGGTGGTGACGGTTCAGAGGATGTTGTTTGGATTTATTAAAACACGGTTGTATTGTATACTGCACTCTTTTAGGAAGATATTAAGAGACCGAACCAGTGGGTTTTTTTAAACATTTACTACAAGTAACGTGTACTTTAATCATTTTGGAAGCATGTGTTTAAGAAATTTTGATGCATTTTTCTCTTTTTCTCAAAGCAGCCATAGATTAACATTTCCATACAGTTTGAAAATCTATCAGCAGACTTTGGAAACTTGCTTGAGTTGTGTAATCCATCATTTTAAAATCATACAATTGGTATGATGTAAAAATGCATGGTAGACATTGCAAATAAACTTCATTTCTATCTAAGTAAAAATTAGAAAAAGATTACACAATTCTGATAATAGATTTTAATACCATAAATTAATGGAAGCCAAACTGTGGGAAGAATATATCCAAAGAATCAAATACATTTGAATACGGTCAGCATAAATGTTCATGATTTGTGTCAGTATCCTTCAACCAAAGTGCTTATCAGATGGTCGTACAGTGCTTTATATGATTGTCCAGGTGTCTTCATGCAACATCTGTCACTATTCATATGAACAACCAAGTGCAACACCATGAATGCCTTTTGAAGAGAGATATAAGTCCAAGAGTGTTTGCTGTTATCTCCATTTGAACTATTTATTGTGTCAATAAATTGTTTAAATGCCTTTTCACACCACCTATAAACACTTTAGCCTTCAGGAGTCATCAGACACTATATGAACTAACTTGTTTTGAGCGACAATACACCTCCAAACTAAATGGCTAAATAAGATGCTGCTTTCCTAAACTACACATATGAGCATTTTCTAATCTAATGTCTCTGCCAACAGGACAATATCATTAGTTAGTGTCTTCCAAAACTGTTGCAGTTTTCTGGTCTGCCTCTGCTGTGGTTAAGGTTTACCACAGGGGGGAATGATGGGAATGATTGCAGTCATAGTTAACATCAAGGTTTTGGCCTAAACAGGCAACAAACAGCAGTTTCTTATGTTAAAGTTGCATTTGTTGTCTCATCCATCCACACACCTGCCATAAGAATCTTTCCTGCACCAGTATCAACATGCAGTACCTCTGCATTTTCACTCTTATGGGAGCAGAATTCAACATGCAGAAATGAGTAGCGATAACTCAACTCGATCAAATATATACACTGAAGCTACAGCGATGTAGGAATCATGGGAGCTTCTTGTTCAAGAGGATGTTCTGTACAGACGATACAGGAATCAAACATGAGACCTTTACCTTTAAAGAAAATAACAGATACATGCTGGCAGAAGCGGTCTGAACCACATCTCTCTTCAGTTCAGGACTGTGTCATTTAATAATGGAGCATAACATGAATGGAAGCTTACAGCCGTTCAATGCATACAGAATGTGAACACGGAGTGGTCGATATGAAATGTAACCTCAGTGATGGGTTGGATTTAGTGTCGTGCCTCGTATTAAATCCTGAGTGGCTCTATTTCATACGGTTGTGGCCGCTGCATTATTCACAAAGCTGTCATGAACAGGCAGAGAGGCAACACTTGAGGTCACGCTTCTCTTTAAATCTTACATGGCGTTCAGTGTATTTCATATCATTATAACCACTGCATTATTCAGAACCTTAAATGATACGCGACGCTATGCAATTATCTCGGATCTTTCCTGATTTTCATTATGCAGTTCTTCTAACTGGTTCTGTGCCAAAGGCAAGGGTAAAATAAGATATACAGCTTTAGTATATAGAACCTTCACTGGCTCTAAGGCTCCATTATTCCTCAGCCTGCTTCCAAAAACAATATAACAAAGCGTGTCCTTGTGTTGATTTGTTTGTTAATCCTACATGAGCCAATGAGGATTTGCTGTTTTTCATTTTAAAGAAGTATTAAATGGGAAAAAAGAAAATTGGAATTTATAGATGTATTTTTATATTAGAAAGATAACATTTGATGGAACAAACATTCAGAAGATCATGTGTATGAATTGACTCAAATGTTATTCTAAAGATAAACTTAATGTTACCAGGTCATGAAGTTTTTTGATAATATGGACTTTT
This sequence comes from Thunnus thynnus, assembly GCF_963924715.1. NCBI lineage: Eukaryota > Metazoa > Chordata > Actinopteri > Scombriformes > Scombridae > Thunnus > Thunnus thynnus. Next base: position 31,784,757 of record NC_089523.1, read on the forward strand.
CAAAATAAGAGGTGAATAACTTTCATCATTGTCGTAAATATCCTCTAAATTTGATGAAGTTTGTTCAGTTTTTGTGTAGTGCAGTGGTCGTCCGTGTCAGGATGGTGAGTGCAGGAGACGACAGGCAGGCAAGATCAGAAATATTTAATGAAAATTCAAAAGTCACAAGAACGTAACAGAAACACAGGAGACACTGAGACACAGACGACTCAACAGAGACCGAACTGAAAACTGGACTATAGGTAGACAGGGTATGATTGCAAACTGAACACAGGTGAGGGAAACGAGACACAGGTGAAACACATGAGGTAATCAACAAAGGTGGGAAAACCCCAGGAAGTAAAGCTAACAAGACACAAGAAGAAAACATTTCAAAATAAAACAGGAACTAAAGTAATCAGACAACAGGTGACACAACACACAGGCAGACTGGGAGCTGATAAACTGGGGAACACACTAGACACTAGGAGCAGGTCTGGGCTAACAAGGGTGATGAAGGGCAGGTGAGAGGAGGAGCACATGAACACAGGAGGAAACACACAACAGAGAAAACCAAGAGAACAAAAACAAACTCCAGGCAGGATGTGGCTGAAACTAGCCTTAATAAATGAATATTGGACAGATTGTAGTGTGTAGACGTTCTTCCTATTTTTTTAGAGATGTATATTCTAACAGTGCTCTGCAAAAAATGTGCTTTTTTTGCATCATGGTTCAATAATTACTGGATGAGAAATGGTGGTTATTATACTGAAACTTTACTATACTGACCAAAATCCCATTAGTCTAATGGCCCGTTATCCCAAAAAACAAAAGCCTACTGCTCTGAAAATACACAATCTCCCTGGAGTTTTTGCCCTTAATATATTTTGCAATTGTGCAAGTGATCATTTTAACCCCAAAACATGATCTTTCCCAAACCCTAACCAAATGGTTTTTGTGCCTAAACCTAACCAGACCTTAACCACAGCGTGTTTACACCACAAATCATCATTATTTATTTAATAAGCACGTTAAAAAACACTAAGATGTTAGGGGTTATCAGACACTGATAATGTTTGTTACCTGACAAAACCGACTTTTTCTATATTACTGAGGTCTTCTGCTAAATTCAGCATCATGTTTCACAAAGCAGAACTCTGATTTAATGAAATGATGTTATAGAAATTGCGTAGACGTGCTGACTGGCAGTATTTCAGGATGTCAAACAGCAACGTTACACATCTTGGGAATCCCACACAGGTCTGTTCAATCCACACCGACTCCGACCTGCATTTCTGCGTCTCTGTTCACAGAACCGGCCGTCTGTCTGCCTTCACCAGGCTGACTGACAGCAGATATTTACTGAACCAAAATACTGTTTTTATGTCGGCTCCATGGGAAGAAATCAGCAACGTTTGTATTTATCGACTCATCGATTTTATTTCCCACCGTAGCAGACGATGGGGAATCTGCCTGTAGTGAAACAGGCAGCTCACAGACAGACCGGGAGCCTCGATCAATCAGTGTAGATATGCTTAATACGTTGAAAACACATATACAGCAGACAGATATCTGTGTGATTTAAACAGCCGTCTGTGCAGATTACACTTCACTAAATGTGACAGAAATAGACTTGAGTGTCTCCATGAGCGTCTGGGAGTCAGTGCGGATTGATACGTTTAATAAAACGGGAGCGAATCTGTTCTTTGAGATGTACTTTCTATGTGAATTAGGCTACTTTAGTTTATTTAACTTAGTTCACAGAAGAGCTGTTAAAGTTAAATAACAGCCGACTCTTTAGGAGTCATAAAAAGTCATGATTCAAGAGTATCATCTGTGTAACGGGGGACGCAGATCTGTTAAATTGAGCAATATATTAACGGACTATGGAAAGTAGTAATGCTGGCAGTCACTGGGAGTTTTCGTGATAACGGGCCGTCGGTCCAATTGGGCCAAGGGGCAGTCCCCAAAGTGGTGGGTTGGAACTATTCAAATAAGAAAATACTAATTCCCACCATTGCTCATAGTTGAACTTTTAGGATCTTTCTGTAATTAAACAGACAAACTGGACTGAAAACAGAGTTGCTTCGGCTGTGGAAACAACCAAAAGCTCAGGAGGATAAACGTGGATCAGCAGGGACTGAGTGTGACCTGCTGTCTGTTTCCAGCAGCGACAGAGAAGTTCAAGCAAATATTTGAGCTACAAATTATTCATGTGATACATGTATGACATGCAGATGACTGTGTCATTAAAAGTTTCCCTGAAAACGCTTTATGAATCATATATCAAAGGCACGAACTGCCTTCTGAAGTTAAGAAAATTTAATTTCTCACTTTACAATTGAATGTTTCACTTCAAACACAGCAGGGTTATGGTCTGCTGCTAAACTTTGAGTCACACGGGGGGAAAATAAAGCACAAAACCCTGACGCTGCTGCTGTATTTGCTCTATAATGTTGTGTATTCGTCAAAGCCTCGGGCTGAAACATGACTTACCTCGAGCAACAACTTGGCTACAGGCGATAATAATAGCTGTGCATTTATTCTTTCAGTGTGTGTGTGTGTGTGTGTGTGTGTGAGAGAGAGAGAGAGAGAGAGCCGTAGGCATTCGTTCAACCATTAGTCTGACCCAGAACACTGCAGCACTTATAGACCAGACCTCTATAATAGACCTCTCTAGTGGACATACACACACAGTCGCATATTCACACTGAGGCCCTTTTTTTTTTTTTTTAAGAAGTCTTCCTCTCAGTTTGTCTCTGAAACACACACACACACACACACACACACACACACACAAAGCCCCGAGGGTCAGGATAGGCTTTATAATTCAATTCCTTGCCTCTTCACCTCCGCTGCTGTGTTGATAAATAGGAACTGTCCTGCACCGCCTGACACCTGAATAATATATAGGACACACACACACACACACATACACACACACACACACACACACACACACAGGCAGGACATACACAGAGAGAGAATACAGGTGTAAACACATGTACACTCTGCCCTCTCAACATCAGATTTGCTTTATTGGTATGGCCATATTCAGGTGCAGTATATTCCCAAATTAGGTTTTAAAAGGTTAAAATTGTATAATAATAATAATAATTCAGGATTTTAAAGCTATACTCATTGATTTTTTTTGTCCACTTTTGGGGTGGAAAAACGAGCTGTAAACACAACATCGACGTATCAGCATGTATCAGCAGCAAACAGTCACTTATTTACACATCTAGCAGACACAGAGCATCCCGCCGGAGTCCTGTTTGTGTCCACCTGATGAATGAAGCTCAATATTCTCAGCTATGAGTTCAGTCCGAGTGCAGACGTTGTAGAAAGTGAGGATTTTAAAGATCGTTGGCATCGGACGTTATACGGGGGGGGGTTTTGCAGAATCATCCATTATTGATGTTCTTATCTTGGTATAAAGTTGTTTGGTCTCCGCCAACTCCTGAGAAAAAATATATCTCTCCCTTTAGCTGCAAGATGTTTTTCTTCACTAGCTAGTCTCTAACTTTGTCCGCCTGCTGTGTGGTGTTGGGCAGGTGGTGTATACTGGGTTTTATCAGAACTGGTTTGCTCCCCGTTGAGAACTGAAAGTGAGTCTGAACCAGACGGTAAATGTGGCCTAAAAAGAGGCTGAAAAGCTCTGTAAAGCTGCAGAGTTGGTGATAATTCTCTATGGGATTTGTCACAGTGACTCACACCTTTTACATGTTACATAGTCGTTTGATTCAGTGTTAAAGAGGACGTATCATGATCATTTCCAGCTCTGTATTTATATTCTGGAGCTCTACTGGAATGTCTTTGCATGATTTACAGTAAAACAAACCTCCTTATTTATCTTCTACTGGTCCTTTATGCAGCCCCTCAGTTCAGCTTCTGTCTCAAACAGGCCGTTTTAGCTCCTGTCTCTTTAAGACCCGCCTCTTGATGAGCCCACTCTGTTCTGATTGGTTAGTTCCCTCAGCAGACTTCCTCTAGCTCCAGAGGCTTCGTAAACAAACAATAGTAGTCGGATTTCACTTCTTTTTCACGTTATTTACCCGAAATGTAAACTTCTCAAATACATCCGTTTGATGAGGACGTAGATATAACTTTGCAAACGAAGCTTTTGGTGCAGAATTATGATTTTCAGCATTTTTGCATACATTCACCTCAAGTTTTGGCACTTTGACCATGTTTAACAGACATCCGACATTATAACAGAAGCCCATATAAATAACAGAAATGACAAAAAAACAAGATGATAATTAGTTGAGACTAAATAGTGAAAAACTAAAGTCTGTGATATTATAATAAAAGAAAAAACAATGCTTTCCTCCTCCTTCCTGTCAGGCCTTCTTCTACTGGAACACATACCGACTCTCAGTAGAGTGTTTAAGTCTTTACAGAATGTCTGGCTGTATCCCTGCTTGTTTTTAAGAAAGTGTGTGTGTGTGTGTGTGTGTGTGTGTGTGTGTGTGTGTGTGTGTGTGTGTGTGTGTGTGTGTGTGTGTTTGAGTCGGTCCAACGTTTGCAGTAATCTTGGCGTTTCAGAGGGTGGCCTGGTTCACAGCTCCCATGTATCCCTTATGCTCACTTATCACTCCATCGCTAACATCTCCTTTGCTCTCTGCACAGCCCATAATACTTTATCTTTGTTCTTTTCCTCTCAGTTCTTTTTTTTTTTTTTTACAAGCTGTTCTCTCTACTTTCCTCCATCACAAGCTCTCCGTCTTCTTAAGGGTGGCACAGTCAAAATTTCTTACCACTTTCTTACCAATTCTTTGTTTTTAGAATTTCAAATATCAAGTTTCAAATATCAATATATCACAGCTCCTGATCAGCTGATCACCTGTCATGTTCTTCTAGTTGATAGTCATGGTGACTGCTCAGAATGTATTGGTTCTTCTTTTTAATGCGTATATATGTATATAACAATATGATATAATAACAATAGTTTTCTAAATGTGCACTAATACAACACATCCAAAACTGCGCAGTGGAGATTGGACGATGATTTTCATGTGGACTTATTTATCTTTATTAAGGATCATAAAGTTTTTGTGAAGCCTTTTCCACACTTTTCCAACAACTCCACTGTCCAAAACGTCCAAAAATATGTCAAAATATGTTTTAATAGTTTTTGGAGAACAACAGAGGTGTTTCCACGTCCGCTAGGGTGTGTGACGTACATTTTGTTATCAGAGGGTCTGTCTGTTGTGTCCACACAGACCTGTCCCACGGATGTATAATAAGAGCTGGATGGGAGCCGCCGCTTAGCCTTGCAGCCAATTTTTCCTTGTGGCCACTCGCGGTATTGCAGCAAAAAATCCCCCTGCGGCCCAAAAAGGATTTTCCTCATAGACCACCATTGTAAAAGAGACGCCTGTAAAACTGTTGACAGGACGCCTTAAACTGCAAACAGCGTCAATGATGACTCTTTCAATTATGAACTTTTGATCCATGGAAGTTTTATGTTTAAAAAACTTTCCTCAAGCCGTGAAAAGCAATTTAAAAATCCGTGACGTCATCACAATGTAAAGTCTATGGGCCGAGCAGGAGCTCGCAGGCGGGGCCAGCAGGGGGGAAACATTACTGCGGATATTCAGTGGGCCGCACAACGCGGAAGCAAACTTGGAAGCTAGAAACTTTTTTCTGGTGTATGCACCAGGCGAGCAATTCCTATAGGACTGAATGGGCGCCATTTTTAGTCCGGTATCCAGCTCTTATAATACGTCCATGACCTGTCCACACTAGTCCACTCGGTCACAATGCTGTGTTCCTGTAGACGGTGATCTACTGCGCATGTGTGGAACGCATCCTCCAACCAGACCCCAGAAGGTAGTTTAAACAGAACAACTACACGTCCGTGGTGTCCGCAGCTGTACAGATCAGTTCATTGTTGACTTGGATCCAAACATGAGATTGACAATAAGAAAAATATAGAAAATCGACAGCCTGATCATTTAAGCATCAGTGCTCTTAAAGATTTCCATGATAAAAACATCAGGCTGCTTGTACACAACACAAAGTAAGCTAGTTAAAGATAACACTGTGATCATATTTTGAATCTATCTGCAGTGGATGTGATGGTGTCAGTGCAAGCAGAACAAGAGTCATTACAACCAGCAAAGCAGCAACATCAATACAAGAATCTAAAGATGTGCACGAGGACCACCGGGTCACGATTAGATAGAGACGGACTGAGACAGAAAAGATAAGACACATGTCTTCACTCTGCAGCAGCTCCTTCTGTTCAACCGTGGACTCAGAATGATAAAATACATCAACATGATAAGATGTGATAAAAAAAACAAAACACCAGGAAGTAGAGATAAAATCAACTCTTCAAGTAGAGGAGATAAAAATGAAACTCCTCACCTCAAAATGACAATTTGACTGCTGTGGATAATAGATGTGACGGGGTCATTTGGAATTAATTGAAATAGAATTAAAACGGTAATAAAACCAATGAGTAAAGACCTTTTTTACATAGAAAGTTTTAAGGCGATTAAACAGTAAAAAAAAAAAAAAAACCTATTAGACTTTAATTTTATTTGCTCCAAGATTGACTTTCTCCCATTTTCACCTGCATCGCCACACATGGCGACGTAAACAACGATGGAGGATCATCTACTTGTCCATAAAAACATCAGATGTTGGCATTTCAGACCCAAATAAGAGTAAAATGAGGACACATGTCTTAATGAACAGAAGCTTCCAAGACCATAAAGGTGCACAAGTGGCCTTCAGCTTTAACTGTTTACATCTACACGACTAAAACCTGGACGACCTGTTAGTTTGTAGACTAGATTCAGAGCAGAGACTCATCTCATCTGCCTGACATGATGATAGTTTTGTAAAACACAATAAAACAAACTCAGTCTGAATTTAGTTCTTTCATTCTTCCTGGTTCAATACACACCAGCAAACTTCTTCACTGCTGTCCTCACTGTCTCCGCTAGAATACAATAATTGTCCGAGTCACAGTGACAAATGAAATTGATTTTTGTTCCTGTGTAGCTCGGTGGTTAAGCTCTGTCACTGCGTGTATTTACTGCCTCGTTAATATGGGATCTTCAGGGATTCTTGTCCCTGCAAATTACAAAACTAAGAGAGGAACGTCAGCTGGTTTATCTGACTTCTACAGCGTTTCCTCCTGTGGTTTGTTTTGTTTGTCACCAATGAGAATAATGAACTTTGCTACCAAAAATAATGGCAACAAGACGCCTGAAAAAGTCTAACCAACCACCAAACACAGAAATCTTAACTGTCACTCACTGAAATAAACACCAACAAAGAAGAATATACATTATGTTTATCTAACAGTACACTTCAGCCCAGGGAAACAAAGTTTTTATGACTTTTATCCACAAGTGTAATTAGGTAGTATGACCAAATTTTCCTTTTATCAATGTAGAGACTTGAACATGACTCCTCGCTACGTTTGTTGTTGTCAGTAAAGATCTCAAGCTGATATAAGACACTTATGAAGAAGAAATGCAATTATCGTTTCTCTCTACACAACCTGAACCCCCGTGGAAGACTTATTGTTCGCCAAATGATCTATAAAGCAGCTCAAAATAAGATAAAAACCCTTCCTCTCTGTCTTCTTCCTCTCATATTCAGGATGATCCCAGCCAACCACAAGTACTTCCTGCTGAGTGACCTGGCGTCGTCGCGGGACTACGAGCTGTGTGTTTTGGCTGTCTACGATGACGGCATCACGGCCCTGACGGGCACCAAGCTGGTGGGCTGCGTGTCCTTCACCACGGAGACCGAGTACGGACGCTGTCACTCTCTACGAGACCAGGTTAGTGTTACACCAATATCGCCATGGCAACTCATTGAGATGAACAGCAGGAATTTGGATAAACGCTTTCTCTCAAAGAGTGTCTTAACTCCTGGAAAGAGCAATGTAATCTGGTACTAATTAGCTAGATGAGGACTGTGTTCAATTAGTTAATTATCTCCGCCAGGTGTAAGCCTGGAAGGAGATCATGCATTTGGTTGTGTGTGTGTGTGTGTATCTATCTGCAGCTCATCTTACATACTACTGGACCCATCTACCTAATATTTTCTGTGCACATTTATGACTGCATGCTCATGGACCTTTATGACGCAATTCCTTATGAGCCTCTAGTAAAGCTTAGACTTTTGTATTTTCAGGAGTCCTGCGTTATGACATAGCAAAAGGCATTTCCGTCAATCCACTAGGCTAAAAACAAGGCTTCTCTGATGTTTTGCAGGCCACATTTTGGCCTTTTGTCGTGGCACAATAACCAACATCCATAGAAAAGTTTGGTCTCATCTTTAACAGAAGCATCTGCAGATTAATTCCATACCTGATATGTTATGATCCACTAAAGTTAGACAGGATATGAGATGAATAAATGGCCCATTTTTTGTTAGCTTCACTGCCATCTTGACTGGAAGGGACAATTAATTAAGATTCAACTCCTCTTTGTTTGGGAGGGGAGAGGGAGGAAGAGAGGAGTTTTATTTCGTGTGATGTGTTAGAACAAAATGTTCTAAATAAATAACAATGTTTAAATTGAGACGTTTCCTCACTACGTTTGTGCACTCAGGTGAACCCAGGACTCTTGGTTACCATTAAACTATTCTGTTCATCCTAAAGAAAACTGAGACTATATTAAAATCTTTGCGTACATACATCTATATAAGAAAACTTACACACCTGATGGAGATCTGCACTCTCTATGACTGATACACAGTACAACAAGTACTAATAAACTTCACCCAAATCTATTGCTTCTATTTTCTATTTAACAACTTTCCGTTTTTTGTTTTTTTTAACAAATTCAAATAAATAATGGACACTTGCTGAGTGTCTGAGAAAAGTACAAAATTACATAGTTATCTCCAGGAAACCAAACTGTTCAGAAACCAACGGGTGACGTCATGGTAACTACGTCCATATTTTTATACAGTCTATACACCAGACTAACTGTTTCTGATCTTTCTCTCCAGTTTCTCGGCGGCACCATGATCATCATCATCGGGGGCATCATTGTGGCCTCCGTCCTCGTCTTCATCTTCATCCTCCTGATGAAGTACAAGCTGCACAGTAACCACTACAAACAGAAAGCTGCGGCTCGCCACGCCAACGTCTGCTCCCAGACCAATGGAGGAGGAGGAGGAGGAGGAGGAGGTGGTGGCACCAACATTCTCGCTCTGCCTCCATCCTCCTCCTCTGCAGGGCAAGGTAGGTGGATGGGAGGAGGAGGAAAGATGTGACTCCTCTTTGTCATTGCTTCTAATAACCTTCCTCCATCTTGTCGTCTCCCCAGGTGGAGGTGCTAATAAAAACTCCCAGCCATCTTCTTCAATGGAGGGAATGGGAGGAGCTTCTCTCCGAGGGACGACTGTAGTGGACTTAAATCCTGCCCATGACGATGACACCATCTCCCAATAACACACAAGAAACTGTCAGTCAAACCCACAACCCACCAATCTCTAAGCCCAAACCAATACTCCACCTCCCTCCCCCTTATTTTTGATTTGTTGCTGGTGCCTGGAGCCAAACTCCACTTTACGCTGAGGAGCGGCTCCTGTCATTGGTGAGTAACCGCTACCAGGGACGTGAGGGATTTGGGGAGGACAGCCAGTGATGTGCAAGACGAGTAGTGACAGATAGTGTGATCCACCTGTGAGAAAGGTGACACTTGTTTAAAGAGTCAGTTGATATCTTTCCTTTCAGGGAGTTTTAACATAGCTGTCCAAACAAAATTTCATTTGTAGAGGCTTAGAGCATTAAAAATGACACTTGAAAAATGCAATATTAACTTTCAGCAAATAATGTCCCGATTAATCTAGATAATCCACAGACCCCTTTGTGAATTTCTTCAGTCGAAGGAAGTTTCAGTTAAAACTGTTGACAGTGAGGTTTGTGGATTTTTTCTTGGAAAGACATGTTGGAAGACAGAAAATCTTTAAAATCTCCCTCTACTAAACAGCTAATTGTTGTGGAGTTTTCTATCTTTAGGGGTTACGTTGGGTCAAGCCTTGGCCTTGAGGTCACACTGTAATTTTTAAGGAGAAAGGAGGCCTCTCTAATAAAGGGTAAATCAGCATTGCCATGGTTACCAAGGTCGGAGAGGGCCTTCCTAGACAACACAGATTGGTGAATAAATTGGTGAATGTATGACTATTGACATAATCATACATTCAAACCACAATGCAACGTGACCTGAACTGACACGGGTAAAATGCATCCTTGTTTAGAAACTAGTGAACCAATTAGACTAATTTTTCATATTGTAGGCTGATCTGTTGAGGTTAAAGACTAAGAGTCAGACCTTCAGGGGTCAGAATGGAAAGAGACAGCATCAGAGTGCAGAACACTTCGATGTTTGCTGTTTCAGTTTCTCCTTGATCAAGTGCTTCAATTAACATTTTCAGCATTAAGACGTCAATATTTCCACAACACTAATGTTCACATTTTTAAATGTATCAGTGTTGTTTTCCTATGCAACCCCACATGAAACTTACACATTACCCTTTTTAATATAGAAATAAACAAATTTCACCAAATTAGTATATTTCTACTATTAGTCTAACTGTCTAGTTAAGGTCAAGTCAAGTCAGTTTTACTTGTATAGCCCAATATTACAAATCACAATATGCCTCGGGGCTTTACAGCGTGTACAGCAATACAACATCCTCTATCCTTAAACTCTCGATTCTGGAAAAAATGGCAGAAAGCTCAGGAAGATCAACAGAGGAAGGATCCTTCTCCCAGGACGGACAGACAGGAAACAGATGTTGAGTGTACAGAATAGACCAAGACAATAAAATTAAAGCCTGGACAAACAGGATGACAAAATTATAGATAGACTGATGACATATATCAATGGCCAAAGCACAAAACCTCCTATCTGCAGAATTTTCCGATTGGCGGATTTCACTTTGGATGATGAGAACAAGGAAGGCTGTCTGTCTTCAAGATAATCCCGCCCTTTGTTGTGACAGAAAAGTCACACAACAAAACAAAAACACAGCGCAGAGTCCCTGGATGTGTAGAGAGGCTACAGCACGAGTGTGTTACACAATCACTGAACATTCATTTCCAGCAGACGAGGAAGCAAATACACTGAATTTAAGGAATTCTGACCCTCGTATAATACAATGTAGTAACTATTACATTTACTACATCTTTTTACCTGAAAACAAACTTAATTTTAATTTGAATTATTAACTTAATTTAGAGCATCGTTTTGTAGAACCTCTTCCAACTTGCACCAAGTGCAAAAGCTCCTATCTGCACTTTGTGAGGCATTAATACCTAGTCAGTATTGTTAACATGTAATAGGGATGTGCAGAGAGCTCAGTATTTGTATTTGTATCTATATTTGTTGAGGCAGCAAAACTATTTGTATTTGTATTTGTATTCGATTAAAAGTGGACAGAGGCTTAAAAATCAGTTAAAAATATGCTTTTAATGTAAGAAAATTAAAGTGTTACAATAAGTGTTCATGAAGTGTGTGTCAGTAGCTCAGTTTTATCTCTGGGGAACACTCTCAACTCCGGGAGTGATGTCCGAATTAGGAAATGTGCGTCATGTAGCAGGTGGATGTGACTGACCTGCGTGCTGGTATTTGACATGGTTTATTTTTCTTCCTGAAAACAAATCCTTTTTGAAATATTTGTATGAAACAAATATTCGTAAAAAAAACACTATTTGTGCTTTGCCAAATAATGTATTTGTATTTGGGCGCAACCCTAACATATAATATAATAATATAGTCCAAAAACAGTGTATTATATATTGGGTATCCTTAACAAATAGCATTCTGCAAGAAAACAAGTTTTTTTTAGTTTTCTCAAACAAGTGCATTTTTCAGAGAGGAGGTTTTGCTCTTCAGCCATCGATATATTAGAAAGAAAGGAGTGCATTTAAATATGGTACACCTCACCCTTACTGCAGAGAGTGCAGAGAGACAGGAGGAGTAGAAACTGGAGAGAGAGAGAGAGAGGAAGAGTCACATCTGAAGTTTGTTTGAAATTGAAATCCGAAACAGAAAACAGACGGGTGCTGAGAGAGAAAGTGACAGAGAGGACAGACAGTGAGTCGCTTTAGTAAACATGAGGACAAAGTTCATTCATCCTGCATGACTGAGCACCAACTGAACACTCTTCCATTAAAACTACACTTTGATGAACAGTCACTCACCTGGATACGGTACACACACACACACACACACATAGAGAGCAGTACAAAGTAGTATTCTTTTAATGCTGTCCTTACTGTTTCACTACATAGAAACACAGGAGTCTCCTGGATAATGAAACATAATTTATATTTTATTATTTCAGCCTTTTTTTGGGAGGAATAATGTTTTTTTCCCCCCGTCGGTCTAGCTTGGCAGATGGCCTTAAATACTGCAATATGCATGACCTTCTGCCACTGTAGCTATGAGTAGTAGTGAATTCAAAATGCTACAGAACAGTAGAAATGATCACATTTGCTCCTTAGACTGAGTGATTACATTATATATATATACAAAACTATTTCCAAATAAATGATTCCCAGCACATTTGTAAATGGAAATGAGCAAAATTAAATAACGTGAAGAGTTTTTGGGAACACGGATCACTGCATTAAACATCAATATGATTATTTTATGTAATTTTGCATATACAGCTCCCTGATTAACACATCGCAGCTACTGTTCGTTCTCTCTGTCTGTGTTACACTACGTAACAGTCAACTTCCTCATGTGAGATCAACTTCTTGTCAGTAACTGACAGTAGAGCTCCGACGTCTATTAGTCAATCAACAGATAATTAATCGCTTACTATTTTGATAATCGTTTTGAATAAATTTCCTAGTTCCAGCTTCTTAAATGTAAATATTTGCTGGTTTCTTTAGTCCTGTACTGAATATTTTTGGGTTGTTGACTGTTTGTTTGGGACAAAACAAGACATTTTAGGATGCATCTTGGGCTTTAGGAAACATTTTTTCACCATTTTCACCATTTTAAAGGGGAGGTATTATGCTTTTCCTTATTTTCAGACATATATATATATATATAATGTCACAATGTCGGATATTCATGTTAAAAGTGGCTGACGTGTCAAATAACAAGGTAAACGTATGTAGCAGTAATCCCTGTGAGCAGAAAGCAGCAGCTTCAGACTGCTCTGAACGCTCGGTGTCCAACTGTTTTTTTCTTCTTTAAGCCCAAGCTGACATCAGTTTGTGACGGATTTCTTTATATGGACATCTGCTATGTGCACAGCGCTCCAGGAGTAGCTATGACGCCATGACACAGCACAGCAAAGTAAAATAAATAGTTTACCTGTTGGAGGTGCGCTGGTCGTCTGCAGCTCTTCATAAAACATCATCATCACTGTGGCTGTTTCTGCTTGTACTCTTCCTCCCTGCGTTATTTCTAACTGATCCGCTCAACAAATAGCTCCAAATAGCTCCACATGTTGTTGTTTCAACCGGTTTTTAGCGCTGCTAATGAAGCTAATTCAGTGAGGAACACGTTTTTACTTCCTGTAAATTCTTCGCAATAAAAGTCTCCCATTAGTCAGTCATTTAAAGGCTTTTAATTTGAAACAGAAAAGCAGGAAATGTTTGATCTGCATTGACATAAAGTTACACAACTCTGATACGTAAAGCTGGCCAATCAGAACAGAGCGGGCTCATCGGGAGGGCGGGCCTTAAAGAGACAGGAGCTAAAATGGAGCGTAAGAGAATCTGTGTATATTGAGTTGCTGGATAAAGGGCCAGTATAATATAAATAAGGAGTTTTTTTGAACTTTGAATCATGCAGAGCTACTCTAGTGGAGTCCCAAAAAATAAAAATTTAGAGCCGAAATGAGCATAATCGGTCCTCTTTAAAGACCAAATGACTGATCGAGAAAATAACGGACAGATTAATCACAACTGAAAATATCACGAGGAGAAGTGTTGTGGAGTTTTGAGGCGGTGAAGTCGTCTATCGGGGAATCCCTTCAGGATATAAATCTTTATTGGCTGAGATAAGTGAAACCAAATATGCACAGATTTAGTTGATTTACTTAGTTGTCCTGTTGAAAAGTTTTCGTCTTTACATTTTCACTTTTTACTCTAGAGAAATTCTGATTGTAGCTCTGCTCGGAGTTTATTTCACAATGAAAGCAAACACAGGCTTTCTCACTGTATTACCCGTTATTACTTTCTCTTGTCTCTTCCTCTCTCAACCTTGGGCAAACACATTCTCTCTATTACTTTGTGTTGCCTCTTCCTCCCAATACAAACAAGTTTTGTTTCCCTCTGTGTCTCTCACCCTCTTCCTCCCTGTAGTCATTTGTTTGATTTTAATGAGTTGTTTTGTTTTGATGCTTCCTTTCTCTTCTCCGTTTTCTTTCATATTTGAGGTCAAGGTCATTTTGTTTGTCTGTTATCCTCAGCCGTAGCTTTTCTCTTTATCTTGTGATATTTCTGCTACCAATTTTAGTCTCAAATTGAGATATATACCCTATTGTGAGGTATCTATCAAAGCTCTGGAGGATTTTCTCCCCTTCAACGCAATTTATGAGCTGTTTCTTTTCTTTTTTATCTCTCTATGTGAATTGAAATATTGGTCCCGTGTAGTTCAATGGATGAAGTGTGACACCGGTGCTGTTTAGGGTGAGAAGCTCCATTCACTTTTTAACTAAACAGTCCTGTGTGACCCGACACATACACGCTTCTGTTCGACCTTTTCATTCTTGTCTCTCTGAAAACATTTTTACAAGCAACATGGCAGGAACATGACAGACGATTATCTTTTCTGTATCAAGAGGTTCTGCTTTGAGTTGGAGTTTATTGGTGTTTTGGGGGCATTTTATGCCTTTTAATTTCACTTTGACAGTAGACAGATGACAGGAAGAGACAGATGGACGATATACAACAAAGGTCCTCAGCCTTGAGTTAAGTTTGGGTGACTTTGACCTCATTTCCACCCAGTATTAACATGTGATCTGTGCCTGGATGTTTTATCTGGATCAGGGAAAACGTGTTCATACAGGTGTGATTGTACACAGGATGCATTGCAATCAGAATGCAATCCGGCTTTGTGATCAGATCTCAGTTGTAAATGACATCTGTCCAGTTTGGTCACAGCCTTCCACCCATTATGTTGAAAGGTCACCTGACTCCACCTCTTCCTGCTGATAAGGCTGGCAATTTTCTATATTTTTCTCATTACATCTTATTCCTCTGTGCCGTAGACCTCTGTTGTTTAAAAAAAAAAACACGTCAGTGAGCCACACCGCTGCACTGGGTGACATGTTCCTTCATTATGAAGAGTTTTGTCTCATTAGTTTGTTTAGAAACGACTCCAAAGACTAATAACAGCGATCATCTTTTCAGTCTCAGGTGATTAGTTCAGTGTAAGGCAGACGCCTCTGAGCATGTGCAGGAATGCATAACATTTACAGTGCTTTGCTAGCTTGTTGTGCTACATATCACAATCTCTTGACTTTGTACATTATACATTTCTCTAAGCCCGCTGAAAAGCTAGAGATGAGTATCACCTTGTTTATTGACAAGTCCGTCAGCTCCATCTACCTCATTTGCATTTTGAGATCCAGTCAAAATGCAGATTACAATTAGGTAACAAAATGCCCATGATCAGATGGTTATCCAGATCAGGTGGTCTAACTTTATTGATACTGTTCCTTGTTCAGACAAAATAGCAGCAGTTTATTGTAGTTGTGGCTCTGTGTGTAGTGTTTCAGGATAGTCCACATTTTAGGTGTCTGATCATAGTTTGCACTACAGAATCTCTATCCACATTACAGGACAGTGACTTTCACTCATTCAGCATTAGCAGTGGTTAATTTGTAGTTGCTGTTTGTATGACTACAATTTGACTAAACAATGTACAGTACATATGGAAACAAGAAGTAATATTAACAAATTGTGAGAACAATTAGAGTACCAACAGTATATAGCTTTGTTTCTCCAAATGTGGACACCATTTCCCATCATGCTTATCACTTCCTGTCCTTCCAAATCTGACCATCTCTCTGTTTCTTCTCCTCTCTTCTTCACCCATTCCTCCTCTGTGCTATCTGACTTCTTCTGTAATAATTTTAGTACTTTAATAATACACCATCTCACATTTTGTCACGCATGTATGCACACATGCGCACACACCCGTATGCACATGCAGAAACACAATTTTTTTTTTTTTTCTCATGGAAGCAATCTCAGTGGCCCCCGCTGGCCCCTCAGGCCATTTGTTGTGGGTTTAATATCTACTATACACACACACACACATGTTCACACAGAGGCAATCTTGACACACCTGCTTCCTCTTCGATACACATGAACTCAGCTGGTGTTTGGTCAGCCTGACTCACCGTTGCCCGAAATGCCATTAGTACCCTCTCCCACCAGACACACACACACACACACATTCAGCCACAGGCACACATAATATATCGAGTAAATGCAAACCTCGTATCACCATTGTTTTCTGCTTTTATATCACTTTAATGAGTAAATTTTCCATCCCTCTGAGGCCCATTAAAAACCATTAAAATGTTTAGATAATAGTTAACTGTTTGCTTCACTGAGGTTAAAAATCTAATACAGGAGTGAGGTCTCCTTGCTCAAATGTTGCAGCATCATGTTTATACATTACGGCCAAAATACACCAGACACAGACGCGGCGTGACATGTCTGTCGCAGCATGGCTGCAGCGGAGCACGTTCATTATAATCAACTGAAGCTGCTTCACCGACCACAGAAGCCACGCAGCACCTGGTCTATTTTCTCTATGTGTGGTTATGCAGCCCCCCAACAGGTAAAACCTACATAGAACTGTGTAAAAAAAAACAAGTACAGTCTGTTTAAAAATAACTCATTGTATCAGAGGCATTGCAACATAACAGTGCAACCTTGTGGGTTTTTTTTTTTCAATCAAATCAATGTGTATCCATGATCCTGCAGTTAAAACAATCCCGTTAATTAATTCAGTAAGTTAATATAACAAACTCTGCATAACCAACTGCATTATCGCTTGGCAAAACTCAATATGCATGCAGTGATGGAGATGGAGTTGATGTAGCAGGTAGAAAATCCTGCTCCGCCCCGCGTACATGACTCACCGCATCCACTCCGGGTGTATTTCAGCTGTTATGCTACTAATTTGCATCAGCAAATCTATTTTGACAGAATCCTAATGTCGTTTTTTTTTTTTTTTAATCAGCATAATTTGAAATGTTTTTAATTAACATATTTAATAAACATATATGCAAAGTCAAAATGCATCTGCAAAATGTTTCAACTTTCAGCATAATTTAGTTATTTTCCATCAATATCCTCTCACAGCAACTGAAGCTTTATGTTAAGTTATATTTTGGCAGTCAAGGACAAACTGTCATCTTGGTTAAATATCCCTCCAGACATGTTTTAAAATACTGTATATAAAAAATACTCTGCTTGGGATAATAATTTGGTTTTTCCCCCCCAAACATTGCTAATTACCTCACTAAAATACTTAAAATTGCATCTACTCCGACTCCCACTTTGAAAAATCCAGAATCAATGAATATGTAAATATTTTTAATTTCAGAAGTTTAACTGGACACAAGATGTCTCCTACTTCACTGAAAAGGCCATTCTGAGTGTATGTGCCCTGGAGTTGCACACTGTACCATGAACATTGCATATTGTTGTAAATACATCATTCTGCACACAGAAGCTCAGACATCTAAGTGAAATACCAATGAGCAAAACACGTGTTTTGAGAGGAGGGGGACTTTAAATATTAGGGTTAGGGTTAAGAGTTAGGGTTAGGGTTAAGGGTTAGGGTTAGGGGTTAAGGGTTAAGGGTTAGGGTTAGGGGTTAGGGTTAGGGTTAAGGGTTAAGGGTTAGGGTTAGGGGTTAGGGTTAGGGTTAAGGGTTAAGGGTTAGGGATAGAGTTAGGGTTTAGGGTTAGGGTTAGGTTTAGGGTTAAGGGTTAGGGTTAAGGGTTAGGGATAGAGTTAGGGTTAGGGTTAGAGTTAAGGGTTATGGTTAGGGTTAAGGGTTAGGGTTAGAGTTAGGGTTTAGGGTTAGAGTTAGGGTTAGGGGTTAGGGTTAGGGTTAAGGGTTAAGGGTTAGGGTTAGGGGTTAGGGTTAGGGTTAAGGGTTAAGGGTTAGGGATAGAGTTAGGGTTAGGGTTAGAGTTAAGGGTTATGGTTAGGGTTAAGGGTTAGGGTTAGAGTTAGGGTTTAGGGTTAGAGTTAGGGTTAGGGGTTAGGGTTAAGGGTTAAGGGTTAGGGTTAGGGGTTAGGGTTAAGGGTTAGGGATAGAGTTAGGGTTAGGGTTAGAGTTAAGGGTTATGGTTAGGGTTAAGGGTTAGGGTTAGAGTTAGGGTTTAGGGTTAGAGTTAGGGTTAGGGGTTAGGGTTAGGGTTAAGGGTTAAGGGTTAGGGTTAGGGGTTAGGGTTAGGGTTAAGGGTTAAGGGTTAGGGATAGAGTTAGGGTTTAGGGTTAGGGTTAGGTTTAGGGTTAAGGGTTAGGGTTAAGGGTTAGGGATAGGGTTAGGGTTAGGTTTAGGGTTAAGGGTTAGGGTTAGGGTTAAGGGTTATGGTTAGGGTTAGAGTTAGGGTTTAGGGTTAGAGTTAGGGTTAAGGATTAAGGGTTAGGGTTAGGGTTAAGGGTTAGGGTTAGAGTTAGGGTTAGGGTTAGGGTTAAGGGTTATGGTTAGGGTTAAGGGTTAGGGTTAGAGTTAGGGTTTAGGGTTAGAGTTAGGGTTAAGGATTAAGGGTTAGGGTTAAGGGTTAGGGTTAGGGTTAACACTGGCTGCACAAGACAGGACAGGTTGACATTTTCTTTTTTTTTATAGAAGAAAAGAAGGACAAAAACAAAACAAACAAAAACAGACCCAATACAACACGTATACACAACACAAAGACACCAGATATATACACCAGAGGTTACAGATAATAGGCAAAGGAAATATAATATACTTGAAATCATTACATACCAATCTTTCTTAACATGACTTCTCAATTCTACCTACAAGGATCAGGTTTCTATTTAATTGTGCTGGTTTTGTTCTTAAACAGTCAAAACACTTAACTTAAAAGTCTCATATTTATATAGTCTTTTATAAGTGTCCATGGTCCATCTAAGCCATTGTCTCTATAAAGCCCCTGCAGGGCTGAGGCTGCACCTTCCATCGTTATCAGTTCTATGAAGTCCTTTAGCCAGTGATTCAAACAAAAACAATTTAATTTCCTTACTTTCCAATTCATAAGATCCTTTTCACAGAAAGAAAAGTCAATGTTATCAAACATTGTATTACTACAGATTTCAATCCATCCACTTTAACTCCCAGTAAACACACTTTTGGGCATAGTGATACATCTACATTTAATATTGAACATAACATTTTATGTACTCCTACCAAAAAATTGATCTTATTTCTGGACAATGCCATAACATATGTATTAGAGATCCTCTCTCTCCACATCCATGCCAACATAGATCTGTCATATTAGGATTAATTTTATTCAGCTTCTGTGGAGTTATATATATATTCGATACAAAATTTTCATCTGTATAAGTTTAGAGGACGGGTTGACATTTTCAATTTTGAGCCAAACTACTATATTTTTCTAACATTAACCAAAGTGTTGTAACAGCTGAATCCAAACCCAGGATTTATGTTCACACCTCATGATTTACATCCAGTACCAAGTTCACTATCAACACAGGAAGTAGTGTGGTGTTCATGTAGAGAGGTGGAGAGGTGCAGGTGTGAAGGTCGGGGTTGGTGGACGAGTGTGTTGCATTATTGACTTTAATGTGGGAGATCAAAGTTCATGCACAGACGCAAGCCTGCAATAGACCTTAGGCTTTTTTATTAACCATGACCATGAGCTTCCCCTAACCTTAACTTTTCCATATCCACAAAGGTTGAGTCAAGAGCAACTGGACAACTGTTCCACATCATCCAGAAGGCTTCTTCAGCACTGAAATGAACATCAGAAACAGTCCAATCCAGTTGCTCTTGACTCAGCCATCATTCTGGATAAACTATGACCTGGGTGACTAAGAATCTTCACAGACGTTAACCATATTATCTACTGTAGCTGCCATTTGCAGATATTGTAGAGTTGGCATTGTTCATAATCCAGGGTTTTGCAGAATCGCTCAATATCATTGTTCTTGTCTTGCAGTAGGGTTGCAACTAAATAAAAACGAAAGCTGAATCACCTACACATGCAAAGAGATAAATTCCTTGAGCTTTATGTCAGAGGGAGCAGCAAACATCAGGTCCTCGGAGTGTAAACAGTTGTTCCCACTGTTATTTAGTGTAATAAAACTTCATAAATATGGAGATAAGATGCCAAGAATAGCAGATTAGCGTGTACCAGAGTCAGCTAACCACAGAACACAATGATGGGTGCAGGCAGTGGAGTCAGTAATGAGTGTTAGTGCAGCATCATTAACAGAGTCCAGTCTAAGCAGAGGCATTTTTATATAGATATAATGTCAAAAAAATGCATAATCATGCTGAAATAAGCAATTTTTTTTTCTTTTTTCAGTCTCCAACAAAGTTATAAAGGAGATATAAAAGTTTTCACCGGACAACACACCTACACAAGTGCAAACACTGCATAGAAATACACACATAAATTCAACACAAACTGGCTCCCTCCAATACAATCCCACTATCAATGCTCAGCGATTACCACAGAGGGAGAGCGAGAGAGAGAGAGGGAAGAGTGACATAGGCAGACACAGGCAGATAGCATCACTGTGAGCTCTCTGTAAAGCCACGAGGCATCAGGGCCTCATTCAGTGTGCCTTTTATTATCCGAGCCTGGCACCGAGCAGCAAGGATGGCACAGTGACTAAACTGTTTGCTATTACCATACAGCTTCCTCCGAGGCAGGCAGCGGCCCTGCACAGAGTCACAGTGACACCTGGTGGTCACACCTGACAGTGGCATGGATTTATGTGGATTTTATTTATACCCCTCATGTATCCAGGGAGAGTAGAAGGACACCGTCATTCACATTCATGCATTCACACCCAACCACAGTCTGCTACTGGACGATGGAGGGAGATAAAACAACGACTGCTGAATAAAACCAGCATGCCAGTGTCAGCATGTCATTTCAAAAAGGTTTATATGTGCTGTGCTATGTTTGTATATATATATATTAGAAGTACATGTATGTGGACACCTCAAACATTTAGGTCACCAGCAGGTGTACGTGATCACAAAGTGAAGTGTGACACATTTCCTGTTTCCAGTAACAAAACTACATGAAGTGGTCACCCAACCCTAACCCCCGAACACGACAGTAATATTATATTCTGCAAAATCCCAGACTACTTATAATTACAATGTATTTAAATGTTCAATACTAAGATTTTGGCAGCTACAGCATGTTTGAGGTTTGGTAACTATTACTGGTTGGTTAGTTTTAGTTTAGCTAAAACTATAATGTCAGCAGTGAGGTGTGATGCTGTCAGTTATCTCTCATTGTGCTGGAAAACTGTGTGAGCACAACTACAGTAAGTAAAGTAGGTCGAAGTTGAAGCGTGGAGTCGGTCTGGAAACTATGATGGATGTTTACGACACACAGTTCAGGAATAATTTTACTGTTCGCTTTCGTTTTCACTTCCAAATAAGTTTGTCTAACCTGTTGGTTTGTTTCCAATCTGTCTGATCATCTGATACTTCTTGACCCGTCTGATATTTTAGTGACATTATGTTCTCAGCAATTAATTATCAGCAATTATTTAGGATAAGTCTATGTTGGAGTGTGATGATCATAACCGATATAGAACCAGTGGTTGGAATTGGTTTCCTTTAGGGTCTTTTTAAATTATAAGGTTTTGTTAAGTATCTGATGTAGTGTTTTAATAATATATTACTATCCAATATATTATATGTAGTTGTTGATATAAGCTATATAGACTCAGCTTTACAGGCCAACCACAATTTAAAGGATGAGTTCACAATTTTTCAAGTCTGTCCTAGAACTTGTTGTGGGAAATCTTCAGATGGGCCAATAAATCTTCAGGTCACCCACAACTTAGTATTAGTAGACTTCAATGTGAATAGGTTTACTCTGCATACAGAGCAATACAAAGCAAACAGAGGCCTTGATCCCGGGATAAAGAACCTAATGAAAAATCATAAAACATTAAATTATATACCTCTCATAACCCCTCCTAATGTGGAGCTTATTTGCTAAACCCCACCTTGCTTGATCTTAACACTTTGGTAATAATCCAGACATGACTCAGCTACAGAAAACAAAGGTGTCTCACACTTCTCTAAAATCTATCAGTTTTACTTGGCTTCTTCCACATTTCTCCCCAGCGGCCTTCGCTCATCACACACAGAAGATTAAAATATGACATTGCTGATTCTCCCCTTCTGAATTCCCTTGGGAACTATTTCTTATAGATGTAAATGTTTTCTTTGCACAATTACTGGCCTGTTCATGGAAGGACAGTTTTCCACTACAAACTTTAATCAGGTACCCAAATGAACACTGACATTGTTTTTTTTTGTTTGTTTGCTGTTTTCTTGCCTCTGTTTTCTTTGCCATTAGAAGATCCCTTCATAATGTACCTTCAATATAGGTGATGGGGGCCAAAACCCACAGTCCTCCTTCTGTTCAACAATATATTTAAAAGTTTATTTACAGGGTTTTTTTTAGTGCCAAAGTCCCTCTTTTTTGTTACGATCCTTCCCCTGCGGCTGAGCAGGAAAACCCTGTCTGTGGAGACACAAATGCTAAAAGGTCTGTAACTGTGGAAGATTATGAAGGGATCTTTTAATAGCCAGTATGAACAGTAAGAAGAACCTGTTTCGGTGTTCATATGGGTACCTGACTGTTGTTTTCAGACTCACTTGAAAAACTGTGAACCTGTCCTTTAAACATGTCCCCACTTTAACCATTTTATTTATCTCAGGTGATTTCTGTTATAATCATCCATTACAACTACCACGATAGATCGGAGTTTAACCATAAAGTTGCAACAGTACCATTAGGTAATCATTTTTATGTTCACCTTAGTTTTTTACTTTCAAAGTAAAAAGCAGATATGAACTCTCTAAATACCAGAAAATCCAAAAACATTAGGTCTTGTGATGGCACATTAACAGAAAGCAGTGAAATCTCATCTCTGGCTCTGCTGTTTCCCTGATATCTATTTTTACAGGGAGGCCTTTGAATATAATTTGCAGCATAACATTGCCAGTGGCTTCATAAACCCTTTGACTAAAATAAAACAAAGTCAAAGTCATTTTAATCTCCATCTGAAAAAGACCTGGGCATAATGTGGAAAGGAAGCAAGAAAGACAGATAAAGAGGGACAGACAGACTATGGATTTGTAGTCGGTGAGAGAGAGAGAGACATCCAAGGAAAGACAAAGAGAGAGAGACAGAAGGGGGGATTATGGACTTATATTTAGTTAGTGAGACAGCAACACCAGAGAATGAAACAGCCAACCAAACAGTTTGAGAAGTACAGATGAGTCACTGAGCCTCGAGACACAGTTATTGACAAGAAAAAAAGATGGAGGGATAAAGAGAGATAGAGAGAGAAAATGAAAACTCAGGGACGTCAGGGGGGACGTGGAGGAGGGATGGAGAGGAGGATTCGGGGGAGGGGGGGGGGGGGGGGGGGGATTGGGCATGAAGACGGAGGAGAGGTCTGCAAATAGAAAAGCTGAAGCCCAGATTTACTGATTTACTGATAAAAGACATAACAGTTATCTATCCTTCTATCTATCTATTGTATTTTTTTACACCAAGAAAACTTACTCAAATCTCCCCAAACAGTATCCTCTGACTGTCCAGACACCAAAATCCAGCTGATAGAAGAGAAGGGAGTTGATATAAATATTGATAAACTCATCTATAACACCTTCAATTTCTTCCGTTTTTGCTCATAAACCTTCACAATGAGCCTTTCACCTTTATTTGTTGGGGTGGTATATATGGAAAAAAAAAGTACTCCTCATTTGCAATGTATGTTTTGAGTTACACTTAATATTCTCCTAAAAAATATGCTAGCATTTTAGCATCAAAGAAAAGCTAGCGAAGACAGTGCTCTTTTTAGTAAAGATGCAAATGCAGTGTTGTCTACGAATGCAATACAGCCACTCAAACATCAGAGTAAAACAAATCTGTGCCTCATGTGTGAAAAATTGTGCTTCAAATGCTGCCGCTGCTGTTTTTTTTTGATCCATCATCAGTCTAATTTGCCCAGATGTAATAGAAACACAAACTTTTAGTTCCTGAATTTAGCTCCTCTGGTTTCAAAGTTCCTGGAAATGTTTTTTTTTTTTTTTTTTTTTTTTTTTATAAAACCATTATTCAACCCTGTCTCCTTAGAAATTACATTTATATATTAGTAAATTGTTCTCCCCCAATTGTGTTGCATTAACAAAACTGTAATCACAGCCTGGATTATGTGTGTGTTTGAGGTTTAGGTGACAAAAGCACGTTGGAGAAGGTTGAACATTGTACTCATATGATCAGTGGCATCATTTTTGCGACTAGCCAGACATGTTATTTAATAATTCCTCATTACGTTGACAGAAAATGCAATTAATAGATAAATTAGTGATAAACAAACATAATTTCTATAAGATAGGGTTACATAATTGGAAACACACAGTTCAATCAAGTTCATAATACTTTGCTATATTGATATACTTGTATAAAAACTCAGGAAATAGCATATCAGTGCTGTTGTTCTTATCTATCTGTCTTTTTGTTTTGTTTTGGTTTTTTTTGTCCGTTCTGTGTGTTTTTTAGATTTACTTACATTCAGCTTCACAGTGCTGGAGGGAAAAGAGGCGGGAGAGAGGTGAGAGATCAAACACACACACACACACACACACACACACACACACACACACACACAGGTGAGAGGGTAACCACTCATTGTTCCGCCAGAGAGGCTCGAGCAGAACATCTTGAGGGTAAAAGAGAGAGAGAGAGAGGTGGAAACATGCCAAGCATACATTAGAAGGGAAAACAGAGAGAGAGAGAAGATGAGAGGATGAGAGAGAGTGATTGAGAAGATGGGAAAAAAAGAGAGAGAGAGAGAGAGAGAGGAAGAGAGAGCAGCCATTACCGGGCCTGAGTCTGTCTGCCTCTAAGTGCTCTGTAAATATCGCCTTGCCTTTGTAAACAACATTATTCCTCTTTATTGGGCCATTATATAATGGCCTGATCCCCCACAGTATGCAGATTGGTGTCACTCCATTATGTAAGCTCTCTCTTCCATTATGTAAGCATTTCTCCTTCTTCCTTTCTTCTTCTGTCTTTCTCCATCACTTTCTCATGACTCCTCCGTCTTCATCTTCTTCTTTCTCCTCTCTCCTCTTCTTTCCTCTTCCCCTTTTCATCTCCCCTCCTCCTTTACTTATCCTTGACTCACTTTTTCCTCTCTGTTTACTTCTTCTCTCTCAGTGCATCATCTCTTTTTTTCTTTTCTTTCCTCTCCTTTCTTCTTACTCCTCGTTTCATCTCTCCGTCCTCTAAAGTCCTCCTCTCCTCTCACTTCTTCTCCCCTCCTCCTTTACTTATCCTTGACTCACTTTCCTTCTCTTTTTATCTCTCCTTTCGGTTCTGCTCGCTCTTCTTTTTCCTCCCCTTTTTTCATCGCCTTCCTCCACTCTTTCATGTCTCTACTCGCTTCCCTCTCTCCTCCTCTTCCTTTACCTCACCTTACTTCTCCTGACCTCATCTCATCTCCTCGTTTCCTCTCCTCTCCTCACTTCTTTATCTTATCTCA
This sequence comes from Thunnus thynnus, assembly GCF_963924715.1. Lineage (NCBI taxonomy): Eukaryota > Metazoa > Chordata > Actinopteri > Scombriformes > Scombridae > Thunnus > Thunnus thynnus. The sequence goes on from NC_089523.1 coordinate 31,810,504, forward strand.
TTTTCTCATCTCATCCTTTTCTCTCCCCCCTGTGGTTTCATCTTCTTTGATCTCCTTAAATTCTACCCTTACCTCCCTTTTTTTTTTCTTCTTTTCTCCTCTTCAACTTCTTTTTCCTCCTCTTTTCTTCTCTATATTCTCACTTCAGCTCTTTTACTCTTATCTCCATCCCTCTCGTTTTCATTTATCCTTCTCATCTTCTCTCCTCCACTCTTACTCTCTTCCCTCACCCTTCCTCCTCTCTACATTCTCTTCTGTCGTCTTGCGAGCTCCGGCGTCGCTGATTTTTCGATGGCTTCATCCCAGCGAGCTTGACAGGCGAAAGCTAATTTCTAAACTGCGGTGCACAGAAGTGAAACAAACTGCTGAACAAGATCAAAACCTGCTGCTGTTAGAAACAACTGAACAAAACCTGAAACAAACCTCAGCCAGACTGTAGACCAAAAGCTTCAATTCTCTTTTTTGCAGTTTGCTTTCTGTAACCAGCACTGCCATTGTTTTAGCTGCTTTATTAGTCATCCAAATAAGCCATTAATCATGAATCATCATCATATTTTTCGCTTTGGCGTCTGCTTTATTTACCAGACAATTAAAAGCACTGTGATGCCCACAGCCTGTTCTTCAAGTATAACTTCAAAAGAGTATGTGGGTGAACGAGCAGGAAAATGCAGCTCGTCCTCCCAAGAAAAACAACAGTTAAGGTTGTAAATATAATATAATATAAATGTAAAATAGCCAAAAATGACCTAGAGCTACGTTTGAGTGATGCAGTTCAGATGCTGCCTATATGAGGTGACAAATTTCCATATTTAAAGGTGGCCAAAAGTTGTCTTACCTGCAGGAGACCACTGTTCACTTCCCATTTCCAACTGCGGGTGTCATGTGTCCAACCAAGAGTCGTGGTGTTTACTGCTAGTAACTTTAACCCACGCCATGTTTCAAGTGATCATTTTAACCCAAACTATGATCTTTCACTAACCCTAACCGGACCTGAACCACAGAATTGTCACATCATAAAACTCTACTCACTAACCAAGACCACTCCTTCTAGAATATGGATTCAAAGGTTTATTGGGAGGGTGGCGGAAGAGCAGGGTGAAAAGGAGGAAGGATAGTTAGAGGGATGATGGGAGAGGGAAGGATGGATGGGGGAAGGGAGAGGGTCGAGGTCGTGGGATGAGGGATGGGGAGAAAGAAGAGCAGGCAGGAAGGAGAGGAAGGAGGGAGTCGATAGGAGAGTGAAAGATGTAAGGAGGAGAGGAGTCGACGTCAGGGAGGTAAGTGGGAACAAGGGGGAGGTCGTGACTCAGGGTGGGGGTGCTGTCTCGATGGTCTGACATCCGTACGAAGCTCCCTGTTCCTGTGTTCAAGCGGAGAAGAGAGAAAAGTTAGCGAAGGGGTCGGGGTGGAAGGAGCAGTTGTGGTGTGTCTTAATACTCTGTGGTGCGGAAATGGGATGCATACAAGGCGTGGTCTTTGGTTCCCGAACTTTGTTTATAAGTCTATAATAGAGGCGGCATATTAGAAAACACTCCTGGAAACGCTCCGGACTACATGTCGTTCTGGAGTGCATGGTACAATCGATTTTGGTCGTTTAATTATGAGGATGTGTTGGTAAAATAGGTTTATAAGCCTGAAATCTTGTCAGCTGGCACAAGCAGTCACTGAGTCATCAGTACTGAAAAACAGCTTTATAGTCCCCTGCAGATACGCTGCGGGGTTTTGTGGTATTGGACAAGGTGGGAGAGGATATGTGCACTATTTTTCTTTTGCCAAAAAAAAAAACCAGGATGTCTTGAGAGTTTAGGTTCAAAAACAACAGAACAAGCAAAGACTTGAGGAACCTGCAGACTGTAAAAGAAAGAGCTTCACAAGAGGCCAGTTGATAAAAAAAAACAAATTTACTTTGAAGTGATTGAAAAGTGAGTGAAAAAAACAAAAAAATAAAAAGTAAATGACAGAACAAATTCTCGTTAAAAGGCCATTATTAGTTCTGTTTATACAAAAAAAGCAACACCAGACAACAGCAGAGAAATCTACACAGTATATTTACTGACGTACTGTGCTAACGTACAATTTTGAAGTATTTGTACTCTATTCACAGTACGTACTTCTACTCCACTACATTTTAGAGGCAAATATTGCACTTTTTGCTCCACTACATTTATTTGACATCTTTAGTTATTTGCTTCAAGCAATGTTGCATACAAAAGTTTATAAAAATATAATGCATATACTCTTGCGTTGTGTCGTAAGGAAGAGGCTCAGACGAGGGTTTCGTTGGAGGCCACCATTTAAAATATCCTCCGGTCAATTGTGACGCTAACTCAGGCTCCTACACAAATGAAATAACAGAATTGTGTTACCATACTGTACAATAAGTCCAAACCGATAAACAAACTTCAAAAAGGAGTGCACAATGTCGCTTACCTCTCCCATGAAGTATGACAACAAAAGGGGAGAGGTAAAGGTAGGGGGACATCATTAATAGGGGGGGGGGGCACCCACAAAAGTGAACGTAGGGGTACAGTGAACTGCGCCTTAAATGTTCCACCTGTTGACCCTGGAGGAGTAGCACGTCAGGATTTAACAATTTACAAATTTTGTGTAATTATAATACATATGCTGCACAGTTGACCCTGTTACATGAATACTGCTGATTTTTTTTTTCTGTATTTCTTTTTGCTTTTGTGTCTTGGTTTTTGGTATGTCTTGTCTTAATTGTAAGTCTTTGTAATGTATTATGTTCTTGAAAATTAATTTTTTTAAAAAAAGAATATAATAAAATCATTGTCAGAAACGCGTATCACATCATCCACATTCTCGCACGCTTGCATTTGTGTCCTCGTGTACGTGCACACGAACAAACAAAAAGGGGACCCACCTGTAAAAGCATTGCTACATAGCACTACTAGTGGTTGAAAACTCCAAAGATTACCTTTAAATAAGATTTCAAATGCAGGACTTTTACTCATAACGGAGTATTTTTGAATTGCTACTTTTACTTCTTCCCCCACTGCCACATTGAACCTATAATATTAGAAAAAATGAGTCTCCATGGATCCACAAACAACACTGAAATCAAACTTAATGCACTTTTAATTACGGTAATTAATCAATAACTTAATCAATCTGTACTTCTCTTCCTCTCTTGTTTCCTTCAGGTGCCCCGGTAGATTGCATGGTCACATCCTTCTGATGAGCCCCCAAATTAAAAAGTACTCGACCCAGAGATGCACCCCACGCCTCCCCTCTGACACCACCTCATACCTGAACCAGACAGGATGTGATGTGAACATCCTGCAGGCATGCCAGAGGAGAGGATACGGAGCAGAGAAGCAATATCTCACCTGTCGATATGCAAAGGTCTCTGCAGTGCTGAGATCGGACATGTTTGGATACAGGTCAGGCTCTGGGTGTTAAACCCCCGCTCTTATATGGTGCTTAACTGGGGCTTGAAACACTGGATCAGTGGAATCAGAGTGAGAACATGGTTTCTTCTTTTCTGAAGGAAGTATCCAGTAATCAGACGGGGGCTCTAAAGGGTGGATTTAGTATCTGCATTTGGAATCTGGACAGACACTAAATGCCGCTCTGGGAATATGGAATATGGATTACTGTGACATGTTTCCTGGATGTTCGGTGGCACCGCTCTTCTCTTTCCCCAGCATACAGTCATATGCCAAAGGATTACTACAGTATTACGACAGCATTATTACGATATCGGGAGAATATGCAGACTTCCGGAAAGCACACCTTCTCTATTAACTCTTAGCAGTCAAAGAGATAAATACATGTTGGGCCTTGGATTGAGAATACGAGCACATTGTCAACGTCTTGTCTCAAAGCATCAATAATAACAAACTGTTAAAACTACAGTGAACTTTTTCTGGCACTTTAATCGTCTGTTTTCATCTCATCTCTCTTCCCCCTCCTTCCCTCTCTTTCTCTCTCTCTCTTTCTGTCTCTCTCTTTCTCTCTCTCTCTCTCATCTTCATGAACAACTGAATAGTATATTCTCCAGTATTACCAATCTAACTCTTTTGGCTGCGGATGACTTAGGTAATGTTGAAATAATCAATGTGTTTGCGTCAATGGTGGATTGGTTCTCTATATGTCGGAGCATTAAAAAAAGAAAAAAAAAGAAAAAAAAAAAAAAAAGTTGGTGTCCCGAGGATGGAGCCTTGAGGAACACCAGCTGGGATTTATTCAACGCCAAACCTTAAAGCACACACTTCCGGCTCTACATTTGATGGTGAAAACGGTGAATTCTGATGTTCTGTTTGACACTGGAAAGCAACTGTACCCGTACGAAACACTGGTGAACTTGACCATAAGTGTTCCTACTACTAAAAGCTGGCAGATCGTTAAATGTATTAAGCGGTTTTAAAAGATGGCCAGCAGAACTTGCGCTGTCCCGTCCCCCACCCCCCACTCCCCCCCCCCTCGCTCCCCCTTTGCCGTTTGACAGTGTCTGTGTTTGTATGTGACATACACCTTACAGTCTTCGATGGTTTGATACCCATGATTTACTTTGAATATAACGAAACAAATGACCACAAATGAGGAGAAAAAACACAACGACATGCGGAATAGGGATTTTATGCTTTCATAGATACAATTATGTGGATTTATAATGAAATAAAAAGGTATTTTTCTTGGAAAAATTGTATGTGTTTTTATTCATATTTCTCCTGTTTATGTCTCATGTTATTATACAGTATTTTTTAAGTTGATGAGCAAAGATGTGTCCAGTGTTCTTGACTAGTAGTAATAATATCCAGTAGTGAAAAAGGACAAAATGTACTGAGAGGAACTTACTAATGTTTTTTTCACTCCCCCAAAATATAATTTATTGTTTGATTAACAAACAAATAAAAAGTCTAATGCCTTTGCTAGACCAGTGTTGCATACTAAATTCTTGATATAAAATGCATCTGTGTTAACAAATCTTATCCTAAATGATTAGATCTATACCCAAATATTTGACTTGAGTGGATGAATAAAAACATTATTTGTCCCAAATTGTTGTGACCTTTCAGTATATCTAAAAAGCTACCGAGGGGTTGCAACATCATAAAAGTTACTGATGCTAGGCTTCCAATAAAATGTCCAGTTTGGAGGCCTAAATCAACAAAGGTCAGATTTATTATACAGGTCTATACAGCTCATGAATTAATGATGCAGCACAGTCCATTGCTTCCTTGACACATAAAGCACATAAGCACAAAAGTGGGCATAAACAAAGATTCAGGGCAAAACAACAACGCCTGATTTTCATGACATTACACTGCTATTAGTTACCTCTAAAGAGGGATGCTCCACCTGGTTGTTGGAGGTATAAATGCAAATAAATGTAAATATAGAACTGAAAATAGCTCCTACAGCGATGGTTGCTGGGTTGTGACCATAAAGCCCACTAATGGTAAAGAAATAATTGTTGGGAAATACGCTTATACACTTTCTTTCTTAGAGTTATATGAGAAGATCAATACCAATCTTAAGAAATAGTCTCAGCATGTAACTCCCCTTGAAACGTCAGATTTGTTATTTTTACATTTCTGTTTGTGTGCGGATTAAACAACTACGATACAACATGGTAAATAGGGAGCTTTAGAGGTGTTGGTAGGTGTAGTTTCAGTCCTTGTTCTTGGCTAATCAAACTGCTTTGTAGTTAACACAGAGACTCTAGGGAAGCTTATTTCCCAAAATGTTAAATATTCCTTTAAAGCAGCGGGATGTTAACTTGACCATGAAAATCAGACATGAACTACAAATGTGTTTTTGTTGTTTTTTTTATGGTGACTGATTGATGGATATTATCATGTCGAGGTCAAGCTCTTTTTGCAGTCAATGTACAGATCAAAAAGTTTGCGGTTTTCGTCATGACATATTGTTGACAGTTTACTGGCAAAAGTTTGTGTTATGCTTTAGTCATTTTTAAAAACAGAAGCTGATTTGACCGACTGCTTCCGTCTCTTAGTAGAGAACTTTTAATGACGACAGGCAGTGCTGCATATCATCGTCACCCTTCACAAACATCACCAAAAACATGTCAGGATTAAGAAAAGCTGATGACATGTATTTTTACATGTTTTACAAAGGATTCCCAATGTTTGGCTTAACATTAGGCCTTTTTGCCCAGGAAACAAAATCTTTAAGTAGTTTAGTTGACACTTTTATCCGGCATTAACTGTTGAGACACAATCCTGACAGCACTGACACGGTATTTTAATTTAGCAGACAGTGAAGTGACACTAAACACAAAACACACTATAAATGTCACTGCATTAAGAGGCGAGGGCTGAAGTAGAGCGACATGGTGTTAACTAGACTGACTGGAAAAACATGTAAAGCTACACTAAGTTACTAATGTTTCTATATTAACAACCGGAGCCTCTTTTTAGTGGCTTGCAGATCATTGTTTTGGTTTTACAGCTGGAAACTTCATTGTTTGCTTCAGTCTCAAACTATTCCTTTAAAGGGAGCGGCCCAGTAATTGCAAAATCATTGACTGTTGTATGTGAGCTGATGTGCATCTTGAAGGTCCTACCCTGTTCCCCAGGCTCCTGCCTCTTCATTCAGCCTGCCTTCAGCACCTGGACCTCCAAGGTCATCCAGCTAAATGTTGTCCTGTTGACCTGGTGTCTGCCATCTGGTGGCCAAAAGAGACATGACAGTAAATATCTGTAAGTTACAAAATACCTTCCACTCTCTAAAGAAATATATGCCAGATACTCAAGGTAAGTACCCAGCTCTCTAGGGGTCCCAAACAATTTCCTACAGAACATTTGGTACGACATGTGACTTGTTTCAGAGTTTGACCTATTTATCAAATAATGTCTTGATAGTCTGATACAGTTTACGCCTTGGTAAATTCAGTACTTTGCACATTTCAAGACAGAGTCATGTGATACCACTCTGCTGCTCTCAGTTTTTTCTTTTTAGCATTAAGAAAATATTGTTTCCCGTCACTTATTATTTCTAATTGTATCTACCTTGCATATTTTTTTCATATTCTGTAATTCTATCATCAATGAAACTAAACACTTCCTGCAGATGTTACAAATTAAAAATCTGTCAGTAAAGGGAGGGATTATGTCCTCTGAGCCACTGGAAGGTTTTTAATGTGAAACATCAGTGCAGGAAGTGCTGCTTGATTGAATTTGTTTCCCTGTTGTACCAAACACATACTGAACTGTGAAACTAAAATGCATTGAACCTTACATTTTGGATACAGTTACATCCCTACAGTCCCTCCATTGATGTGTACCAGCACCTTGCAGTAGAAACACAGAGCAGCGCTGAACACCACAATTAGCAGCAGGACAACTAGGCTGATGATCAAATCAGTTGAAGAGACTGAAACAGATTCAAAATGTTAACATCAGTTCATATGATACAAGTGGCCTATTTACATCAGTGTGTATGTACGTATGTTGCTAGTTCTTTCAAATTCAGTCAGAGTCTCTAAAAAGGAGCGTCTGTGTTTGTGTTACTGTAGTAAGTGACACCAAAAATCATATTTTATTAAGTGTTATAAGTTGTTTTTGTTGTTGTTGCTATGTTTTGTGTCGTTTTTTATCTTGATTTTGTAAACTGAAGTGAGTTTTTGGTTTGAGGGAAAGAGACAATGCATTAGGAATCATCTTGTTTCCTTGTCTGTTAAAACAAAAGATGAAGTGAATGACCTTTGTCAATCCTCCAACCTTAGTTTCCACAAACATAGACAGTAAACAGTTTAAAAATTGGGTTTTTACCACTTAAAATATATTGCAAATATAAGAGACAGCCTATCAAAACCAGACCTGCATAGGTTTATTTTTTCTGTTGCTTTTCAGTAATGTACAATCCATACTTTGTAACTGAATAATCTATATATTAGTCTTCCTGCGTGCTTGTTGTGAATAGCTATTATCATTATTACTATTAGAACGCATTATAAATGCATTCAAGTGTGATTACCTTGAGAAAATGTAATACTGATGTGTGATGCTGCACTGTAAAAAAAAAAAAAAAAAAAAGTTATTTCACAGAAATTTACTGTATTACTTTACAGATTTTGTCGATTTTTTCTACATCAAGTGTAAATGCCATAAAAACACAGTAAATTATTTTTATTAAAAGTATTCACCATAAAATAAGGGCAATCTGAAAACAACATGCTATTTCAGCTGGATTTTAAGCTATAAAGCTATGAATCTTTTTGTCCTCTGTCTGGATAAACTGATCCACACTCCACTCACAAATTTGCAGAAATTTTATTTTATTGATGGAAGTAAAAACTTTTTAAAATCTCATTAATACTCATTACCCAGTCTTTTATAAATGCTTAAATTAAATCACAAACTCTAAATATGTTTTTATGCAGTCCAATAATTGTATTAACTGACTAATACAGATTGGTGGGCGCACAGATAAAGACATAACCTAATATTATAAACAAAACCCAAACTAATATAAGATCCAGTTCAGCTTAAGTTATGTATTATCCTGTCGCACTCGTCACATCTAAAAACCTACAAACCCGCAATCTGACTTAATATGAGAACTTGTCACAGGTTGCATGTCCTTCATCAATGCATTCATTCATGAGATCAGTCTGATCAGCAGCTAGAAACATGGAAATAGTTGCCACCTCATGACTTTTTATCTTATTCGGACAAGCAATAATTTCAAGTCAGTTTGCATTATCAGTGTGATATTTTCCTGTTGGACTCAGATTCAGATTCTTCTTGCAGTTACCTGAGACAGTAAGATAGAGTGGATGGTTTTTTGGGAGAAAACATAGATGTGATAAACACATGTGTAGTCCTCCCCCAGGTAGGTGTGATTTGCACCAGAGAACAGGAAATGGGCAGAGTGATTGACAGCTGGCAGGGTGTATTCCTTTGTTGCTGTGGTGCTGAATATAAACTGCAACAAGCTTCCTTCATACTGTGGTTCAGTGGAGCAGCTGATGGTGAAACTGGAGCCCACAAGCACCTGAAGTCCCTGCTGGATCGCCCTCAAAAACCCCGTCAATGTTGGTAAAGAAAGAGATGTTTGGCTGGAGAAGGAAATCCATTCTCATCTTTATTTGCTTGTAAGGTGATATTGAATACAGAAGACTTAAGAGATTGCTGTTCAGTGTCACCTGAGCACGTCACCTCCATGCTGATGGATTTCTGGGTGGCACTAGGTAGTAATAAACACCTCCGCAGTATGGAGTCAACACTGGTTTGTAAATAGTGGCTCTTACTTTTGATGAAACAGCAGAACCACAGTCCAGCAGTCTGCACACTACAGGTGCTAATTTCTGGTCCCAATGTCCAATTTGACAGAAATTCAATTGCCTCTCTTAAATCAGAAGTAAGAAGAAACTTTGGAAATAAAATCAAATCTAAGGCAGAGGAAAATGGTATTATTAATATTAATGTGTGCCTCCAGACTGTTGGTCAGTTGTACCATCATGGCTAATCCCAGAACCTGAAGTTGATCTGTGCATAGTGAATAATAACAAGAGAAAGAAATCAAGAGATATAGTCGTATCTACAGATTTATACAGATGGATCAAAGAATCCAGAGAGGGAACGTGGCATTTGGAGTAACCATTCCTGAAATTAAGAATAAAAAACAGACATTTCAGATCAGATGTCAGTATTCACAGCAGAGATGTTGGCAATATTTATGGGCACTTTGGTGGATAGAGGACAATAAACCAGACAACTCAGACATATGCAGTGATTCAGCAGCAGCTTTAATTACCCACAATAAAATAAATCAAATCCTAGTCTAGACCTGATGTACAGGTGGCACGCACTGTTTACTGGGTGGCAGCACAGGATGACTGGATTGGTGGTGTCTAGTAACCAGATAGGTTTTGTCTAGTGACCGGATAGGTGGTGTCTAGTGACCAGATAGGTGGTGTCTAGTAAACGGGTAGGTTTTGTGCAGTTTGGGTGGGGTTTTGAATGACAGGGCTCTCCATATCGAGATCAGTACGTTATAAAGATTTTGTATACACTAAAAACAATACTTACAATTTTTAAATAAAGCTTGAATTTAATCAAGCCATTTAAAAAAGAAATGATAACAGTCCAACTTAAACATCTTTAAATCAAACACAACATTCATTACCCAGCTATTGTTTAATATATTCAACAGTTATATCCTTACCTAACCTATATAGAGGTTGATAAAAAGTAATTAAATGACTCTCACTTTTATTCCACTAAACTAGCAATTATTTACTAAGTTATACTTATATAATTGGAACCAAAAATATTTAACAGTCAATTAAATTCTCTACTGTTTCTGTTTTTGTTTGTTTTTATTAAGTCTTATTAATAAATAAAGGAGGGATACATTTGTCATATTTTAAAACTTTTTATCTTTCTGCAGGTGAAGAGAATTATTAATATGTAAGTGTTATAAATATATAAAGTTGTATATAATGCAAGAAATCAGCCCTTATACAACAGAAACAAAACTTTTACTTTATTAATTGAATCATTGAGTCTTTGTTTTGAGGATTGAAATTGTTGTATTTCTATCTGGAGCCACCAGGGGGAAACATCAAACTCTTGTTAGTGTGAGTCTGTACTGATGGATCTGTCAGTCTGTGAGGACTCACATCTGCGAGGTTAAATTAAGGTTTCGTCTTGGTTTTAGGGTTTAAAATGATCAGATTAAGGTTGAGATAAGGGATGGAGTGTGTGCGTTAGTGTGTGTGTGTGATTTTCTATCTCTGAACCTTGAAGTTGAGGACATGTTGGCCGATCCCCTTTTCTTTAAAGGGCTGTTTTAGGATTAAGGTGGGATTTGGTTTTGGTTAGCTCTGAGGTCAGGCTGTACTGTAGTTAATATGGTTAAGGTTAGTTTTATGGCCGAGAGAATTCATTATGTCACAATCACAAAGAAGGCCTAAAGTTTAGGCTAATAAGTTTCAGTATGAGAGTAGAAATTATGAGGTTTTGCTTTAGATAACCATTATAATAAGAAAGAAATGGTGAGAAAAACAAATAATACTGGTGACATCCACGTCCACAGCAGTTAAATATATTTCAATTTGTTTCCTTCAAAGATAAGGTCTGTGAAAGGAAAGCAAAAATAAATGTACAATATATTCCTGTATGGACCTTTCTCTCTTCAAATATTTAAATATAATATTCAGTTTGCTCAAGTATATGATCTGGTGACCAGAAAAAAGAGCAAAAGAATTGGTGGACATTGAGGATTAATGTTTGGACTTTGGATAATCAATAACTTTCATATGCTGTTTAAAAGTCTATCCTGTAGCAGAAACCTTAATCTTTCAACCTATGTCTTTCTTTTTCTAATGCATAAGAATAAGTTGTTTTTTTAAAAAACTGTAGGAGAGGAGTTGTTCCTAAATCTGACTCTTAATTCTGCGATACCCAGAACTATTGATACTAGGTCAGGTGTCCTGTGTTCATAAATTAGCCTCTTCCAGACTGTATTTATCACTTGATGTGGAGGATCTTAGTTTAATCTTACAGTTGTGAAGTCTGTGGATGATTTTAGCCTGAATGAGCAGTGTCTGGAATTACACAACAGATCTCATCAAGGCTCTGTTCTCAGAGCTCTTCAGATATCCAGCTCACTCTCAGACTGTCTGCATTCATAGACGGAGGGTTAAATGACTGCAAAACATCATAAAAATATTGTAAAGACCAAACAAACTATGAGTGAAATCTTAGCTTTGTTGCAAAAATGTGCATGAAGCAGCACTTATTATCGTATATTCATACCTGGTATTTCTCTGCAACCAGCAGATGGTGCTGTTGTAAAATTTCTCAGCAGTTAACTTTATTAACAGTCTTTGTCATTGAGCAGCATTGGCAGGTTGATGGAATAAAACACTGACAGCTTCTTTTGTGTGTAAAGTTCTTGGTTTTAGTTTTCAGACGAAATGTAAAAACATTTCTCTGCTGACTGGCTGCAACCAGTGGTTAAAAAAGTATATAAAATCCATGTTGGACTATGACTCAAGCTAAAGAAAAACTCACAGTGTGTGTGTTCATGGTGAAGGTGACTTATTGACATGTTTTTAATGGTTTTTGGACAACAGCAGAGGTCTACGGCACAGAGGAATAGGATATATCAGACTTCAGTGGTTGGTTTTTTTGTTTGTTTTTCTTTTCAAACATGTTTTTATTGAGATTTTCCAGTTTTTTAACAAGTGAGCATAGAAAAAAAATAGCATATGTAGTATGTAGATTTTATGTAATGTACATATTGTCAGCTCAGATTCATGAGAACACAGTAAGAGAAAAAAAAAAGGATTAATTAAAACCCCACCCAAGGATACGAGGTCATAGACAGAAGTACATAAGTAAAGTAAGTACAGAATAGATAATAATAATAAAACATAAAATAAGTTTTTTTTTTAATGTATAGTAGCGATTATAAGACACAGTAGGTTGGCACAATACATTCATATATACAGTGGTTGTTAGTGGGGTCAATGCATTTTTTTGGTCTTTTCACAATAAGACAAACATGGAATATTGCTGAACTTACTTGAACTTATAGAATATTACTTGAACATTTGCATCAGTAAATTGTACAGACTTAACCAGTTAAAACTGATGTATCAATAGGTTGGTTGATTTAAAACATCATGTGTAGAAAAAAAATATCTTTCAAGCGTTTTAAAAATATAAAATTTTTACAAAGTAATATTTGTACACTGTTGACTGTTGTGGGCAGCCATAGTTCTCAACGAAATATTGAGAAATGGGGTTTCAAAAAATATACACAACCTCCGTTAAAGGACCAATGTGCAGGATTTAGTGCCATCTCGTGGTGAGGTTGCAGATTGCAACCAAATGAATACCCCTCCCCTTCCAAGCGTGTAGGAGAATCTATGGTGGCGGCAAAACTCGTGAAAAACGCAAAAGGCCCTCTCTAGAGCCAGTGTTTGATTTGTCTATTATGGGCTGCTGTAGAAACATGGTGGTGCAACATGGTGGGCTCTGTAGAAGAGGACCTGCTCCCTATATATATCCCTATATATTATCAGGTGATTATACACCAATTAAGACATACTCATGAATATTATATATTATATATATTATATTCCACTGATCCTTTAAATTACAACTCTGACTAATTGTATTTTTCCAAAGAAATATTGGATCTAGACCCAGACGTCAGAGTTCTCACAGATCTGTGTTTGGAGGGAACAGGTGCCTCAGAGATTCTACTTTTTCCACCCGCCAACAGCCTCTTCATCGACCCCCCAGCCGTCACAACCACCAACTGAGCCCAGTGTTCTTCTCGCGTCCTGGCCCCTTTTGGCCTGGAAAGACATGAGAGCAGATATCTGTAGTTACCTGCTACAATAACTCAATTTAACTGAATTCTCTACTGAATAAAGATGTATACTTTACCTTAAAGTAGAGGCAGATGCCAGCAATAAATGACATCATAGCCAGGAGAAGGACAAACAGTCTGATGATCAAATCTGTTAGAGAGGCTGAAACAAATTTAAAAATTACCACCAGAGTCACATTTCTCTTTGTAACTCAAATTCTCCTTAACGTTACCTGCTACATAGAGACAGAGTCGCTGGCTCTCAGAGGAGAAGTTTTGGGAGAAAACATAGACGTGATAAACACATCTGTAATCCCCTTGGTGGGTGTGGTCTGCAGCAGAAAACAGGAAATGGGCAGAGTGATTGACAGCCGGCAGAGTGTAGTTCTGTGCTGCAGCTGAGGTGGTGAAGATGAGCTGGAACATGCCTCCTTGGTACTGTGGTTCGACTGAGCACCTGATGGTGAAGTTGGAGCCCCTGAGGAACTGAGGCCCCTGCTGCTTGGCCTCAGAGACCCCGTCGATGGAGGGAGAGAGGGAGATGATTGGCTTAGCCAGGAAATCTGTTAACAAAGAAGTAGATGATTGGCTAAACAAGCAGAAAATGAAAAGACAGCTTCTAACAATATGGTCGTGTAGATCGTGCAGAGTGGAAAGACGTGAACATAAAACACCACAAATCTGCAGCCTTTACAGCACAATGACAGTAGAAATAAATAATAGAAACAATAATAGTTTGTTGAAGCTGTTTGTGACAATTAACACCCCCCGACTGCTAAGGGACAGCTTCCAAGAGCTGAGCTGGCCAATCAGAACAGAGTGGGCTCCTCAGAAGGGGGGCGCTTAAAGAGACAGGAACTAAAATGGCCTATTTCAGACATAGGCTGAGGGGCCAAAGTAAGAAAAAAAGAAGTTTTTTAAACTGTAAATCATGCAAAAGCATTCCAGTAGAGCCCTAGAATAAAAATATAGACCTGCAAATGTACAGAATATGTCGCCTTTAAGATGTGTCCAATATTACCTGAGCATATCACTCTCAGGCCGGTATAGCATTCATTTACATCAGTCTCCAGTAGACACTCCCGCAGTGAAGATGTTGACTGGACACAAGAAGAATCGATCCACCACACAAGTCTGTATGAAGAATCTTCTATTATATTTGTTGAAACAGCAGAACCACAAACCAGCCGTGCACACACTGCAGCTGCAGACTTCTGGTCCCATTTAGAATACCAGTGAGTCACTGGTCTCCACTCTCCCTGGTGTTTCATCTCCAGAGTACCAGCGCAGCGACTGGGCTCTCCCACCAACCTGGCATCATCTGGCTCTGAGCAGAGACAGGAGAATCATAAGTGGAAGAAGTAAATCAGTGAACCACCAGTCACAGCGACAACTCTAACCTGAGCAGGTGAGTCCGACAGCTTGTCTAGGTGAGCAGGTCTTCCTCGCTGAGCCAGACACTCCACAGTCCAGTAAAGCGGACTCATTGCCTTCACACTTGAACTCTTCTGTCCGGACTAGAGCCTCCACTTCTCCATAGAGCGCCCCCTGGAGGACTGAAGGTGCCCCACACCCAAGCTCCCTACACACCACCTCTGCATCCTGCAGGTCAAAGTCATCTTCACACACTGAAGACCACGACTGGTTAGACTTCACCTCCAGTCTGCCTGAACAGGGACCAGACTCATTCACCAGCCTGACAGACTCTGTGGACAGAGAGGGAGAGAGAGCAAGACAAGTAATTTTCTTATTATATACATTCACCTATTTTTTCCAATTATTTATCCTGCACAAGTTTATAGCTGAGCTCCCTCTGCACCACTACAGTCCAGTCCAGGTGTTACACAGTTAACTGCTTGTTAAATGATTGCCTTTTTATTTAACCACAATCTTTCTTTAACCTTAACCATAAGATGGTTGCCATGCAGAGATGGTGTAGGAAGTGAGATTTCTTAAAACTAAAAAAAGATAATCAAATTTTTCCTGCCATGAAAACCAAGGCCTCAGACTTTGGAAGTACTGACTCTCTGCTTCACTCTCGACTGCAAACCATCTGGGAAGAGGTCAAAGGCTGATGAAGCCAGCAGAAGAACCACATCACCCACAAATTATACAGCTGCAATCCTGAGGTCATTGCACTGGACTCTTTCCACACCTCGGCTACGCCTTAAGACTCTGTCTGTGAAAATCACAAACAAAATTGTGACAACGAAGCAACCTAGCAGAGCCCAAATGTGCTTGTCTTCGTGCCAAGAATGCTGCCACAGCTCTCCGGTTAGTCAGTAAAAAAAGGGAGGAGGGAAGGTTGGGAGACAGACCTGCTGCTCTCCTGGATGTTTACAGCAATGAGCTTCTAGTACAATCACAGTTTTCTACTGTGTTTGTCCTGCATAACTTTACAGTTCAGGCTAGCGAAATCCACTTCTGACACTGTAACATTGATGTTATTAATGGTGTTACCTGAGCAGGTGATTTCCAGGCAGGAGTCACTAGGACTACTCTTTGATGTCACACACTCCCTCAGTGTAGATTTAGACTGAACACACAAAGGGTTGATCAACCACACAGGTCGTCCTGAGCTATCCTCTCTCCTTACTGCTGAAACAGAGGCGCCACAGTCCAGCCATCTACATATTACGGATGTTTCCTTCAGGCTCCACAAATCGTTATGTACCGTCCCCCATTCTCCTTGGTGTTTCACCTCCAGTCTACCAGCGCAGCGGCTAGCTCCTCCCACCAACCTGACATCATCAGGTTCTGAACAAAAGACAAGTGAATGATTAGTGAAAGTGACTTGCAATAGAACATGATGTTAACCTGAATCAAACCTCCACCTGAGCAGGTGAGTCCAACAGCTTTGTCAGATGAGCAGGTGTTCTTAGTTGACCCTGAGCGTCCACAGTCCAGGAGAACAGACTCACTTCCTTTACACTGGAACTCTTCAGTCCAGACTAGAGCCTGCATTTCTCCATAGAGCGCCCCCTGGAGGACTGAAGGAGCTCCACAACCAAGCTCCCTACATACCACTTCTGCATCCTGCAGGTCAAAGTCATCTTCACACACTGAGGACCACGACTGCTCAGACTTCACCTCCAGTCTGCCTGAACACAGAGTAGACCCATTCACCAGCCTGACAGAGTCTAACAAATAGAGGAAAGAAAGAAAGAAAGAAAAACATGTTTTAATGCTCATATAGCCACCTGAAATTATAGCCACTTGAAAAATTATGAAACTATCCTTTAAACTTTAAGTACACAATGCAATATCTGATATCACAGTAAATCTGCATCAAGTGTTTGTTTGTTTTTTTGGTCACTGGAGGAATTTGAAACAAGCTGTAAACACAACACTGACATATCATCACCATATCATATGGTGGACATGTTAGCAAACAGTCGCTTATGTACACAGTGAATATTAACATTCATTTAAAGTCATATTTCTGGCCACCAGGTCTCTCCTTTTAGCTCTGTTCACATCTCCACCCACTCCTAACAAAATAATATCTGGGTCTCAAGCTGCTAAATGCTCCACTATGATAATAAATAAATAATGATAATAATAATACATTTAATTTAAAGGCGCCTTTGATGAGACTCAAGGTCACCTTACATCATTTAAGATCAGTGATACAATAATCAACAAGTCATAATAAAACGTCAGTACAACCGTCAATAAAACAAAAGAGTATAGCTCAGTGACGGTAACTATGGTCACCAGCTTGTCACTAACCTACTCTGTCTGCAGTTTGTTGCTGGGCAGGTTTGTTCTGTGGGTTTATTTGAGCTTTTTGCTGAAAACGGTTGCCTGCTGCTGCTGGAAATGTCACAGATGAGAGTAGTGACATTGAAAAATGACCTGAAAGATGCTAAAACACTCCACAGAGCTAAGAGGAACTGCAGTCAGGTTATTTTCCTGTATGGGTTCATCACTACTAATGACCCTTTTTATGTTTCATCAGCTTTAAAGATGGCATTGGTAATGAGCACCAGAAACTAACTATTTATATTAAGATTATGAAGATTAAGATTTATATTAAGAAGTGGCAGCAGTATTCTGTGAATGTCCCTGACAGTTCCAGTTACAAACTTCTCTACCCTTTACGTTGTCATTAAATATCATTAATGGTGTTACCTGAGCAGGTTATCTCCAGCTTGGAAGAGGAATATACACTTTTTGTAGAACATTTAATCAGTGAAGATTCATCACAGTCAGATTCGATTCTCCACATAAATCCATGTGAGATCTCTTCTCTTCTTCTGTTTGAAACAACAGAGCCACAGTCCAGCCGTCCACACACATCACCTGCTAACTTCAGGCTCCGGTCCGTCTCATCCACTGGTTTCCATTCGCCCCATTTTTTCATCTCCAGTGTGCCAGCGCATTGGCTGGCTCCTCCAACCAACCTGACATCAGCAGGCTCTGGGTAAAAAAAAATGACAGCAGCTGGTAACAAAACTGAACTGACTTCCATGCAAGCAGTGTTGCAATCAGTGGTAAAACCAAAGCCAGGATTTTAGAAATACTGAGGTCACAATTTAAGTGTCCCTCAGTGCTAGGAATAAAATGCTGGCAGTGTCCTAAAACACTGGAATCAGCCTTTAAAATATCCACCCTTTCTTATTTTATTTCTTAAATTGTACAATGTCCCACACCTCTTCTCTTTTACCTGAACAGGTGAGTCCAACAGCTTTACCAGAGGAGCAGGTGTCTGTAGCTGAGCTTCTGCAGTCCAGGAGAGTCGACTCACGGCCTCCACAGTGGAACTCTTTGGTCAGCACTGGAGCCCCAAACGGCATCGCCTGGAGGTTTGCAGAACCTCCACAACCAAGCTCCCTACACACCACCTTTGCATCCTGCAGGTCAAAGTCATCTTCACACACTGAGGACCACGACTGGTTAGACTTCACCTCCAGCCTGCCTGAGCACAGGTTGGTCCCATTCACCAGCCTGACAGAGTCTAGAGAGAGGAAACAAGAAGTTATAATTTACCACATACCACATATACATTATCAAAGTCTTCTTAAGACAAAAATGCCAAAAAAAAAAAAAAAAAAAAAAAAAAAACATGCTGTGGCTGTCTCATACATTTCATACACAATTTGCAATACTAGTGCAGCGCCCGTTCAAAACGTGACTGTTCGGAACGGGACGATTTCTCAATATCTAGAGAGAGTTGTGCCCCTCCCCTAAACCCCTCTTATGCAGACACTACCATGAGATTGGTAGACACTACAATTTATCAATGTTCCCTAAACGCATCACATGCAGGTTATCAGTAGATGCTATAATTTACCCATGTTCCCTAAATGCCTCACATGCAGGTTATCAGTAGATGCTATAATTTACCCATGTTCCCTAAACGCCTCACATGCAGGCTATCGATAGATGCTACAATTTACCCATGTTCCCTAACGCCTTACATGCAGGTTATCAGTAGATGCTATAATTTACCCATGTTCCCTAAACGCCTCACATGCAGGTTATCAGTAGATGCTATAATTTACCGATGCTCCCTAACACCTCACATGCAAGTTATCAGCAGATGCTATAATTTACCCATGTTCCCTAAACACCTCACATGCGAACTATCAATAGACGCTACAATTTACCGATGCTCCCTAACACCTCACATGCAGAATATCTGGAGACTACAATTTTGAGTTGAGCTGAAGTTGATCAGATGAACTGTAGTGCCCATTCAAAACTTGCCTTTGACATCCTGCACTATGTCTTGAACATAAATACAAAGTTCTCGCATGTGAGGAACAGAAATAGAGCTTAACTCTCTAAACATTTTCCAATTCATTCTCTATCATAGTTCTTATCACTACGGATGTAATCCCATCTCCAATCACAGTGTGGGTTGCAATGGCAGAGTGGCGCTGTCTGTGTTTCTGCTCGTTAAATCCATATGCAGAAGAAGAAGAAGCAAATCAATGTTATTTATGAGGTATTTTTATAAATTTCTCAAGAACCGCTCATCCAAACAACTTCACACAACAACACTGCACTTCTCCGTTTCCCCGGCGATCCACCCACCAGGTATGAAGTAGATCGGATGAACAGTTCTCGAGATACGCGGAGGACATACATACATACATACATACATACAGACCGAAAGACAGACAGACAGACAGACAGACAGACAGAGATTCCTTGCTTTATATAGAGAGATGTATAGAAATGCAAGCTGTGACTTCTAACACAAAATCATTTCCTCTCATGTTAGTTTTGAGAATTGTTGTGACCCCTGCATGAGCATGTGAGAGGAATGTTGTGACTCACAAATGTATCTACAATTGTGACAGTCATTCATGAATTTTGTGAACTGGATCCCTGGATTATCAAAATGGCTCTGGGACTCCAGACTCTCAGGGGCCCTGGATTGTGCTTACATGGTCCATATGTCATCACAGTGACAAAGAAAGAAGCTAAACAACAGTATCAGCTGTAAAATTTACTGACATAGTTCATGACACTGACCTGAACAGCTGATCTCTAGGTTGGAAGATTCATCTGAATGAATGACCTCTACTGGTTCATACATGACAAAGAAAGGCATGGTGTCCAATGTAGGAGAGGAATCCTTTGTTCTTTGTATTGAAACAACAGAGCCACAGTCCAACTTTCTGCACACCTCAGCTGCATTTCTCAGGTTCCAGTCATAGTACTGGTCATAAACTGGTTTCCACTCTCCTTGGTGTTTCATCTCCAGTTTGCCGGCACAGTGGCTGGCTCCTCCCACCAACCTGACATCATCAGGTACTGCTGAGCAGAGACACAAAAGTAATCAGTGAATCAAGTGAAGTTACTTTCATTTATTTATAAAATGTGAAATACTGAAATACTTTTGAAATTCTGTTTCTTTTGTGTTTTTATTTCTCCATTTACCTGTTGAAACATGTTCAGCTCGGAGCCCTGAGGAGAAAAAACAGAAAATAAACATGAAAATAAAGATTTGGTATGAGCTGAGCTCCAGATACAACAAAAGTTTATTTTCTTATTTGTTTTCTTTTTTTTTTAATTAAAAAAACATTTTTTGGACTGTTTGGTAGTTTTGTTACATGGAGAAAAGGTCCAAATAGGAAACATCAGGTGTTGCTCTGAAAACCAGACACCAGCACAGTGCCAGTTTGTGCCAGTTGGTTGTGGTTTCAACTCCATTTGAAATAAGCACAAACAAATGTACATGCTGCTTATGAAACAGCAGCACTGTAATCTACAATAATAACAATAACAATGTATTTAATATGGTTTAAGATACTGTAGTGTCTTTGTAAACTACGGAAGCCCTGAAAGGCAAGCGAGAAATTTTTTTTTTCTGGAGATCCAATTTCTTAATTCTTTTCTCTCTTGTGTCTCTCTTGAAAAAAAAGTTTTGCCAGGTTTAAGTTTTGTTTGTTTTTTTCACCTGTGAAAATAAGTGAATTTTTTTTTTTTTGCCAGGAAGTTTTTTTGTTTTTTTTTCATGTGCTTTGCTCTCTTGAGTATTACAACAGAGAACAACAGAATTTTTTTTTTCACCTGTTATTTTCACACATGGAAAAAAAGAAAAAACTTAGAAAAATGATCCTGGCAAAACTTTTTTTTTTCACCTGTTTCACAGATGAAATTTTTTTTTTTTTTTATGGAACTTAGAAACCTTCTTAATTCTTTTCTCTCTTGAACACAAGAGATAAAAAGAATTAAGATCAGACTTAGAAATTGGATCTCCAGAATTTTTTTTTCTCGCTTGCCTTTCAGGGCTTCCGTAGTAAACACTTAAAAGCTGTAAAAAAAAAAATTACATTTTAATCCCAGTATTATTATACTAGTTTATATTGTGCTTAGTTGGTGGATATAAATTTTAAAAATGTGTGGGGGTCAAAAGGGGGGCCTAACAGCATTTTTTTTACCCCTGGGCCCCCTAACAGATGATTCTGGCCATGTATTTCCCAGGTCAGGATGTGGTGGGGTTTATTGGCTTAACTTTGAATTTAATATACCTTACTGTGGTAACGCTTTATTTTACAGTTCCTTTAACTTTTAGTTATTTTCTGGGTAATTTGCATGTATGTAACAGTTAATTTTTTAGGACATTTTACAGAAAGGATTGTGCAGTTTGGTACAAATCATGAGAAAAAAACAAAAAAAGTGTGAAGTTGCTTTAGTTGGTACGTGCTGATTCATTATATTTGGATTCATTCATAGACATTTGCAAAAGTTAGACTCTTAATTCTGTAACAGAAAAATATTAGTTTTCAGTGTGAAGTTTTATGTGTCAAACTACATATTAGCATATTGGATTGTTTCATAAAAACTCTATTAACTCTAATAACAAATTAACTTTTTCTTATAATTTGTACCAAATTGTGCCACCCTCTCTGTTAAATGTCAAGAAAATTAACCATTAAATACCTACAAATTACTCAGAAAATTTCCAGGAAATTAGTATAAAACTTCAACCTTCACAATAATATTTTGAAGTGTGTCAAACTACATATTAGCATATTGGATTGTTTCTTAAAAACTCTACAATAAGCACATTTCCCGTATAGTACCGAATTACAAAGAAATGCCCAGTTAAACCACAACTACTTTTAGCAAATTACTGAAAAAACTTAATATGCTAATGTGTTGTTTGACACACAAAGTATTTTCTGTCAGTTAAAGAATTGTCAAGGATCTAATTTATTAAGTTTTTTGCAAATTAACAACTATGTAGGAACCCAAATATAATGATTGAGTAACAAAATAACTTTTTCTTATAATTTGTACCAAATTGTGCCACCGTCTCTGTTAAATGTCAAGAAAATTAACCATTAAATACCTACAAATTACTCCGAAAATTTCCAAGTAATTAGTATAAAATTTCAACCTTCACAATAATATTTTGAAATATTCATATATAATAATTACGTGTCATTGTGTAGTATTTAAATCTTTATCCATTTTTATCTTAGTTTGAATTACTACATCAT
This sequence comes from Thunnus thynnus, assembly GCF_963924715.1. Taxonomy (NCBI): domain Eukaryota; kingdom Metazoa; phylum Chordata; class Actinopteri; order Scombriformes; family Scombridae; genus Thunnus; species Thunnus thynnus. Next base: position 31,832,787 of record NC_089523.1, read on the forward strand.
ACTTACATAGCCTACATTCTTTTGTAGCTTGCAGCATTTTTCTCACATAATATCAATATTATAGGAGCTGCCAGACTGTGGTCCTCCGGGTAATGAGGAATGCTGCCACCACCACCATGAAACAGGTCGTGGTATTTATCCCATTTGATTTGTCAGATTTCAGACACACACACACACCTCTATCTGTCTCTGACCACATAGATATATACATCCTGAAAGCAGCAGTTGATTACAGATGTTTCACTACAGGTATGCTTCTTTCTGCCTCACAACCGTTAACATCCGTTATTAAACCAGAGTCCTACCTGAGCTCCAGAGAGACAGAAACACCATCAGCACTCTGCGCTCCATGTCCAGTCAGCGCGTCGTCATCACAAGCGTCTTCCTCATCTGCTGTCTCTTGTCTTTATCAGGTCAGGATCCAGGGCCAGCCCCCAAGCACGTTTCTGCTATTAGTTGTTTTTTTTCACTTCTATTTCCTTATAATTTTTTCTTTGCATCATCACAAAGCTTGAGCTGTTTTCTGTCAAGATGTGAAATACCTTTATAATTATTCCTTCAATTATTCCTTCAATACCCATGCATAGAAGCTAGATTATCTATACTGAACCATCCAATATGAACATGAGGCTTTTAATAATTATGGGTTAATGTAGTTAAAATTACTTTTTCCATCTCTTAATCCGCTGCACCAGTTGCTCCTGTTACCTGTTTTTTTTTCTTCATAATATATAATGATCATAAGCATTTTTTTAACCTCCTTCCTGTGCTGCTCGCTTTTCAGATCACAGATAACCAACGCGGCATACACAGATCTAGCTGATCCTATGAAGGAAATGAAAGGTTTTCTACTTATAAAGGGACCATATTTACCCTGACTACTAAAAGAACTGAAATATATTGAAAACCAAGTGATGAACACTATGAAATAATGCATTAAGCCTGTCGTTCTCATTCGCTCTGTAACCACTGACTCTACATTTTTATTGGTTTTCACATGTATACAAGCAGCCTTGCTTTATTTGCAGTTGACATTGTGTGTATGTGTGTGTGATGTACTACAGTGTGTAACTTTTTATTACATGCATTTATGTTTAATACTGTAAATGGTCCCTTACAAATAAAATAAATGCATAAATAATAAAGATTTCTGATTGCAACTGAGAAAAACATTAGTTATTATCAGATATTTGCATTTGAGGATGTTATGAATGACATCAAGCTTGTTATTTAGGCAGCTTTTCCTTTAACTAGAGTTCCCAACCTGGGGGTCAGGACTCCAAAAAGGGGTTGCAGGATAAAACTGAAGGGTCACAAGAAGCTTAAATGACCGTTTTTTTTCCCGAGTGTGTCTTAAAACAACAGTCAGGAGCTCAAATGAACAGTGAAACATGTTTTTTCTTGCTGTAATTATTATAATAATTCCTCCTGTTCATACTGACCATTAGAAGATCCCTTCATAATGACCTTACAATGGAAGTGATGGAGGACAAAATCCACAATCCTCCTTCTGTGCAAAGAATGTATTTCAAAGTTTATCTGAAGCTAATATGAAGCTTCAGCATCCAAATGAGTCAAATCAAGTAGATATCTTTCAACGTTACAGTCTTTTTAGTGCCAAAGTCCCTCTTTTTGTTACTATACTTCCACCTGCAGCTCAACAGGGAAACACTGTCCAAGGAAACACAGAGGGAATTTGATGCTAAAAAGACTGTAAATGTGTCAGATATCCACTTGATATGACTAACTCAGACTGCTGAAGCTGAATATAAGCTTCACATCTACTTTTAAATGACAAAACTGTGGATTTTGGCCTCCATCACTTACATTGAAAGCGTATTTGAAGGATCTTTTAACAGCCAGTATGAACAGGAGGAATGATTACAACACAAAAAACACACTTGAAAAACTGTGAACTTGTCCTTTAAAGGGATAAGAAAGAAAAACAATATTTTTCCTACACAATATTATGTTTTTACTTTTTTTTTTCTAGTGAAAAGCATCCTACCAGCCCCTGCCTCGACGATAGCATCTGAAGTCACCGAAACACGGTATTTGATTGACAGTTGTGAAGTTGTGATAATCAACTTGTGATCATCTGGCCTAGATGAGCTGTTTCCGCTCCATCTTTCAATCATCATCATCAGTCCCATGCTGCTGTTTCTAGATGCATTTCTTCATTTAGTAGTATGAGGATGCTGAATGATGTTTATCTGAACTTCAGCGTTAAGCAACATCATCATTCAGTGATTATGTGTCTGCTTTTCTAAGAAGGATCAGTACAGATAACGTTCACGGAGATGTTGGTAATACTGAAGTAGGTTATAGATTCATTTCAATGGAAAACAGAAAGCAGGACAATGGTGATTAATAAAAGGAATCATCAATCATTGAATACTTGTACAGTATGTGTATAATACTGTATGAGTGTGCTCTTATGCTTTTATCTTGGCGAGTAGCAATATGAGTTTTACACCTTGAGAGTGAAGATTTTTTTGGGAGAGTGGTGACATTCTGGATGGTTCGTTTGTGTCATGCAGAGTAATAATAAGCACCTAAGGTAAGGGAGAGGTCTGATGTTATTCTCTTTTTTCTTATTGTCAACAAATCCTACGAAACTTAGAATGTGTTAGTCTGTCTCTGAATACTTTCTGACGTCCTTTTCTCTCTGTGCCACTCAGCTGCAAGCCCATCGGTACCAACTAAAGACGTAAATCTTTAAAAAAAAAAATCACCTCACAGACAGTTTAATTCTCTGAAAAGTCTCAGTAATTTCCTGAAACAGCTGGATGATGTAGCAAACAAACAGGAGGAAAGACTTTGCCCCAGTGTTCCCCATCTGAAAAGATTTATTTCTTTTTTTTTTGCTTTTATGTTTTATTACAGGAAGTGTATAAACCCAGGACCAAAATAGTCACACATTCTGTCATTTTGTTACTTCTAGATGGAATTATAGTGAAAATACTTTATTACCCTTTTTGCTCAGGACCCCTTGAAGTCCCTCAACGACCCCTGAGGATCCCTGGACCTCACTTTGAGAACCACTACTCTACACACAGAGGAATAAGATGCATCAGGCTTTGTTTTTTTTTTTTTTTTTTTTAATAATAAAATCTTTATTCTCAGGATTTGGCTGTAGGAAACAACACATAGCCAGGTGTTACAGCAGACAGTTATAAGTCATTTGGTCAGTCAGTTAGTCAGAGCCAACTGCAAAGTGAGGAAACTGCATTTTCAAAAAAGGAGAACAAAAAGGAGCTTCAAACGCACACCATCGTCGTCGTGTCTATAACGGGCAGCAGAACATCTGGAAATACTCTCAGGTACGACTTCATACAGTACGTGGTATTATCATGTGTCACATACTCCCATGAGGGATGGTAATTATATCATTTAATGGTATTACACTGGTTATTTTCTTGATTGTTTTGATGAAAAGAGGCTCATAACATGTACTCCAACATTTTAAAAACCAAAAGACAGTCAGTTTACTTCTTATATGAGAAAGAAAAACCATCAAATCCTCATATCTGAGACACTGGAACCAGTGAACCAGCCTCATTTTGGTTTCACCTTCATATTTCTGGTTGTGTTTGACTTTTGTGTGCAAATCAAAGAGCTGAACTATTTTAATTTGATATAATAACCCCGCCATAATAAAAGACGTGGAAAAGAACATTTAAGAAATGCTTTATTTTAATCTCATTACCATTAATTTCAGGTATATATATATATCAGCTGACCCAGACTACTTTACAGTGAGTGACTGATGAACTCAAGCACTGGTTGTTACTGGTAACAGACATTTCTCTATCTGGTTTGTAACTGGAGCGTGCACCATTCTTCAAACAGGCCAGATAATTAAAAGAGAGGATTAAAACCTCTATCACCAGCTTAAAGCAGCACTTTGAACATGTTAAATATGTTTTTTTGTTGTTTTTTTTTAAAAGTGTTTCTTGTTCTGTAGTTTGTCGAAGTGGTTGCTGCATCACTGAAATGTACCATTCAAAACCACATCCTGTGTAAAATGGTACAGGATGTGGTTGTGATAAGGTCATCTCCGTCTCAACAACAGCTCCTGACGCGCTGCCCTCCAGCACCAAATCAAGTGTTTCCTCCGTTAATGATCAGCTGAAAACATGAGGCTGCACTCAGGACAGTGTGACTGTGGAGGTGGATGGTGGCGTGATTGGGATGGGTGCGGAGTTCGCTCCGGAGCTCAAAAGGCAGAGATTAGTAGATTTATATTCTACTAACAAGTTAACGGTTTCTTTCTCTCTCTCTTCTCTTCTCTTTATCTCCTCTGATTCAGTCAGCCAGTTAAAACAAAGTGTCCAAGTGCTCGCAAGAAGTAAAAAAAAAAAAAAAAAAAGTCAAATGAAAAGACTAGTGTATCTTCATCTGTGTCTGTTGTGTCTCCGCACGATCCAGTCAGCCGCTCTGTTTGTAAGGGGGACGAGGTGACTTCAGCAGCTGGTTGGATATTGATGTTTGCAATGTCTTTTTTATTTTCTCTAATTAATTGTAACTATATTTTCCAAGAAGTCCTATTTTTATTTTTTTTTTTAAAACATTTGACTCCTGTGTAAATTATAACAGTGAATTCAGAGATATTAAACACTGTACATGTGCACATGTTTAAATATGAAGCTGTGATCAAGACAGAAGCTTGTTGTTGTTGTTGTTGTTGTTGTTGTTGTGAGTCTCACTGGTAACACGAGGAGACCAGAAGTCAAAAAGGCAGCGAGGGAGTGTTTTTAATCACTCTGGGATCCGTTTCATCAAATGTGCAACGTGCGAGCAGCGATATTTCATCCAATCAAAAACACACACACGAGTACAGGAGAGTCCTGTCATCACTTGTGTGACGTGAAGCTGCCACCAGTCGCTTTTCTCCTGCTGAATCAAGATGATGATGATGATGATGAGGAGTATTATGCTTAAATTAAATCCCATCAGGAGAACAAGAGCACCCACAGCTTCATCATCTAAGTCCAATAACTTGATATTATTGTAGCACTTCTTTTTTTTTTTTGTTGTTGTTGTTTTTTTTTGCTTTTTTTTAAAAAAAAAACACATTGTGGCTAGAAGTAGAGGCATGTTGAGTTTTAAAGCACCAAAAAAAGAACAAACACGTCCAAAAATGCCAATTTGCAGCGTGGAAAAGTCACGAGCCCGTCACAAACAAAACAGTAAATAAAAAGGGGGGGGGAGAAAAAAACAAAACAAGATGCAGGCACATAAATAAACAGCCCATAATCATGGCCTGAAACTGCATGTGTTTGTGCACCAGTGAGCAAACATTTCATCCTATTTTGAGGGAAAAGGAAGCAACATGTCAGTCCAGTAACTTTAGTGACTGTTGAACTCAACGGTCACCAATCTCTCCGTATTTTAAAAACAAGCTTGATGTTTAAATCTTGAACCACTGCCATGATTTTTATCTGCCTTTGGCTTGTGGTTACTTTCCATCCTGCCCACGTTGTCTCTTTAAAAAAACAAAACAAAACAAAAAAAAAAACCTACTAGCTTGTTTATTCTCAGAAGCGTGGGGCGGGATGATGATGTGTCGCCATTTGTCCGCTGTTGGATTTATCCCGCAGCATAGTCAGAGCGGTGTTGGAAAAATCTCTCAGGATGTCCACCGTCTCCCTCTGCAGCAGGAGGGACTCCTGCACGAACTCCTGCTGGCTCTCCACCAGCAGCTGGACCGACTGAGCCAAAATCTCCAAGGACTGAGACACGGAGGTGAGGAGCATCCTGCTGGCCCGCTGCTGCTGGAGGCTCTGAGACGCCAGCTGGGCCACGTGGTCGGGGGTCCTGTGGGAGGAGGCTCCGGCCGGGAGAGGGTCAGACAGGTTCGAGCTTGGATGGGAGGGACGTTTAGGTGGGAGGACTGAAGAGGGAGGAGGTGGTGGATGCGAATTAGAGGAGGGGGCGGAAGAGGAGGGAGCGGGAGAGGCGACGGAGGAGGATACAGCAGCGGAGGGAGGAAGGGGAGGAGGAGGAGGAGGGGGAGGAGGAGGAGGAGGTGGGACGGAAGAAGAGGAGGGCGTAGGGTGTGAGGTGGAGTCATTGGCTGTAGAGGAGGAGGGAGAAGCGGGAGGGAGAGTGAAAGAGGAGGAAGAAGAGGAGGTGGGAGCGGGGAGGGAGGGGGCGGTGGCGGTGGAGCTTGTGGGGGATTGTGACGGCGGCGGAGGTGCGGCGCCGGACAAGGCGGCGTCTGATTCGGACGCCGGAGGGAAACCGGCGGAGGTGGAGGCCACGAAAGAGGAGGAGGAGGAAGAGGAGGAGGGTCCAGGTGGAGGTCTGGAAGGGGTTTGGTTCTGGGTCTGGCTGTTGTTTCGGGAGTAGGTGTAGACCGGCTTGACCCTCAGCAGGGCGTTGTCAGGCAGAGGGTCCAAGGAGGTGGAGGAGGGTGGGGGGAGAGAGGAATGGTAGGAGAACATGGAGTCGTCGTTTTCATCGTAATCCATGCCGGGTTCTGGTAGACGACACAGAAACAAAACACCTTTAATGTAACGCTAACGCCTCAACTCGTTCTTTATTTCAGTAGCACTTCATGTCTAATAACCCCAAACATTTTAGAGTCTCACCAAATATTAGAGCTTCATAACGGTTAAAACAGTGTGAGGTTTCATTTAGTAGCATACATTCTCCTGGCAATGATTTGGATGCATAAACTCACCAGTCAAACCAGTGCTCCTTTCTTTTTCAATTACAAAAATTCAGTTTTTCACATAGCGTGGGTCTGATAGGATCATTCTGTGTTAAAGGTCCTGTTTACACCTGGTATTAACATGCGTCTCGGGTGATCCGATCACAAGTGGACAGCAGCTCTAAATACAGGTGTAAACGCACCCGAGACGCATCGAGGACGGATTGAGATCCGATCACTCAGACCACATTCGGAGGTGGTCTGGGCCGCATGTGGCCGATCCTGTCGGCGTGTCGGATATTTCAATAATCAATGAAGTTCTGCTGCTGTGTCTGGTGCGTAAATGCGCACAGTACCAATATCAATAATACCAGGTGTAAACAGGGCCTAAGATAACATGCAGTTAAGACTTCACAGAACTGGACACTTCATTTACCAACATTTGGGCTTGTGTGAATTTTATTTTGAAAATCTAGAAAATTATCATTACAATTTAAAAAAACAAGTGATTAAAACTGCATTATGATACACTGTAGTATGTTTACTTAACATGGATCAGTCACACCTCGTCCATACCTGATCCATTCAATAACTCTGAAACCAATCCATCACTCAATTCTCAACCTTATTTTGAAATCCTGTAAAAAGGTCCCCGGTACTATTAAACCCATCGAATATGCTTGTTTTTTTGTTTTTTTTATATCAGTTTAGATTAAACTGCTCCTGCAGCCAGAACCAACAGTCAGATATAAAACTACGTTCTTACCTCCATCGTCTGCCAGGTCTAAGTCAAAGTCAGAGGACGAATGGAAAGGATCGCCTGTAAAAACATGGCAACGTCACATCACCACCATGGAGGGCTCAGCAGCAGTTGGAAATTTTGCAATGCCAAAAATGTCTTAAGTATACCTCAAAACTTGGAAGTATTTTAGAGCAGAAGCCATATAGTTAAATTATAAAAGAAAAAAAAGAAATAAAGAAAAGAAATTGAACATGCATAAAGTCAAACTGCTGTCATCGACCACGCCACTGTGAGCAAATGTGTTTATTCTCCCTGCTGTCACTCAGGTCTCTGCACAGTTTGTGAACAACGAGCAAACTGTCAGATCAGTCAGTCTGTGTCTTATAGTCCTCGATATAAAAACACCTTAATGGTCCAAATTTAAAACAGAAGCAAAGGCAGCCTTCAGTTTAGTTTAATAAGCTGAGATCAGATAAGAGTTGCAGAAGTTTCAGACTGCAGCTTTCATTTCTGCGTCTGAATAACCATAACAGGTCCAGGGTGATTATATTGATAAAGCTGTGTAATCACATCACAGTATTGATAGTTATCTAGAGGCAGAATGAGACAAATCAATTGAAATGTCTGTACGTACATCGTTCTATTTTCCTACTCATTAAGATGAATCTTTTGTTAAATCGCCTTCCACATTGGTTTCAAAGTGTTATGCTTTTAATCTAATGCTATAATGTTGACATAGTGTCTGGTAACCTGTGTATTCATTTGTCTAATTTCTATATTGATTGGTTGTTTACTATAAAAGATTCAAACCAATTTAGATATTTAACAAAGTAATGAGGATATTTCTGACGTGCAACTTATCAGAAACTTTAATCTTCCTCCTTTAAACTTATCATAGTCTCTTCATCTTTACCCCCATTTGCTTTAATATGTTTATGCTTAGTTTTAGTATTCTTTTATTATTATCATCTACTACACAACCTGCATTCTTTCATACTGCAAATCTTGCACCAATCTTTGCTTTTTGTTTTTGTTTTTTCACTGCCTGATTGAGAAGTGTGTCCCTGTTTCCCTTCCTACTGTGAGAAATGCAACCTATCACTCCACACTGTTCAGTAACTGCAAATGAAGTGTGTGTCGAGGGGGGAACTATGGAAAAAAGCCTTATAAAAACTAAGGCAATTTAAGCCACTGTAAGCATTTCACAGAGGAAAACACACCAATCCTAACTTCACTTTATACACATCTTTAAGGTATCTTTATCTCCTCATTTTGGCCCTCTGTCCAGACTAACACACCGTTTTTCCCTCCTGAAAATGGAGCGTTTCCAAAACAGCCTCGAGTGTGTAAATCTGAAAATGCAGGTTTGGCGTTAAAGTGCGTACAGGAGAAAACTGAGCTTTGTAGAAACGCTGTCATATTAATGACTTAACGGCATTTCATTGGAGGAACCACGACGATGCTGCAGTATACCGTTTCTTGCTCGTCTGTCCTCTGCACAGCAGGAGGAGAATTACCTGTTCAGGCTTTTTAATGTGGACGGAGGTATTTGCAGAAACAAGCATTTTTGCTCAGAAATGGCGTTTTTTTAGCATGTAGCGGTTTCATGCGTTTTAGCTCACACCAGCAGCCACTTTAGTAAGAGCAATCTACATAGAGAAACTGTACCCAAAGTGAATTTTCTGCCCTGTTCCTGCTGCTTACCAGGAAGTTCTTTCTCTGGTGAGGAGAGAGGAGAAAGGTCTAAGGAGGCTCCTCCTGGTAAAGAGTGGGAGTTGTCTGTCAGGCTGAGGTAGGAGTAAGGGGAAGGGTTAGACGGTGGGCCTTTACTGCAGAACTTTGAAAAATCATCATCTTCCAAGTCCAGATCACTGTCGCCATCTGAGAACCAACAAATGAAAACCAGTTAGTTCATGAGAAACAAACAAGGAGACTTTTACTCAACTAAAAGCTGCTTCTTTACCATGTTATTTGTTTTTTGATAAGACCTTTATGGGTTTTTTTTTATGTTTAACACCAAAGCTGTCCAATTCAATTTCCATGACTTTGCTTTTTTTTGCTCCAGGTACTGTACACCATCTGTCAAAAACATCAAGTTTGATGTTGTTAAAACCCTCCGACAGCAGCGCTGAACCACAGACGCACAAAATAACACAAATTAAATGTCATGTTGCATAACTATCAGTAACACTACAGATCAGATACTGTATGTGGGTTTTTTTTTTGTGCTGCGGATAAACAGGGGCTGTTTAAATCCTGTCCAGTCCTCCCTGCTACAACAAATCCACACAGACACTCCTTCCACCATGGATATTATATAAAACTATCCAACACATCAAACCAGTCATAACGGGAAACTTTTGTCAAATTTTCAACTAGTTGAGAGTCAAAATCTGTCTTATGCTTAGGGATGTGTTCCTCTTCCATTGTGGATCTGGTTCCCCTGCTAGCATAACACCTGCATTCATTAAGCTCCACTGCTAACAAATCTCTTATGAAACCTTTTATCTTTCCTGATTCTTTTTATTGGCAATGAGCGATGAAAAACATAAGTAGCAGGCCTCTAATTCTGGTTCAAATAAAACACATTCTGACTGATGCTCCCTCTGCAGATGAGTCTGGATTCAGCCAATGACTGTTTGTGAATAAAAGGATGGACTGTGTAGTTCAACGGGGACCAGCAGAGTCGACGTTCTCCAGCTGATCACCTCACAGTTCTCGTGGTTAAACTTTGATTTACATCATATGAACATTTTAATCAATATGAATGAATCAGGACCTTCAGTTTTTGGAGTAAGCTGTTAATTAAATATGTCCAATACATTAAAATGAACATTTCATATATTTCATATGTTGCTCATCTCATTTTCAGGTTCTGAGCTTTAATTAGCCTCCAATCAAATATCATTAAACATATTTTAGTTGCAGTTATTTTAGACTTTAATTACTTGCAAATGTTTTAAGCTGCCACCTAGTTGTGCTTCATTTTACTTAGTGTTGGGGTTGTCTCACCTCCTCTTGGACTCATCATCAGTATCTTATGGACCATCCTCTCCACGGGGCCCATGTTCTTCTTCCTAACGTTGGTGCCGTTGGGGCCCCGGAGGGCTGCCACACGTCGCTTTCCGTCACATTTGAGGTCGGCCCATTTCTTCATGATCTGACGCACCTGTGAAGAAATAAAACCTTGTTTAAAAGCCTTTTAGTGTATAGAAATATATCCCTCCCTAATTAGTGGATTAGTCCATGGACAGAGGACTAAATAATTCATCAGGCACAAACTACAAATCTCTGATTATAGCTTCTCACATATGAAGATTTGATGCTTTTCTAAGTTTCTTATCATCGTTTTGGACTGTTGGTCGGACAAAAATCCTGATACTTTTGGCCAATCTTCACAACCCTTTGACAAATGCAAACTCTGCAGGGGTTTCCAAGGAGACGAAGCTTTGTTTTAAGGAGCTGCAAGTTAAAAGTCAGGAAACCACTGGAGTCATCTATATAAAAGGTTTATAAATTGCGTTACAGTTCATTTAATGCAGATTTTCAGAGTATACCTCTCTAGACATCACACAAACTTTACCACTAACTTGATTTAAAAAAAATAAATAACCAACCACCAATCAGGACAACAAACCTCTCTGTGATTCTCTCCCAGACCGTTGATCTGATCAGTGATTTCAGCCCAGGTCTGTTTCTTGGCTTCTGCCGACACACCTTGGTTAAACTTCCCTACAGGAAGGAAGATATACGACGTGAGACTCGGTTGGCTGATATCATACTCTCTCTCCCTCTCTCTCTGCAGGTAAATATGCTATAACGTGCAACGTTGAGAGCACAGAAACCCGAACTGCAACCTCCAGGATGAAGTTCAGGACAAAGGATTTCAAATTTGACTGGCTTTGTCTCCATAGTAACGGCAGTCAAAGCTCATGGGTATTGCGGTATTTAAACCAATCAGTGGTTCCAAATCGACTGACAAATCATGATGATTACATTAAGCAACACTGAGGACATTTAAAGTTATGAAATAGGAATACAGAATTTGGAAAAAACCAGTGGCCTTTCTCCCACTTTGCAACTCTAATATCAAATCTGAATCTGATCCTATTTTACGCAATAAAACAATAACGGTAATTATCTCCTTTTTTTCCTCCAAGACAGATGACAATAAGCTTGATAGAGTGGAATTACACCACTTTCTACAAGCTTCGGCCAAGAGGAAACCCAAAGGTCCACTCAAGCAGAGGGAATAAAGATAATCTCCACACACACACACACACACACACACACACACACACACACACACACACTCCTTTTACACCTGGCATTAACATATGATCTGCATCTGGATCTGTTATACCAGAGTGTAAGTTAATACCAGGTGTAAATGTAAAGGCCCGTGGATCAGATCCAGATAATCCAGATAATGTGTTTAAATACAGATCACATGTTAATACCACAGAGTCCTTCCTACTCACTGAGGATGATGTATCTGTTCCTCTTCACTGCCTCCAGAAGCAGTTTCACCTCAGTTAAGGAGAACCTGGGTTTGGCTTTCAACCCCCCTTTTACTCCTCCCACCCTAAACTCTTCGTCGTCGTCACGCCACGGGGCCGACATGGCTCCACCTCCGGCCTCGTACGCTCCACTTCCTCTTCTTCTGACAGCTCAGTTTGGTGCCGAGTCTGATTCCACCGCCCTCCCTGGGTCAGTCTGGTCCTGATCCACCTGTCACTCTGGACTAAAGACACCCGTCTGACTGCACAGAGCCTGTGAAAAAAAAGGAAGGAGAGAGAGAGAAAGAAAGAAAGATAAAGGAGAGAGGGAGGAAAGTGAGACAGAACAGAAGGATGATAGAAGAACAAAGGAGAGCAAGAAAACTGTAAACTTTAGTGGGTCAAAATGAAAGGTTTGCACCTCTACCCCAAAACAAATCACTTTTCTTTAAATCCTTTTTTCTGATTCAGGTGTTTTCTTGAGAGACATCTGTGTATATGTTGCTTTGGACAAAAGTACCTGCCAAATGAATTGAACCATTGACGACTAAAGGTAAAAAAACAGGCTTCATTTGCAGCTTGATCCGTTTCATCAGAGTCTCAGTTGTCGTCTTATAATCCATTAGAAGCAGTAATAAACTCTGTGACCTGAAGATAGGAGCCACCTGGCAAAGTTGTTAAAGTTTCAGGTAGCTATTTACTTCTAGTTCATGGTTTGTCTCTGTATTCACATTATCCTGCTATATTTATGTCTTATAACAATAAAGACTGCACATAAAGATTAATGAGCTTAACGCATTTTATTCGCAATTGTGGTCGCGCAATAAACAAGCTGCCGGACGCCTTCCTCCATTTATTTCCCTTTGGACGGGTCTTCTTAACGGTTTCTAAGCCATTAACCTATTTTTGTGGAGATTTTTAGTACTAATTTGAAAAAGTTGTCAGGAAATAGAATTAACTTTTGTCCCCTAATTTTTGTCCCCTTATGGAAGTATGCATGGGAGTATGGAAGACCCTGATTTGCCTTTAAATCAGGGGTTTAAACTGATGTACCAAATTCAAACTCTAGAGCTGATCATTTAACTCACTAAAGGTTGATAACAAATGGTTTCCATTCTGATGAAACCTAAAGTACTTCTGTGGATGAAAAAGTCCATGGCTGCAGTAGAAAATGCAGACAGAACAACACAATAGAGAACAGAGATACTATGAAATAATGAGGTAAGAATGCAAATTCATGCAATAAGCTTCAAAAGAGTTGGACTGAAGTTGTTTTAACCCGTACACCAAGAACATTTTTTTTTCTTTAGCTTGTGTCCCTACACTGCCCCCATCTGGTTGGATTTTAAAATGAACATGTGAAAATAAACCTGGTGAAGAATTACGCCCAAGGATGAGTAATGGTTTTTTTTTAATGTACTCTTGTATTCTCTCTTACCTTTTAAAAAACTATCTCAATGACAAAGATTTTGATCATTTGGTAAAGATGGACACCTAATTACAGAACAACAAAATGTAATCTACTCACAAAAGCCCTTGTAATTTACACCTATCAGTATGTAACACATACCCTAAAATATCATATATCAAATATATCAGAAAAACAAACATCATGAACTCCGAAATTGTGGAAATATGTCAAACTAGTAGTCAAGCTTTTTTAATGTTGTTGTATTTATCCTCTTCTGTTTTTAATGTGTTTATGTGTAGCTATTCAACCTGGTATGTTTTACTATAAAACGCTAGTGTCTGTGTGTTTGTATTAGATATATATATATATATATATATATATATATATGTACTTACTAATACATTAACCGTTAATAACAACTTCTCAATATAAACTGATTTAAATAAACATTGCGTTTGCTCTGATCACGTGGCCCGTCGGAGCCAATCAGCTGCGGTCTTCTTCAGTCTTTGTTGAGCTCGTGCCTGGCGGCTCACACAGGGAGCAGCCTGTGAGACTGCCGACTCCGCCATCTCTGTCAGCTACGTCGGGTTGAAACACCGTTTCGTAAAAAAAAAAGAAACCCGAACAAAACCTGACCTACTGCTAACTTCGGTGTGGATACGTGGATTTATCATGGATGCAAAACGCGCGTTTACAAAGCGGGGGAGTTGTATTTATGCGCCGCTCTGCTGCGCCAAACACAACTACGCGACTGAATCGATGGCCGAGTAGAGGACGAAATGTCTGCTAGCTCCGGTACAACGCTTCTTTTTTCGTACTGTAACGTTAGCTATTCACGTTTTTCTACGCTAAACGGCACGCGTGCGGTCCGTTATTGGAAATAAGTGGTGACGTGTGGTGCGAAAAGCGAAATGTGTTGAAAATAATTACCAGGAAAAATGGCGTTCTTCTGTCCCCCTCTCTCTCTCTCTCCCCTCTCTCCTCCCTGCTCGCTTCTCCCGAAAGTTCGGAGTGACGACAACTGAACTGCGCAGACGCAAAAGATTTTTTTCTCTCCCTTGAACGCGCAACATTTTCAGCCCGCTGCGCGCCCCCAGCTGCCCCACATACAGTGTGCACCAATCACTCCCTTTTTTTTTTTTTTTTTTACTTAAACCACACACAAAACTCACGAATTGTGCATAATTGACTCATATTTTGGTATTTCTTGAGCAAAACTGAAGATCAAACCTCATCAGGGTGCTTAAAAACACTTCACAGGCCGTCCAACCCCCTCCAGTCTTGACGTCATTAATTAGTCCTGCAGAGCACGCAATATTTTTGTGCAGTTTTTTTTTATTCATAACACTCATATTCCAAATGGTTTTAATCACAACAAACACTACTATACATGTTTCCTACATGCAGCATTTAGTCCTTGTTGTCTATGCCTGTGTTGCTTATTCCTGCTGTGTGACAAACATGGAGGCCTATTTAGGTCAGCAAAGGTCATCAACTTCATTTTACCGACATAAACACACCATGAAACACGGACCATCTGAATTTCAACATTACTCCACAAAAATGCCAAGACTGTTGGCCATTTATTATCAATGATGATGCCTAGAGAACCAACAGCTGCTAATGAAACAATGTGAGCACAAAAAAGGAAAGATATAATTGGCAATGATGAAATAAACAGACATAAATATAAGCACAAACATTGCATTTCATATTCTGGAAATGTTGTGATTCATAGGATTGTTGAAAGTTTCAGTTCAGAGATCAGACTGTTGGTCTTCTGCCCTTAAAAATTATGGAATAAGATCAGAAAAAAACGTCCTTTCACCACCATTTTATATCAACATGGAGAAGGAAGAAGAATGAATGAGAGGCCTCCCGAAAGAGCAGATTCCACGTTTGTCCGCTTGGTGTCGCCAGAGATCCTCCTCTGGGGACAAATACGTGTTTCCTTCTTCTGGGCAATACCCGGCCAAGCCTGCAGAGGGCGCCATCATGCACGTGTTTCATCCACTATGGACTATTTCAGACTGAGGAAAGGGGGGGAGGGAGGTGTTATACAATGATGTTTACATTAGAAAATAAACTGGTTGCTGATAGCTGTGTATGATTTTTTTTTTCTGATTTGTTCAGAAATGTGTACTCATGTTCTCCACACATAAAATTATTCCTCTGTCCTCCTCGATAAAAAAAAAAAAAAAAAAAAAAAAGGGCCACTGATCGGCTAGAGATGCACGCCCCGGGCCCACGGAGACCCGCTTTTCGCTGTGTTGTTCTCCACATGGCTCTCCTATTGTGAATTTATTTGTTGATTTATACATGTGGTGTTGTCTGATTCTACTCTCTGCTGCTGCAGTGACCCAGTTTCCCCACTGGGACCATTAAAGCTTCCTATGATCTAACTCTCTCTCTCTTGAGTGACCGCAGAAGCCACCTTGAGGGGAAATATGGAGTGTGAAGTGTAAAGAGAAAAAGGCCTTGCTGTGAAATCCCCACAGAAATAGTTATGATATTCCTATGACACATTTCAGAAGGGTTATGTCATACCACTATCACAGCAAAATTATTATAGGAATATTATATGACGATAAGAGATGATGAACTCCTCATACGCCACTTTAACCTCACTACTGAAACCAGGGACTCAAAGTCCCTCTAGGAATATCACTGCAATATTCAAATAATATTATAGGCATTTTCATAATGAAGACTATTTAAAAAGTGACTTATGTAAGGCAGAGAATGACAGCGGCATCACATTGGCACAGCATGCAAAAGCATAGTAATTGCTAGAAAAAGAGTGAAATGGATGAACGCTCCGTCTATCATTTCATAAGGTTTTTGGCTTTCTGGTTGGCGTCCTCGATGCGGGTCACGTTGGTAGAAATCTGCAGAGAGAGAGAGAGAGAGAGAGAGAGAGAAAAGAAACAGGAAATGTTAATAAGAACCTGGAGAGCAGAACCACTGGAGCCCTCAGTCTATCTTGCAAATTCAATTTTTGCTCCCGCGCGATGACTCATTAAATACAGTTTTGCCGGTTGTGCAAAGCCTACAATGTAAGCATTACAATCCAGAATGTAAACTAAAGCAACGGTAACATATTGCTGCTATTGTATTATAGCAGTAAAAACTGATTATTGAAAAGAAATAATTGGACAAAAATCCTGATTTGCCTTTTATTTTTGGCAGACCAATTTTAGTGTTGAATTTGCAAATATTAATATAGTACCAGTCAAACATTTCAACACACTTTCTCATTCAATGGGAATGGGAAGTTGTGTCCAAACGTTTGACTGGTACTGTTTATATTTCTTTAATATATATTTTTCATTGTTTACACCATTTTAGTTCCCTCCTTCCATCCCTTGTTCCTGTATTAGCCATACTTCCATTAGTGGTGTACACTTCTGGTTTTATGTGTTTGTATTTTAACTTTACAAATGTTCCCCATAGTAGTTCAATAAAGGCTTGAATTGAAGAAAACCTGGTAATATTTGATATCATGCGATGACTTCTGGTGAAAATTGTGGCATATGGTCATCTTTGGTGATATATTTGTCGATATTTGTTGGTGTTCTGTGACATACTGTGATGATACTTAGTGACACGTACGATAATAAGCGTTAATATGACAGACAGTACCTTTTTGTCTATGCGGCTCATCTGTTCGTTCTGCGTTTCGATCTCGTTGCCCATGTCCAGAGCCATGCTCTTCAGGTTCCCCATGATGCTGCCGACGTGAGCCAGGTTCTCCTCCATCTCATCCTCGCGGGCGTCATTAGTCACCCTGTGATGGAGCGGGATAACGCAGAAAAATCAACATACAGTATATATCATAGTATTGTATTGTAAAGATCTGAGTTATAGCTGAATCTACAGCCCAGGCTTGTGTTTGTGTGTGTGTGTGTGTGCGTGACAATATCTTTTGTTTGGCCAGCTGCCTATATGAATAGTGACTGGTAGTATTACATGTCAGTCTTTTCTAAAGAGGAGCAAACACTCATCAGACAGCTGCCTCTCTTTAACACCCAACCTACCTACAATAACAGTACATTAAACTCTCCTATTACTCTCTCTCTCTCTCTACCTCCGTATATGTCCCCCACTCATGATCATTTGCTCCCTCTCGTCCACGACTCGAGACGACGGCGGCTGATTGGACACGATGCCATCTGGTCCGGAGGCTCCACCCCAAACTGCCTTATACGCCCCGCTCTCTTCAAACGCCTTCAGTCTGAAGGAGAGGAAGAGAATAGTTCAGCCAGTTTAATGTGATTATGTTGCACAAGAACCACCCTGTACCCATACTGAGTATGTATGATGTATGTCAAATCTGCTCCCAGCTAGTTTAAATCAGTCTGTCACTAATTTGTGCATTTCTACCTACAGCTAGCTGAAGCAGCTTGTTCTGACATCCATACTAAGCTGGCTAAATTGAGAAAAAGGACTCCATTTACATGTGAAAATGATTCACGTCCGCACTAGTTTTAGAGTTAAAGGTAGGTAAGGTTAAGTAAAAACTATAGCTTTCTCTACTTTTTTTGACCATGTGTGTATAAGGAAGAATTTCTCTCTCAAGCTCTCTTTTTTTCTATTCTTCACACAACTACTTTTGCCACTTTTTTTGTGTGAAAAGCCCAGTGCAAGACCATGAATAATTCCCATTATGTCCAGACTACAAAGACACAAAATTCTAGGAGAAAGACTGTGGGATGCAGCAGGAAGCGTGCTTTTTGCGCCGCATATGCTTGCAGCCGTTCAGAACAGGTAGAAACACATGAACTAGTTTGTTTGAATCCTCTACTGTCAGGCGTCTATCAAGTCATTATTTTTGGATCACAAAGTCATCTGACAACATCGACATTTATACATGTTGGCAACATGTGATATACTACATGGAACTTTAAATTGAGTGATCACAGAGGGGGGTTTAGCTTTAAATTTGGCAATAATTCAACAGTGACATTCACGCCAATAAAGCTTATTTGAATCGGATTAGAGGGTACATAAAATTGTCTCTTTATTTCTAATGCTACCCCTAAACCGTGTGTGGCAGGGATACGTTTTGCAAAAGCTACGTTTTGCAAAAAAATCTGTCTTGAGTGATCAAAACGTTAAGATACATTTTCAAAAATTAGCCAGCTTAGCATGGATGTTCTCTCAGTGACGTCCTCTTCAAAGTGAAGCGTCTCATCAGGTAGATTTTCTTTCCAAATGGAGATTACAAATGGTGATCCAGTCTTGTCTCCAGCTCTTTTCTCCAGTGTCACCTCTACATTGAGCAGTAAAACTGAGCCAGCTCCGAGCAAACTCCAAAAAATTTGTCAGTAGTAGATGGGATACAAAGGATACCTTTCCAGTATGGGAACAACAGTGGTTCATTTATATAGATAGATACAGCAAACATGTTGTAATCTGATATCTAAACAGCTGCAAATCCTTAAAAGCATCAAAGCAAGCAGGCAACGAAAGAAAGTTTAAGCAACTAGTAAACAGCGTATTAAGACACATCTTGTGACATGTCCCCCTCGGTAAAGATGGCTGCCGTCCTTCTCCGGCTTCTATCCACAAGCCATCAGACACACACACACTGTATACCAGTTGAACAAACACACAGACACACACACACACACTCCTCCACCTACTTATCACAGGAGCAGAGGCCACAGCACTTGCCCAGGTCAGTCAGGTTTTTCTCGGCCTCCTTCATATCAGAGTTGATCTGATCCAAACCCTCCTCTATACGCTCCAACTGCTCTATGAGAGGAGGAGGAGGAGGAGGAGGAGGAGGAGGAGGAGGAGGAGGAGGAGGAGGAAGGAGAAAGAGAGGGGGAAGAGAGGAAGCAAAGAGGTGGATGTGGAGAAGGAGCGGAGGGGCGAGAGAGGAAGGAGAAAGAAGACAGAAGAGGGGAGGAAGAGGTGAAGTGGCAAAGAAGATGGGGAGGAGGAAAGTGAGGGTGGTAAAAGTTGGAAGGTGATCGGAGGAAGAACCATTTGGGAAGCAAAAGAGGAAGAGGAGAAAGGATGACGGGAGGAATGGGGAGGGGAGCGGAGGTGGAAAGCAAAATAAAATCACTAACTATTTCCCCAAAAGCCCCGCAGCTGAACAACCAAACATCAGACCACAAATAGACAACAAAATCCACTCGCAAATCATAAAAAGCTATTGCTCTGCCACACAGGACTAAACAGGGCCATGCTGGGCTGAGCTTGACCTTGTTATGCTATTTGCACTCTGACCTCAGTGCCCAGTTCCATCATGTTTTCTCTCTAAAATGAGGGCTGTAGCACAGATAACAACAACGCAACTAACAATTATTTTCATTATCCCAAAGATATTCAGTTTACTATCACAGAAGACTCTGAAAAACAGAAAATATTCACATATGTGAGACCGGAGCCAGTGAATTCTTGGCATTTTTGCTTAAAATACACTTACATGACTTATCAATTATCAAAATACTTGCCTATTCATTTCCTGTTGATTAACATGTGTAATTATGTCAATACACTGCTTCAAGGGTCATTGTGAAAAAAAGAAAAATCAAAAAGAAAAAGTTTTCAACTTAAGCTCTTGTGTGATCAAATTAGCAGCAATGAAACGGCATAAATCATAACTATCATCTTCAAAGTGAAATAATCTCTGTCAGCTGAGTCATTTTGTCATGATGGTGTAGATTTGTGTTGTTGAAACCAGATTATCTAATATAAAAAAAAAAGAATGGAAACTCTTATTTTGAAAGTGGATTCAAATTAACACCTCAATTTAAACTTATTTAATGGAACTGGGCACCAGTATGGGTTCCTTACACCACCAGTTGTGCGGATTCCAGAAACCAGACCTACTTCCTGATCGGCCAGGCACACAGACCACAGCACTGGGCCATGTCTGTCAGATTCTTCTCTGCCTCTCTCATGTCCCTGTTGATGGTGTCCATGCCTTCCTCAATACGCTCCAACTGCTCTGTTAGGAACAGGAGTTTTTATGGCGGTGGGTTTTATGGCGTCAGTAGACACGGACAGTATGCAACAGATGGTTTCAACCACCTGATCTGACTGGTCCGACATGTACAGATCATGCTGGTTATCCCCATAAATCAAAGCTGAAGCCAAGAATTGAAAAGACCAAAGCATGTCTTCAAACATAGCATGTTTCAATACAACAGCCGCCACTGCACATGAACTAACTGGAAGGTAGCAGTTACTGTAGCAGCCAGCTGAACCTGGATCTGCATCCTTTAACTGACGGACTCAGGAAGACAGTGACTGTAATGTTTTACTCTCTGAGGTGCCACAGCTTAAGCAAACACATTTTTTTCATCACAGTATGATATTACAGTGCAATAACAATCTGTGTTAATCCACTAGTGAAATAGAACAGCTTTGCAGTTGTTGGACAGGGTATTTTTTAAAGTTTATCTAAGTTAAACACATCTCAGAACAACTATTGAACCTACAGAGATTACAATAATACTAAGCTTCTCATTTACCTCTCAGTATGGGAGCATTATTTAAATCCCTACATTGATCCTTGGAAAGCAAAGATCTTACTTTTTTTGTTTTTTTTTAACAGCTGACAAGACAAAGAATGATGATAAAAATGAGTTTAAAGAGTGATAAAGTAGAGCTGATTACCTCCTTGTTCATCCAGCATCACCAAAGCTCTGATCCCAGCATCTTTACTCTAGTGGGAGAAAAAACATAAACAAAGCACAAGTATACACATTATAATGATATAATGATTTCCCTTCTTCTAGCCAGTGGCAGATAGATAACCCAACCTTATCCACATGACAATTATATTTTTATATAATTGTCATGTGGTGATGCAGTTGCAATCAGGAACCGTTTTCAGAACTCTCCTTGGTGTTTGTCCATTTAAATTCTCCCATCCACTCAAAAATGTGTTATTCTTCCTGCTCCTTTGAGTTTGTTTTCACATTCATCTGCTTGAAGAAGGAAGGAAAGTTCCTCTGTGCTCACCTTAAATCTCAGTTTAACACGTGTACCTAGGAGCAGGATTTTGTGACATCACAACTGGTTTGGAGCCAATCCAGTATACAACTCATGGAAAGTTGAAGCCTCCAGTGCACAAACACTGAGTATGGACTTTACAGTTAAGTAGGAGGAGGAGATGTTGTTTTAGGGATTTTTAATAGAGTAAATGTACAGGTAGCTGGTATAACCTGCCGGGTATTACTGCCTGACGCACCTCCTCCGGTGCTCATGGGTCAGCTGCAGGATCATCAGCCAGGAACCACCGATCCTCAACGTTTCGCTCCTTTAATCCTGGGACGTCTCCCCTGCAGCTGGCGCCTGGTGTTCTTTCCCCAACACTTGTCCTCCCTCATCAGCCACAGCCAAAAGCTTCCCATCTCCGTCTCCTCTTCCAGTTCTTTTGTTGCCCTCTTCATCTTTCCTCTTGTACTCAGCAGGTGTGTGATTGACACCACCACGAATCCTCGGCATACAACCTCCACTGGGTAGATGGTGGTTCTCCAGCTGGCCTCCCCTGCACTCAGAGTACTCGGTCTTCAATCTCGTCCTCCAATGGAACTGTGAGCTCAATGAGGAGTACTGCTATATGCCTTGATGGACCAGACTACTATGTCAGGACGGAGAGACGTGGTGGTATTCTCACCGGGGGGAACTGGAGCTGCCTTCCAAGGTCGACTCTCATATTCCTTCTCCTGGTCAGAGGAAAAGAGCCTTGGTGTTTCTCTTGGCCTGGTGCTCCTTCTTCTGCTGCCCTCAAAATGGATGCGGTGTTCAACATGATGAACATTCTCCCCCCGCCCCCCGCTTTCCTGTCTACGCCTCTCCAGAACCTCGGCCAGCTTTCTCAGAAACCGATCACGGCGCCATCTGTAGCGCCCCTGTGAAGCAGCCTGGCGAGACGTGCAGGAGGTTTGAGATGGGAGCGTTGCAGAGCGAGCAGCACTCCTCCATAATTGAACTTTTGTGTGGAAAAAGAGACCGTTTATTATTCCAAGCAGATGATCTTTGTATGTCTTGGAAGGGATCTTAAAAAAGCACAAATGTTTGAGCGTCCTTGAAAACACAGAGTGAGACATTTTGAAAACGGTTTTTGTTCACTTCTGCATTACCACATGGCTTCAACTTTGACCAAAAATAAAATCAACAAGGCTGCCTGGATGACAATATAAGACAATATAAAAACATATCCTTGGAAAATGGTCAGCAGCAGATGTAGAAATTGTAATAAAATCTGTGAAAGCACTATTGTGGTTGAGGTAGTGAACATGTATGTAGTCTTTTCCTGCTCTCATACATGTCAATGCCTGACGTCTTTTTTCAGCAGCTTACAGTAAATCACATCCCAGCATCCGTCTTGTTTACGGTCATTTGATGAGACATTTCCTCTTGTGGAAACATCAACAGTGGAAATGCAGGAGGCTAATGTCCAGATGATGATGCTAACATGATAATGATGATGAACTTCATCTTACACAGGCTAATCTTACTCTTCTCATCTTTGGTTTATAGTCTTTATTTCTGTAGGGTTCACTAGTTTTACACATATGTGTGTGTGTGTGCACATGTGTGGGTGTGTGTAGTGCTGCGACGATAGGTCGATTCATCAATTAGTTGCAACTAGTCTGATAATCGAATGATTGTTTTAGTAATGTCTTAAGCAAATATGCCAACGTTTGCTGCATTTAGCTTCTCAGATATGATAATTTAATGCTTTTCTTTGTCATACATGATATTAAAGTGAATATCTTTGGGTTTTGGACACAATAAGACATTTAAAGACGTGTGTAAAGAAGTGCATTTTCACTATTTTCTGACATTTTACAGACAAAGCAATTAATCAATAATTAAAATAACTGTTAGTTGCAGCCCTAGTGTGTGTGTGTGTGTGTGTGTGTGTGTGTGTGTGTGTGTACCTCCTCCACCAGCTGCATCATCCGCCGTGTGCTCTCTAGGGACTGAAAGACACCAAAAAATGGGCATTTCAATAAACATCCAAATTCACAATAACAAAATGTTCATGATTCCTCTGTGACTTTGTATGACTTGATCTGAACATTTCTTCAACCTACAAATAGTCAAGTCAATTTATTTTTAAAGCACATTTAAAAACAGCAAAAGTTGACCAAAGGGCTTGGTGGGTAACGTTTACTTCATATCTGGTCCACATATTCCTTGTAATTTCCTGGGAATTTTCTATGTAATTTGGTACATAGAGACAACACTCAAATTATGCACTTCCTGTTTATCAATTCCAGGTAAATAACAACACAGAGTTATTAGTCAGTACACAGCAGGTCAGCTAATCATGCAAAATGTGAAAATTAAACATACATGAAGAATAATGCTTCTAATAATAAGTTAATAATGAATAAATGTTTGTTTCTGTTAAAATTGAGCAATTTTCCAGGTAAAGTCCAACAGCTTTTTAGACTCAAAACATCTAACTAAACTTTGTCTCTATCTTTATTTCAAGAAATCATTACAAAATAATACACCTGTAAAAAAAAAAGCATGACAGTTGAGTCCAAACATGAGATTAGATCCTCACACTCCCAAACAGGTCTTTAATGTTTTCTGATGCTGTTTAAGCTTTGTTTAATGATAATGATCAATGGAATAATGCACAAAAGGTTTATATATCAAACTCTTGTTGATGTGAATGTAAATGCGTACATACATTTGATTTATATATAAGTATATACACATCCATATTCATCAAAGACATAGACTGAACCTTTAACTGCTGTTTCGCCCTGAAGCTTCAGAGACGTGATGACCTGAGTTTACACTGAACTGTCAATCACACACGGTCCAGTCTTTCCGCCTCTTGCTGTGGGCATTTGTGTGTGTGTGTGTGTGTGTGTGTGTGCGTGTGTGTAAAAATATCATGTCAATCCTCTGGGACTTCCCCACCAAGGGGATGATGAGGTGGCAAATGGCTTTGACCTGCAGTAGCCTTTAAACCCCAGGGAGTGTGTGTGTGTGAGCTCATCTGTGCC
The DNA here is from genome assembly GCF_963924715.1 of Thunnus thynnus. Classification (NCBI taxonomy): domain Eukaryota; kingdom Metazoa; phylum Chordata; class Actinopteri; order Scombriformes; family Scombridae; genus Thunnus; species Thunnus thynnus. The sequence continues at coordinate 31,857,097 of NC_089523.1, forward strand.
TGATGTTTCTCCGCAGACGGTTGCACTTGGAGACCAGCTGTCTCTCTGGCAACCAGGTGAGCCAGGTGTCCTTAAAGGGACATTCCCCATCAGGCGGACGGAGCACTGTGAGTTTTCAGTACACCGGCCCTGACCTTAGTGAGTGTTGTTCGCCGCGTTGTGTCGTTTGTGTCCTTCTGCTTGTCACCTTGACTATTTTGAATCTTTTTTTGGGGGGCTAAAACATCGTTACAACCCCCATGAGGTTTGTTTGTCTGGCACAGCACACACAGTTTGTGTTGCTCCCTAAAGACACAGTCATGAAAGGATGATATGAGTCACACACTACAGGTGACCTATGAGAGATTTTACACTTTCCTCAGTAGCTTTGGAGGAGTGTTGGAGGAAGATTTGTGTTATTAAACTGAACTTATTTTTTTATCTCCAAATTGTCTTTTAACCTGAATTTAAAACAAGCATCATATATTTTGACTTTGTTTTTAACACATGGTAGGCCAAAATAACTAAGAGTAAAGCTAAGTTTAGATAGGTAATGATCATTTTTATTATTTTCTAAGATTTTGTGGACTAAACGGAGCTGATTTGTCCTTAATTTAATATAGTAATAATGTTAATTAGTGATGCTACTTGGTGTATGCTTATTTATTGTCATATATGGTCGTGAAGAAAGACTGTTCCTAGGTTAGTTGAGGGTTGGTTGCTGACCTGTAAGGTTAGTTGTTTTAGATTCTGTACAAGTAGTATTTAAGGGGCTGGTTAACTTTTCAGAGAAAGAAAAGATAGCTAGGCGGTATGTATCTTTGTCTCTAGAGCTATGATGCATTATACTTCTGATGGTACTATTGGATCAGCAATTTCCCATTACAATCTCACAGATGAGAGATGATGTCATCCTGAGTCTAAACGCTGATCGCCTGAGAGCAGCAGGAGATGAAATAAACATGACAGCAAAGTTTTGGTTGCACCTTTGGGGGTTTGACATCTAGCATTACTTGACTGTCATTTGAAGGGCTTGGTGAGGACGAAAACTCATCTGGAACAGCTGAATTTGCCATCCGGTCATCAAGTGTACTCACAGTCTAAATCTCATTAGCTCTTAATTTACTGAGGATGTCTCAAGAGCCCAGAAAACTTAGTAGTTTAGAACAGCAGCACTAGATTTTGATCCACTCTGGTTAAAAGCTGATCCAATCACTGATTCAATCTTTATTCTCTGCTCGTTATATATTTGTGTCTTTGTGAAGCTGCTTTGGTTGAACTCTTCTATAACAAGTGAGTGGGTTTTAATATTTAATTAGGTCATTATTTACAGCTGTGATAATAAATCGGGAGCGGCGCCGTCTAGTCTTTTACTAGAAACAAATAACTTACCTCATCTGTGACCTGATTGGCTCTCCTCTGCAGCTCCTCCTGCTCTGTCAAGATGGGCGGGTGCGACGCCATGTCGGCTATGTGTGTGTGTGTGTGTGTGTGTGTGTATTCAGTCCCAGGTGACCAGATTAGGCTGCAGCATCAGGTGGTTTTGGCACCTGGAGATCAGAGTGACACTGTGATTATTTATAATGACTGACAACAGAGTCGAGCAGACAGAACAGCTGACAGACACGCCATGTTCAACTCTACATGTAAACAAACAGTAATCAGTGTCGTTCATCTCCACTGTAGACATTTTCAACATTTTAAAACACATACATATAAAGTTTGTCATCATCAACATATTATGTGATATTCTTATAATTGAAGCAGGTTTGGTTTCAGAAGGCAATGCTATGTAAAATTTGGCCTTATATTTGATTAATGCTCAATTCACTTTTTATAAGCGACTATTGACAGAGCAGTTTGCAGTCCTCTTCAGTCAAAGCCGTTCTTGTCATATCAGGATTATCATAATTATGAGTTTCCAACTTTTAAATAGTTTTCACAGTAAAACACTAAGTCATAATTACAACTGAGAAACTCAGATTCTTCTGAAAGCCTTGATGTCTCCTTTCATATCTCCTTAATTATGAGGAAAGTGTCTGAAAACCAAACAAACATGGAGGCCTCTCATCAGCCAAAGATTGATGTTCAGTTTAATTAAACTCAAATTTAATGGATATGGTGTTCAGTTATCAGATTAACTCGTGTGAAGATTATAACTGTCATATAACTGTCTTGCATGTCATTAACATTGGAATCTTTCTAATCTCAATCATTCATCCAATGACATGAACACGACATTAGCCTCTATTTAGCCTGAGAGGCGAAACCCAGGGCAAATGAAGCCCACAAAGCACAGCTCCCTCAGCTTAACTGTTGTGTTTGATTTGCTAACTGAAAGCGACCTAGATTAGCAGATTATAATATCAATATTTAATATTTTTGGCAGGTAAACAGTAAGTGGACTTTTGAGTAAATCAACAGTAAAAGTGGTGATGATGGAGGGAGGGAAAACAAAAACAGGATTTTGAGAAAAGGACGCCTTTGGATTGTGGAACATTTCGATCTTTCTGTCGTAATCGCTTATGATCTTGAGAAAATGATCTGTGCAACATCAGAAAAACGTGATAAAATAAATCTTAGGTCACATCAGCTAAAATAAAGACTCACATCATAAAAATATTAACATGAACATTCTGGATAAAAGAGCAAATGCACTATTTCACATAGAAAATCCCATTTATTTTTATATCTCTTTTATGACACTAACAAGTGTTTACTGGTTGTAACCCTGAAGGAACCATGTCAGCGGAGCATGTTAACTGTGGGTTGGTCTCTGCTTCTCCCAGCAACCGACCAGTGAACAGCAGGCATGTCAACTTGTTATTTAACTGGGTTAGTCAGCTGGTAAAACTGTCCTCTACAGCCTCATGCAAACATTTCAGTCAGTTTGAGCACCTTTATGTGTGAAAGTCTCCACTTCCTTAACGCTGGTTTCTTATTCTGTCTGTTTTCAAAATGCTGTCTGATCCCAAAATGGGTGAAACTGCATCGGATAGAGCATGATGTCACCTGTTAGCGGATATATTCAATTATTTTCTTGATTAATCGATTAGTCGTTCGGTCTTTAAAATGTCAGAAAATGGTGATAAATGTCGATCACTTTTTCCCCAAAGCCCAAGATGACGTTCTCAAATGTCTGGTTTTGTCCCGACCAACAGTCCACAACCCGAAGATATTCAGTTTACTGTCATAGAGGACTACAGAAACCAGGAAATAATCATATGTGAGAAGCTTTTCCTAACAAATGACTTTAAATACTTGGCAACTAATTGATTAATAGACTAATATATATTTCCCTTGTTTTTAATACCAGACCTAATGCTAAAAATTAGCATGTTGGGTGCAAGGTCATATATTTCCTTTACATCCACTACACTATGGTGCAGTTAGGTGATTACAAGTAAAATGAGTTCTGGTTTTGATCAGTTTTAGCTTTAATGGTTAGCCAGAGCATCAAACCTGCGCTATAAAAAGAAGTTCCCATTTTTAAGTCTGAATGAAATGATCCAGATGTAGAAAAATCAGATTTCTTACATCAACAACAGCTGGATTTGATTTAGTTGGGTCTGAATTTCACAGTGAGACACTGAGTTTATATAACAGCTCATTTGTAATTCTGTTGCTAATTCGAGGACATTCGTTTTCCTCGACATGTTCTGTCATTTTTCTATATTTTTCAGGTCAAATCTATGACTGAAACATTTCATTAATTAATTTCAGATTAACAACAAGCTTGTACAGTTAGCTTGTTGCTTACAGTCTGGTTTAAAAGGGTTGTTAGCATCATATAAGATGAATCTCTCTTCTGTCTCATAATGACTCTCTCCTCTCTAATTAGATGATCAGACTTCCCCTCAACGTGAGCGTCCAAGCAGGTGTCGGGTCCTCACAGTATCATAAAAACACAACCATGCTCCTCCACACCCCACGCTTTTCTTTTCAGACAGTGTGTTATCAGGCTGGAGCATCATCATTAGACCTAACCGCTAATCACCACCTGCTGGAACAAATCAGAGGAAGGAGGGGCATGAAAGACAAGAAAGAAAAGAATAAAGACTCTTGATGTTCGTCCGTGAGAAACAACACAGAGAAAGTAACTAAGTAATCTAAATTCATCTTTTAATGTATAAAATGTGAAATGCAATGAAGAAATTGTCCCTATCAATGACCAGATGAAACATCTAAAGCTATCAGCTGTAAACAACGAATCAGTTGTTAAAAGAAAAAGATCAATTTGGCAAATGAGTTAATTCACCAATAGTTAAACTTGATCCTGTCTCATTCATGTCTGTCTGACATTTATTTTGAATGTTTGATCATAAACACATCATCATAGTTTTTACATGTTAACTGGTTGGACCACATTCAGTCCTCTGTGAGCTGCATCCTTCAAATTCTTAATCAAGCAACAGAGTCATTCTGAACAGGGTTTACTTTCACTATCAATTAATCTGTCTGTTATTTTATTGAGAAATCGATCAATCGTTTGGTCTACAAAATGTCAGAAAATGGTGAAAAATGTTGATCACTGTTTCCCCAAAGTCCAAAGCCTCAAATGTCTTGTTTTGTCCCGACCAGCCATCTTCAAAATGACTCAAAACAATTCATTTTCTGTCAATCCACTAGTCAGTTAATCAACTAACTGTTACACCTCTACTTCTAAATATCGCCAACGAAACACACACATAAGATAAAGTGAACTTAACTATTGATGCACTAACGTCTTGCAGCAAAAGCTAAAACTCTACACGTGATGTTGATGATGAAGTTCTAATCTATGGGAAAAACCCTGAGAGTGACGTGTGATGGATGATGTTTCACACATCTGTTCAACTCCACCATCCTGACTGTAGCAGAGAAATGCACCACTGGGCTGAGGTGGTGTCCAAGTCCAAGTCTCTAAATCTACACACTTGTGATGACATCACAGATGCACGGATGCAATTTACTGGTGGCCACCTTCTGAGTAAAACTTTACGCTTGAAAATGTAGGCTACACATTTATTTCTTCATTTTGTTAATTAAAGTTATTACAGAATATTCTGGTAATGTATTTTTTTTTAACATTGTATAATTATTTTATTTACAGGCAGTAAATTTTGGTGCAAAATATCAACAGCAGTTTAAAAAACATCTCCATCACTTGGTACCATTCTTTAAAAAATCAGCCTATCAATTGAACCAGTTCACACACACACACACACACACACACACACACACACACACACACACACACACGCAACTGAAAGAGAAACTACATACACACACACACACACACAGTTTTCTGTACCTTTAACACCAAATGTGATGAATTAAATGATGATTTGATGATTAAACTAATTTAATTTTCGCCTTTATTTAGCATAATAACCATCATTACTTTAATATTATACACTAAATCCTAATTTAATGTTCTTTCAGCTTCAAATCTTTACTTCTCGTCTTGTTTTGATCAGATTTTTGAACTTTTTCAATATTGAACAACTAACCGGAATGAAACAGATTATTTTTTGTCTGTATAACCGAATCACCAACTTGCATTGAGTTGAAGTGAAGTGAATCGCTAACAGGTGGATAATTAACCTCCTTCAACATATATCCTGACTTGTTTTTTCTCCTGTAAGAAAGAAGAGAAATAAAACATGAACCAGTCCTCTTACCTTTTCGTCAGCTCTTCTTTCGCTTCTCGTTGTGTTTTTCTCCAGATTTTCCGGTTTCAATCATCCGCAATCTGCGGCACAGATCTGCTGTTCTTCCTCCGTTTATCCCTCCTCAGCATCTCTGTCCCCCCCTCCTCCCCTTTCTCTCCTCTGCACCGCCCCTCTGCTCTGCTCCGGCCCCGCCCCGCCCATCACTAAACGCACCCTGGCATCGTTCAACAAAACTGCAGCTTCCTGAGGTGATGATACTGTATGTATATAAAGTGTTATGATGGGTATTTTATCACCATAAAATCACAATGGTTGTGACATCAAATAAATACACAAAATAACATTAACTCTCAACACACTGTTAGGAACAGAATGTAAAATAAAACCTAATAAAAATATATAAAGATTGAATATAAAACTTAAAACAAGAGATTTTAATTAATTACTGATGTTTTTCGTCACTATAGAGATTTATTTCACAGCTATAGTTACTAGCTACTTTTCTGTGTAAAACATTCTACACTTTATAAAATACGTATAAAATTTACTACCCAAAATTAGCATTAGCATTAAATTGCCATTACACATAAAAATTCTACATTTAAAATCTTATTTAAATAAAAGTAGAAATACTGGCAGTAAAACGTACCGATTAGAAGCACATGATGGGAATAAAGTATAATATGGATGATTTATGTGGACATGATGTTTAAAACATTTACATGAGTAAATAATGTGAAAAAAAAAAGATCATGCCTTCAATGTTTCTGAAATCATGGCTGTACTCTGGCCTGTGGGAGACCAGCACTCTCCCAGTACAAACTGGGATAGATTCTAGCCCTGATGGTGGACTTGCAAATAATGCATGGGGCCATCCCCATTACATAGGACAAAATTTGAGGTTTTAGGAAATGTACTGTAATGTCCATGATGATATGTTGGGAAAGCAATGTGTCTAACTACATTGACACAACCACAAATGTACTAATCCAGTCTCAGTCTCATAGGCATCAGTAAAAACATAAAATGAGCAGCATAAATATATTCATTCATTCATATATTCAAGAATTTTCTGTCTCCTCTGATGCAGAAGTGATCCAGACTGTAATCAGTGCAAGAAAGTTTGTTTTTTTTTCTAACCACTTCCTACCTGGATGTTATTTCCTGCCAAACAGGAAGTAATAGAAGCATTGGTCAGATAGTCTGAGCAGTGGTCACTAACATTTCTGAACCCATATAGAGAAAAACAACTTGCATGAAAATAGAAAATCACAGACAAATAAAGGCTCAAACCCAAAACTGTCAATTATGTCACTTTATTCCTTTAAACATTCAAATCAATGTCATGAACAGCTTCACCCTTAGAACTTTTTTTTTGCAGGAACAAAATATATAGATATCTATGACATGGGGATGTTATAGCGCCGCCGCCTGGCAGCAGCAGGAGAGTGCAACAGCAGGAAGGAGCAACAGGAGCATCTTCTTCAGTTTGTTTCTTCTTCCCTTGTCTTTACCTCTATGTTGACGTTTTGGTCCCGTTACCATGAAGATTGGAGGGTTTCAAACACTATTGCACGTCCATAAGCACATACAGATGTAATTTGGAATGAGAGGGATGAGGTGAAAAAAAAAGAGTTTTTTGTTGCAGAGCAGTTTCCCTCCGTCGCTTCATGAATACATCGTCAACTGAAGCCACTGTGAGACAGAGAGAGAGTGTTAGTGCCACAGTATCTATCTATCTATCTATCTATCTATCTATCTATCTATCTATCTATCTCTATATTCTCCTCTTGGATAGTTTTGCTTTTTATGTCGATAAAGAATTTGATTTTAATGAAACAGAGTCAGAAAGAGAGAAGAAGTGTGCAGATGTGAACAAAATAACATTTTATGTAGATTTTAATGTTCTCTTTCTTCTCTATTCTACATGTATATGATGTTAATATTTATTCATAACCCTTCTATGACTGTCAAACAGCTACATGATGTTGATTTCGTCACATAAATTGCATTGACAAAAAGATGTTTCGATATCACATCTTCATCAGATATAATCAGCGTGTGACCAAATGATTAACAATATTTAAAAACATAAACCTCTATGATTAATCAATAGGATGCAACCAATCCATCAATCTGTAGGAGCAATTTCATGTTAATGTAGAAATATGAGTAATAAATCAATCTAAGTCAGAAAAGATTTGAACACATGGTGTAAAAAAAGTAACAATTAAATTTAAAAAATAAACAAACTTTTGATATCAGCAGCCAAATGTACATAATTGAAGGTGGAGCTCGTTCTGGGACCCGAACCTGTGTCCAATCAGGTTAAATCTATATATAAACCATCTTGGTCACATGCTGAGAGATACTGAATTCTCAAAATGATAACAAACATTGTTGTTTATGTCTCATTAGTCCTCTGTGACTTCTTTTTATGCTCATCTCTGAAGCAAATGTTACTATTGCTCCTCGTTTCCACTTTTCATTGAAATAATAACAAAATGTAAATATTTGCAAACCAATAAATGTGCACATATTTATCCATTCTTCAAAACTGCATATTGTCTCTGCTGTCTCATCAATACAAGTCTCTTATCTCAGAGTTATAAAAATGTACTTTCACATTTAAAACTACATGGACTTCATCTGATTGGAATTCATGCAAAATGATCAAATTAAAGATTATATTGATTAAAATAGACTCAAGAGACAGAACTAAACAATGTTTTACCTCTTTGACGTCCAGGCTGATGGAGCCGTTGTTGTCCTTATCCAGAGTCTTAAAGGCTCCTGCAGGACACACACACACACACACACACATCATGTAGCATCACCAGTATTTGATCCCACTCAAACTGAAACAAGTGAATATTGATTATTGCACATTTTGAAGAGCACCATCAAAAAGATTCATAACTAAAAACAGATGGTTGTGCTTTTAAAGTTCTGACTTCACAGATTAGATTGTCTTTAATGTAAGTGACATTATATGATGAACATCTTTACATTTTGTTGCAAAATTGATACAAAGCGCCGCAAAAGAGATGATCTGCATGTGCTGTACTGCAGGATGACACAGCTGTATCTGATATTACTGTGGTGGTGGTAGGGGTCATCTTATATTCAAGGACAAACAATTATATGTTCACAAGATGAGAGATCATTTCTGAATGTAACACCTGCTCCTAAAGAGAATGTTGCATTATGGGTTGTTTGTAGCCATGATGTTGCTAGGCTAGCATATTTCCTCCAGTCTGTTTATAGTGAGTCTGTTAGAGTCAGTGTCTGGAGTTTCTGCCAAAAATGACTGAAGTCACAGATGTTTTTAATCTCAAACAGACAAACAGTCATAAAAATGCTGTCAGAGAAAAATAATTTTGACCGCTTCCAAGAGTCTGACAGGAGAGAATGTGAGTGTGTGACTGACAGACAAGTTACACAAATGTAGGCTTTATGTTCTGCTTTAATGATATTATTTCATTTTGACAAGAGAAAAGCCATCGAGGATGAGGACTCTCTTCTTGGATTAAAAGTATAAAAGTGTGTTGTATCTTCAAAAAGTATTTTTCCAAAAACAGCTGTTAGAAAAGCGGGAGTCGTCTTGTATTTGGGCCAATACAGTAATATCTATCTATTAAGCCTGAAATATGATAACGTCTAGACAACACTGTCCACTTTTCTTTGGATATTTAATTTAAACATTGCACCTGATAAGCCATTACAGTGCTCCATCATTACAAACATTAAATAGCATTAAATTAGGATTAATGAATTGTATTTTTGCTGAAAACAGGGAGGGTGAGAGAGTGAGGAAGGTGAGGAGGAAGAGAGACTCACTGCACATGGCGTCCAGTCGAACCAGGCAGCCGACGAAATTGTCAAAGTCCATGTTGCCGTGCTCATCGCTATAGCGACGGATAATCAGCTTATAGAGCTGCTCATTCAGAGGGAAACCTGCACACACAAACACACACCGTCATGTTTCCACCACTTCAGAGGACATTACATCGACTTACAGTCATTTCCTGGAAACGTACCTTAATTTGAACCCTAAACTCAATCTTTAACCAAGTCTCCACCCTGCTTTTTGTCCCCACAATGTGTAAACATATTTATGTCCTACAACATGAGTCATACACACTGGGCAGTGTTTCTTACCTGCAGCCTTGAAGGCACGCGGCAGCTCGTCAGAGCCAATCACACCTGAACGATCGGCATCATGGGACAGATAGATACCCTGGAGAACAACAAACAACAAACAAATTATAGATAAATAAGCAATTTAATTGTTTAAGTTAATTTGTGCTTGATGTTAGAATGTTTTTGTGTATCTACTGAGTGTCAAAGGTCAGACGTTTGTGACTCAGGAGTGGGGGCAGTTGGATGGGGTTTAAGTTTATGTTTCTTTTATGTTAGGTCTGTACAACTGCTCCTTTTAATTTCTGTTTATGTTAAAAAATAAAGCTAAATAAAGGCTTTGAGGTTAAACTTCATTAAGTAAAGTAAAACTAGAAGAAGAAGAATCTTTCCTCCACAGATTTCTCTCTGACTTCATCTCTTCCTGACAGGAAGAAGACCGCCCATGTGTGAACTGACCTGCCATCTCTTGATGTTGTTCCAGAGGTATTTAAACTCGTGGAAGCCCAGTTTCCCTGTGCTGTCACTCTGAAGGGAGCGGGGTCAAAGGTCAAACTCAGAACTCTGTGCAGAACACACTGAAAGCTCCTGCAGTAGTTTATAATAGATTCATTTTATATTCACAAGAGTTTTACTGTCTGATTAATACAGAGCGCTTCCAAACCAAATCCAAAACAGCAGCATCCTGCAGCTCTTACTATTACTACCACTACTACTGTAACTACTACTGTAACTACTACTGTACCACACAGCTACTACTGTAATTACTACTGTACCACACAGCTACTACTGCTGTAATTACTACTATTACTACTACTGTAATTACTACTGTACCTACCACTACTGTTGCTGTAATTACTACTATTACTACTACTGTTAACTACTACTGTACCTCACACAGCTACTACTACTGTAATTACTGCTGTACCTCACACAGCTACTACTACTGTAATTACTACTGTACCTACCACTACTACTGCTGAAATTACTACTATTACTACTATTGCAATTACTACTGTACCTACCACTACTACTGCTGTAGTTACTACTATTACTACTACTGTTAACTACTACTGTACCTCTCACAGCTAATACTGCTGTAATTACTACTCTTACTACTACTGTAATTACTACTGTACCTACCACTACTGCTGCTGTAATTACTACTTTTACTACTATTGTAACTACTACTGTAGTGCCCTGAGATGACTAATACTACTATTGTAGTTACTACACCAAATACTAATGTCACTCCTCCTCCTCCTCCTCCTCCTCCTCCTTCTACTACTACTACTACTGTCAATAAAACTACAGCTACTGATGTAAATACTGCATCTAATACTATTGTAACTGCTACGACTACCATTACTTCTTTAACTACTGCATCTTATAGTGCTGCATCTACTAGAGTAAATACTACTGTAACTGCTACCGGTACTGCTGTACAATACCAATTCTACTACTGCTGTTATTACAGCTACTACTACTACTAATACTACTACTACTGTAACTAATAAATCTAATACTATTATAACTACTTTTGTTAGTGCTGTAACTAACTAATGAAATCACTTTTAAGTAGATATTAAAAAAAATCTGATTTACAAGAGCTGTGACACTGTTGACACAAGCATTTGTAACTTTTCAAATAAAGGTAGTTACTGCTGTAACAAGTACATCAAGTAGTACCACTACTACTGCTGCTATTACTTCTACCATATCTATTTCTAAAGTACTACTTCTCTAGTGCTGCTGCGACTTCTACAACTACCACTGTTACTACTAATACTGCTTCTGCTACTGCTACTACTAATACTACTACTAACTGCCACTACTACTATTACCTACTACTAATAATGATATGTTATTCAGTGCAACTAGCACTGTCTTGTGTTTGCACTATATTTTGTGGAAGGATACGTCCATGACGGCGACCATGCTCCTGCAGGACTCGATGCTGAAACCATCGGTCTTGAGGTTTCCATCTGAAGCAAAACATCAACATCAACAACTGATTAAACCTTGACAGAAGATACATTACTAAGACACATTATGAGAAGTTGTAAAAAGTAAGAGATACAGTACAAATGGTCGGGAAAAAAATAAGTGTATGTCTATGGATCAGAGCATTTCTCATCTCTCTATACAGAAACAAATGTATGTATTATGAGAAAAATATAACCAGACTCACGTTTGGAAATGATTTTGTTGAGGATGTCCATCAACTCCTTGGGGCTCACTTCCATGTCCTGTTAAAACACACACACACACACACACACACACACACACACAACAGAAGGGATGTTCTCAATATTTTGTTTCAAAGAGGAAACCTCAAAAAATGAATCACAGCTGGTGAGCAGCATCTGCGTGTGTGTGTGACTCAAACTAAAGCTCTTTCCTTTTTTTTGTTTGTTTCATATTTTTCCAGCTTCTGACTCACTCTCAGACTTCCTCACTGTTTCCAACAACAGTTTGCCAAAACACTGTGAAGCAACATCTTACCTCATTTATTAACTTATTTCTAATTTTAGTTGAAACTATTTTTGCTTTAAAAAAAAACAACGAGAGCAAAGATTAACTCAACTGAAATCAAAAAAGCCAGAGGGTAATCTAGCAAAAATGAAAGCTTTAATTTGTTTTCTCATGATCACAAGGAAGTGATTTCAAGTCCATGAGTCATGATGTCCATCTATTGACTCACACAACGGTAATCCCTCTCAGTCATCACTTATGACCCCCTAGAAGTGCGTGGCAGTACATGTATCTGCAGAGACTCTGCTCTCTGCCTGTAATTTATTATTTTCTTATTATTTTTGCTGTGTTCAGGACACTTCTGGGCATCAACCTTTCATCAGTGGGTGTGTAGCCCCCCAGTCAATAATAACAGCATGCAGGATGTGAGCTCTCTGCTCCGCTCTGCTCTCTGTCTCTGTGTCATGGATGTATAAAGAGCTGCAGGTCTGTGTGTGTCTGCTTGACCGAGGGCGGGACTGAGATACACACACGCGGAGGACACAGGTATGCTGCACCTTCCTGCAGGGTTATGCAAAGGTGTGGGTGTGTTTATTTGTGCTTTAGAGAATAACCCCCATGAAACAATCAGAAAATAATGTTTTATTTCTTTGATTCACGGCGTCGTCCTCGCCAGCGCCGCTCCCTCTCTCTTCATTCACTCTCTAGCTCGCTCGAGCACTCTCTCTCTTTCTGCTGAGGAGGGGCCAACTTTGAATGCCGTGTGTTTACAAACACCAACCAACAAATCTTGCATAGCATAACTTTAACCTCGATATTTGAGGTGCTGTCATGACACAATCAAGGTTTGTGCCTTTAAAAGGTAACAGGAAGTTTCCTGGAAAGAACGATCAGGAGTTAGAAGAGCAGAGCCAAGTAGAGACAGACTGACTGGGAGCACAGCCAGGTGAGACGGGAGGCAGTGGCTTTACTACAACATAAATTTCTTCATCATCATCGTAATTACTGCGGTTGATCGAGAGTAAATTCACCCTCTGAGAGCTGGCTGAGTTCTGGTCTAACTGGTGCTCACACCCCTCTGATGAGTCAGAGAAAAACTTCAGACACACACACACATATGAACACAAACACAACGCCCCTGCAGCATGAGTGCCGCCCTGCCAGACAATGGCAGGAATGCAGAGAAAGAGCTCCGTCTCTCTCTGTGAAACACACCCTGAGGCCGACTCCGCTGCTTCTTCCATGTGTGTCTGAGGACACAATAAATGGATTCACTGTTTATCTCTGCTGGCAAAAGACACTCTGTGTGACATCCAGCTGATATGTAAAGCGGAGGCTGTGAGTTTTATCTGCCACCTCCACCCTCAATGTATAACTGTGTCATGTGCGGCGACAGTTTAAGTCACAAAAATTCAAGAAGGAACTGTAAATTAACAAAACAAGCATCACTGTTTTTATGTTGATGAAGCTTAAAGACAACAGTAGTGGGATTAGGAATGTGTTGCGCTGTGTTTAAAGCTTTTAAGTGTAATAAAACATTTATAAAAGTAGTTTGCAACGTGCAAAACAGCAGCTACGATTAAAAAATGACTTCTTCTCTGGAGGTTTCTCTGCTGTCTTTTTTTTAAAATTCACTAGGCTATAAATAACATTACTGGTTACAGCTTCCTGGCTGATGTAAGATGATGTTTGTTCAGTCTTTCTTTCTTTTCTGGACCAATTCTGCAGGATGGAATATTTTTCTCTCTTTCCAGAGACTGAATATTTGAGAACAGGTATGAATTCTACTGGTAGAAGCTACAGAACCAGCCCGGGGAGATGATAAACCAGACAAAAGAGTGGAAACAGACAAGAGGATCGGATGGCGGAGGGAGGGTGGAGTTTGGAATGTGGTCGACAGCAGGTAGACAAGGTGTGGCGAGAGATGAAGGATCAGGTGAAAAGCAGGACTGACAGACCGTCAAAGACCTGAATGAAGACTTGCAAATGCAGATAGATAAGTTTGAATGTGACGAGTAATAAAACAGTCAGCCTTCAGATTAAACAGAGACTGAAAGGTAGAAAGTCACAACACGGATCCTTACCTCAGAAAGTAAAGTATGCAAACACTATTTAAAATACTTTCTGCATTAAAAGTATTGCATATTTTCCCTTATTTAGATCTTTTGTTTTGAAAATTGTTGTTTTTTTCAGACTTGGGAGTTACTAGATTATTTTATCTCTTCTGCCCTCTAAACTTATTCAGATAACTGGTAACGAGGGGTCTCAAATAGACGAGGTAATTTTGTTCTGTGATGTGTTTTTCCTGTTTTACATAGATCTGGAATCTTCTCAGCAAATCCCAAAAGGAACATTTGTTGTACGAGCTCTGAAATTAAAGTTTAGAGCTCGGGGACATGGTGAGGAATGGCAGCTATTTGCTATAAACCACCAAAATGTAACCAGCATATTTCTAAGATGTTTGATTGGTTGTTAGCGAGATTCTGTCCGTGAGCAGCCAAAACCAACCGAACACTAGAGACTGATGTAAACAACTCATTCTACTGTAATCACAGAAAAGACCAAAGTCTGTGTGGTTTGTTCTGAGGCCAGCAGTCATGTGACCCTCAGACTGTAAACAAGCAGTAGATGTGTTTACAGCTGTAGCTGAACCTGTTCAAATCCACACACCGATGGACTGAATGTTTCAGTCCTGACCTGTGAAGCCAGATTGGGTGTTTTTTGCTGCTATTTTTTTCTGTTTAATTGGGCGGTAAATGTTGTTTTTGGCGGGTTGTGATCATTTGGACTTGTGTTTTTCTACCATTTGGGAGGTTTCCACTGATGAAAAGTTTGTCTATGTTCCAATAACTCTGCCCTTCCTCTTATCTGATTCACACTGACAGTGACTGAGTTCGGTCGGCTCAGCTTGACACGCAATAACTGATTACCATGAAAATAAAATTTCAGTTTATTACAACAAAGTTGAAACTTCTTATTATTCCAGTAATTATTCTGTCATAGTTCTGTGATTAAACAGGTCTATTAAAAGTTTTGTCTGTCCAGACTCATATAATATTTGTAGTGAAGACTTTGAAGGAATTTAATAAAAGTTATTAAGTGTATTTTCTTTGTATGTGTTCACATGTTTTCGCCACTCAAGCTGATTCTGATAGAACATAAAGTTGTAGGCATGACAGCGGACGAAGCTTCAGACATGGATGTTGATGCACACACACATCTTCAACCCCGAAGCACAGAAGATCTAAACAATCACCACAGTTTGAAGGTGGGAACCAAGATTAGTGTCAACAATATAGTATCCAAACAAATGTGAAATATGGTCACAATCTCCCCTTATGTTCCTGAGTTACGGTGTTGAATAAGGGCCAGAAAAGTGTTTTTGCAGAACATTGTGATCTCAGTGAAGCTGACCTTTGACCTTTTTGATATAAAATGTCATCACTTCATCATTTTTGGTGTGAAACTTGGTCCTCATTAGCATATGAATTATTGAGTTATGGCCAAAAGTGTGTTTTGTGAGGTCACAGTGACTTTGACCTTTGACCTTTGACCACCAAAGTCTAATCAGTTCATCCTTGAGTCCAAGTGGACATTTGCGTCAAATTTGAAGAAATTCCCTCCAGGCGTTCCTGAGATATCGCGTTCACCCGAAAACATAACGCCAACATGGAGGCATAAAAAGACATTTTTGTAAAGCTACATTTATTTCATTTTTTTATATGTATATATGTATTCTGTTTCTATCTAAACTTTGTTGAAGTCCTTATCTTATAAAGTATGTGGTAACAGTGCAATATGACATTTAGTGGGATTAAAGGAAACACAGAATCTGTAATTTGGAGTTAAAAGGAGCCTCAGTGTGAACACAGACAGAGCAGACAGAGCAGAACAGAACACGTTAAAACATTAAACATGAACGTTGTGAACTCACATCTCCAGCCAGCTGCTTGAAAACCTTCCGAAACTGTTTCTCCTCATCGTTCTCATGAGCTTCAGCGAAGTTCACAGGTCTGCGAGGAGGAGGCTGCACGCAGGCACAAAAGAGCCAGTGTTAGTTCACGCTCACACACATTCCTCCTGTGCAGTTCGAAAACTCAGTGTTTGTTTACTCATGAAATCTTCCACTGAGAGAAATCTGACAGCAGATGCAGTAACGAGGCTGAATTAAACCTCATTTACAGAGTTTCTCAATTGTTATGATGACAATTGACACAGACAGTTCTTAAGAGTCATGTATTGATTATTTGTTATATTTTTAATTTAGGAAAACAAATCAAACTAAATTAAACCCTCCTAAAGCTCTTACAACATCAATGAATGCAATCAGTTCATTAATTTATGACTTATTTATTTAGTTATAATTAAATCCTGTAAATTCTGATGATTCTGGTCCATTTAAATGGGGTCTGAAGACATTTTTACTGTTATTGAGTCTAATTTTTATAGAACAAGTGAAGAAATATTTCAGCGGATTGACGCCATCTCAGAATATTTCCAACATAAATCAACTTATTTTGTAAAAGATCAACAGCAAATTAGATTTTCATAACAGATATACTGATTTATTAAGATGTAGATTTGTTTTGGTGGACATATGAAGTTTTTTTGTCTTTATTTTTACTTAAAACTTAGGTTAAAAAAGTTAACTTAAGTTTTAAATTTTAAAAAATGTCAGAGCAGACAAACTGTTGATCTGTGAGTCTGAGTCACTTCAACTGAATAAATGAGTAAAATGTGAAATAATGTTTTTTAATATAACACATAGATGATCTGTTGGACATTATATTAGATATACAGTATTTGTTTAAGAAGTCCTAATCAATACTTCAGGCTTGAAAGCTTTTATACTTACAGGGTCTGAAGGAATGAACTGAGAGGGGTCGATGTTGCTGTTGAAGGAAAAATACGAGTCAAAATGTGTGTCTGGTTAGCTTAGCTTAGCACAAAGACTGGAAGCGGGTGGAAACTGTTAGCCTAGCTCTATCAAAAGAGTAAAAAAAGCAATCTTCTGTGTTCTCACCCCACAATGTTTATGATCCCTCCGATCAGATTCTTTGCCAGAAACATTTTGCTGTCTGTCAGATACAGAGAGACAGAGTGAAAACGTCAGGGACAGAAGATAATTACACAGTTTGACTGTTTACTGAACAAGAAATAAAGCCGAGAGAAACAACTCCATCTGTATAGACAAAGTCATTAGTTAACAGAGTTTAATGAACACACACACACACTTCACAGCCCTGACACACAAAACTTTAACTTCTAGAAATATAAAATCTTTTCTTTTTTTAGTGTTGAAACTAAAACCAACTGTTCTGATAATCGATTCATCGTTTTGAGTCATTTTTTAAGAAAAAAAATCTCCAAATTCTCTGATTCCAGCTTCTCAAATGTTAATATTTTCTGGTTTATTGAGTCTTGTGTGACAGTAAACTGAATATCTTTGAGTTGTGAACATTTGAAGACATCATCTTGGATTTTGAGAAACACTTATTGACATTTTTCACCATTTTCTGACAATTTATGAGCCAAACAACGAATCGATTAATCGATAAAGTCAATGGCAGATTAATTGATAATGGAAAATAATTGTTAGTTGCAGCCCTGGTTGAAACAATTATTGGCTCAACACAACATTAATTAATAACAGTTCTGACAGCGTCATTAATCAATCAATCAGAAGTTTGTTTGATATCAGAACCTGAAGGACTGTTTTTGTGTTTTTGTGTTTTTGTTTACTCAAACTAGATTAGTAATCTGAGGACGTCCCTCTGGACTCTCGTTTTATAGACTACAGTTCATTAAAAATAATCAATAGATTGAATTGAAATACCTGAAGTAGAAACTCACAGAACTTTATTTCAAATTCTAGTAAAGATCCCAAAGTTTTCAAAAGCTGAATTTTGGGGGAAAATATGTCAAACATTTTGCACCAGACATGAAAATATTGACTGAAGAACGCAGCTATGAAAATAACAAATAAAGAATATGAACAAGGTGACGTAAAATCTACTGTTTCTGATACAGTCACACAGTCAGATTACTTTTATAACTTTAAAGTGACTTCAGTATGTTTTTATCATTTTAACCTGCAAACAGCATCACAACAGCTTTAACATCCATTTACTGATAGAAAGTAACTAAATACATTTATTCAATCTCTCTACTAAAGTACAAAGTTAGTAGTTGTACTTTTAGTTTGACTACATCATTTTCTGCCACTTTATAGTTTATATTTCTATAAATATATAGTTTATATATATTTATTTATATTTATAGAATATAAAGTGCAGCTCCACTTTACACTTTCATGCATCACTTACTGATCCAAAAGCAAAATATATATTATAATCCTTTTGTAAGGGGGCCATTCTGCATAATGACTATATTTACTTTTAAAACTTAAGTACACATTGTTGTATTAGTACTTTTACTTCAGTAAAGGATCTGAATACTTCCTGTACTCCTGCCCAACATTATAATGAGTTGGCTCCTCCCAGACCTGCTGTTTACACATTAATATGTCAATAATTAAAAATTCACTCAAGTTACTGTTTACTTTTAGTCAAGTTTCAGTGCAGGAACGGATTATTCTACAATGTTTTTATACTTTTCCACCACTGGAGACAAAACTGGATAATATGTAAACCATTTATACTTTCAGATAATCTACACAGTGTCATGTTTCAGCACGCACACACACACACACTTTGTTAAACCAGCTCACACTTGACCGACAGTTCACTAAACACACATCAGACCTGCGTTCAGACTTTACAGACACATTAAGACAAAAACAAGAGAAAGTTTGGAGCCACTTACTGAGACTTCTGCTGCTCTGAGGAGAGAGAGAGAGGAGAGAGAGGAGAGAGAGAGGTGAAGACACACTGAGAGGAGAGAGAGAGAAGCAACTCTTCAGACAGGACGGACGGAGGGCACTCCCACTTCCACAAGTCTGAAAAACCAGTTGAACACAAAGATCCAAGTTCTTTTTCAATGCATCATCAGCACCGCCCAACACACACACACACACACACACACACACACACACACACACACACACACACACACACACACACACACACCCCTGAGGCAGGCAGGGAGAGGCTGGTCCCCAGGTCCTAATGCCCAAAAGATCCTGGACTGGAAAATAGATACAATAAACAACACAGTTTATGGTGCGTTCAAGAGCCAGCAGGATTCGTCATACCAATAGAGTTAAACAGTAGAGATGCAGCATTTTTTCATTATCAGTTAATCTGCCAATTACTTGATTAATCGTTGGGTCCATAAAATGTCTGAAAAATAGTGAAAATTGTCTTTCACCAACAGCTCATGGTGACGTCTTCAAAAGCAGCAGTCAAAAACTCAGAGTAATAACAAAAAAGTAGAAAATACTCACAGTTTGGAAGCTGCAACTGATAGATATTTGGCATTTTTGCCAAAAAAAAAAGAATAAATGATTTATCGATTATTAAACTGGCTATTAACTAATGATTAATTATTTCAGCTCTACAGTTTAGAACAATTGTCTTGAACCCATCAGACTCATAACATTTGAATTTACATTTAATCATTTCTGCGGGTCCTTTCATTCAAAACACATGATGTCATCTTTATTAGACACATTTTAATTGTGTTTATCTTGTTGAAAATTACATCTAAAATCTGACCTCATTCGTCATTTAGCGACACATTAACAGGTGCAAAACAATGAGTGAGCTCTTAGAAGTCTTCAGATGCAGATTACAAAACACAGAAATATTCCAACTATGTTCTTTACTGTCATTAAGTGTCAGACCTTCCTACATGTTCCAGACACGGATTCTCTATCGCCCTCTACTGTCTACAAACACCCAGACAAACCCGCACTCTCTCTCATTATTATCAAATCAAATATTATTTATATTATTTTATATATTATTATTGTTGTTATTTTATATGTTATCATATGTTGTTTTTTAGACATTTTTCATAAAAACTGATTTGCTCGTCTTCTGCCAGAGACACAGACACGCGCGCACATCACTTCAGAGGAAATTACTTTGACTTACGTTCATTTCCTGGAGAATTATCCTAACCTTAGTCATAACCACTACTTGCCTAACCCTAACTCTACCCTAACGTTAATATAACCCTAAACTAACCTTATCTTTATAAACCAAGTCTCCACCCTAAAATTAATGATTTACGTCAAGAGGATTTGCTTTTTGTCCCCATAAGGGAGGCGAATCCTCACAACATGAGGAACACTTTGACTACACACGCACGCACACACACACACACACACACACACACACATACACGCACACACACAAAGCAACCAAACTGAAGAAATAAAGTAAATTGCATCATCATGATCTTTTCTCTAATAGTCACAGTTTGAGATTAAAGCTCCGCATGATTCAATTGGAAAAATTCAAATTTATGATGATAATAATAATGATGATTATTATTATTGAAATATGTATATTTTGTAGTATTTATGAAATTCTAGATATATATACTTTCATGGAAAATAACAAAAATAAATAAATAAAAACAAAACATATAAATAAAAACAATAAATATCTGAATTGAAGTCACTCAGACTTAATTTGAAATGTTAACCGGAAGTGTCACCGTGTGCTCGTGTCTAACTTGACAGTGTGACTGTAGTTCCTCAGTGTGACCACCGGAGGGCAGCAAACACTCAGGTTTCCGGATACACGTCGCCGTAATGCAGCTGACGGTTGACATGTGTGTTCACTGCCCTCCAGCGGTCACACTGAGGAACTATACTCAGACACATCAAGTTAGACATGATCAGATACACCTAACTGAAACTTCCGGTTTATTCTTTCAAAATAATTCTATGTGCCCACATTATGATTATTTTTTTTTAATTAAAATGAAATAATTGAGTTCATTGTTCAATAGTGGTCACAGTTAGAGCCTGCAA
Source organism: Thunnus thynnus (assembly GCF_963924715.1). Taxonomy (NCBI): domain Eukaryota; kingdom Metazoa; phylum Chordata; class Actinopteri; order Scombriformes; family Scombridae; genus Thunnus; species Thunnus thynnus. The sequence continues at coordinate 31,878,289 of NC_089523.1, forward strand.
CTCATTTTATATATATACATTGTTATTTATTTTATCTTATAATACATATTTGTTTGTTTTTTTAATCATTCTCATTATTACTTTTGTTATGAGCAGAAACTGTCAAAACCTATTGTATCTGTATATTTATGGTGTTTTTATTTAAATGTGTGTATTCTTGGTAAATCCTTTGTTGCATCTCCCTTTACTTCATATTTGTTGTTTGTTTGTATAACTGTAGATTGGCTGGCACTATATGGTCCTGACTTTGTTATATACAGTATATTGTTTATATTGTTTATATTGCACTCTATATATCTGCACTCTTTCCTACTTTATACTGCAACTTCTGCACAGTAATTTCCCTCTGGATAAATAAAATACTATCTTATCTTACTTTGCAAGTATATAACTGGTTAAATCTGGTTCGTGATGTTACTCACATGTCACATGTTGACTTCCCACCCTGAGGTTCTGTGTATTATTCATTGTCTTTTAGCACTTTTTTGCTTTAGTTTTAATAGCATTTTGTTCTGTAGTCTTCTACGTAGACATTTCATTTAAAGGAATGAACTCAGAAACATCAAATCTTATTCAGGGATAATGTGACTGTGTTTTGTCTTAATTACATATTGAAAAAATCACTAAAAATGTTTGTCAACAAATATTGTGTGTGTGGTGGTGTTCAGCTGCTGTACTACTTATGTCTAATTTAATAATAAAATTAATAATAATAATAATAATAATAACAATAATAATAATAATAATAATAATAATGGTGGTGATGATGACGATGTTGATGGTGATGATGCAGTTTATTTATATAACACTCCATAAACCTCAAAGACGCTAAATGTATTTCGTGTATCCATTGTTTCAACTGTAATATCCTGACAACGCGACATAGCGGAAGCTGACTGCTGTGAACCTCTAAAGAAGAAGACGAAGAAGAAGAAGGAGCTGGAGCGACCAATCAGATTAGTCCGGGGCGTGGTCAAGCCGTCGCCATCCTAGGAAACGAAAACTCACACCCCGGAACCAGGAAGAGTCCAGCTTGTTGTGGGACGTCGTGGTTGATTTGCTGCTGGTTTCTTCGTCCTCCTGGCTCAAATGGCGAGCTCCGCGGGTCCGGACCGGGCCGGACCGGTGCTCTGGTCCCTGCTCCTGCTGGTACTTATGGGGCTCAGCGGGCCGATTGACGCCGCGTCCGAACCGGGGAAATGGATCCTGAACGTCGATAGCGTGAGTTTCCTCCTTGTGGCGGCTAGATGTTGTTTCTGAATCATTCAGCGGATAAATTCATGTGTTCACCTGCTTACAGGTGAAAATAAAGGAGCTCATGTGTTGCTATAATTTATTTTAGAGCCGCAGTTTCTCTTGTAAACAAGTTAAAACTCAGCTGGCGGATCCGAAACATGTAAACAACGTTAGCAAGCTGAACACAGCACATTTACTCAAGTACTGTACTCAAGTACAGCTTTGAGGTACTTGTACTTTACTTGAGTATTTCCATGTGATGTTACTTTATATTTCCACTAAACTACATTTCAGAGGGAAATATTGTACTTTCTACTCCACTACATTTAGCCTATTTGACAGCTTTAGTTACTTTTCAGATAAAGATTTGTAGTAAATAAAATGTAATACATGTGCAATAAAACAATTTTGTAATAAATTTTTGGCTTTTGACGTCTTACAAAAAGCAGTGTATAGTCGGGGTCATATTTCACATGTCTATGAGTTGTTAACAGCTCCACCAAATAGTGATTTTTCCCTCTAAACTTCTCACATGCTTTCATTTCAATAAATGTTCAAATGATCCAATATTTCAGCAAAAATCAAAGATTAGAGAAAAAGTCTAAAAACTGAAAACAGATTTGTGTATCAGAACTTTGTTTTTTCTTCTTTCCTCTCCCATTAATCATCTCACCACCCCTCAGATTTATCTGCTGACCCTTTGGAGGGGCCCCGACCCCTAGGTTGGGAACCACTGGACTAAACTAGCTAACTGTATATAAAGTAGTGTAAACTAGCTCCACCTCCAGCAGCTACAACAGTAACATGCTGCTCTAACACTGATGCTTCACTATTAATAATCTAATGATGTCATATATAATAATATATCAGTCAGAGGGACCAAACCACTACTTTTACTGCAATACTTTAACTACATCAAGCTCATAATATGAAAAGTTAAAGCTGGAAAAGCATTCGTATCTAAACTCTCTGCTATTTACTCACTGTAATCATTTCCTGCTGTTCATACAGGCCGTCTGAATGTGCCTTCTATGTAAGTGATGGAGGCCAAAATCCACAGTAGAGCTGCAATAATTACTCAACCTCAAATATGAATATGTTCTGGTTTCTTCAGTCTTCTATGACAGTTAACTGAACATCTCTGTGTTGTGGACTGTTGTCAGTCGGGACAAAACAAGACATTTGAGGCTGCAGGTTGAGGTTTCTGACATTTAATAGACCGTTAGTTACAGCTCTAATCGTTATTTGCAAATAAGTTCAACAGGGAAACACAAAGAGGGAATTTGTTGCTAAAAAAGACTGTAAATGTGTCAGATATCCTCTTGATATGCCTGACTCAGACCGCTTGGCCGGCAGACGTCTGGAGAATGCTTAGTATGCATCGTCCGGCCGGCGCGGGAATGTCACCACAGACATCAAAATTAAAATCTCCGTATACTGTGAAATACAAAATTATTCATCATCTGACGCTGATCGACTTAATCAGCGTCGTGTGAACTCATTTGGCTTGAATGTAACAAATGTTTATTTATATGTGAAAGTTTCACACTGCGGTTTTAAAGTGAAACTGAGACAACACCGACACACTCGACTGCTTCTTCTTCTCTCCCTTCTCAAACACACTCCGTCCAGTTTCATCCGTTCGGGGTTAAAACTTGTTCTTGCGGTTGTGCAGAAAGCGGGGTGTGTTCGTGTGTAAACAATAAGTCACATGATACAGACTCGCTGCTGACGCTGTGTGTGCGTGTTTATCGGTACACCTCAGTCCGTCTGACCGGACTCTATATATATATAAAGGTGTGTCCGTGACGTCACGTCATTGGTTTCTTCATAGAACAGAAAAATTGATGTTTTCAGCTTTGTTAAAACTGATGATGCTGATGATGGTGATGATGAAGGCTGTTGGTATCCGCTGTAAATGTTCCTGTTTCACTTTGAGTCACGGGTCAGTGACTCTGTCTTTCTTTTGACACGTGACGCTGAGGTTTTCTTCTGTGCATATTCAAAGATAAATGAGAAGTCGATCGGCAGAAAATTAAGATTAAGACACAATTTTGATAATCGATTAATCATTTTCAAGCAAAAATACCTGCAGTAATAACGTCCTGGCTCCAATTTTTATTTGTGAGTGTTTGCTGCTTTTATGTCTTTATTGTATAGAAAATAAAATGGCTTTTTTTCTAGGGTTGCAACTAACGATAATTTTCTTCATCGATTAATCTGTGTATTATTCTCTTGATTAATCGATTAGTTGTTCGGTCTATAAAATGTTGATCACTGTTTCCCAAAACCCAACATGACGTCTTCACGAGTTGTTTTGTCCCGAACAACAACCCAAAGATTCAGTTCACTGTCTCAGAGGATCAAAGAAAACTTGAAACAAAAATAGTTGGTGATTAATTTAATAGTTGACAACTAATCAATTAATCGACTAATCTTTGCAGCTCTACTTTTTTCAAATAATTTTCTGACATTTTATAGACCTGAAACGATTAATTGAGAAATTAAGAAAATAAAAGCTTTATTAAAAATCTGAAACATGATATTGAAGCTTTCTGACTGTATTTCAAGATAAATGAATATCAGCAACTGAACAGGACAATAACATTTCAACATTTCATCATTTTAATAGAGTTAAAGGACAAAAAGGTGATTTTATTAGCAGTTTAACACCCATGAAACTTTCACACTACTTCTATGTCTCCAGTAAAACATTTATCTTAGAATATGGACAGAAAGTTTAGTTTCTGCAGCACAGATCTCCCAGAAAATATAAAAACAGTTGAATATTTTTTATTCACAGAATTATTACTCGAAACAAAATGTCTTTGAATATTTGACTGTTAATGCCTGCTTTATGATTTAAAAATATAAATGTTTTACTCTCATTTATTTATGAATATTACTTCATCACTTATTTAATGCTGATGTTGCCTGTTTCAGACATTTTGACTCTTTAGTCTGATGGTGTGTTCGTGTTTATTTGTTCCAGGAAACTCTGAAGAAGCAGACCTTCTTCCTCTTCACTAAAACTCTGTTCAACAACAGCTTCATCCATCTGAAATGTAAGTAGATCCTCCTCACGACTAGAGCTGCTCTTCTTCTTCTTCTCACGTTTTATTCTTGACATCATCAGAGTCAGCTGAGAAGATGGATATCAGAGCGATCTCGGCTTAACTAACTCAGTTAAAAGTACAGTAATTAATCTGCAGTCTCAGCTTTAAGTTCAAATATAACTTAGTTTGAGCGTATTGTGGGAGTTAGTTACAATGCAGGGAACTTCCCCTTACTCCTCTTACTCGTCTTCCTCCTTCTCCGACCAGGTTTAAACGATTTCTGTTGTCACGGCGGTTAGAAAGATGGAGAGACTAATGAGAGAAGAGCCAGAGGAAAACTTTGACTCTGTGTGTTTACAGTGGGAGCACATTTCCTGTGACACACTACCTCCCCTTTACATCTAACAAACACACTAAACAAACTCACACTATGCACTGTGTCAACGTGACTTTGATTACAGTTCACAAGTGTGACTTTATGCTGCGTTTACCTGAGGTGGGAACAGGAATTTATGATCGTGTTGAGTTAGAGCTGATTGGTTGATCAACAGGAAATAAGAGCGGATGCTAAACGTGTCTGGTTCCAGCTTCATAAATGTGAATATTTACTGGTTTCTTTCATCCTCTGTGGCTGTAAACTGAACATCTTTTGAGTTGTGGACTGTTGATCGGGACAAAACAAGATATCTTAGGTTACATCTTGGCACTTTGGGAAACATTCATCAACATTTTTCACCATTTTCTGAGATTTTATAGGCCAAATTGATTCATTGAGTAAATAATAATAGAAATAAGTCGCAGCCCTGGATACAGCCATCTTCACAATAAATAAATGATTGTTGAATTATTAAAGAGATTAACAGACAAACTTGCATTGTTCATTAGTAGCATTACTTTATCTTTTTTGATTCAACAGTCTGTTATTGTTGTATTGATTTGAATTTCTCTCAATAGTCAGTGACGGTTTTCTCTCCTCAATGATGCAGGAAGTGAAATGTTGATTTAGTTTAGTCAAGCAACAGTTACAAGTTGCTAATCTGATCTGTGTGTGTGTGTGTGTGTGTGTGTGTGTTTGTATGGTCAGTGGGGGCAGAGAGCTGTAACGCCTCGTTAAACGTCTCGTGGTATCTGAGGAACTCGCACTGCTACGATGAAGTCTTCAGCCTGGACGTAAGACTCTATTCTCTGTTCTGCTGTGCTCTATTGATCCTAAACCCGACACAAACCTGGTCTCAGACCCAGACTTGCCGTTCTGCTTTGGTCTGATTTTTAGTGTGTTTGTTTGTTTGTTTGTTTGTTTGTGTCTCCAGGCAACGCAGGCAGCACTTTATTTCAGGTCGACAGAGGTCAAACCAGGAGGAGGAAGTGGTTTCTATGTCTTTCACCAATATTCTGCCATCGCCTGCGAGCCTCACACCAACCCTGACAGGGTGACACACACACACACACACACACACACACACACACACACACATACACACATACATTGCAAACAAACGAGTGATGAAGTGATCGTACCTGGTGATTGTATTTTTAAAGTGGGTGCGTTTGTTTTACTACACAGTTTGGCCTGGATGTCTTTGACACGAAAACTCAACTGATAATACCGCAGCAGGAACAGGTGAGACACTTCCTGTCTCTGTCTCTCTCTGCCTGTCTGTCTCAACCAGACTCTGCACTTTACAGTCCAACTGAAATTAAATTGCTTTTTTTTAAATCCACTACAGCTACATATCTGCTCTGTAAATTACTTGTCCTGTGAAATGTTTCCCTTGTTTTATATTATATTGATGAAGTACAGTTCTGTTATCCATGTACGTAACTGGAGTCTTTATTCCAATACAGCAAATTTGAATAAAGTGATAACATGTCGTTCTACCATCGGCAGAGCAGACGGTCACACTGAGCCTGATTGCATCCTGCTACACAACACAAGAGCCACAGACTCTGAACAACAACCCACATTAGCTTTCCTGCTGAAGTCTCCTTATCTAACTTACCAACATGAACACACGTCTTTTCCTGCAGCTTAGCTTGTTGAATGAGCCACCAGACAAACATTCACCAGGGGAAAAGTGCACCGCTAATGTCAGTTAGCAGGCTAGGCAGCTAATTAGCTGCTCAGCTGCAGCACATTAAACAGCATGTCTGCAAATGTCACTTCAGACCCGTTAGATGCTGATTTGTTCGTTGCTCTTCAAAATCCTTGTTAGTGACATTTTATTTGTCCATGACTTGTAGCTACAGTCGTTTGTTTACTTTTTCTCCGTTCTGTAGCTGTTCTCGGTGTAGCATCAGTAGCTTGCTAGCTGCTGTCAATCAAACACAGACACTAACACACCGGTTAGCCAGGTTCTGATATTTCCCAACCCTAATGATACAAAACTATTAACAATACATTTAAAAAACAAAAAGCGATGATTACATGTGATTTCAGTCGGACTACTTAAGTTTCCACCTCAAATTTAACCCTGAATTAGTTTGACACAGATTACTTCATGTACTGAAGACATCTGGAAGAGTTTTGAGATTTAAGATTTAATCTGTTTTATTATCACTCACTGTGGTTAAAAATATGTTCACTTTCCTCTGTTTTTTTTTTTTTTTTTTAGCCAATCACAGAGAAGACTTCAGGCAGCAGGAGGAGGAGGGGAGCTGTGATAGAGCATCCGAAACCAAAGGTCTGTACGTCCAACCAACTCACATCCAGTAGAGCAGAAAGTAGAAAAAACCAATAAAACATAAAGTAGAAAGCTGCAGTATGTTGGAGCCTCAGATGAACTGAAGTGAGTTTTTATTTTAAATATCACCAGCACAACCTTTTTTTTACCCCTTTGTTATTTAACTAAACTAATAAACTAAACCAATTATAAATAATTTGCAATAATACTGTAAAATCAGTGAAGTAACCATTTTCTTCATGCGTATAAATAAACATAATTTCTGTGAATATCCTCTCTGTTACTAATAGAAATCACAAGATGTGAACAGAGATGTTTGTATTGATATTGGAGATATTCTTCAATGAATCTTCAATAACTTAATAACATTTATTAGAGATTAATAGGTTATTTGCCAACCATTTTGATAATCAAGTCTTTTTTTTTTCTTTTTTTTTTAGAAAAAAAGTACTAATTCTCTGGTTCCAGCTTCTCAAATATGAATATTTTCTGGTTTCTTTGACAGTAAACTGAATATCTTTGAATTGTGGACTGGGTTGGGGGTGTTATAGAAATTATGATTACACTGTGAATGAGTGTTACTATTTTATCTAGATCGTGATCAGTAGTTCCTGTCTTGTACTGCAACTCTGCAACATCAGCAGACTCGTCAGCTGAGGTTAAAGGAAGTTCAGCATCATATATGTAAAAAGGAAGATGTAGAAAGAGACAAGGTGAGACAGGTCATCTGGGGGTCAGTTGGACAGGAGAACTGATAATAAAACCCAGTTATAAACGCTCCACTGGGAGCCTTTTTCTTTGTGCGTTGCACTGTGAAACGCTCCTTCTTGTACAAGAAAATAAATTCTGTTAAATTTTGATACTTCGGCTCCGGTCTCTATTGTTTAATGGTCATTAAGAAGAATTTTGTTTAACACTGGGAGACATTATCGCCATTTTTCACAATTTCCTGACATTTTATTTACCAAACAACTAATTGCTTAATCAAGAAAATAATCAACAGATCAACCAATAATGAAAATAATCATTAGTTGCAGCCCTTCAATTTAGTTATCAGCAATTTAATGTCGGGTTATCAGTTCCTCCAAAGTTCCAAAGTAGAAATGCAGAATTAAAGGTTCTCTTACAGTCCCTGATAGTTCAAAAATTAAAAAAGAATTAAAAAGATTAAAAGAATCCACTCTTTTGGAAGTTATCCATATATTTTTAGATGTTTTAATTATTAAATGTTTGAGCTTGTTTGACTGATTTGACTGTTTGTCTCTCAGGCTCCTGCAGCGGAGAAGTCAAACACTTCAGCAGAAACAGGGAAAGGCGGCGCCCCTCCTAAAAAGGTCAGTCAGTCTGTACGGTTCGATCAGCTCAACCCGCTTATTACATCAGGCTGAAAGAGTCACGTTTGAGCAGGAGGTTGCTGGTTTGAATCCTATGATTATAGGTGTGCTATTACAGAACAGAGTTTAACCTGCAAAGCCAGGACACCAAGACACCTTCATGTCCGGTGATATTTCAGCAACGCTTTATTTTACAGGTTCTTTAATTTCATACTAATTCCCTGCTCATTTTTATGTAATTTACAGATATTTGAAGGTTTCTTTTTTACAGAAACAGTGGTGCAACTTATAAGAAAAATTTTATGTAAAATTTGCTAAAAAATTAGCCATTAAATACCTGCAAATCACTCAGAAAATTTCAGTAACACTTAATTTTACAGGTCCTTTAATTTCATACTAATTTCCTGCTCATTTTTATGTAATTTACAGATATTTAAAGGTTTTTTTTCAAGGACATTTTGCAGAAACGGTGGTGCAAATTATAAGAAAAATTTTATGTAAAATTAGCCATTAAATACCTGCAAATCACTCCGAAAATTTCTAGGAAATTAGTATAAAATTAAGGGACCTGTGAGAATATCGATATTTTCTCTCCATCCAGCGAAGGAGCAGCGGTTTTACTCCTCATTTTCTCTCCTTCCAGGAAAAAAAATGAGTGATTCTCTCTCTTTAAGCAAAGTTTTAATACCAAACTCTGCACCCTAAATGCCTAAAACATAACATTTGTGTGTTCAGACACACAAATGTTATTCTTCTATTTGAACTCACAGTTACTTTATATCTTGATGTTAAAGCTCTTCTGTCTCGTTGCTCAAAAGGCTCTTCATCCTCACTTCGATGCAGTGGCGGAGAGCTGGGAGGACGGACCCTACATGTTCATCCTGAGCATCAAAGAGATCAAAGACAGGAGCCGAGCCCCCGACCCCGCCAACCCTCCGGCGCCCTGGAATCTACAGCGTCAGTCACACGATCAGACACTTTGTCTGAATGTAGAAAAGCAGTAAAACAGAGCAGATTCAATATCTGTTTGTGTGTTTGTGTGTTGCAGTGCAGATCAGCATGAGGGGTCCTCATGACTTCATATCAGCCTCTGAATGGCCTCTGATGGTGGTAAGAACACACGCAGCGAAACGTTCCAGATTACACCGTACCTCAAACGCACCACACTCTGAGTAGTAAAACCCCTCTTCCTGTTTCCAGTTCTACATGGTGATGTGTATCGTCTACGTGCTGCTGGCGTTGCTGTGGTTGGTCCTGTCGGCATGTTACTGGAGGGATCTGCTCAGGATCCAGTTCTGGATCGGAGGAGTCATCTTCCTGGGCATGTTGGAGAAAGCCGTTTACTACGCCGAGTTTCAGAGCATCAGATACGACGGCTTGTCTGGTAGGTGAAGACACACACACACACACACACACACACACACACACACGGAGGTGATTTCTCTTCTATGTGGCGCTGAGCGGAGCGTTGTGATGTTCAGGAGGTGTAAGGACTTGTAATGTTTCCTCCTGCAGTCCAGGGGGCGGTGGTGTTCGCTGAGGTCCTCTCCGCAGTCAAGAGGACTCTGGCCAGGGTGCTGGTGATCATCGCCAGCCTGGGATACGGCATCGTCAAGTTAGTATCATCTTTCCAAAACCCTTTGGGATTTGTAGTTTTTCATATAGTCTCTGTATACATTGTTCTCTGGTCTCTCCACCAGGCCCAGACTGGGCGCGTTGCTCCACAGAGTAGTCGGAGTCGGTCTGCTCTACCTGATCTTCTCCATCGTCGAGGGGATCCTACGAGTCAACGCTGTAAGTCTCACACACACACACACACACTGCAGCAGCACCATGTGAGAGTGTGTGTGTGTGTGTGTGTGAGAGAGAGAGAGAGTGTGTGTGTCTAACTTGTCTCTCTCTCCAGGATCGAGGCGACAACACCAGCAGTAGAGTTTTGTGTGACATAGTGCTGGCCTTCACTGACTCCTGTATTGTCTGGTGGATATCCTTTAACATGTTCACACACACACACAAACACACACAATCAAGGATAAAACAATCAGGATGAAGGACAGAAACTTTGCAATAAGGCAGCCTGACCTTTTGTTGGCGTGTTATTTTGATAACTAATTGATAAATAAAACCAAAATAAAAGTCATATCCCAACAAATACTCTTACAAAAATGAAAAAAAAACTCAATAAATATGAGTTTATTGTAACTGTTCCAATAATGAAATTATTAAGGAAACTTCAAAACCTGTGTGGAGTTTATTTTAAGGTCGGATCCTCTGTCGGTACTGGAGCTCGTTAAGGAGAAACTGGCCTTAATTAGTCTACAACATATAAAAATGTGGTAGGGATGGTGGTGAAAGCTTTAAACATTGGTGTTGTACTAGAAAATAAACTATAGCCTTTATTGTCACATTTATAAGATTAATATCAAATATTAATATTATTGTAATATATTGATTTACAGCGATTAGATCGTTATTGGTTATCGGCCTTATATTATATAATATATAATTCTATATTAATGCATCTCTAATTAATTAAGTGTCTGTTTTTGTGATATACAGTCTAATGCTTCACCTTCATCTATCAGTGATGGTGCAAAATGGTGATTTATAAGTGAAATCTTAATTTAGTTTTTTACTTATGTTATAGCTACAAGTACTTTTACTTCTGTTCAAGTAGTTGTTTTTATAAAGTGTCAGTGAAATCTTTTAACAGATGCTCTTCTCCACATCAAAAGTAACAACACTTGAGGACACTTCCTGTCAACTATCAGTCGTTGTTCACTGTCGATGTCGCCTGCTGCCACCAGAGGGGCCGATGAAAAGCTTAAAGCTGCCGTGTTTGCTCTCTTTCTGTCTTTCTGTCTGGATTCAGGCTCGTTGCTGCTCGGTTTGTTCTGCAGGTTTGATTTCAGGAAGTTGTTTGTTCTGTTAGTTTTTGTTGGGTGGGTTTTACCACATCAGACAAAAATGCCTCAAAGTTGAGTCTGTTTTAAAACTGAATGATGAGTAAACCCCACCCGGTTGCTGCGCCCAGTCAAGCAAAACAAACTTTAGATGTAATTGTAGCTGCTAATTGACCCGAGTGTACGCTCTGTCTGCATTTCTGTTCTCTCCTCTCTTATCCTTCCTCATCCTCCTCCTCCTCCTCCTCCTCTCTTTCCTGCAACGCCACTCTGTTTCCCTCCTGCCTTCCTCCTTTCCTCCTCTCCCTCCTTCTGTCGTCACTTTCCATCCACTCCCCCCCCCCCTTCCCTTCCCTTTCTTCTTCCTCTTCTTCTTCTTCTTCTTCTTCTTCTCTCTTTCTTTTCTTTCTCCTCTAGGCTGAAGATGATGTAGTTCTCCTGGCTGCTATCCCTCTGGCTGTACTCGACTCTACCCTCTGCTGGTGGATATCCGCTACTGCAGCTTCCCCCCCCCCCCCCCCCCAGAAATTTTTGCTTCCTCTCTCCCCCTTTTAAAATGTTTTCTTGTTTGTTTGTTTTTTTCTCTGCTCTGTTCGCCTACATGTGTCGTTATTGTCCGAGCAGGAACCCCTGCACGCTCACGGTTAATGTCATGAAATGAACTCAAATGCAACCGGACCAACAGGATTGTGGGATAGCACAAAGTGTGAATGTATCAGTTTGGACCTTATCGTTACAGTGATTTAATCAATAGAAAGTGTTTCCCGGTTGATATTCCTTGACTGTGTCATCACATCTTTGTGAGTCTGGCTCAGACGATGAAGCTGCTGAGGCTGAGGAGGAACGTGGTGAAGCTCTCTCTCTACAGACACTTCACCAACACGCTCATCTTCGCCGTCATAGGTATAAAAAAAAAAAAAATGTGTGTTTGTGTGTTGTGGGGGGGGGATTGAACTTTTGTTGAACTCTCTTTAAATCTTTGTATGTGTTTGTCTTCCAGCGTCAGTCATCTTCATCATTTGGACCACCAAGACCTTCAAGATGTCTAAATGTCAGTCTGTAAGTAGTTTTAATAGATTTATTCCTGTCTGTTTATTTTTTAATTTCTATTTATTTGAAAGAAGAACAGTAATTAGCTAAACTGAGGAATTATGAAGTGTAAAATCTTTACTTTACACACAGTTTAACAGTTGAACAGTTGATGGTTTTGGTTAAATAATAAGAAAAGTAAACACATCCTGTCTCGTCCTTCAAGTCTTTGATAACTTTTTCAGTATTTAATGAGACGACCTTAACGAAGTGCTTCAAGTGCCAAAACAAATCCATAAAAACACGCTTTAGTCGCAGACAAAGGCATTAAAAAAACTTTAGGAGACGTTATGTTCCTCTCAAATCTTATTTACTGTTGCAGATTAGCAGCATATACACATAATCTTTAGTCGACATGGTTGATAAAGTCTGTGTTTGGGGATTAATGGTGATTTCAGGAGTTCAAGTCAACTTTCAGAGGATAATAAGATAGTTTGTTTAGTTTTAAATACATCCAGTATTCAGCTGAATATCTTCTTTCATTTTATTCACTGAATTAATTAATTAAAGCCTTTAGAAGTGTTTTTTTTATATATATATATATATTAAAAATGTTCTTCTGTCTATAGGACTGGAGGGAGCTGTGGATAGATGACGCTTTCTGGCGCTTCCTGTTCTCCCTCATCCTATTGGTCATCATGTTCCTATGGCGACCGTCGGCCAATAACCAGAGGTGTGTTAGAGAGAGAGAGAGAGTCTGAGGTGTTGCTGATATTTTGTTTTCTTGTAATCTGTGCAAGTAAAGCCAGTGTCTCTCTCTCTCTCTCTCTCTCTTTGCAACAGGTACGCCTTCAGCCCTCTGATGGATGAAGAGAGCGAGGAAGAGGAGAAGGAGCCCATGATGAACGAGGCTTTCGGTCAGACATCTTCCTCTCCTACTGTCTATACCTACTATATGAAGGAAGGGAGGCTCCTTAACTGTCTCTTCATATGATTATCTAACTTGTCTCCTTATGTTGAGACTTTTTTTTGCCCTTTAAGCTACTGTTTACAAGGTCAAGAATACAAATTCAAACTCAACTTTATTTAGTTTCTACAGTGACAGTAGACACTAATGAATGACATAAACGTGCTAGTGTTCCTCATCAGCAAAAACAAACAAGAAAGAAACATAAAATCAGACAAAATCTAAAAACTTTCCCTCCTTTCATTAGTTCAAAGTGACATTTATGTTTATGTGTTACACAAAGTCATAAACGTGACTTCAGTACGTCCTCACCTCTGTATTGTTTTCATCCGTTTGTCTCTCCAGAGGGGATGAAGATGAGGGGAATGAAGAACGAGACGAACGGCACGGCCAAAGCCAACAAAGTGGTGAGTGACGATGAAACGCTCTCAGCTCACAGGAAACACTTTCACACCGACAGCAGCCACTTACAAGACTGATTATCTTTTATTATCCATCTACTGCAGAACCAGTTTAAGAGATAAAACATCACATCATCACTCTGTTGTTTTTTTTTTTCCAGGATGAGGATCTGAAATGGGTTGAAGAGAACATCCCGTCATCTATGGCAGACGTGTAAGTCGACATGATCATTACATATGTCATAAATTAATATTATTCAGATGTGTCGCTGAAAATCCTTTTTTTTTCCCTCCTCACAGCGCTCTGCCGCCTCTGCTGGACTCTGATGAGGTGAGTCGTACTTTTCTTCATAACTGCACACACAGACGATACGACGAAATATTATTATTATTCAGAAAATCAGAAAAAAAGAATACTAGTAGGTTAGTTTTTGAAAGCAGTAGTTTACTGACCGTTGACTCTGACTGACATAGATGCAGAGTTTTACCGTTTAGATAAAAATAAGTGATACTGTATAGTATGTCAGGTATGAAAGGAAAGCTGTTGTTGTCAAATCACTCTTTATTTTAAAGAATCTCTTTAACCTGAAAATAATAGTGAAGTAAAAGTTATATTTGCACCTTTTTCAGTTATTGTTAATTGTCTGGTTGAGACAGATGAGAAAATACCAGAAAAACCCTCAAATTCCTCCAATAATCTAACCTCAAATGCAACATAAGTTTGTCGTAAAACGTGTTAATGTCCAAGAACGATCAGTCAAACTGCAGGTAACAACACAGACAAAAAAGGCATTTTTCACGTCACATGACTTTTAAAGGTGCAGTGTGTAGAATTTATTGACATCTAGCAGAACGGACTCGGCAGAAATGGAATATAATATTCATAAATATGTTTTAATTAGTGTATAATCATCTGAAAATAAGATTTGTTATGTTTTCTTTAGCTTAGAATGAGCCCTTTATATCTACATAGGGAGCAGGTCTTCTTCCACGGAGCCCGCCATGTTGCGCTGCCATGTTTCTACAGTAGCCCAGAAGGGACAAACTAAACACTGGCTGTAGAGAGAGGGGGCTTTTGGTTCTCCTACATGCTTGGAAGGAGAGGGGGGGAGGGGTATTCGGTTGGTTGCAATCTGCAGCCTCACTGCTAGATGACACTAAATCCTACAAACTGGTCCTTTAATTAGATAAATTATCAGATAATCCGTATGCACACACACACACACACACACACACACACACACACACACACACACACAGAGTTGAGGAACATCTCAAACCTGTGACTCACCGAAGCAGAAAACGTGTTCATCATATCTGTCGTTCTCATAACGAGCAGCAGGGGGCGCCAAACAATCAGCAGAGAGCAGCTGTTGCCACGGTTACATCACACTGTTGTTTATCCTCTTCTCTGTTGTCATGGCGAGCAGAATAATGTGACGGCAATGAGCCTGTGTGTGTGTGTGTTTGGCGTGTTGGTGCTGCTGCAGCCGCCGAGCGTCATACTGAACAAAATATAAAACAAACATCTGAAGTTAAAGGTGAATCCTTCATAAACTGGTCAGATAATGTCCTACCAGACACCACATCTCTTTATCTCCTCTGTTGACTGGTCATTCCGACTATTTTTTTAACCATTTTCCAAATTATTTACTCTTTGATCTCGGAGCTGAACCTTTTTTAAGTGATCCAGCAATCAACAAAGTGCCTCTTATGTAAAATCAATTTCTTATGTAAGCTGCTGAGAGATATTAAAACCCATAGAAAATATTAAGTACTAACACACTAGAATGATCTTTGTAGGGGAAAAAAAGGGAAGGAAGTGACATTAAATTAATCGCCAACTATTTTGATAATCGATTAATTGTTTTGAGTCATTTTTTAAGAAAATAATGTCCAAATTCTCTTATTCTAGCTTCTTAAATATGAATATTTTCTGTTTTTTTTAGTCCTCTATGACAGTAAACTGATTATCTTTGACTTATATATCTCTGGGAAACACTGATCGACATTTTTTCACCATTTTCTGATATTTTATAGACCAAATAAGTAATCAAATAATCAAGAAAATGCTTAGATGCAGCCCCACACATAAATGATTTTGTGTTTTTAACCTGCAGGTTGTTTGACATGAACACACACAATGTGATGCATCTCATTGAGTATTATTAGATGAAATTAAGGGGAAATAATTGCCTTAACTTCTACTTATGTCCTCATGACAGATTACGTAATGTATTCTTGTTATTCAAGAATTAAATTAAGGAGAATCCTGATCCTAACCTGCCTATTATCGCTATCATGACAAATTATGTAATATATCATTATTAAGGGCGGAATTAAAGGAAATTGCTTCTTCACTCTTCTTCTACAACCTCAATGCTCAGAAACACTACGTCAGCGCTTCTCAAACTTTTTTTTTTTTTTTTTCCTGTTTCCCTTTGAAAGCCAAAAGGAAGTCATCCCGCCCCCGTGTAAACTTGAGACTCGTATATTTTGTGTCTTTTATGTCTTTTGTAACTACGTCGGATTTTTGGGGTGACATCTTTGATCAATGACAGTCGCCTTTTTTTTCTTTTTTTTATCCCCCTGTCAGAAGTTTTTGAGCTTGATTTGTCGAACACAGGCTGCTGAAGCCTCGTATTGGCTTTAGTTGAATTTTTGGAAACAGTTAAAGGACGGTTTCACAGTTTTTTGACAGTCAGGAGCCCAAATGAGCATTGAAACATGTTTTTATTGCTGTAATCATTCCTCCTCTTCATACTGACCATTACAGTCTAAGTGATGGGAGACAAAAAAGTGTAGTTATTGTCGAGTTAGTCTTACACAGACTCTAATGTGGTTCATCCTGATCATTTTTAAGGTAAGAAATAGGGAGAAATAAGAGAATAAGAGTCCGTTGACATTTTAAAAGAAGAAGAAGAAGGTTTTCTTTTGTAGCAAACCAAGAAGTACAGCTAGCTTCCCCTCCTGACCAGACTTCTTGTTAAAACCGGACAAATTGGCCCCTCTACATGTCATCTTAAATCTCTTCTGTCAGTCTGTGGGTTTCATCCATCTGCAACAAAAAAAGGGAATCGTCTTAACAATGTCAACGGGGGAAAAAGACGGAGAGACGGACGGACGGAAGAGGAGATGAGGAAGGATAGAGGATAGCGTGATTCATAAAGTCTGAAATACCGTCCGTCCGTCAAATAGTCTGCCAGTGATTTATAGATGGAAGGGGAAGAAGATAAAAACGGCAGCAAACTGTCCCCCCCCCCCCTTCCCCTGTCTGGACCAATCAGGAGCAGCAGTGTCACCTCACTGTGAACATAGAGAGAGGTTTCTGTAAGGACGTTTCTAAAGCTTCTAAAGTTTGGATTTCCAGACAGGAAAGCAAAATTAACTATGAAGAGTCAACTTTAACTAAGAGTCAGCTTTAGAGCAGCAATGATTAGCTGATCAATGGAAAATTAATCATTATTTAAAGCAAAAATGCCACAAAATTAGCTGGTTTTAGCGTCTCAGATGAGAAGTTGTGACGTTTTTCTTCATCATACATGATATAAACTTATAAACTGAATATCTCTGAGTGTTTGACTCTCAGTCATTGGGAAATTATAAAAGGTGTTTTTTTTAATTTAAACGGACATTTTATGGACAAAACAATCAATTGATTCATGAAGAATGAAGCAGAATAATTCATTTCAGTCAACTTTGTGTTCTTGGAGAGACGTTTGGAGTTTTCATTCATGTAAAAGTTTGAAACTATTTGACAAGTTATTAACATCATCCTTCTGTCATCCAGAGCAATCTAATAAATACTGATACATTATAAAATAATCATTCTAGATGTTAAGTTTGTTCTTATATTTACACATTTTAGGGATTTAAAACCATTTACCACCATTTCCAATAACATTTAGTTTTCCAAAATGGCTGCCACACAGAGACTCCTTAACTATAACGACTGTGTGTTCTTCTGTTTGCAGGAAACCATGACGACTAAGTTTGAGATGTCCAAGATGGAGTGAAGTAGTAGAAGAAGAAGAAGAAAAAGATGGTTGGGATGATGTTTGACAAACACACCGGTCTGATGGATAAATAATAACAGGATATATTGTGTATGAGGTGGAGTGAAACTAAATGCACATGAGGAAGAAAAACTGATGGATGAAAGAGGGAACGTGGAGAAGAAGGAGTGTTTTCTTTGGGAGACGACGGAGGTGTCGGTATGTGATTTAATCCCTGAATTTATGAGCTTTGTAAGCCTTGATTGTACATACACTGGGAGACAAATCCATCACAGCGGCACACAGATGCTTTTTATTTTTTTCTTTTTATTGCCTGTTTGTATTTATATCTCTATACATATATATATATACAGTATATTTTGACAAATTTGATGTTTAATGAGGATCTCTGCTACAGAGCGGCTCATTTGCCTTTTCACTGTTTACATGCAGAAAATGTGATTTTCAGATCTCGTCTTGTCAGATATTTTGTGTTTCTTCACTGTTTGACACGACAGTAGCTCCTCCTCTTCTCTCTCTGCTGTTGTTGATATATTGTTTTTTTTTTTAAGTTGACGCAGTTCCATACATGTTGCGTGAGTCATTCGGATCCTTTCGAACTGTAAAAAAACCAAAGTTGTGAATCAAAAGCGGAGAAAAAAAAAAAACATGGATGTGAATGAAAATAAATTTCTCTCTTAATTTGTCTTTTTTTTTTTTGGAGGTTTCCATTTATCGTTCCAGCTGCTTCCTGTGCAGTTTGAACCATTAAATTTGTTCACATTATGATCAATTCTCTTCATAAAGTTACTGACACTTCACACAGACTGTGTGCTTTGGCTGAGTGGGAAATTATTTTATAGCTTTACTTTGTCTTTTAGCAGTAAAAAAAAAAAAGATGAGATGTGCTGCATCCGGCTGATTAAAAATGTAGAATATCTTTTATTCGCTTTAAAGAAATACATCCCTGGTTTCATTGTTTCATCGTTAACTAACTGCAGCTGTTGCAGTTAGAGTCGCATCGCTTTACATCGTACGCACCGCGTGTATCACTAGCATACAGCACGCTAAAGAGCCCCAATGCACCAAACCAACAGTCAGCCAATGAAGGACACCAGGTCGTTGTTGAGCGCCTGTTGTTGATGGTTCAGCCTGTTGAAGCAGCTCATAGAGATCACTGATTGGTTGTTCAGCCACAAGAATCAAAGATGTCGCACATTTAGCAGTTTCTCTTTGTTTTAATTAACCTTTAAGACGACACCAGTGCAGAGCAAAGCCAAACTTTACAGTGATTTTTCTGGAGTGAAACTGGTTGGCTGGTTTATTATTACTTATTCTTATTATTCTTTAACTTTCTGTGATATTTTTTTGGATTAGGAACAAACTACAGACATATTGGTCAACTGTAGCCTTTAGGGTGTGTTTAAATAAGCAAATGATAGTCGGCGAAGAGTTCTTTGAGGTCAGCTTAGTGTGTCGCGACCTGAAGATGAGTCCAGCCTCTTCATCCTCTGTCTGTCTCCATTTAGCTTTAAACTAAGAATATATATTTTTTAAAGGGAAACCCTGCCAAACAAACCCACAGTGTGTTACTTTATTGTCTTACTCGATCACACACACACACTGACTCACACACACATATTACTCCTGTCCCGCTCTCATGTGTGCTGTTTTCTGTGACGGCGCTCATTATTACTCTGAGTGGCCTGTACAGCCAGCAGCCAGCTCTTTATATGTGTGTGTGTGTGTGTGTGTGTGTGTGTGTGAACATATATATTGTGTGTGTGTGCTCCAGCCTGTTAAGTGGTGACAGTAACTTGTCTGAATGGACTAAACGCTCCATACATCATCCTGTTCAGCCGCAGGGAAAAGTCCACTCCCGCTCTCCGCTGTCCCGTCAGCCTGCAGCAGCTTGCTGTCTGCTCGCTGTTATCTGCAACAGCAGATGAAACATTTAGGTTTTTTTTGGTTTGTTTTCTGTTTCAACAAGGTTTGAAATAATGGAAATCACGATAAAAGACTCACAATGTTTTCATCTGACCTCTTAAATATTAAATTCCTGCAGATATTGACAGATAAAGTGCGTCCAGTGAACAATGTCTTACAATATGCACAGGATCAGGAACGGATCGGGATTTTGTAGAGCCAATAATGATCTATTACAGTAAGTACCTTGAGCAGGCTTGATCCCAATCTTGCGGATCAGCTCAGTACACCTGTAGCTTAAAAAAAGGTTTTTTAATTAATATGTTGCTCCTGTTTCCCATGTGGTGTTTTTCTCTGTACCACAGCACATTGGATTTAAAATAAAATGCCTGCGTTAAAGTGCTGACTCTCAGGTTGTATTTGAGGGTGTTTAAATCCACCTCAGATGAACCGTGTGTAGAAACTGCTGTCGTTTTTATGTGTAACATGGTAACTACCACAGTTTGGGGCTGAAGCCAACGCTGAAGTTCTGCTGACGGCCGTCCCAACTGACTCCCGTTCAATAAACAAGTCTTTATGATCTCAATCTCTAAAGTCGGACCCTCTAATAAGTGTTCTGGTGGTCATTTTGGAAATAATTGCTCCGTTAATAAGATTTGAAGACTTATATTAGCTTTGATGTCTGCTGTGTGGGCGTTGATTGATAGTTTTGATGCTCTCCCCGGCTCCAGGACTCACAATGAGTCAGACTATTGTCGCAATATTTCACTAAGTTTAATTTGACTTGATTACGATACCTGTCCTGTTAGTACAGTTTAGCTAAAGTAGCTAACGTTGAGCCTGAGTGTGCAGCACTTGGTGTTCCAGTAAGCTAGCGTTAGCTTGTGTCCAAGGTAGCGCGGCGTGTTTCCAGAGTGTGAAAGGCAACACCCAGCACTCCTTATCAGGAAGGTTCTAACTTGATTATGATACCTTCCCTGTTAGCTAAAGTAGCAAATGTTAGCCTGAGTGTGTAGCACTTGGTGTTCCAGTAAGCTAGCGTTAGCTTGGATCTGAGGTAGCGCGGCGTGTTTCCAGAGTGTGAAAGGCAACACTCAGCACTCCTTATTTGGAAGGTTCTGACTTGATTATAATACCTGCCCTGTTAGTACAGTTTAGCTAAAGTAGCTAACGTTAGCCGTGCAGCGCTTGGTGTTCCTATAAGGTAACGTCACATCTCGCTACGTCCATCTTTATGATTTATAGACTATGATCAGATCCTTTGCAGTCAGTGACTCTCTGAAGTGATGATGATGACTTTCCCAGACCTGGACTGCAGACAGCTTCAGTTCCTGCTGGTTTCAGAAACTTTTTGCGAACACATAATCTTACTTCTTGAACACGCTACACATCTTCCGTACATGTACGAACACATCCTTTAATTGTCACTGATGCCGTCGTCTCTCCAGCTGTGATAAGCTGCAGATATTGTCCAAAAACAGACATGCATACAGTTCTGTTTATGCTCCATTAAGTGTCTACATACACGGATGTACTCACACGTTTCTCGCCACAAAGTAAAGTGTTTGTAGTCATAAATGTTCAGAAGCAGAAACTATAAATTAAGTACAGGCCTACGTTATGTTATTTCTGGTTAAAATCCTACTGAAAGACCACAAAATCCACAGAACAATCTTGATCCGGGAACCCTGTTGCAGATAGGATGGGGAGACTGTGAATAAAAAGTGCTGCGAGTCCCAAACTGTTCACCCAGCGTGGACTTGAACACCTTCAAATGAAAGCTGAGTCAGCACTTTAACCTCATCGTCGCTGTTTCATTTCAAATCCAATGTGCAGGAGTACAGAGCCATAACAACTGAAAAATGTGTCTCTGTCCAAGTACTTACAGACTGTGTGGTGTAAAATCCAAGTAATGCAAGTGTCAGGCTTTGAAAATTATTATTTTATTATAATCCACATTCAAAACTCATTACACCAAAATATCTGCCTCAGTGTGGGAGCATGGAACAGTATTTATTTATACAGCTAGACGGTTAGATTTAGACGAAAAGTAATGAAAATGGTTTCAAGAATTAAACATCTGTTCATTTTCTACTCTGAAACATGGAGTAATTATTTAAAAGCCTTTGTTATTACTTTTGCTGTTCATCAGTTTGAAAGACTTAAGTGTGGATTTTTGTATCAGCAGTAGAGAGAAACTCCTCAGTTTGATGTCTCCAAGGTACGATGTGTTCCAGTTTTGTCTGCGTCACATCACAGCATCTGTTTGTCGTTGTCCAAAAAGATTTTGATTGTGTGAAATACTGTGTTGTTTGCTTTGTACGTAACTAAGGAGTTGATAATAAAAAAAAAAACTGGAAAAGTACATTATAATCTGTGTGTTTCTGGTCTGTTTTTTATATTTTGAGTAGTAAATACAATTTGAATTCTCTGCAGCTATAAAAGCAAACATCATGTTACATGTTTATCCATAAATATGTTTACATTGTACACAGTAAGGAAGGATAAACTGGTTCTGGCACCATGGGAAGAAGTTTCCATATCAGGTGGCAGTTAATATCACTGTCATCATTCGTAAATTTTGCAGATTTTGTGCAAATGGAATTTTTTGGTAATACATTTATATTACCCTAACCCTAACCCCTAACCCTTTATCTCAAACTAACCTGCTTTTATCCAGAAATACTTAACTAAACAGTGAATCATTGCAGTGTGTTTCTGTAAAAAGCACCCAGAGGAAACAAATAATCGTCTAGGCCATTGTCAGTATTGATTTTGACATTCATAATATACTATAAAATAGATTTAAATGGATTACACCACAATAAAAATGTCCTCCTAGACTCTGAATCTTCAAACTAAGGAGCAAATTACACAAAACATTACACAGCGCTTTAAAGCTGTACTAAAAACAAATACTGCCTCTCTGTAGTAGGGATGTGCAGAGGGCCCAGTTTTTGTATTTGTATCTGTATTTGTTGAGACACCAACATTATTTGTATTTGTATTCAAATAAAAGTGGAAAGAGGCTTAAAAATCTTGTTTTTGGTTTTATTACGCCTCTAATTGTAGAAAATTAAAGTGTTAGAATAAGTGTTCATGAATAAACTACCTTACGAAGGAGGTCCCCACATCGGGTCTCAAACTGGAGTCTCCCAGACCATAAACGACTGCACTGACTACTGAACTAAAACTTTACTCATCGCCTCATTGCAGACAGACCTCTACCTATTTATACACCCATAACACAGAGACAGCACAGCGTGTAACATGTAGGGAAGAACTTCAGAGGCGATTATTGCTTTGCACTTTTCATTATTGCCTATTTTTTTACAACCTAACTTTGTGGAAAGGAGAAGGGGAACAACAGGTTATGGAGAGTCCCTTGGGAGCACTTCATATGTGTCAGTAGCTCAGCTTTATCTCTTGGGAACAGCCCTGACTCCAGGAGTGATGTCCAAATTAGGAAATGTGCGTCATGTAGCAGGTGGATGTGACTCCCCTCGTTGAGACCTGCTGATAGACGTAACATCTCCCCGAAAACAAATAATTTAAAAAATATTTGTATGAAACAAATATTCGTATTAAACCCACTATTTGTGCTTTGCCGAATAATGTACTTGTACTCTGTAGTCTGTTTAAATACTTGATGTAATCACACACATATATGCACAACTGCAGGGAGACAGAAAATAAAAAAATGTAGAAAAAGTAGACGCAGATGAGGATTCCAGAGAAAGTGAGGAAGTTAAAGATAAACCCCAACAATCCAGACATGAATTAAAAGCAGAGCCACAAAAAAGCGAGTTTATGATGAAAGTGTGCAGCCTGAGCGAGGAGTTAAAATCTGTCAGGGTTAGAATCAGAAAATGAAAAAGCAGAAAATGGAAAAGAAGACCAAGAAATGGAAATTGTGGAGGTGGAGGACGGTGTGAGAAGAAGGGAAGTGTTTAACGCCGAAATCAGACAAGTTCTTAATTTACCACTTCTAGAGGAAAAAAAACAAAATATGCTTCATTTCACAGCGATGTGACTGAAATGTGTTTCAAAACACAAATGAGAGAGCAGTAAATTTGTCCACTCTCGCAGCATAATACAGTTAGTAATAAGAGGAGCAAGCTGTCCATGATAAGACATGAAGGTGCAGGGAATTAGGAAGAATTTCACCAAGTTTTAGACAGATTGGTGCCGTCTAATTTAGAAATACTCATGGACGTGTCTTCAGAATTGGTCGTTCAGATTGTGAGAAACCCAGCAGGCGTTATGAAGTGTGAAATATTAAAGCAAACTTTCTTTACATCCTTCATAACACAGACAATCATGTGCTTTCCATCAACATATCACGACCTCTTGACTTTGTACTGAAGTTCTTTGAGAAATTTACAGTGTAGTACAAAGTCAAGAGGTTGTGATTTGTAGCACAACAAGCTAGCGAAGCTGTAAACAGAACTTCATTCCCGCACATGCTCAGTAGCGTCTGTCTTACACAGAACTACTCTCTGGAGACTGAAAACGTGATGCTGTTATTAGTCTTTGGAGCCGTTTCTAAACAAACTAACGTGATCTTTGTAATGAAGGAACAATTAAATCACTTGCCGTATCCTTTAAACATCTCATTGTTTACCTCATTATCTCATTCCGTGTAAAAATCCATGAGACAAGTTATAGACGAACGTCTTAGCTCATCAGATATTTCCCCGGCAGAAATCATTTTTTATGGAGAGTTATGACGATGCCGCCTGGAATCCTCACGGCTATTTATTGATCGACTTGACCCCGGCCTGTCCGGATCGATGTAGAGTCAGGGTCGCTCTTGTGTTCACCCCATGATCATAAGGTGTAAACCATTTTTATTCTTCTATATATAATCAGTATTAATATAATTATTTTGTAATAATATTAGCTACATAATAAGTTCATCAGGGGGCGTGGTTGGGGTAGAGTTTAGATGTGTGACACCACATAAAGGTCAACGCTGATTGGACTGTATTTGAGGAAAGCAGTGTACTACAGTATAATATCACTATATTCTCTCTGTTGTCTGTTCTGTTCAACACTAATAAAAATATTGTGCAGAGTAACGAACGCTGCAGCTTCAAAGGTTCTCAGCTTCTCAAATGTGAAGATTTGCTGTTGTTCTCTATATTTGTATCATTGTATGTTGAATATTTTTGGGCTTTGGACTGGTGGTCGCAGAAAACAAGAGTTATAGGTGTTACTGGGTGGACTCTGGGATCTTCTGATGGTTTTCTGATACTTTTATGGAACAAACAATTAATTAGTGGATAAATCGACCTGGGGTCAGATAATCTAGCAAAGGGTTTCTGGTTGGTTTCTGGGGCTCCGGGCAGAATATACCGTCACTAAGCTGCTTTGTGTAGTCAGTACATATACGGTATATGTGCACTGACAAGTTCTTAAAAGCAGCGAGGTACTTAAGAGCCCACTGCACTAACACTAGATTAATTAACTGTAATGTGCCCACTTCTAAAGATACTACTGAAGACTATCTCTCATAGCAGCATGTACCAGTTAATGTTCGAAATTCTGTTCACTATCTCAACCCTTATCTCTCTCTCTCTCTCTCTCTCTCTCTCTGTGCTTAAAATGTCTTTAAACTTGACCCCGAATCCTCCGTCTTTAATTTGATCTAATGATAGCAGCTGTAGCCTAAATGTCAGCTGCCGTCAGCCTTTTTATACTTTTCTAAATCTTCACATCTTCAAATCAAATCATTTAATTTCGTCTAATGATAAAGATAAAGTTATGTTTCAGCCCCCCCCCCCCCCCCCCCCCCCCTCCTCGTACATGTAGGTGTAAAGTCTTTATTTAGCAGCTGGTGTCTTTACGTTGTAATCCTGACATGTAATCCATCTGTTCTCTGCCTCTTTATGTGTTTGACCTTAACCGCAACCCAATGAAAGACAAATCTAAAGACGACTGTAACAACTCAGACATTATCATTATCCCGACGTGTTCTCCATCTGCTCTTCAAATCTGTTTCCAGTTTGATGAAGAAGCTCCGCGTTCGTCTGGATTTCATCGCTGTTCATTTATACTCAAACACATCATCAGAACTGACACGATTATTACCCTGATTTGTCTATTAAAACGCCTTTAACCCACAAAGCATCAGTTTTCCTGAGGTTGTTTCAGCGTGTGTGTGTGTGTGTGTGTGTGTGTGTGTGTGTGTGTGTGTGCTGCTACTGTACTCTGGCATTACGGCTGTAATAAGATAATCCCACAGATTTGGCCCGACAGCAAGACAGTATGCTGCCGATTTCAACTGACAGTAGGGAATTATCGTCACCGTGCACTTTACAGACGGCCAGACATGTGTTATTATTGCTGCAGAGAGTCTAAACGTGTGGTCCGTGGACCTCTTGAGGGACACTGATGAGTTTTAAGTTTATTAGAGATTGAAGTTTAGAGTGATTTGGAAGTTAGTCGTCTGTTTAACCCTTTTTAACATCTAAATGCTAAATGCTCCACATTACATAACAACCCTGTAAATAAATCACCTTCACCTTTACACATGTTGCTGCTGTGCAAATGAAAAAGTTCAAGTTTGCTCCAAAAGTTTAAAGAATGAGAGCAAAACAGAAAATTTGATAATTGATTAAAGGACGAGTTCACAGTTTTTCATATCTGTCTTAAAACAACAGTCAGCAGCTCAAATGAACATTGAAACAGGTTTTTCTTGCTTCCTCCTGCTAATGTCTGCTGTTAGAAGATCTCCTTCTAAACTTACAAAAGTGTATGTGAAGATAATATGAGGCTAGTTATGATGAGTTAGTCATATCAAGTGGATATCTGACACATTTACAGTCTTTTTAGCATCAAATTCCCTCTTTGTGTTTCCCTGTTGAGCTGCGGTTGAAGTATAGTAACAAAAAGAGGAACTTTGGCACTAAAAAGACTGTAACGTTGAAAGATATCTACTTGATTTGACTCATTTTAGCTTCAGATAAACTTTTTAATACATTTTTACACAGGAAGAGTCAGGAGGACTGTGGATTTTATCATCACTTATATTGTAAGTTAATTATGAAGGGATCTTCTGATGGTCAGTATGAACAGGAGGAATGATTACAGCAAGAAAAACATGTGACTGTTGTTTTAAGACAGACTGAAAAAACTGTGAACTTAACCTTTAATCATTTAAAATCTGCTTACAGCTTCTCAAATGTGAGAATTTGCTGTTTTTCTCTGTTTTACATCATGGTAACTTCAACATTTTGAGGGTTTGGACTGTTGATGGGACAAAACAATCAATCTTTTTTTTATTATTTTATGACATTTTATACACTAAACAATTTACTGATTAATCTGAGAAATTAATTCAATCTTGCTAATTAAGTTTTGTGTATTTTTTAAATCCAATACTCTGAAACACGAGCATTTCCAAACCCCTGAATGCATCGCTAAGACAAATTGCAAATCTGGTTCCATATGCATCACATATACTCCGAAACAGATGAGATAATTACCAAATACAGACTCAGTTCAGTTCTGCCCGTGTCCTCTCTGCACACACGCTCCTTAGAGGACTTAAAACTTAATTTTATAAACTAAACGTCAGATTAAATTTCAACTGGAACGCCAGGCAGCATCCAACCCACACTCAGCCGGGTCAGGAGGAAGGTCATGGAAGGTCAGGTTTACTGGTTTTTACTGAATCACAGTTTTTTTCCCTCCACATATTGCATTTACAAAATGTCTGACCTCTGTATGATATCTCGCAGTCCTTCACATTGTGCCTGAACATCTAACATTTGTCTGACATGTCTTGCAGTTTCCTTTGTTCGTTTTAAAGGTGTGTCAGCAGCTCACGTTCAAATCTGCTTACACTGAGCGAGCGGGGTCAGTTTTTTTGGCTCAAGGACACTTTGACTGGATATTTCCCCCACCGAGCACTTCACTTGATCTCGATACTCGTGCTTTGGCTTTCGCTCAAAATCTGTTCAAAGTCTGAGCAGTAAATACTGAACATGTTCAAAAAAAAAAAATGCAGAAACAGCTTCAGGTACCAGAAATCTGAGCTTCAGATGAGAGAAAACAGGAACCAAGTATTTCTATTCATACTTACAAACCAGTCAGTCATCGAAATGTGTCATTTTTTTATGCTTATAGGACTGGATGACAATCCCTGTACAGGAAACAGTGTAAAGTCGCTGGTGGGAGATAACAAAAGCTTCCTGAAAAATATATAAATGTAGAAGCTGAGATTATTTGAAATGGTTTAAAAACATGAAATGTGAAGAATTGTGAAGAGAAATTGGCCTGATGGGCTGTTAAAGACTTATTATTTCATCTTATTACTTTCCTTTTGTACTGAGTGTTGTTGCCTCGGAGGAATTTTACCAGTAAGTACATTTACTCAAATACTGTACTTAACTGTACTTGTACTTTACTTTAGTATTTTCATTCTACTACATTTATTTTACAGCTTTACTTTTCAGATTACATTTTTACATAAAATAATAATAAATTATGATGAGCTTATAAATAACACTGCATTTTTTAAAAGATTAAACTAGTGGTTCCTAAACTTTTTGGCTTGTGGCCTCTTACAAAAAATCAGTGTGTAGTTTCAGACGTCTTTGAGTTGTTTGCACTCACACAGTATCCAATAAATCACTGTTTGAGGTCCACAGAGGTAAAACTCTCCGATATTTCCACAAAAACACACAAAGATTAAAGAAAAGTTCTGAAAAGTGAATCCAAATATTTTCTTCTTTCCTTCCCAATCTGTCATCATGACCCCTCAGATTTATCTCGTGACCCTTAAAAAGCAATTGAAACCAGCTCCACCTCAACCAGCTGTAACAATAAAATGTTACATTTATTCAATAAATCAGTCACAACCTGATTTTCTGCAAAACAAACTTTTACTTGAGTATTTTATGTATATTTAGCTGGTAAATACTTCTATACTTTTACTTAATTAGGTTTTTAAATGCAAGATTCTTTCTTTTTAGTGTGTTATTGATACTTTTACTTTTTTTTAAGGATGTGATTACTTGTTCCACCGCTGTCTGAGGTACATTAAATTACACTTTTGATAACTTTCAGTGCTTCATTTCACACATAAGATTTTGTATTTGTAATTTGAAAGAAAGAATTTAGTCTCAGCTGAAACAACCATAAAATTCAATGTTACAAAATGGTATAACTAGGATGTCAAAGGTCCTTTTTAGAGTTTTATCCGACGTGTGAAACATAAATATAGTGTAAAAGCGGCGGTGTGAAAGGCCTGAGGCTGGCATATGGACGTCCCCCCCCGCCTGTCTATATATGAAACCCTGCCAGCCTGCTGCCAGATAATACATACAGGTCTTCTTTAATACAAAGAAATCTCGTATTATTCCACCCATTACGTAAAAGGATGAGATTATCGATACACAGATTAATAAGCGCCCAATGGTGTTCCAGCACATTGCCCCGCCCTCCTCCCCTCCTCCCCCTCTTCCTCCCCTCCTCCTCCTCCACCCGCCCGTCTGCACACAACACTTCAATCATCCAGATAAAAATAGAAAACCCCACAATGACTTTGCAGTTTAGTTGTTAGATTTTAGTCTTTATTGTACTATTTTTTTTTCTTGACAATTTGCTAGCGGACATGTGAAAACTTGGACCAACAAAAACATCATCATCATCATCATTATTATTATTATTATTATTATTTTTTTAATTACAGCATATCGTCAGACTGCAGTAACAGTGAGAAGATGTGTTTTTTAAAAAATAAAACAAGAAAGAAACAAAAAAAAGAGAGAATCCAAAACCAAAACAGGAAAAAAAAAAAAAAAAAAAAAGAAAAAAACATTTTGACTTTTAATATTCGGTGGTGATTTTTCTTCTTCTTCTTCTTTTTTTTTTTTTTTTTTTTTAAATTCATGTACACAATATAACAGTCTAAAAACATTAAACACACAGAGCTGAAGACATTGCAGTGTTGGTTGGGAAGTGGCAGTCCTCAGGGCAGTTTATATACTGTAGCAACATGGTCCTGCTGTACTGTCAAATATCTACTGGGACGGATGGGGGAGGAGGATGGGGGGGGGGGCAAAGGGGGGGGTTTAAGGGGGGGGGGGTGGGGTGGGGGTGACTACAAACCAAAATGGCCGTCAATATAAAACTAACAGTCTTTTTTTTTTGTTCTTTTTTTCTGTTGTTGTTGTTGTTCTTTAAATCCACCAATCAGGAGTCGGCAGAGACAGAGAGCGGAGTTTATAAGGAGGGCGGCGGGAGAAGGAGGAAGGAGGAGGAGGAGGAGGAGGAGGGGGGGGGGTAGGGGATAGGGGTTGGGGGGGTGGAATGTCTCGATTTTCATTTTTTTTTAACATTTCTGCATTTTCTTTTCTCTCGTAGACAATATAAAATCCCACAGACAAGCAAAGAAAAAAAATAAAAACACTGGATGTACATGTTTGTTTGTTTGTATGTCTGCATGTGTCGGACGGAGGGGATGATGGATGGATGGATGAAGAGATGGATGGATGAAGGATGGATGGATGGATGGATGGATGGGAGGCGAAAAGAAGGGCTTGAATTATTGCTTTCTGAGTAAGTATTATTTTTCACTTCTCATCTACATGAATTGCATCTCTCTCTCATTCTCTCTCTCTCTTCTCACCATGGTGATCTGTTAACACGTGATTACTCCGTTTATTCGGGAGGAAGGAGGAGGAAGGAGGTGGAGGAGGAGGAGGAAGGAGGAGGAGGAGGGATGAAGGGAGAGAGGAGGAGGTGAGGGAGGAGGGAGTTAGGATGGGGGGGGGGGGGAAGGGGGCGGGGCTCAGAGCTCCTTGCTCAGCGAATCCCGGGCAGTTCTAATCCTCTTTGTGTGGCCTCACACGTTTCCCGCCTTTTTGTCTGGTAAATGATAACAGAAGAGATTGAAAAAATGTATTAAAAAATAGGTCTTGGAAAAAAGAATAATAATAATAATAATAATAATAATAATAATAAACAGTCATATAAAAAGGGTTATATGTTGTATGTGTGTTTAGTGGTTTAGTACAGATGTTGGTCTCTCTAGTGTTGAGTTAGTTATTTTTTAAGGACGTACACAAAGCAAACAACAACAACACAACACAGTTTCATGAGGAGAATATGACAAAGTGTCGTCATATTATAACGAAGGATCATCATCATCATCATCACGATAACCAAACAGGAAGACGTTCAGTCTGTCTGTCTACCTGTCTGTCCCTACAGTGGCAGGTATCTGTATTTGTGCCTTTTTTCTGGGTTTAACTGTCCTTTGTGCTCAAGAGACTCTTGACCTTGAAGAAGAGGATTTTTCCCTGAAATCAAATAACCTGACCGTCCACTCGTATATCGCCTGCCTGTCTGTATTTCTGTTTGATTCCCCCCGAGAGACAGAAAAAAAAACAGGGAGAGAGATGGCAGAGAGAGAGAGAGAGAGATAGAGAGAAGGCTAGTTAATCTGGCTTGTTGAAGAGGCTCCGTGACACTTTGATTTTGCTCACTAATCCGTTGATGGACTCAACTCTATTGATGTCTGCTAAAACCAGCTTTTCTCTCCGCAGCAAATAGAGAGCTAACTATCTAAGCTACAGCTAGTTAGAGCTAGCGGGCCAGCTGCCTACGCAGCGCGGCGCGGCAGAGTCGGCCGGAGGATCGAGGAGGGAGGCCAAAACACGAAGGTCGAGACTCCAAGATGAAGCTTTCGGTGGCTTTAATGTGTCTAATCTCACGTGTTGGTTCAGCCATTGTCCATTACCCATAATTTTATAAAAAAAAAGAACAAAGATGACGCTTTTTTTAACCATCTGAATACTGAGAATAACATGTACTTTCCACTGAAAACGAACAATCACAAATTCGATCTGACTGCAAGGTTTGTAATCTAAAAGTTTCCTTGACAACAACTTAATCTAGCAAAATTTACCTGAGATTATTATAATTATTATTATTATTATTTGGTGTCACAGCAGCAGCAGCAGCTCGGGCCAATTCAGCATCGACATGGAAGACGGAAGATGCAACGGAAAGAAAGAAAGACTAAAAGAAAAACCCTGAAATCTCATTCTGTAACTGAGCTGCATCAGCAATGAATGAATTCCTGGTGAAATTATTACTGAACACTGCAGTGACTTTTAATATTGGATGGAAGACTTGCCTGCATAGAGGAGGAGAATGTGAAGGTGCAGAAAAATGGATGTGACTTTTACTCTTACTAGTTGCA
Organism: Thunnus thynnus; assembly: GCF_963924715.1. Taxonomy (NCBI): domain Eukaryota; kingdom Metazoa; phylum Chordata; class Actinopteri; order Scombriformes; family Scombridae; genus Thunnus; species Thunnus thynnus. The sequence continues at coordinate 31,910,034 of NC_089523.1, forward strand.
TTTGAAAAGAAAGTCAAAGTTTGAGACGATGATGTCAGATAGTCAGATTTGATTGACAGCACCTGTTGTCAGTCTGACAGATAAGATACACTTCTATGTGTTAATCAATACAGCTGTCTGCACCGTGTTTCACCTGCATAATAGTGAAGCATCAAGTGTATTTTCTTCTGTTTTAGGTGCGATACAGTCATTGAATATTGGGCTCTGAGCTCTGTCAAGGTGTTGTGACCTACATAGTCTCTTGATTGCCGACTAACTGTACAAATAAGGTGCTAAAACAGCAGCGGAGGGTGTCAGATTCACAGGTGTTTCAGTTGAAAGTACGTTTTTGTGCTTTTTCTATACTGTTGAAGTTGAAGTTTAACTAATATCTGAAAGGTGGGGAGACGGTATGTAAGCCATGTTCATGTCATATGGGGGGGTTACCCCTCATTATCACTTTTCCAACTAGTAAATCATGCCGTTCAGGTCCAAGTTGTAACGAGGACAACTTTCTGAAAGCTCCAATATATTAGACACAGAGCTTAACAATACAGAAGTGCCTGAGAAAACACTGTCATCTAAGATAACGAAGCCAAAATTTAATGAATAAAGCTTTCTATTGTCATTGCACAGTATTTTTTTAAACGACCATCCTACATGACATGAACGTGGCAGTTGTGACCCAGTTTTATGGATCCATAACACAAAAAAAACGCCATTTTTTTTTCTGCAAAAGCTATTAAATGTGATCCTAGCTAGTGCATTTATGTGCATCTCTTAAAAGAAATGTACATTTAATGGTGTCAGGTGCTTGAATGTTTTGAAAAAGCAGCTGCTGGTGCTTCTATCTGACACTGCGGAGAGCTTGGCGCCGTTTCAGGCCTCAGTGTGCCAAACACTAGGTGTTAAACAGAGTTCAATTTTAGCAAAAAGAGTTTTAGCTTCAAAGAGGCTTCCAGTAAATCTCACAGCAGCAGCAGCAGCAGCAGCAGCCGTGATGCTCTCTCTCTACAAGCATCTGTTGGTGCTGTGTGAGATCAAAGTGAGGCGGTTGCTGGACACCGAGCCTCACACACACAAGCACTTGAATGGAAAGGAGGGATGGGACTGATAAATAATGGAGGAGGGAACAGGGCACCTTCTGGTTCACAGGCATTTCACCTCCTGTTGCTCAGTGTCCAGCAGCTCTGAGCGGCCTCCCAGGTGGGAACGTGTGAAATGGTACAAACAAGAAGGGAAGCGTTGCTGGGAGAAAAAAAAAAAACTCAGCAAAAAACTGCTTCGAGATAACGAAAAGCTTAAAATGTCAGATGTAAAAAATTTTTATCTCCATTGTCAGATTTCCTCACATCAGTTGCTCGATTTATTCATCTCGACGGGTCGAAATGGACCAAAACTGCACCAGAAAAAGATCAAATCTAACATGTTAATGCTACAGCTCCTTTATATACGCTTGCACAGTGACAGGCCATGTAGCGGTTAATCTGATATTTTCTATTTTTTTATACAAACTCATGAACAGTCAGCTTTCAACCGTAGCTGCCCTGGAAATCTGTAGCCTGCTCACCACCTGAGTCCCTGTTACTGTTAAATCAGGGCTGCCAAGTTTTCACTTCAGCTTTAGTCTCTCTGGTCTATCCAAATATAAGTAATATCTGAATAAATCATCAGCTCCGATAATTATTTTGTTGCATGCTTTCGGTTCAAAACAGACAATCGGTGCGTTCAGGGACAGTGCGTGAAAAGTGCTGCCTTAACCTTGTTACGCTCTGTGCTTCAGCCCGTCTAAACTTGAAAATAAAAACTCCCTTAAAAATCCACTTAAAAATCACAAATTTTACATCGGAGGAAGTGAAGGCAAAAAGTTAGCGTGAGAAAAGGCATGTGTGGCGTGAGGTTGTGAAATTTGTGTCAATTACGTCAGTGGTCCCCAACCCCTGGGCCCCGGACCGGTACCGGTCCGTAGGTCATTTGGCACCAGGCTGCACAGAAAGAATAAATAACTGACATTATTTCCGTTTTATTTATTATCTAAGTCTGAACGATGTTTTATTTTGAAAAATGACCGGATTCGTTATGTCGAGTTGTCATGCACTTTATATTTGTTTTTGTGGTGTATCTTATTTTGAAGGCATGTTTAAATGTTACCATAGCGACCAGAGAGCGTTGGGGGGCAGAGAGGATGTTACTCATGTTATGTTGTTGGCACAATGTTGCTAATAAAGTTGCATACAAGTACAAAGTGGATTCAGGTTTATTATTATATTTAGAAAATACCACAGTTTTTATGCCGGTCGTATCATTTTAGTTTGTTGTATTTATCCGCCGAAACCTCAAAGGCCGGTCTGTGAAAATACTGTCTGACATTAAATTGGTCCGTGGCGCAAAAAAAGGTCGGGGACCTCTGAATAACGTGATTCTCGCAGTCAAAAGTGTGAGACTTGGCAGCCCTGGTTAAATGGTTTTGCTGTTGGACTGTTCATGAACTTGACATTAAAATAGTCCTCTTTACAGAGAGGTAAATAAGGGAAGGGACACTTCTCTCTCTCTCTCTCTACATCTCTCTTCTAACAAATACTCACAGGTAATGTATATGTGAATAGACACTTATTAAATAACTACATTACAGTTTCTTTAAAGGGATTTTGGGAACAACCACTGCATTATTTTTTTTTTTTATCATGCAATCAATCACCCAACATAACAGAAGGAAAGCTTGCATGCCTATGTATACGTAGGTCCTGCATATGCGTGTGTATAACTTAAGGAAATAGTTCGACATTTTTCGGGAAATCCTCTTATTCAGTTGTAATTTCATGTCTGTTTGTTAAGTACAGAGCTGGAGTTGTTTTGTATGACCATAACCAAAAGAGTTTAGAAGACTCAGAAAACCAGCAATTCTTCACATTTTAGGAGATGGAACTGGAAAATGACTTTAGTAATTGATTAATTGACTAATCGTTTCAGCTCTACAACTGCGCAGATTTGACAAGGATTTTAAAGTCCAGCTGTTGTCTGTCAAGAAATATTTCCAGGACATGACTACTAAAAAAAAAAAACTCCTTAAGTAGTCATTCTTTTAATATTTTTGTTTATTGGAAATGAATATAGAGCTGCTGGTAGCAATATTTCTTTCAACTTTGGACAGAGCAAGGCTAGCTGTTTCCCTCTGTTTCCAGTCTTTATGCTAAGCTAGGCTAACCACGTATAGACTCCAGTTCTGTACTTAACACACAGCATCGGTTGGTGGTAACGTGTGTTTTTGCATGCGTACGTGTGTACTAGGCTGTGCTAATAAGTGTATTTGGCACATTTAAGTGAACGAGTATTTATTTCCACATATATGTGTTTATTTATGTGCGTAAATGTGCGTTTCTCCGTGTTCTTAGTATCTAACGTCGGCGTCGTGACACCCGTTTAGACCATTGTCGACGCACAGCTCCCTCTCTAATTGGTCGGTCGCTGCTGACATCACGTTCTGCACGATGGCCACCGCCGCATCTCGAAGATCTCTCTTTCTCATCTCCTCCTCCTCATCCTCCTCCCCTGCTCTCTCTCCCTGGTCACATGACTCGTGACAACCTCCGTTTTGTGGAGACTCTGCCTTCCCTCCCTCCCCCTCCTCCTCCTCCTCCTCCTCCTCCTCCTCCCTGCTTACCGCTAGCGCTAGCTCAGTTTCTTGACGGCTGGTTTTAGTTTGTTTACTGCTATCGTCTGTTAGTGCTGGTAGTCTGTTGTTAGTATCTCCTTCTTTGCTGCTGCTGCTGTTTTGTGGCTCGGCAGAGTCCCAGTCGGCGTGCTCTAACTCACCGCTGTTCACAGCTGCCGTGGCGTTGATGATCTTGGAGTTGGCCTCCTCTTTCGCTCCTCCTGCCTCCTTGCTCTTCTTCACGGGGCTGCTCCCCGTTGTCGTCTTCTCCTCCTCCCCCTGGTGATTGTGTGTGGCGTTCTCCTCCGCTGTGCCGTTGGCGCAGTCGCTCTGCCCGTTGGTCACCGGAGCTTCGACCGGCGTCTTCTCCGCCTCCTTCGCGGCCTCACCGGCGTTCTCCGCCGCCGGCGTCTTCTCGGCCGCCGCCGCATCTTTGTCATTGGTCTCCTCGTTCGCTGTGGCGGCTTCGCCATCAGCGTCTGCTTCCTCTGCCGCTTCTCCTCCCTCTCCTCCCTCCGCGGCCTCCTCCTCCTCCTTGGTACCTTCGCCCTGGTCCACGCTGGTGGACTTGCCCTTTCGCAGGATGAAGTTCTTCAGGGAAACTGCTCGGCCGAAGTGCGAGCGCTTGGCCTTGGCTGACTTGCCGTCTTTGCCTTCCTCTGCTGCTCCTTCCTCACCTGAAAGATGGAAGAAGACAATTAAAGCTTCTTTATGAATAATGAGATTTTTTAATGATCAAGTGTGTCTCCAAAAACAAAAAAACAGTCTGTAAGTCCAATATTCTGGTCTCTACATATTCCTGAGAAACATATCTGTCTCTACAGATGTTCCACGTTCTTCACTGTGAATGACTTTTCATATATGTGCCATGTATGAAATGCTGAAAAAGCAGACAGCGAAGGACAGACAGCTGTCTTCTTCCTGGTCGTGTTGACCTGGCTTTATGATTTTTGCGCTAAAGTAAACAATTTTATAGCGATGTTGTGACGAGGGACGAGGTCGCCTGGGTGCTGCCTGAATAACTGAGAGTGAGTCAAACTGAATTATTTGAATTTGAATTGAATCCAAAAAAAAATCAACATAAACACAAAGATGGAAATCAGATTCGAAAAAATACCATTTGCAATGAAACAACTCATGTTTTTATCCACTTCGACTCTGGTGTATAATCAGCATCTCGTTTGTTTTTTTTTTCACTTTGCATGCATTACTGCAAGTTTTTCTGAGCTGTGCAAAAGAAAATCAAGGTGAAAATCAGTTTAAACTGATTTCCTCCAGCTATTCTCCACTTAAAAAGTCAGTAAAAACCAAAAAGACTGAGCTTAATATATACTATTTCGCCCAGGGTTCTGTATTTTTGGACCATTTTCTTGACACAGCCAGGAGCGAGCTAAATTTAGTCTTTACTGTTGACTGAAGCTACAGCGTGATTTAAATTTCATATCAGACGTTGAATATTTTATTTGGGAGAATGTTCAATTACATTACCTCCCCCAGAGTTAGCAAGGCACTAACTTCCCTGTCCGGGGAGAACAGACAGACACGAAATGAGTGTGAACACGCTGTCAGCTTCAGAGTCTGAATTTTTTAATGGTGTCCATTTTCAACCACTTTGGAGGATAATATCAAACACAAAGCTCACTCTTTCAAATCCTGGAGTCTTGACTACATATATAAGGCTTTGTTCCACCTGTTATTTAGCTCAGTTAAAACTGCAACACTGCTTCTTAAACAAATACATGAAATTAGACATGAATGTTTGTCAGGATAGAAGAAAAAGCAAAGTTCTGCTCCACAAATATGTATTCAATTCTCTCTGATATGTGCATTTTTTACGAGACATTAGATAATTTGACCTCTTTGGGCCTTTATGTAAATGAAACCATCTGAGAAGTTTAAGAAGGAAATCAAGCATCTCCAATGTACCAAGTGACCCCAACCAGACACAGCTTTATTTTGTTAAGGGTCACAAGCCAAAAGGTTGGGAACCACTGAAGAGTATAATAAAATTCTTTAGGAGAGAAGATCCTATACTCACCGCTTAATCTCACAGTTTAAAGAAAACCCTGATTTTAGGGATGCACGATATTGGATTTTTTGCCGATATCCGATATGACGATATTTCCAACTCACTGTGGCCGATGCCGATACCGATATATGCACATATTTCTTTCCAGATGGCTGAGGAGACTGTTATGCATGCAATCATGGATTGTACTAAGTATGATCAAGAAAGACAATATATGAAGGAAGAATTTAGGAAGACTGGAGTTCAGGAGCTCAGCATTAAAACTTTAATGAACCTGCTAAGTGGGAGCAGCAGTAGAGTTTTCATTGAGTTCGTTAGACAGACAGGATTAATGTGGAGGATTTAATCTCTGGTCCACACTCCGGAGCAGAGGGTGGCGGTAATGCACCTAATACGCTGGTTGCCAACTGCTGTTATAAACCAAAAAGATTTTTTTCCCAAACAGAGTGGTACATCCTGTCAGCCAAGGTGTTACCTATCTGTGCAGCCGAACACAGCAGCTCCTCCGCGGACTATTTTACCCTGACGGTCCCGGTGTTTCCTCCGCAGGCTTTGCTTCACTCAAGCTGCCCGTCAGACCAGCTGCTTCTTCCCACTTTAACCTGAATAACAAACTGGGGCTCGGTGCTCCGGTTGGATCCACATGGAGAACCGGGGCTATGGTTAGCTGAGAGGCTAGCGGAGCGTTAGCAGCAGCACGGCCGAAGGGAAGCACAGCCAGCTAGCCTCCGCTAGAAGAAGCAGCGGGTCTGATGGGCAGCTGACTGAAGCGGAGCCTGTGGAGGAAGCACCGGGACCGTCAGGGTGAAACAGTCCGCGGAGGGAACCACAGTCAGGCGGCGGAGGAGAAGGCAACAAATCGGCCTCTCATAATCGGCATTTAAGAGCTTATATATCGGCCGATACCGATGACGTGCCGATAATATCGTGCATCCCTACCTGATTTAAAAGTTTAAAAAGTCTCACCACTACAAAAAAAAAGATGTGACAAGAATCTGGATTTGAACCTCATCATCATCACTCCAACGTCACTCAAACAAAAAGTTCAGTTTTGTGGTTTATTTGTCAGACTTGTTGATGTTTGTGTCATCTTACCTGAGGTGGTGGCTGCAGTTGCGTCCTCCTCCCCGGTGGGGGGGCACTCCGTGTTGGCGCGCTTGGACTTGGGGATGACTCGTTTCTTAAAGGAGGTCCAGATCTCGTTGGCGTGATGCGTCACCGTCCCGCCTCCTGCCGCCGCCGCCTCGCCTCCCTCGGCTTTCTCCTTCTCCTCCCCTCCCTCCGTCTTAGCCTCCTCTGCTTCTCCCTCCGCCTTAGCCTCCTCTCCTCCCTCCGCTTCTCCTGCCGCCGCCGCCTCCTCTGGCTTCTGGTTGTCGGCGGAGTCTTTGTCGGAGGTCTTGGCCTTCCCGCTGATGCCGACCATGGACGGGTCCCTCTTCAGGCCCTGGAAGGTCCAGGAGCGTTTCAGCTTCCACCTCTTCTGCCCCGACTCCTTGGAGTCAAGCGTAGAGGAGTCTCCGCCGCCTCCTTCTCCCTCCACTCCGTCTTCCTTCCCGTCCTCTCCTCCTCCTCCGCTCTTCTTGTGCGCCTTCTGAGCCATGAGCTTCTTGAAGGAGTGCCAGCGCTTCATGTGCTTGGTGGTTGCCGAGGAGGACGAGGCTTTCTGCTCGCCCTCTGCGCCTCCCTCTGCTCCTCCTGCTGCTCCTCCTTCTTCTATGGTGGAGTCTGCAGTGGTGTTAAGTGCTTCAGGATCTTCCAGCCGGTCCAGGGACTTGGATCGGACCTTGACTTTTTTCTGGGGTTCTGCGGCGGCGGCGCCGTCCTTCTTTTCGGTGCTACGATGGGAGAAGATCCTCGCCACCGGCTTCCTGATCAGATCCCGGACTGTGGATTTAGCCTCTGCCGGTTTGCCCTTCTCCCCCTTCTTCTCCTCCTCCTTCTCTCCATTTTCTGGGGTTTTCTCTATCGCCGCCTCTCCTTCTGCACCTCCCTCTGCTCCTCCTTCAGCCGCTGCAGCCTCCTCTCCTCCTTTTTCTCCCTCTTTCTCCCCTCCTTCGGCTGCGTTCTCCTCTCCTCCGGCTGTGCTCTGCTCTTTCTTCTTCCTTCCTCCCATCACCTTCCCCAGACCGCTCTTGTTGAGGAAGGAGTCCAGGAATGAGGTCTTGGGCTCGGCGGAGGAGGCGTTTTCTGAGCTCTGAGGAGGTGCCGCCTCCCCGCTCGCTGCTCCCGCTCCATCTTCCGCTCCCGCTGCATCGTTATTCACAGTCTCTTTGTTATCGACAACTTCACTGTTGACAGCTGTGCCATCTTTATCGACAACCTCGCTGTTGACAGCCGTGCCGTCTTTCTCGACAACTTCGCTGTTGACAGTCTCTGAGTTTGCATTGGCGGTTTTAGCCGGTTGCTCCGCCTCCGTCGGCTTGCTCTCGGGGGTTTTCCCGTCTTCCTGGACCACCGGCGCCGCACTGGCCTCCGTCGCCGCCATTTACGGAAAGGGGAAAAACAAACAATAACAACAAAAAAAAAAGTGTGTTCCTTCTTTCCTTCCCTGGCCTTCTGCCCTCCTCTTCCTCTCTCTCTCTCTCTCTCTCTCTCTCTCTCTCTGGTGTTTCGTTCCTCCCGCTGTGGTGGCGCTCTCAGGTCATGGAGAGCAGGGTGGAGAACAGTTGCGAGGAGGAAAGATACTCAGCATCCTACTAGTCCTCCAAACTCCTGCAGAGAAAAGGAAGAGAAAGGGAGGAGGAAAGGTTGGAGAGGTAAGGAGAGAGGGATGAGAGAGAGAGAGAGGAAGAGGAACAGATGGTTAATAGTCTAAATCAACACCGTAGACCCTCAATTAGTCTGGTCTAGACTGTGCATTGAATGGGGAATGAAGTGTAACATAATATAGAATCTCAACGGGAAGTGCAATGCAATTATGATGTTTTCCTAATCAGACACACTTCCAAAATTCACACACACACACACACACACACACACACACACACACACACACACACACGTTTCCTTTATCTTTCCAGATGAAATGACTGAAGCTGGAGACTTTCAGAGACACACAGACTTGACTTGCATCAGACAGCAGCAAAAAAAAAAAAAAAAAAAGAGGCTTTGACTCCCAAAAGCTGCGTGTTTATTCTGTTGGGATTTTGCCACTTGAACTGGTTTCAAACCCACAGATTCCTTTCAAGAGTTCTGAGTTAGATGTCAAGGTGTTTTCAATCGTTGTCTGTCCCATTCAGCTCAGACTCAAGCAACACGGTGACGCATGTTGAATGTTGTATCCAAATGCCATTAAACTCCTTAAAGGGAAACACCAGCGATATTCCTGAAGATTACAAATTGACTTTTGGTCCCTTGTACGGGTCAAGCTCAAAAAACATTGGATCCTACAATTCTAAATATGCTAATTTAGGCTAGCATCTTTTGTTAGACCCTCCGTTACCTCATAAAGACCCACATCTTTCAAACTCATACAAGCCTCGAGCTCGTAAGCATTCGGTTAAATATTTGAAGTCATCATCATCAGTTTTATTTTCCCAAAGATCCTCGAGAGCCAAAGAAGACATTATATGACTGTTTTCAAAGGCTGAGTAGTTTTGTTTGGCCGTTGGGTCTGAAATATGAACCATTAAGTGTTTGGAAATTGCATAGTTTTGATATTTTCAACACTCAAATGTCTTTTTTGCACAATGTTGTTAAAATCACAAAAATCTAAGAGGAAATTTGTTTTAATTTGCAAATGTGGACTAATGTGTTCACACTGCTGCAAACTGGAATGAACTCTAGATGTAAAAAGATCACAACTCACTAAACTAGCTCAGTATTTTTAAGAAGCTGTCTTTGTATGAACACAACTTCATACACTTTACTTTCCTTTCTGTTTTCTTGTCATGCAGTCCACAAACCACAAAAGTAGCTTTAAGGACATTTGTGTCCTGTGAAAAGACCAAAACCAATAATGTTTTAGCTCCTCTCTCAATACTCTCTTCCTTCTCTATCCTGTCTGTGGCATTCAGCCTCGATCCCACTGATCCTCGCTTTGGTGCAGGTGCAGGACGAAAGCAGCATACAAAGGAAAAAGGAGAGGTGGTCCGCACACTGAAAAATGATGTAATGATGCAACGTTTTAACTTCCAAGGTCTTTGTCGGACAAACAGCCATGTGAACAAATAGGTTACACTTATCTTGCATAAGTGTGTAGCCTGCTCACTGTTCACATTGACAAAAACCTCGCAGGTCAGAACATTTTAAAGCCACTGTCATGAAATTTTGAATATTCAGAGCCTCTGTTTGCACCTGTAGCCAACACTTTTTAACAGGTCAATAATATAAAACAAAATTAATTAATATCCTAAAACAGATGCCAACACACAGGAGGAAATAGTGCATTTCTTGGGGACTATTTTCAGCAGCGGATTAATCCACATTTGGTGCTCTAGTGAGTATTTCTGGCAGCAGGACGGTGTGTGTGTGTGTGTGTGTGCTCATGGTAATGTAGGAACATGTCACTGATGTGTTTTAACAGTTTTAGAACGACGGCGCTCTGCAGCACAGATGAATAAGAGATAGATACACACACGATGCTTGTTGGCAGATGAATTCATTGTTGGTTTGGGTCTTTTCATGGAATTATGTTGACAATAAGAAACACATCACCAGACCTATCCTTTAAAACACTGCTTTGTTGTACCTTTGAAGAATTTAATGAATGAATGTGCGGATCAATGAACGTGTGAGTCACACATACTGATGTAGAGTAACCGACATTCAGCTGTGAGAAACTGTGGAGAGTCGGGACGTTTAGCGAGCACAGTCAGACGCTCTCAGAGGAGAAGCTGGTAAAAAAAAAAAAAAAAAAAAAATGAGTCAGACTGAAGGAGGAGGCAGAGGGGACGCAGGCAGAGAAGCACTCAGGTGGAGAGACAGTCACACAGGGGAGATGGAGGGACGAGCGAGGGAAGAAAACACAGACGGAGAGAGAGAGAGAGAGAGAGAGAGAGGGAGCGAGGTGTAAGCACATACATCACATGCTCCAGATAATCTCACTATGTTGTTGCCACAACTGACTGACTGACTGACCAACTGGATGACTTGGTTGACTGGCTGCCATATTGGCTTGCTGGATATGGTTGCCCGGGAGACGAGATGGCTGACTGACTCACAGAGTTACTGACTGAATAACTCACCTACGTTATCTGTTGATGAGTGCTAGTTAGCTAACTGGCTAGCTGTTTCACTGATTAGTCACTTTTTAATCAGTAAAACGACCTATCTGGATGTCTGTGAGGCGTGCTGGTATTTGCAACGTGTGATCGTATTCTCCTGCTGTTTGGACACATTTCACCATAACGCATTGCATTCACAAGCTTTAAAAGGCACAGCAGTGGCTCTCTGTATGTTCACATGTGAAAATGACCTGCAGCCTCGCACAGTGAAAACACCTGGACACAAACTGCTAAATCTCTTCTTCTTTGTCCTCTTTTTTTTCAACCAACAAAAACTGCATCACAGCAAACATCCCAGCTGACTAAATCATTATTCTATCATCACCACATCATCTGACAAAATAAACATAAATACAGGTAGTTCAGTCTCACCTATACTGTGTTTTAATACAGTCAAATTCACGATTGAGAAGCTCTCATTTACATACATTTTCTTTTTTCTGTTGTCAGTCAACGGAACAATGATTCTATCGCAGCTCATACATGTTAACAAGCAGTCATTCCCACAGCTGCACTGGTGATAAACTCATTATTTTATATGATAATATATATATGGCGTTTGAAATAAGTGAGCACTTCTTTACTTTACCGCCACACAGCGCCCGACCGGCAGTTAATGTCATCGTTTTACTAAAGCTCTGTTTTCCCCAGTAGACAACACACTTTAAGATTTATACACCAACATTTTAGTCTGGACTGAAGGGCTGAAATGCAGAGGAAAAGTCTACAGATGTAACCAGCTTAGTGGGAACGTAGTCTGAATGGCATGACATTTGTTTCATTGTCTGAACGTGACCTGACAAAACTCTCCAAACCGCCCAGCTGTTGCCCTGAATGGCTAGCAGTTCAAACATCTGTCTACTAGTTTAATTAGCTTGTTCGCTAACTGGTTGACTGACTGGTGACTTTGCCGGCTGCTTCCTGACCACGTGGAGTTTCCTGCAGCCAGTCAACGCTGCTCTGACTCTTGTTTACTACTCTGAGCTTTAAATCACCGGTAGCCTGTTAGCGCTGACGCACATAGCTCATTTACTCTGCCCTTGCTAGTAGCCTAAAGATAGAAACGGACACCTACACCTCGCACGGACACACACACACACACAGAAACAGCTACACACTTTTACTATCAGCCAGTGTTAGAATCACAGTGTTAATCAGCTGCTGCAAAACACAAGCACACAGATTAGTCTCATTGACATCGGTGTAGAGGCTAGCAGCAACAACGTGCACACCACATACTTTCAGCCTTCTACAAGAGTCCCTTCAGTTTCTGCTGGAACACAATAATTTATCTTCTAGAGTTTATAGGAGCTCATCAGTGAGTGGTTTATCTCAGACGGACTCTTCGACTCTGCATATTCGACTAATTAGTTTCTGTTTGCAGTTACAACAGGCGATGAACAGCTTTCATTTTGTCCGGCGACGTATTTGCTCAGACTGTTTGGAGAATCACATTAGCAGCTGAAATTTGGACAGAGATTATGAAGCTCTTAATCTAATATTCTGCTTATCAATAATTCAGCTGTTGATTGTCGTATTTATCGAAATACTGCGGATGCAACAGTAACAATCTGATGCACTATTCTGCTCAGCTCTATTTTATTTAATTTTTATTCTTTTCTATGTTATCCAGGATATCTGCAAGACACTGAAAATATCTGACATTCTCTAAAATTACAGTTAAAAATGGCGTCATTTCTTGGTGCACTTGACTCTGACTTATTCTATTTAACTTTATTTTCCTCTTCCTTACTGTTTAATTGCATCGTTGCTCTTGTTTCTGAGATGTTCGGCTCTTATTTATCTGCACGTGTTTCCGCTGTGAGACATATTTTATGCTTCAAACTCAACACAATTCACAATTTCTAGTTTAAAGCATCAACAAGTGAGCTGAGTGGAAACTGGAGGATTTAAAGGCGCTATAACAAATTCACAGATTTTACCTGATTAGATTAGATAAATTAGCCTCTGTATCAGCTTTGTATTCTTTTACTTTAACCCAGTTGCATTTGCAGGTAAATCTATTCAGCTTTATGGCACAAACCAGATTGAGGGAAATGTTCTTCCCATGCAAAAGAGTGAGAGGCTGAATCCAGATGTTTACCCTCTGGACCTTCTTACGTATAATGATGTGTCTGAAACGGTCACTGTCATCACGTAAAGTCTAAGGGGTGGGGAGAGATGTTCTATGAGACGGGACTTCATGGATGTGTTTTTAACCCACGCTGAGCAGACTCGCTGGAACTCGGACTCGGATTTAAGGGATCACAAACTTCCCATTAACGTGCCTGTTAAATCCAAGACTGGTAGCAGAAGAAGCAACGTGTCACCCTTCATCTCGACTGTGGACTTGTTGCTTTTCAGTCAATAAACCAGGATTATATATATGTATATAAATTCAACAATGAATCACTGATGAATAAAAATCCTCAGCATGGCAGTTTTAAACAAATATAACGGTATGAATGACACGTTCAGCCACACGAGACAGCTTTTTCCCCCGTGGTCGTCTTTGTTTCAGTTTCTCTTTATTATCTTGGGTAGTTTTTTTTTTGTGTGTGTGTGTCTCCTTGGCAGGTGATTACGCTGCAGCAGTAGATGAGCATTAACGAGTTGGATGGTGGATGTGAGAGGCTTGAAGCCCCCGAGGTGTTGGAACAGCATCAGACAGAAGAAGAGGACGACAAAATGGAGGGAGGGGAGGGAGGGAGAGAGAGGATGGAGGGAGGAAGAGGAGGAGGAGGAGGAGTGGTGCAGACATGGGCTCGTTGCAAATCGCCTCTCTGTTTCTGTTTGTATGTCTCTGACTTTCATTCTTCACCTCCATCCGTCTGTCTGACTGTGTCACTGTCTGGTTTCTCCTCCTTCGTCTCTCTCTCTTCTTTCCATCTGTCTTTCTCTTGCTCTTTTCTCCTCTCTTTATCTGCCACCTTTACCTTTTTTCTTTCTCATTCCCTATTTCTTCTTCTCTCTCTCCTTCCGTCGTCTTCTTCTCATCCCTCTGTCTCTCTCCCTTTTCCTTTCCTCTTTGCCTTTTTTTTTGCATGTGTCTGCATCTCTTTCCTTCAGAGTTGTTTACCTCCCTCTTTCTGTCTCTCCCTTTTCGCTTTAATTATCTCCTTCACCTTCCTTCCTTCTGACTCTGTGTCGCATTTACTCTGCTCTTCACTTCCCCCCTTTTCTGTCGCTCCTTACATCTCTTCTCTCCTTTTCGTAATTACTGTCTGTCTTGCCCTCTTTTATGTGTTAATGTCTCTCACGCTGTTTACTACCTCTCTCTATATCTTCTGTCTCGCACATCTTCCTCCTCCATCTATCTTCCTGTATCTCCCCCATCTGTGTCTCTCCATCTCTGTCTCGATCTGTTTCTTCCTACCAGTCTGTCAGTCTTTATCTCTTTTTTTTTTTGTCAGTTTATGACCTTTCTGTCTGTCTGTCTGTGTGTGTCTGACCGTCTCTTCAGTCCAAAATTAATGTTTCATTCATTTTTTAAATCCTTATAACAGGAGACCGATCAACCACTCCCATAACCTCATTTTAAAGCCGAAAGGGAAAAAACTAGATCATTGAAACTGTGTCATTGATGTGAAACAATTGAAACCAGGTTCAGCCAAAATCATCCAGATGCAGATCTGCAGTTTCTATCCAACCAACCTGCGCCATCTGCAGTTAATGAGTGTTACAGCTGCAGCTACGTGTGTGTGTGTGAGAATTCATACTTTACCAGTTTAACCTGTAAGATGCCAGGTTTATCAACTGGAACATCGAGAGGAAACTGTCATAACCCGTCTGTTAGATACTAATTTCTGTCTTTCATCCTGAATATTTGAGCAACAAACTTTGAATGTTATATATAAATGTCTGTTGATGTTTGGTCGGTCTGGATATATGCAGACATGCATCTATAAAGGAGCAAGAAGCAACAGGATGTCAGTCATTTTCCGTGGAGGTCCTGCTACACAGGCAGTGCATTAACTTGCACATTAGTGACTGAGTTACAGTCAGCTTTCTCCAGTAAGCTGATTTCTTAAATGTCATGTGCACAGAAACCTGGTTACGGTAATCAGGTTGGAGAAACCTGATTTCCCTAGTTTGATTTTTGAGAGCACTGACTTCTTGGACCTCATGTGTAAGAGGAACTAATTGGCTCTTTTACAAGTGCGCATGTGCACGATAAAAAAGACTGCAAGACATGGACAGTAACCGCTGTGTGAAGGGAGAGATAATTACACATAACGAGAGAGATTCAAACTATTCCGTCCAAAGTCAGACTGAAATTGGAACTAACAGAAAGTAGCATCTAGATGTTTAAATGATGCCGTTTCCACTGCTGAACATTTAACTATTTGTTAAATTCAGACACACTGGCGCTGTGAGGAAAAAGCTCAGTCAGTCTGCTCTGACACAAACACACACAGGACATGAACTCCAGGATTTTGCAGAATCATCCAGTATCATCATCAGACTGCAGAGAAGTTACAACCACAAACTGACATGTCAAACTATTCTTAAACACTATAAACCAGTCATTTAAAGTCATCTCTATAGGCACTGACTAGATCTAACAACGTATGGAAGTTTCTTGTTATAAAAACCAACTTATAATGTTTTAACAAGAAACGTTTGTTTTAATGAGATATGTTCATTTTGTGAAATAACAACAATAAGATGAAGTGATATGTTGTTATAACATGAAAATGATACATTAACCCTTTCATGCATGAATTATGATAATCTCAGTCAGGATGTTTTTTCCTCTTTAGGCATAAAAAAAAATATTTGAACACACATTTTTCAAGGAGTTTGTCCAACTTAGTGGACGGATGATTAATTGTCATTTTCTCCCAACATAAAATCAATACTTGGAAATGTTAACAATTGTATTACTCCTTAGTTGTTACTTGATGTTACAACATTTTATTTACCTAAAAGGGTCTATTACTATAGAAGGATTGGCAAGATATTCCTGAGCTGTTGGGTATTTCCGGCCAGCAGGCGGCCATCTTGGTTTTGAGAAATTTGTGTTGCACTTAGAAAGGCTGGCCAATGGATGGCAGCGTATGGGATGACACACTGTGTTGGTTGATGTGCAACAATACCATTAAAACCCCATGCATATATAAGAAAACTGTCCATTGTGACCACTGTGCATGAAAGGGTTAATAACACGAAAAGGATTGTGTTAAAAAGTTTCTTGTTATAACAAGAAACTGGGAAAAAAATGTTTTTGTCATGGTGGCAGCGATACGCTACCATCAATAACTGGAGCTGGAACCCATAACCGTTTGGGGCAAGAATTTAAATGACAGCAGTTATCTTCTTCCCCTGTAGGCGGCAACATGCTTGTGTCTAGTACAAGGGCTGAAAAATGAAGCCAATGCGGAAGTGCCAAAAATCTGCATCCTATCTAATGGCCAACAGGGGGCGACTCCACTGGCTGCAAAAAGAAGTCTGATTGTATGGAAGTCTATGAGAAAATGACCCTACTTCTCTCTTTATTATCTCAGTAAACTGTTTCCTAATGAGTTTATGATCTCAATCGCTAGTTTCAAGTCTTCTTCAATACAGCGTGATGTTCATTTTGTAAATTATGGTCCCATTTAGAGTAAAATAGACGATAAAGCAGCGTATGCTTTAGGACGTAGCTACGTTGTGATTGACAAGTCGCTACCATGGCGACAACGCTGCTCACATAACGTGACCATTGTGTATAGACGTAGCTGCTACTGTTAGTTGTAACATTGTGATCACCTAAATAAAATCTTGTTTAGCGTTCGGTTGTAATAAAAGACTCATCAATGAGTTTTTTTGCTAGCGAAAATTAGCATTAGCATTATCACTGTTAACCATAGATTGTAAATGCACCGTGCTAACCAAGCTAGCAGCTAGCGCTATGATCAGCTCCACCCCCTTGTCCAAATATGGTCCCTTCTGGCTCCAAAAATCAAACATGGTGACAACAAAATTCAAGATGGCGATGGTCGAATCACAAACCAATGGGTACTACATCCATATTTTTTACAATCTATGGTCTAGTACTGAAGGTTTACACTGCTGCTGCTGTTTTTCACTTCATTCCCAGCGCTTCACATCTAAAACTCAAGGAGAATCAGGACAAATCTTTCCGTCACAATCTAACGTTTCTCCACATTAACCAGATAATCACATCTGGTCAATCACCTGTCTCTGTTCAAATTAGAAAGTTTCAAAGTTTTGGAGGCAAACAGCAGATAACTTTCATTAGTTGTCATTACGTGAGGACCTTCAGTGCCTCTTCAGTGCGTTTTCCAGCTGCATGTGTTTTCACTCTCTCTGATGACAGTCTAATCCCCTCAGGACGCCCGTTAATGCAGCTGTAATGGGGGTCAACGGGGAAGCGGCGAGAGTGGCCAATCACTGTTTCTCACTTCACACTGCGATAATAGCCCTCATCTTCACACCTTCACTGCTATCAACAACATGGACTCAAAAAAAACCCTTGACTGCTGCGTTCACACGCAAACACACACAGCTCAGGTTTCCTCATTTTTAACCCCTTTGTGGTGCAGATGTGTTTGTTTCAGGGGCTGAGTAGGAGAAACAACAACACAGATAAGTCATTTGAGAGCAAAATTTTGTAATCTGAAGGTGTAAATTCTCAATTTTGAGACAATAATTCATAAAAGTTTTTACCCAGCGTTACCTGCCAGAGGATTTTTGTATGAAGTGCTGCTAAATAAAACCTGATGGACTGTTTAAGATGCGAGTGGCTCATGTCTGAGAAGCAATGGAGGGTAAATGATAGCGTTCCCTGCAGTTTAACTTGAGACACCAGTTAAAGAGAAGACACATTTGGAACTACAATCGTACATTCTTCCTACAAGAGACAGTTAAAGTTAAATAAAAAGGGGGTGACTGGATTTTAAAAAGACCTCACTATGGGAGATTTTTTGGTAGTTGTCAACATTTAAACTCTTAGTAAATATAGACAAATGCAAGTTGACAGTTTAGCATTTAAAGAAGTGCAGCAAATCCATTCACATTTTGTTAAAGCCTTCACACATCAGCTCTCTGTAAGCAGGCGCACTTGTTTTATATACAACAACATTTCATTCATGAGGTTGTTTCAAAGTCCTCGTCCTCTGCAGCTGACCTCTGAAGATTTCTCTTTGGCTTCACCTACTGATGTTCCTCCTTCTAGGAGGTTGTTGTTGTTGTTGTTGTTGTAAAAAAACATCCTTTATAACAAAGTTACAGTTAATTATGTTCCTCATGTTCATGTTCCTCTGTTTGAGTGCAGCCTGAGGAGAGACAAACTGAAAACAACTACAAGTAACATCTACAGCTGCTCACAATCAGGAGACAGTTTCATTCATTTCTCCAGACTGACATCAGCTGATCAGTCTCCTAGAAATTACATTCATATACAACTAAACTGTTTTGTCCTAATTATGCTCCTTTGACAAACATAATGGCTGCCTGGATGTTCACAGGTAACGTTTTTTGCATCCTGAGTCCTGCATGTGTTCAGATTTAGGCAACAAAACCACTTTAGTTCAGGTTAATGACAAGTCACTGCAGACTTTTCTCTGCACTAAACCAAGACTACAATCTTCTCTTAACCTTAACAAAGTGCTGCCAGAGTTTGATCACAACCATAAAAAGTACAATAACTGTAGTTTCTACTTGTGGATTTTGTTCTGCAACATCTATTATATGGGGGGAAAAAAAGAAGCAGGTACGTTGTCTGTGAATTTTCTCATTATGTTGAGAGAAAACAATTCAGACAGCATTATGTTTCTAGCAAAACGTTTTCTCTGTTGCAGTTTAGTTGTATATGAATTTCTAGGAGGCAGAGGAGTTGGTGGGACAGCTGTCACACAAAGCTCCAACAGACAGCATCATAATCATAATGTACCGAAACACTGAACCATCAGGTTTTCTATAGAAAAACAAGCTCACCTTGCCTACTTACAGACTGCTGACGTGTGGAGGCTTTTGCATTATGTTAATATCTTAAGACCGTGGTAGATATTTAGAATGGATTTGCTGCAATATGTTAAACTCCCACACTGGATAAAAAAAAAAAAAAAAAAAAATGTACAGCACTGAAACACTGGGATGAAAGATGTGCTACAATGAGTTGGAATATTAAAGAGCTGAAAACATTATCAATCAGTTCTCTTTTCTTTGATGTAAAGCTTTTTAGGGTAGCTTGTTCTAAAAAAAAAAATCAATCCTGTTGGAGTGTTTTGCTATTAGGGCTGTTTTCTTAAAGCATATTTTACTTTATTTGAACAGAGAATATTTAAATATTGAGCCCAAGAAGAAGCATGTCCACAAGCCTGAACATGAAATAAATAAAATGAAGCCTTTTTATTGCAGTAATGATCAGCTCTCTTCATAAAAGGTAACTGTTTAGAAGTTACTAGTCGCAGAAAGTCAGTTGAGTTAATCTCAAAGAGATAATGAACCAAATTTACGGAAGTACAAACATGGTAAATTAGTTTTTCTTCAGTTTTTTTTTTTATACACTTCAGCTGAAAAAATAAGCAACTGTGATATCAGGAGCTTAAACTGGTTTACACAGCTGAATCTGTGAGGCTCTTTGCTTTCATACAACATACAGTTTGTCAAGGTGAAGTGAGGATTTAACTGGATGTCATCCCAAATATATATTGTAAGAAATCCGCCTCCCAACCTGTGTGTGTTTGTTCAGCTGTTTGTTGGGGGGGGGGGGTTAAATGTTCATTTGAAAAGTTTGTCTGTAAAGGGCACTTGGATGATTTTCAAGCCTTTGATTCTAAAAAAGATTTTCCGCGTCGTAGCGATAATGACACAGGAAAAAAAAAAAAAAAAAGCCTTAATGTATGAAAATACCACTGAAGGTGACATTTCAGTGATATATGCAGTTATACTTTTGAAATATGGAAGCGTGAACCCTTGGAGTCTGCAGCATTTTGTAATAAAAACCATCAGTCACGTTAAATGAAATCTGGCCTGCAGGAAAAAAAAAAAAAAAAAAAAAATGCTCCACTCCAGTCAGAGCAGTTCTCCCGTTTTAACATTTCAGTCACGAAGCTGACGGAGTTACAGTGATAAAGAGCCTGTTAGACTGTTCAGCCCCCCCGTTCGCTCCGGGACACAACAGCGGCGAGCGAGAGAGCACAGTAGTAGCTGCTATGGGAATTGAACCTGTGACCTCTCAAGACGGAGGCTTAAGCGGAGCGGAGAGAAAAAAAAAAAAAAAAACCCCGTGTCCGAAAACCGAGACGGGAGTGAGTCGTATTCATTTGCGCGGGTTTATAAAACGAGCGGCGGTAATCGGGTTGGTCACAGCACCTGGACAACGATCGATCTTGTGACCAGAAGAAAGATTCACACACAACACAGAGAGAGAGAGAGAGACGCTGTGAGGAGAGAAGATGACATATGTTTCCCAGGAACACAGGACACACTAAATAGGATGAAAAAAGACGACTCTAATCGTCAAACATCAGAGGAAACTGAGCTGAAAATGTGCAGAAAATAAAAAATATTTCCAAAACAGAATGCATTTAAAATGTAATTATTCGTTACAATATGAATATCTGTATGTTCTGTGCCTGTTATTTAAAGGCGGCTCGGTGTGTCTAAAGCTTATCTTAACCCTCCTGTTGACCGTGCAACTTTTGTCCTCCCGGGTCAATTTTGACCCTAGAGGACAAAAGTCCACAGATGCTATAAATTTTAATAAAACACCTAAAATTCAATGAAATTCATTACTTGTACTTGCAAAGTGTGTGGTATGGAACCATCCATGTGATTTTTCAGGCAATTAGATGAAAGAAATCCATATTTGAAAACGGGTCAAATTTGACCCGAGGACAACAGGAGGGTCAAACAAAGAGCTCGCTGGGTTTTCTAACGAAGCTTCATCTGTTGATTCTTTACACAGAAAGTCCTCGACACAAACAGAAGAACAGGAATACGAGCTGACTTTTATTATCTGTTACATTTTTATCTGACGTTTTCAATTTTATTTTGAAACCTTGAATGGGTTTCTCTCAAAAGTTGATTTTCTTTTATGCTGATTTCCAGCGTCGTGTCTGTCGTGTTTATTTCAAATTTCCAGACACAATTCAGAGATTGATAACTGAATGAAAATGTCTACTTATGTATATTTCTGGCAGTCCGAGAGCACTTTAAAAACTTAAAACCTTAAATTCGAGGCCCTGCGGACCTTTAGGATCAGTCTGTGCTTTTTTTTCTTTCTTTCATTCATTTTTAAATCCAGTGGATGTTTTTATATCGCTCAGTGCTTTGGGATTATCCTATAAATTAGTATAGTAATGTATGTCGTATGGCAGATAGTCATGTGCTTTTTGATGCAATATGATCATATTTCTATGTAGCTCACTGAATGGCTGATTGCTGCACTGTAGGCGATTAGGTTTCTGATAAAAAACAAAAACAAACTATAGAGTGAGGATCAGCTGCTGTGCTTTGATTTAATCCAGATTCCTTTCCGATTGGACCGGAGAGATATTACACAAACTGTCCCCGACTCTGGCAACAACAACATCGAGGTGGTTCAAGACTGAAATCCGACGGCTATAACATCAGAGAAGAGTTCAGCTCAGGTGGCGACAAATAAATAATGAAACGACAGAGATATCAAACCTATAGACGAGTCTATTGATGCTGAAAAACATTCCTGAAGAAACCCCGAAGCCTCCTTTACTTTCATAGCTACACAACAACTAAACCCCCAGATTCAAATCGCTATAAAAAATCTAATCAATTGTTCTTTGGCATGAGGACAAACTGTCTGCTAAATTTCACAGAGATCTGTTTAAACGTTTTTTTTTTCGGACAAATCCTGCTGTCAGACGGACAAACTGACTGTAGGTCAGACGAGGGGAGATTCTCCACCTGCTGCACGGCTTCAGTTTAGAGGACTGAGCCTCACATGCAGAGGTGTAACACACACATACAGCAGCTGTCTGTCGCTGACGCTGTCTAGAAATACGTTCCTCTATCGCTGCTTTTATAGCAAACTGCTCATTTTGTAGATGTGATAACATTAAGATCTATTAAACGATCCCATTAAATCAGCATTTTAACAAGTCCTTCTGCCTTTAGCGGGGTATGTGTGTATTTGTTGGAGGAGTTTTTTTTTGTAGGCTTGTTGGCCTGCAGCTCATCTAACAGGCAACATTATCATTAACAAGATGGTGCAAAGAGGAAGTGATTCCTGACAGGATGGCAAGCAAACAGACTCCTTAGTGAAGAAGATGAAGCATCCAAACTGCCGGATGAAGGTAAAATGGAAGCTTACAGGATGAACAGAGATGATATCTCTCTGATTGATTACTTGATTATGTCTGATTACAGCTTTGTTCTTTGTGGTTGCTGTTAAATGTGTCCTTTCAGGTACTTTCTCTCTCTTTCAAACAGTGAGCCAATCAAATCAAACAGGCTCTTGATTGGCTGCTCTGATTGATCCAGGAAGTGAGTGAACAGGTTCTCAGTGAACACAGAAGCTGATTTTATTCTGCTAGAAACAGGAAAGAGGAATTTTGGGTGGAAAAATGTGCATTTGTTTGGTGTAGAAGTGTATTTTTTCTGGAAATACTTCCTGGTTACCTTCAATTTAGCTTATAAATCAGTGTCAAGTAGATATTGATTGAAGACTAATATTCACCTGCAAGGCTGCAACTATTATTTTCATTATCTAATAATCAGGTTGCTTATTTTTTGGATTAATTCGATCAACAGAAAATAATTTGCTTACAGTTTTGATAATTGTTTAATCATTAAAGTCATTTATTGAGCAAAGATGGCCGACAGGATCTGGTTCCAGCAATGCTTAAACAACTGTTGATTAATCAATTACTTGATCAGTTGTGAGAATTTGCAGCTTTTCTCGGTTTTTTAATCGTTGAATTTAAACATCTTTGGGTTTTGGACTGTTTGGACGTGTTTTACTGGCGGTTTGTTGGCTAAACATTTAACTGAACAACTATTCAACAAATTGATCAATAATGGAAGTAATTGCTAGTTGCAGTTGGTAAATCGTCCCATTATCAGTTCCCAGAGTGCAAGCTAATGTCTACAAATTGCTTGTTTTGTCCGGCCAGCAGTCCACCATCCCATAATATGCAATTTGCAAAGATATAAAACTGTGAAAAACAAAAAATTGTCCAATTTTAAGAATCAAATTAGTTGATTATTCCATTTATCACTCGTTAAGTGATTAATCGCCTCGTCTAATTGTCCTGCTCCTGTTACAGAGCAGTTGCTTCCTTTTTTTGACCCAAACAAAGATGGCAGCCGAGAATGTTTCCTAGTCTGGTTACATGATACAAACTGAGACTAAATATTCTCTACATGTGCTTCTTCTTCTTCTTTCTAATCCGTTACCGCCCGTGAAACACATTCCTCTAACTTTTTGCACACATTTTTTTGTTTTCATGCACTGATTTCGTCACATCTGAGGCGTCCGAACTGTGAAAACATTGGATGGGGGGAGGATGGATGGATGGATGGATGGATGAGCGAGGCTGGCGTAGTGTGTGATCTGCCCTGACGAGCTACAGCCAGATAAACTGTTGTTGTTGTTGCTCTGGATTAGAGACTGGTGTGTTCCTGCAGCAGATTGCCCTCGCAGGGAACGGACAGGCCTTTTAGTGTAAAGGTATTAAGCCCAGGTCTAATCCAGAGCTAGCAGAGCAGCCAATTTAAACTGGATTCAGCCCATAGGACGACACTTCCCTCTGTCTGTCTCCATCTGTAGTCTTTATTGTTTGTTTCTCTGTTGCTAACTGACATTTTTCCCTTAATTCATGTCTTTGTCCCTCTTTTATTCCCCCTCCCGACTTTATATTTACATATTCAATGAGGATATTTTTCTTCTAGTTAACAAATCTCATGTGCAGACCCAAAACCAACAAGTATTGTGTGTATTCAAAGCCTGATACATCTTATCCCTCTGTGCTGTTGACCTCTGTTGTCCAAAAACTATTGAAAACTCATCAATGAGCCACACCGCTGCACTGGGTGACACCTTCCTTCATCACCATGAACATACACTGTAGTTTATTTTGACTCAATCCTGCACACACACAACGTCCTGCTGCCAGAAACACTCACTAGAGCACCAAACGTGGATTCATCCGCTGCTGAAAATAGTCCCCAAACAACAAATGCACTATTTCCTCCTGTTTTAAATGAAACTATACAGATACAAATTCAAATTATAGTGAAATGATGAATAAGTATAGATGCATATACAATAAAAACTACAATCACTGATGTGTAACTCAATATATTGGTTGGCAAAAACCTAATAACTATATTGCTGACTGGTTTTTAAGCAAAAATACCAAAAATTCACTGGTTCCAGCTTCCCAGATGTGAATATTTGATGGTTTTCTAAGTTTTCTTATAATAGTAAACTGAATATCTTTGGGTTTTTGACAGTTGTACGAGTAAAACAAGCTTCTGATGGTCATTTTCAACAAATCTGTGACATTTCGATGACTTGAATTATTAATTGACAGATCAATCAATAAGGAAAATCAGCAGATATCAGCAGATATTGTTCAAAACCCCCAGTAAGTCACGGACATCGTTGTTCTCTGTGATCTTCTTTTAGTGGTTTAAAAAAGTTTGCTGTTATTCCATTAATGCAGATGTCATGGCCCAGTGGAGACTTAACAATATGTGTGTGATCTGTTTTTTCCTCTCAGTATCTGCCTTGAAGCCACTCGCAGCTCTCAAGCAGTTTGGGCTGAATTGAAGGTTTTTTTTTTATTCAACGTCGTGTCCTCATTACCATGCAGACCTATATTTTCAAAATACAATTCCCTAATTATCCCTGCTGTCGTAGTTTTTGCATCAGGAGCTGAGGGTTTGGGTTGGGTGGGGGGGAGGCGGCTGCTCTGAAAAGGCTTTCATGTGCAACGCTGTTAGGGTCCATTTATTTTCTTCTACTCAAAAAAAAAAAAAAAAAAAAAATGGTGAGCAAGATTTCTGTGTGCTGGTTAACAGCAAAGTGTTTGTCCCTGATTATTCTGGCGAAGAAAGAAAGATGCAGCTTTGCATTTTTTAGCAAGATTTTTTTTAGGAATTTCTGTTTCGCAGGTAAATGAACAGACTACGATTAAAACCACATCAAGATAATGGATCTGTAGGCTGAAATATAGGCCAAAGTATGTTTTTTGGTCATATATGTTACAGGTACATAAACAAACTTGACTTATAGATACTCTTATCTTACTACTTATACATTAAAGACACAGATTTAGTTGTTCTCACCTATCTGACTTACTGAAAATATGTATATTTCAATGTGTCAGACACCAGGGATTACACTAAAGATCCACTATACTTAAGGAAAATGGTATAAATGCTGTATTTTGATCTTGATAAAGCGACTGTATTTGATGTGGATCAATCACATCATGGCTTAAACCCAATCAACTTCACAAAGCCAGTATCTGAGGCTGATACCGATCAGACATACCCACAGTTGTTGTCTGCTGCAGTGTTTCCCAAAGTGGATGCAGCACATGAAGGAAACAGAGTGACGGTTTCAAACATATCAATACTGAATCAATATCAAAAATCGCCATATAATTCCTCTACATCTGCAGTATTGCCACAGGTAACATTGGTGACATGACAGCTCATGGTTCACTGGTTGTCATAGTGATGAAACTGGTTTGCTGACACGGGAATAGTGACTTTCAGGACAAGTGATGGATGAAGATTTGTCACTGAGCTTGAGCCAACGTTGAAAACTGCTGGACGGAGGAAGTTCCACACAGTAAAGTAGAGAGAACAATATTAAAGTGAGCTGTCATTTAGGACTGCGACTGATGATTATTTTCATTATCAGTAATTCTGCAGACTATTTTCTTAATTGATTAATTGTTTTGTCCATAATAGAAATGTGCTTGTATACCATTTTTACTTTATACCGTGATTAAACAGTCTGATGGTGACAATAGCGCCAACCATTTCCATTACCATCAT
Organism: Thunnus thynnus; assembly: GCF_963924715.1. Classification (NCBI taxonomy): domain Eukaryota; kingdom Metazoa; phylum Chordata; class Actinopteri; order Scombriformes; family Scombridae; genus Thunnus; species Thunnus thynnus. The sequence goes on from NC_089523.1 coordinate 31,935,919, forward strand.
TACCGTCATTATCGCAGTTTGCAGAGGGCACCGTGAACACAGCACAGCTCTCCTGTCTGTATTAGCAGTTTTATTTTATTTAGATGAGCCAAAAGAAAAGACCAAACGTCAAACAGAGACACAGCAGGACCAGTGAACCAGGCTCCTTGTCTGGTTAGCATCTAGCCACTCTTGCTTTGCTAGCTACTTGACCTCTTGACATGCGGTTAGTTAAGTGAGTTCAAGTGATGGACAGCGTGCAGGATTTTTTGGTTCTTTCACAACTATTAACACCTAAAACAGACCAGAACATGTATAGAAAGAGACAGTGAAGTCATTTCCAGTCAACTGTCTGAAACTTTATACAACCAACCTGCTTTTGTTTGTTGTGTTTTTAGTGTTTTTGATGTGGGTTCAATTGCAGGGTGCAGCTATATACAGTTCATTGTTCAGTTTGATTAAGTCCAGGTGATCATGGTGTGAGGTCATTTTACTCTATAGGAGTGTTTTATGTCAACCCAAAGATATCCATTTACTATCATATATCACAAAAAAACATCAAATACTCACATTTCAACACCTGGAAATGGAGGAAATTTGGCGTTTTTGTTTGCAAAATGACTTAAACGATAAATCAAAATAGTTGCCGACAAATTTCTGTCAATCAATTAATTGACATTTCAGCTCCACTGCTATTTGAAAAAGTTGGGGAACCATTGGTCTACTGTTGAGATCTAGAAGTCCTGTCAATCATCTTGAGAGTGGCGTGCACCAGTTGCTTTAGGATTAAACCACCAACCTTGAACCACAACCAGTTTAAGTCCAGCTGCCCATCATCTCTCTCTCTCTCCGATCCCTTCATCACTCTTAAATGTTTTTAAAACATCATCTTTGGAGTGAAGACAGGTTCTAGTTGTGTGTTTTGGCAGTGAAGCTTTTTTTTGTTGTTTTATGCAAATCACAGATTGAGCCTTTATGAGCCTCCCTGCTGTCACGCCCTTGAGCCTAAAACCCCCAAATCTTAAAGCCTGTAGTCCTGCTCTGCAACTCACCTTCACCTCTAACCACTGACCTCTGACCTTTGACCTCTGAGTGTAGCAGGTCAAGAGAAAAGAGGATTTTCCTAGAGGGAGCAATGAAGTTTCAAATTACATGACACTTGATTTAAGCCTGTTAAATCCATCAGAGGGATCAGAGGAAGAGACTGCACGTAAAGCTCTCACACAGGTTTACATGTGAAGGAAGATATATACGTTAACACACACACACAGAGCAGCTCAACGCATCAAATCTGGTTGTTGTTTTTTTAACTCTATCAGTCGTGGCTGCAGTCTGAACTCTCAACACCCACTCAAAAGTTTTACCTGCCAAAAAGAGTCTGTCATTCCTCCTGTTTTCAGTGTATTTCCATTAAAGCATCAAGTGAGGGAAATATTCAGATAAGAAACTGACGCCTGCAGATTATTCCGTCAGTATCATGACTTCAATCAGGTAACTTTAGGCTACTTGAAGCTTAGATGCTGCATCATTGTGTAGAGCAGCTTTAGAGGACTTTAGAAATACATGAGCACAACTCTCACAAGCAAAATGAGTATTCAAAAAAAGAAAGATTTAAACCAGAATCTGCCTGAACAACAACATTAATCACAGACTGTAAACTTCCCAAATTTGCAGAAATGTTACCAAGAATGTGAGTTTGGTTTCCTCAATGAAAGAACAAACAATGTTGGAGCCAAACTGCTTCATCAGGCTGACCAATGACGGGTGTAACGTCATTGGTCACTCGCTCTGTCATTCACAAACTCAACAAGTCAACAGTGACTGCTGCATGAGGGACTAGTGGGAATAACCCAAAGATATTCAACATTATTATTATTAAGATATTCTACATTAAAGCTGTTACGAACATCAATTGTTGAGTATCCTTTTCCCCCCACAAAACCATGTACTGAGAGGGATATTTTACTTTTTAAAAAATAAACTTGGCAGTGCTCTGTGATGGAGACAAATGGAGACACAGTTTCCAAATTACCTCAAACCTTTACTGACCTTTGTTGTTATATACCGGCCAATAAACCGCTCATGTCGATACCACTTTATCTGTGAGAAGCTAATATTAGCTGATATACCAGCTGGACCAGTTTATCAGTTGGACTTGTGACAGTAACTCCTGCACAAAACCCAGAAAAGTGTTGGATGGCCAGACTTTAGTCGACTCTTGGCCCTGCAGCCACTAACAACAGGCAACCAACAGGAACCTTCTCTGAGACAGAACCACTGTATTTACCAAAGTAACCAAAGATTTACAGCAAGTACAAGATGTCTGCTGAGGCAGGAAGAATCATGTGGTGATACCAAATCTGTTTGAGGCATTGTGATGACATCAGTATCTTGCTAAGACCTTGGCTTTGCTTTACTTTCAGAGAAATCTGACTTCTGTAAGGACCTGCCTTGGACAACCAGCAAAAACCCAAGTAGGTGAATATTTGTATTTGTCTTAAGCTGGACAAAGATGAGAAGCACCAGTGTTGTTTGCCATCAAGACGACTAAAAACTGAATGAAGCGGCAAGAAAATCTCCAAATCTAAAAACAAATTTACAGTTTGTAATCGACTGGATGACTGCAAATGTATCATGGACCAAATACTCTACCATTTCCACCAATCCACCTTCCTTTCTGTGATGGTCCAGTTTGCTGCAACTGTCCCAGATTACAAACTGTTGATTCATATTCATGAAACCATTTAACAAGACATCCAACTCAAGACATCCGATCACATTTCCGATCCCGTTGCCCATAATTTACAGTCGTATACGAGTTGTTTGTTTCACCAGTTACTGCTTGAGTGAAATGTAATTGCTGCCAAGATTTCAGGGAGATCAAGGGAACAAAGTGCTTGTGGTTTTTGGTTAAATGTTCAATATTTATTTAATAAAAACCAGGATCTTTCCCTGAGCTAAACCAAGTCTACACATAACCATAAAAAAAAAGTATAATCCCGCTTTGAAGTGAACAGTTTGTGAATCGCCAGATATGTTAATTAACAACGATTCCTCATAACCCAGATGGCATGTTTCCTTCAAAACATACTGGCCAGTTAACTGGCTGATAATTTATGGGTTGAAATTTCAGATCATCCATCTGTTATCCAACATAAACCCTAAACATCCACCCAGTTTATACAAGTCTTAAAGGGGACGACGTATCATGCACATTTCTGGGGCTCTGCTGGAATGTCTTTGCATGATTTACAGCTCAACAAAACTACTTATTTATCTTATTCTGGCCCTTTATGCAGCCCATCAGTTCAGCCTCTCAGGTAACTTTGCAGACGAAGCGTTCAGAGCAGGTTGAAGCCCTAAATTTTGACTTGCAGGGAGCATTTTTACATACGTTCATCCTCCAACAATCCAACTACACAGACCTCCAAAAACTAATCCACCATTATCTGAAACAAACACTCCACATACATTTGAACAAGTTCTGGATGACAGTTCCCATTCAGGATTTCAAGGATTTGGTTTTTGTGTCCGGTTCAAACAGAAATCCGTGTCCGTTCAGGCTCTTAACTCTCACCCTGCTCTGACTTTCTCTTGTTCCCTTCCAATCACCCAACAGCTCACCACCTCCACCGACACTATAGGCATTCCTCACAACAAGCCCGCGGTTTAAAGGGACATTCTGTGTTTTCTTTTTTCCCCCCTTTTCCCCTGTCCATAGTGGCATCATTATAAGAGCCTATTATGGCGTTACAGAGGCCGACTCACAGACTAAATGCCTTGTTTCTGTCCGCCATGGGAGCCCTTCTATAGAGCCGCAATTCCCTCCTTCAACAGAGAGGCCCCTTCATCATGCTGCCCTCCTCCTCCTCCTCCTCTCATCCTCCTCTCTCTCTTCTCCCTCAGACACAGACAAGCCTTTATCTGCCCATCATGTGCTTGCTCTCTCTTTCTGTCTTTCTCTTTTTTTTTCTCCAGCCTGACCCTGTTTTCCACAGCGAACAGGCATGCCGGTTAGGATTTGGGGGGGAAACACACACACACACACACACACACACACACACACACATACACATATGCAGAGCGAGAGGGGGGGAAAAGGCTGATTTGGAAAGCCAGCTAAATATTTTATCCATGGCCACACTATCTGTCTGTGTAGCTTAATACCGATTTGATGTTATCTCCTAAGTCTTTCCAGCAGAGGTTTTTTTTTTTTTTTTCATATTTTATTTTCCGGTCAAATAATCTCTTCATATCTGCTGTGCAGCATCTAAACTGTGCACCGTGGAATCTCGTTGTGCTCGAGCGTTGTCTTTTCCTCTCTCGCTGTCTGTCTGGGAAAGCTGCGGTTGTTGGAGAAAAAAAACATGGACGGACCGGATCATGACTGTTACCAACTGGATGTGACAAACAGCCACCATAATGCACAAAAACCCAACTGTAGAGCTGCAGCAGATTATTATTCTCATCAACAATTAAGCTGTTATTATTTTATATTTCTGCAATGCCAGAAAGCAGTGAATGTCCACTTCCCATGGTGACCAACAGTCCAAAGATGCAATGCAGAGAAAAGAAGCAAATCCTCTCATTGAAGACGTTGGAACCAGTGACGATTCTGCAATTTTGCTTCTTGAATGACTTAAACCATTGATCAGTAACCACTTAATCAACTGATGATGTCAGCACTAATCAAGTGTATCTCCAGACAGATGTATTTTCATGCAGTAGCCACTAAACGCTAACCGCTAAATGCTAAACCATCTAAAAATGTGTCCTCTTCCACTCTTTGAAGCTTTCAGCAGGTCCATCATGTGTCTGCTCAAACTTCCAGGTTTTTATTTTATGGTCGCCTATAATCAATACATCAAAGTTTCCTCAGATTCCCACATATATCTCCGCTTCACAGGAAGTCTGAGGTTTCAGTTTACAAAAGAGATGGATTCAGGTGTTTTTAGCCCATTCGTTACAAATCACCCAACATTACTATTGATGGTTTTCTAATGGTTTCTATGGTTTCTATTCATTCATTCATGAGTTCGTTCATTCATTTCCCAGCAGTATGAAAACCAGCTTGCAGTGAAACTGGCTGGATCTATATTAATCTATCACAGTGAAGCTCATCATGTCTGTGTTTGCTGTCAGAAATAATGTTCCTGTTGTTTCGATAACGGATTGCAGACTTTTACCATCAGTCTGCATTCACCACAATGTTGCTGAGGTGTATTTTTACAACAGTAATGAAGACAATGATGCTCACTGGGATGGATTACATAACTCAAGCTACTGAGAATACAACAAGCAAAAACTGTCTATAAAGGTAAAAACTGATGGGAGGCTTTGCTATTAACCTTCAGGGGAAAAGTAAAGGTGCTGTTTCACTCAACAAACGCCATTTTTTTTTAGGTGTGTGGCTATTTTTGATCTGCCATCTACCAAATAACTTGTATCTGGATGTCTTACCACCTCTGCTAACCAACTTCCACCAGTGGGAACCAATGGTTTGGTCTTTATAAATGAACAGAAACACCAGCGGATGCTCCGTTAACGGACTGATTAGTCATCTCAGTTTGGAGAGAAATGGACGAACTCCATTTTAGATAATGCGATATCTAGTTTTCTAATGATTTCATGTAGTTTCCAAATCCATTCGTCTATTTTTTGCCACCATCTTCACTCATCTAGAACTAGAAAATCAAATGTAGCCCTGATGCGGCCGTACGAGGTGGGAAAAAAAAAACTTTACATTCCTGTGCACACACGTGCCGAGCGGACTACTGGGAATGGAGAGAATTGTTTCTACACGCTGGTTTTATGTGTTTCACGGAATTTCAAAAGCCTCATGATGTGCATGTGATGTGAAAGGAGCGGAGGAAACGAACTGTACATCACTGAACAATTTCCTCCTTGTCCTCCCGCCGCGGACGCCATGTTTGATGTCTGTACAACCGTTTCCCTCCGTCGGCTCGTCTGATTTTTTTTTTTCCGAGGTTAGTTGGCGTCACCCCCCCGCCCCCCCCGCCCCCGTAACTTCCCCCCTTATTTGTTCACTAAACTTCATCTTGTTTCTCTTCTAATTTGCCTCCAGTTTTCTATTGTTCACTCTCCTTCTGGCCGCCATCTTTGTTCTCCTTTAATGTCTCTCCTCATTTCTTTCATCTTTTTCTCATTTTAATTGTCCACTCTCCTCCTATCTTCTATCTTTGCCCCCATATTCCTTTCATTACACTCCTCTCCTCTCTTTTGCCTTCATCTTTTCTCTTCTAGTTTGTCCATTTAACCTCCATCTTGTCCCCTACTCCTCTTTTCATTTCCTGTTATCTCCTCCGAAACTTGTCCAACTTCCTTCTCCTCTGTATCAGCTCTTCTTTTTACTTCATGTCTCTCTCTCTCATCATCTCCTCTCATTTTGTTCTTGTACCTTCTCCCTCTTCACCTCCTTCTCTTTTCTTCTAACATCACTCTTCTCAGTTTCCTTTTTGTCTCTTCTTATCTCCTTTAACTTGTCCACCTTCCTTTCATCCTCCATTTTGTCCACTTACCGCTTTCCTTTCTTGTCAACTTCTCTACTTTCTTCCTATCCTCACCGTCTTTCCTTTTTATTTTATTTGAACTGCTTTCCTCTTCTTCGAGGCTCTTTTATTCTAACATCTTCTTTTCTGTCCTCTTGTCTCTTTTATCTTTTAATTTGTACTGTCCTTTTTTTCTTTTACCCTCCTCTCATCTTTCATTATTCAAACACTTCACACTTTTTCCACTTTCTCCTTCATTTGTCTCTTCTGTCTCTGATGTCTGCTGTCTTTACTTCTTCCTTCTACTTCTTTCCTTCCCTCCCTCGTCTTCTCATCTCCTCCATTCATCCATCTCTTCTTTTGAATATTAACCTTTGTGTTATTTTAGCATTGGCTGTGTTCTTCCTCTTCTGTCTTTCTTCTCTTTGACACTAATTGAGCTCAATTGATGAAGGTGATAAAACATAATAATGAGCATAAAGCATTGTTATTATAGCAGATAATAAAAATAATAGATGTTTTATATGTTATATGGATAAATAGTGATGTTACTCAGACATGTAAATGTCCAGTAACACAAGTACAACTAGATTTATTTGGGATTTGGGATGAATATTGCTGCATAAAAAGTGCTGTAAACACTAAAAACATGTTTTACACCAAATAGAAATAAGGTGTCAGTTTTTGTGATGGACTCACATGGCATCAGTTCAAAATCTGGTTTATAAGCAAATCTCATAAAATTAATAAAAGTCATCAAAGAGCAGCTGTGACTACTTGGACTTTACTAGCGTTCTTCTGTTTTATGCATTTATCTGACAGCTATAGTTACTTTACAGATTATAACTTTACATACAAAAACCTATGACCACCTGATAAAGTATGATGTATTGTTATAGGTTAAAATTTACATAAAGTAGTCCAAATTAACTGCAGCATTAAATTGCAGCTTTACATCTTAATGCATCAGTAATAATCATCCAATAATATCACATATAGCCTTAAAATAATCATTTAATTAACTTTAATCCCATTTTGCTGATCATACATCTGCACTGCTCCTTCATCTTCTGTCCATCACACTCCTCATCTGTCTCCACTACAGTTTGTCAACTCTTCCATCTTGGTCCCTTCTTGACTTCTTCTCCTTCTGTCTTACTTTTCATTCACCCTTTTAAAAAAAGCTCCTCTCCTGTCATTCCTCGCCTCCTTTTCTTCTTCTTCTCCTCTCCTGTCCTCCTCCTCCTTTTGTGATGCTAAAGGATGTTGTGAACAAGACGCACAGAGACGGCGCTGGAGATCTTCTTCTCATTTTTTTTTTTTTTTTTTTTTTATCCGTCAAAGCTCCAATAGCGGGAGCGCGCAGTAGAAATAGAGCATTATTCTAATGAGAAGGAGGAAGAGGAGGGGGGGAGGCGCGCTCCCGAAGCTGAGGGGTGGGAGGTAGAGGGGGGGGGGGGGAAGCCACTCAGCCATCCAGCAGCGCGCGCATGCTCGAGACAGCAGGTGCCCGAGCCCCCGTTGAAGAAAAAAAAACTAATTTGCATTGCTAATGAGCTCCTCTGAGCCTCCTCCCCCTCCATTTTGGGGGGCAAAAAAAAAAAAAAAGCTTCTAATATGGCGACATGTTTTTATTCGAGCTCTACCTTCACGCTCCTTCCAAAAACAAAGAAAGATTTCAAATTATGCGCTGATATTATGATCATAAAGGATTTCTTTTTAAAAAAAAAAAAAAAGAAGAAGAAATCGCAGCAATAATAAAAGTCCAAGAAATCGCAGCAATAATAAAAGTCCACGTTGAAATATTTCAGACACATGAAGCATTAAGAAGGTCACCAGACTTCACTGTTCACTAGACAGCCTCACTTTAAGTCACCACAATAATATCATAAGAAAAAAATAATGTTGACTTTTCATAATGAAAATGTTTGTGAGGCGATTAATTTGGGTTAATGAAGCGATTTAAACGAGTTCTTTCCCAGCAGATTTACACAGGGAACAAAAGGCGGCTGAGTGTGACGCCATGGGCAGACAACTCACACACACTCGGCACATGGACCCCCCCCCCCCCCCCCCTTAAAAAAACCCCCAAAACAAAACACCGTTAAACGATCAATTAATTAGCCAATCGACAGGAATAATGATAAGTAATAATCAGTGGTGATAAAAGAGCAGCGAGTGTAAGGGTGAGGGGGGGTGGGAGGGGAGGGGGGGGGGTTCGTAGAGGTCTTCGACATCATCATCAACAACAACAACAGTGAGAGGGGCTCAGAGTGAATTCCTTATTGAGCAAAACAAGTGAAGCGCCAAATTCCCAACAAGCAGCCCCCTTGTCTATTGTGGAGGGATAAAGAGGCTGACAGAGAAAAGACTCCTGCCTTCAAACCTCCAACCTCTTTGTAGAAGACAAAATACCGCAGCAGACAATAATATCAATAATAATCATCATCATCATCATCATCGCAGGCTATCGACTCTATAACAATACATTGTCGGTTTGATTGTAATATATATATATATATATATATATCTGCTTCTCTTCCTCACGTTGACCTCATTTACATCTGACACATGCCTGGATGTGATTATGATCTGATTTCAGTCTGTCTGTCGTCATGTGCGTGCGTTTTTTTTTTTTAACACGCGCTTCATCGAAAATGGTTGAGACCCCTCGCACCCCCCCATCCATCCACCCCCCCCCAACCTATCCATCCATCCACCTCCCTCCCCGCCCCCCTTTCGGTCTCTCTCTCTCTCTCTCTTTCTTTCTGCGCGCGCATTGTATAATATTCTTGGGTTTTTATTGCACTGTTGTTGTTGTTATTGTTGTCGAGGCGCATAAACAACTTCATGCGCCTTCGGGATTTTTGCTATTATTCTCCAGACTGCACACACACGCTGAATACACACCTACAGACAAACACACACACACATGAACAGATGACAGACACACGTGTCAGATGCACAGAGGCAGATTTAACATTTGACCGTATATGTCCGCCCCCCCCCCACCCCCCCACCCTCCTCCCCTTCCCCGAGAGCAACAAACGCCCCTATATGGGTAACAGTATGGAGCAAATATCATATAGCAGCTATACATCCCTGCAGGAATTATTAAAAAGACTCCACATGAGATTAAAAAATATCACGCAGCTCCCTGTTGAGCCCCGTATGAACATTATAAAATATGATATTGATATTATCCCCCCTTCTGTTGCTCCATCACATCATGAAGAAACGGCGCACAAAAACACCAACCAGACCGGAGCCAGTCTGTGTGATTGATCCGGGCTCTGCTGTGATTGATCCATGTTGCCATGTGATTGACCCGAGCTGTTTAACTGGACATGTATATATATATATATCATTTCAAATATTTCCCCTCCGTTGCTTCCAGAAGGAGCCGGATCAACGGATTTTTTTTTTTTTTTTTTTTTGGGGGGGGGGGGGGGGGGGGGGTGCACCGCGCTCAGCGTCGCCAAACAACAGCCCCGCTCATTGTCCCCCTCCGCCGCCGCCACCGCCACCACCACCACCGCCGCCACTCGCTGTCTCCTCGCGCACACCGGAGACCCTCCAACCAAGACAAAAACAAGCCCTTCTTGCACAGAGACCCCCCAAGCCTGTATCACCTCACCGCTCCTCCTCCTCCGCTGCCACTACCAGGTTAATTTGACCGTTAACGGCCCTAATTACCCGCCAGCTAATCGCCATTAAACGCATTCCCGCGACCTGTAGCCTCAGCTGCGGTCGACGGGGCCAAATAAAACGCTTAATTTAAAGAGGTGAGAATAACAATGAATAAATGAGAGGCAGAGATGGATGCAAAACAGCAGGGAGATGATGAAAGCATGAGAATAGATAAATCAATGAGCCAAACAAACCTCCTTTCGTGCGCGTAAATCCGTTTCCAAGCGCGTGGAGAGAAAGGTAATAAGCGGTGTTGGACGGGAAAAGACGCTGCCGGGGCTAAATCCTACCAGCCATCCCCTCTCTCTCTCTCTCTCTCTCTCTCTCTCTCTCTCTCTCTCTCTCTCTGCGTCTGCGTCTATGTCTCTCTCTCTCTCACCCTTGCGCGTCTTGGTCGGTCTCTCTCTCTCTCTCTCTCTCTCTCTCTCTCTCTCTCTCTCTCTCTCTCTCTCTCAACCAGTTGTGTGAGATGGAATTGGCGCGAGGGGTCGCACAGCGGGACGTTGGCAGGTCCCACACGCACGCGCCGTACACACACACACACACACACGCACGCCTTCCACCTCCTTGCTCACTCCCCTTATGGTTGCCCTTAGCAACCATGAAGACCACCATCAGCCCCGCCCCTTACCAGACCCCCACCCCTCACCCCCCACCTTCCACCCCTCCTTATTTCACCCCCCAGTTAAGAGGGTTTAGAGAAAAATTATCTTCTCGGGGGTTAATTTGCTCGCGCGGCAGCTGAGAGCGGAACGAGATGTGCGCGCGAGCTTTTCATACGCGCTCAAAACGGAATAAGACGGGATTCAGCAAGAGAGAGAGAGAGACATAGACAAACAGAAGGAGAGAGAGAGTCAGTCAGCACTAGTCTGGGCGCCAACAGCTTACAACTCTCCCTGTGGTGGCTGCTCCATTCACGTTTCAGGCATTGTTTTGTACCAGTGTGTGTGTGTGTGTGTGTGTGTGTGTGTGTGTGTGTGTGTGTGTGTGTGTGTGTAGGCAGGAGAACAATAGGGGCAAAGCATCAGGGCGAGCAAGAAAAGGGGGGAGAATGGGGAGGGGAGGAGAGGAGGAGGAGGAGGATGAGGAGGCCCCCCTTTCCTTTCAGATATCAACCATTCATAGTGAACTGGAAGAAGATGGGAGAGAACACGTCTTCACTAAGTTGGCGAAATTTCAAAATGCATCTTCTTCTTCTCTCCGTTCTGGCTCCTTTACACTGATCCCACATGTCTACCGGATGACCTGCACCTCCACGTCTCTGTGACTCCATCATGTTTCACACAGAAGTTCTATACAGGACGATGCAACATGCAGGAAGTTGTATTTGGACAGTAACGGTGTGGAGATCACTACTGCATAGTAGCAGCTGTTCCTCCCCCGGGGTCCACAAAAGTTTACACGATGAAAATACAGGAATATATACGTCCACACTACTCATCACAACATGGCAACACATCATAATAAACATCTGCTGTAAACAAAACAATGACAGAATTTAAACAATGAAGACACACAAACATAAATTAAATAGTATCTATCATGATCTAACATCACCAGAAGTATCATAAATTCACACCAACAGAATACTTATTAATATTTCCTCATTAATGCTTTTTAAAACCTTTTTTTTGTTGTTGTTGTTGTTTAATATGATTTGGGAGTCAATTCTGTTCTTGCGTTGCTCTGTTTATTACTGTGCTTTGAACTGGAGTGGATTTTAATAAAGTAAAACAACCTCCAGCAGTGTGTCTTGTTAAATAATTGTGTGTATTTGTAGTAAAGGATCATTTTTTGTGGAAAAAAATTGTTTGGAGTCTTTATAATTATGATGAAAACCATCAATGGATGTGTTTCATGCAGCAAATCTGACCTTTTATTGTATAAGTGACACAAACAAATAAAAAAAATATAGTTTTATTGTTTGTATGTGAAGACAACAACTGCAATAAATCATTAGAAATATAAAATGTTTGACTGACAGTAAACACAGAGACACAAACTGCTCACACATATATAGATCTGGAAGATAAAAATAGTGCAGAAAAGAGCCGTGAGTGAGACTCTGTGGTCAGTGCAGCCTCTCTGTCGCCACGGGCGAGATTCGAATTTCATTTTTAGTAATTCTGGAGCAAATTTTAGCAAGTCTGAGCGTCTCAGCCAACGAGGCATGAAGAATGGCTGCAAGGTGCAAGATGGAAATCTGCAAATCTGAAATAACTGTGGACGTACGATTGCCGGTCGCAAAACAGCGATAAATTTTTGCAAGTCCTACAGAGCGCTGGCACGCTCGTTCATGCTTCAACAATAGAAAGTCACACAGAAGTAAATCAGAATCGAGCGAGAGGAAGACGAGGCAGAGAGAGAGAGAGAGACGGAGCAGGACAGAGATGTGTCACTCAGCGTGTCGCTGAAGTCTGATTTTGAAGACGATCTGACATGACAGCCAGCAGCCTCCTTTTCTCCTTCTCCCTCTTGTTTCCTCTGCTCTCCTTTTACCCCCATCTCAGCGGAGGAGAGGAAATCAGGAGAAGGAAGTAAGAAGAAGAGGAGGAAGAAGAGGGGTAGGGACAGGAGGGATGATGGATGAAGGGAAGCAGATAGGAGATGAGGAGGACAGAAGACATTTTCATACCTAAAATGTTTACATCCTCTGTGCTTGTGTGTCTTATTTTACCAAAAATGAGCAGGAAACACATTTTCGTTCAGTAAGACGTCACCAACTTGACTGATTATCTCAGCAGCATTCACTCTAAACGACCAACTGACTGAAGAACTAGTTTAAAAAATGACAGTAGAGATGAAATGTTTCTTTAATATTGATTCAGTGTCAGACTGGAGGCGGACAGTGTTCTTGTTCGCAGTAATTACACCATTACAGTGGTAATGATTTATTGATGTTAAACCACACACTACCGATGTCTCTAAACATGAATATTTCAAGAATTAATGAGCTGATCGTTTTCCATTTTGACCCCACAGTTAAAAAAAAAAAAACCCAACAGGTTGTTCACACTCAGAGGACAAAGAAGAACTAATTAAAGACATTCTACCTTTTTTCTTAAAGACAACATAAAATCCTCTGCCGGCCGATATCTGAAGCCAAGTCAAAGTCGGCTCCATCATATTAAAAAGAACTAAAAAAAAAAAAAAACCCTCTCGCTGTAATTCAGCAGCAGCAGTGCTGAGTCAGTCTCGTTTCTGCTCCACATCACCGCTGGACTGTCGGCGGATCGCTCCATATGCTCACCTAATGAGGCTTTAAGACCAGGAACACCTACCTACACACACACACACACACACACACATATATATACACCCATTGTGTTTCTTAAATGTAATCATATATACCACATACACGCCGAGGGTCTGACACCCAGTTGTAAATCAAATAAACCAGTTGAAACCAGTGATTATTATTGTTAAATGTGAGAGCAGGTTGTCTGAATGCTGGTAACAAGAACTCAGTACAATATGTAGCATTTTTTTCTGAGATAATCAGTGTGTGACGGTCTGTTTAGATTAGAGATAACCAGCCAGGAAGTTGACATTTTTAGGGAATGAATTAAGCCTCGTCAGGTAGTTGTTACCCAGCCAGTTAAAGGATAATTCATTTCCCCATAAATGTGGGCATTGTGACTCTATGTGTCATTCTGACTTTCTGCACAACAAGCTGCTGCTGTAGCTCACAGCTTTCCAATAAACATGATTTTTACATGAATCATTGTAATTGTTTGTCTGAAAGTCAGACGGGAAGGCGAAAACAGAAACGAGGCGCCCGGAACGGTCATCACGGCGACGAGTCCTCGTTTCCCTTGAATCTCTATAACAGAGCTGGTGAAGTTAGCATGACCGCAACGTCAGGTTTAAATAAACCGGAATCACCCTTTAAGCACTGACAACAAGAGTAAGAACTGGGCTTGTTGAGATTTAAACTGGTAGGACTTGTTGATACACAGCGATGAAGTGTTGTAGGAATCAGGAAAAGCTGCAAGCTGGTGCAGGTATTTGCAACGATCAGTTACATTTGTGTTCATTATTGTCGTTGCAGGATTCAACAGGTTGTTGCTGCAGTTTGAACAAACCTTCAACACTCATTGAACTGATTGCAACTGCTGCAAAGGTCAGACTGGGCAACAAGGATCATCACAACATAAAGTCAATATTTCTGTTGAGCTTGAAGATTCCTTGAAGCTTGAAATGACTTATTAGTTGATCCAGAACCTGAAGAACTGACCAATAACTGTTTGAGCTGCAAACAGAATTTGAGGATTTAGTAGATAGTGATGTTGAAGTTCGTTGCTTGTTCCAGCGGATGGGTCTAATCGCTGGTGTTTGAAGCTAAAAGTGCTTTACTCTGCATGCTTTACTGATGATTCAGGTGATAGACAAAGTTTACGGTTACAAATCGATCTCACCATGAAGGTCTGTTTAGTAGCTGCACCAGAGTTTTTTGCTGTATCACACGATCTTCATCAGCAGATGGAGTTTCCCCTCGGTTGTCATGGAAATCGTAGATGTTTAAATTTTCATTTTTTCTGAACACTTCAAGGACTTTTTTTTTTTTTTTTGACCTGCTAGTGGAAACCAGAGTATCCCACTTGGCCCCTGTAGTAGAAACCAGACTAATGAGGGTGCTGTTGAAGGCTAATTAGGCTCCACAGCTGTAAGTGGCTGTAATTGCACATATACACACACACACGCACACACACACACACACACACACACACACACAAACACACATAGCTGTGGGGCAAAGTTGACAAACATGCCAACATGGTTTCATCTTTAATTCCCTCTTAAGTCTTGCTCTCTTTTCCTCTTTTTTCATCTTCATCCTCTGCTCCTCTCGCCTCCCTCCATCTACACCTCCTCATTTATTCCCGCCATCCTCCTTTCATAAACTCGTTCACAACTTGTCTCGCTCTCCTCCCTTCCCATCTCCTCCACTGCTGCCTCCATCCTTCCTTATCACTCCATCCTTTCAATCTTTAGTCTGATTAGTGAAAACATCCTTTATTCTTTTCTGCTGCTGCACGGAGGAAGTGACATGTGCACAGATATCTATCTATATCTATCTGTCTATAAAGATATAAAACACACACAAGGACAAACACACACTCATACATGCACAACTGCAAACTCAGATGCACACACACACACACACACACACACACACAGTCCAATGTCGTCTGGATGTCACCAGACAGAGAGGTGTCTAGAGAGAGTCCTCTGCCTCTGGTGACAGCAGCATGTGTGTGTGTGTGTGTGTGTGTGCGTGCGTGTTTGTTTGTGTGTATAAACAGCGACATGGTTAGAGGAAAAAACAAACAGAGGATGGAGAGCGACAGGGAAAAAACAACAAACAGAAGGCAAGACAGAAGAAGAAGAAGAAATGAGACAGGGAAAGTGCCAGACAGCGCATATAAAGAGAGAGAGAGAGAGAGAGGCATCGATAGTGAGAGTAATGAAATGAGAGAGAGAGAGAGAGAGTTTGCCTGAGGACAGAGCAACCAGCTTTGGTGTGTGCCTGGCTAAAGCAGGGGCTGCTGGGTAATAAATAACAGTCATTAGGTTGTCAGACAGACAGAGGAAAAAGAGATAGATACAGCCGTCAGATGGAAAGAAAGAAAGAAAGACATGGAAAGTGTTAGGGATAGCAAATGGTGATAGGCTTGGTAATGGAGGAATGAATGGGCCATTGGAGTGTAATAAATGGTTAGGAATAGTTATTTGATAGGCATGCAAAACAGTATTATAGATGGTGGATGTGCTGCCTCAGCAGGGACTGTAAATGGTGTTAGGGATGGTGAATAGTGTTGAGATTGGAAAATGGCATTAAAAAATGGTCAGTGGTGGTAAGTAAAGCAAATGGTCTTAGGAATAGTAAATGAGGCTGAATGTGATCTTTGAAATGTTAAATGACAACAGGGATGCAAGATTTTGTTAGTTGACAGGTCGAGTTGGGATCAGTGAGACTGGTAAATGATGAAGTTTAAAGGTGACATATTCTGCACATTTATGGGTCTGTATTTATATTCTGGGGCTCTACTATCAACAGTTCAAACCTCCTTATTTATCTTATATTAGCCCTTTCTGCAGCCCCTCAGTTCAGCCTCTGTCTGAAACAGGCCGTTTTTAGCTCCTGTCTCTTTAAGGCCCCGCCTCCCGATGAGCCCTCTCTGTTCTGATTGGTCAGCCAGAAGCTACGTAGGAGGATTTCACTTCTTCTTCGTATTCTTTACTCAAAATGGCAACAAAGATTATGGACATTATAGACACACACGATGATCTGATGTCACCTCATTGGCAAGTTTTTCGACGTTGAAGTCCCCTTCAATGGTGTTGGATCAGTCGGTCTGGTAAATGCTGTTGGGGATAATGAATGGTGTTGAGTTATAAGGGCACTTAAATGATGCTGGGGATGGTAAATGGTGTTGGTAAGAGTAATTGGTTTGGGATAGTAAATGATGTAAAGTAAGTGATGTCGAGATAGTAACACTGGTAAATTGTGTTGGGGAGATTAAATGGTGTTTGTAGGACTTGTTAATTCAGTTCAGTTCAGTCATATATATGGTAAATGGACTGTACTTGTATAGCGCCTTTCTAGTCTTCTGACCACTCAAAGTGCTTTTACACTACGAATCACACTCACACACATTCATACGCTGAATGGATACAGGGGCTACCATGCAACCTGCCCATCAGAGGAAACTAACCATTCATACACTGATGGCCATCAGGAGTAGTTTGGGGTTAAGTATCTTGCCCATCAGCATGTGGACTGGAGGAGCCAGGAATCGAACCGCCGATCTTCCGATTAGTGGACGACCCGCTCTACCTCCTGAGCCACAGCCGTCCCCTGGACATGTCCAAATATTGGATAAATAATATTTCTTTCTAAAAAATATAAGGGAAGACGTGAAGATTTTCAGACAGAAATGGGAGGAGAAGCCACAAAGGGTTTAATTAAAGAGGGAACAAAAAATGAGAATGATGGAGAGAAAGGACGATGGTATGTGAAAGGAGACATGGATGTACCTACATACACATGCAGAGGCAGGAGGATTTGAGGGGGATTTGACAGTGAAGTCATCTGTGTGTCTTATCTTAGCTCTGCACTGAGCGGGCAGCTGTGAATGACCAGGACACACACACACACACACACTTTTTCCCTCCCACACATCACCACGCATTAGGCCAAACACCTTGTGAGTTTTGTGTGAAAGTGTGTGAGCACTGAGCATGTGTGTGTGTTAGCAGGCATGACAAACACCCTGTGAAAGTCCAGATAATACTAATGCTGATTGTCAGTATTTAGGAAACAAAATCACTTTACTTAAAGGGGACATGTGCTTTTTTGTGATTTCTGCTATTTTTTTTATACTGTTATGATGTTATGGTTCCAAAATTTGAGGTGAACTTATGTAGAAATGCTACCTGCAAGTCAAAAGTCAGGGCTTCAACCTGCTGTGAACGCTGCGTTTGTGGGTTGTTCGCATTGTCCGCTCTCATATTTCAGATCAGAGTTTATATTTTTAAGTTTATATTTCAAGAAAAGAGCAGGAAAAATAGGCAAAATCTGACTATCGCTGTTTGTTGTCGTAGCCTCTGGAACCATGGATGTATAAAGAGAACTGGATACAGCGTTGGAGGCGGGGCCCCGTTCATTCCTATGAAAGTTGCTCAGTGGCGCATGAAGCCAAAAAAGTTCAACTTTCAGGTTTAAAATTACTTTGATCTTCCAGGATCATTGGGCTCATAGAGCAAGCGCACTAGTGACTTTCGCTGGCGAGTCGGCTACTTCTGGTTTAGCCCTCCAGCTAACTTGAATGGGGATAAAACAATTCAATCGTGTGGCTCTTTTAGACTCTTGAAATGTGATCAGACCGAACGGACCAAATTCTGACAGTGAGACGAGTCATTTCATGGGGGTTGTGATGCTCAAACAAAAATGTATCCGCTGATTTACGGATGTCTCTTTCACAATGTAAGTCTATGGGAAAAAGTCTTTTTAGGCCCAATAGCGTCACGTGACATAATCACATGGTTTGGCCGATATGTCAAATTGGCTTCACAGCCCGGTGCTGTTCCTGGGGGTTTGTCTGGAACCCCCAGAAGTGTGCGAAGGGACAGCTTCCTGAAGCTGACCAATCAGAATAGAGAGGGCACATCAGGAGGCGGGGCTTAAAGAGACAGGAGCTAAAACGGCCTGTTTCAGACAGAGGAAATACATACATACTACAATATATATGACTGTTATAAAAATTTTGAGCGCTTTTTGACCTGTCATCAATAAGACTAAGGAATGATTGTTGTCATGGTTACCTGCTTGGTAAAGAAATATCTTGCTCTCTTATGTCAAAGTCAGACACTTCCCGCAGCCAATCAGCCACCTGGTAACCTGAGCTTTAATACGAAGCCAGAATAGTTACGGATTATAACTTTTAGATTCTGCTGTACAATATTTAAGACTGAATACTGAACCAAACCCTCATATCTCTGTCCTCTATGAAGCCGTAAATGCTCTTATCTCAAAGTAGAAGAAATCCCCTCTACTTCTCCTCTGAGCTCTTATTCCGCTCATTTCTCCCATTCGGCCGTCGGCTGCCTGGCTGCTGAAAATTTTGGTAATTTCCTTCCTGTTGAACTTGAGTAGAATATAAACCTTAAATTTCTTGAAAACAGGGTGGTGTGTGGAGGACACAGTCTCATAACCTCCAGACAAACAGACTATCCCCCCATGAAGTGTTGAAGCTCAAAGAAATCAAATAAAAACCAGAAACCGAATAATGAGTTTTTAAATTTAATTTTCAATTTTAAAACTTTAATTTGCTTATTTTTGTTGTTACATCATTTTTATATTAACTTCATGTGCATTTGAACTTCAACACTGAACTGAATGCATTTCCCTGAATGTGTGTGTGAGTGTGTGTGTGTGTGTGTGTGTGTGTGTGTGTGTGTGTGTGTGTGTGTGTATACAGTACATTCACAACATATAGCCTGTGCGTACTTCTTCATGTTAAGCTACACACATGAGTAAGCGTGTGTGTGTACTTGTGAGTAAGCTTATGTATATGTCAAGGGTTAGAGGGTTAGAGGAGGGGTATGTGTGTGTGTGTAAGTGTGTGTGTGTGTGTGTGTGTGTGTGTGTGTGTGTGTGTGTGTGTGTGTGTGTGTGTGTGTGTCATGGCAGGCTCTCAGTGCTACCTGTCAAATTCATTTCCCGCTCGCTCATCCCCGCTCGCTTATTTTCGGACGTGTGGTGTGCACGTGCGGCGGCATGCAGTTCTGTAGGCCAATCGGGACGCAGTTTAGATCCTCCGCCGGCAGCAAGAAGCTATGTGATTGGCTGAGGCCAGTGGGCTATTAGTGGAGGAGTTTAGCCGGGATTAACTTAGATATCTAATCAATGTTGACTGGTGGAATAACAGAGAGAGAGACAGAGATGGGAGGAGGAGGAGGAGGAGGAGGAGGAGGAGGAAGAAAATGGCAACATGAGGAGGGAAGGAATGTAAGGAACAGAAGAAGAGGGGAAAATGTGTGAAAGTGATTGACCAAAAAAAAAATGTGTGTGTGACAGAGAGGGAATAAATCAGGCTTGAAGGGAAATAAAAGGGCATGAAAACTGTGTGCATTAGAGGGGAGGGGTGGGGTGGGGGGGGGGGGGGGGGGGGGGGGGGGCTGAAATGAGGGGAGATGGAGGAAAGGAGGATAGAAAGTATGAGTGTAGGAGTGAGAGGAGAAAGGGGGAGCTGGAGAGGAGGAGGAGAAGACAAAGGGGGAGAAAAAGGAGGTGATGGGAGGAGAGGAAGAGCTGTAGAGGAAGAGGGGGAGAGGAGACAGACAGAGAGACAGGAAGAGGAGGGAAAGGTACAAGCATACAGCAGATGAGAAGAGAGAAGAGAAGAAGAAAGAGGAGGAAGAAGGGAAGGAGAGGAAGGAGCTGGAGGAGAAAGAAGATGGGTAACAAGTGGTGGAAGGATGGCAGAAGAGCTGCAGAGGAGGGGGAGAAAGAGGGGAGGAAGATGAGGGGAACACAACAGGTGGGAGGAGGGTGAAGAAGAAGAGGAAGAAAAGAGAAGTGAGAGCTAAAAGAAGAGAAAAATTAGACAGGAACAGCAAAAGAAGAAAGAGGTGGATGAGTTAAAGTAACAATAAAAAAGCAACAAAGAGGAAGAGGGGGAAGAAGATGAGGGGAAAAAGAGGGATCGGGGTAGAGGAAAGAGGAGGAGTTAGAGGAGGAGCTGGTCTCCTTTCAGTGGTTGTGCTCTGATGCATGTCAGCGTCCCCCCCCCCCACCCCAAATATCCCACAAACCCCCCATTCACATGAATTAAAGGCTGTGTGTGTGTGTGTGTGTGTGTGCGTGTGTGTGTGAGAGAGTGATGACTCATACTTTTGTTTTGTGGCGGTCTTTAGTTCCAATGAATAGTTTGGACCGCTCAGGGTGACAATGACACAACACACACACACACACACACACACACACACACACACACACACACACACAGAGGTGGGTTAATAACTTTAAAAAAATAAAAAATGAAGAATGAAAAGTTGGAGGCTGGAACGTCAGAAGGAGATAAACAGAGATGTTGGTTTGCTTTAGTGAACTCTTCTGGTATTTACGGTTCTTTGGTAAAAATGGAACTTTATATATTTGTGGCCTGATTTTACAAATTTAAGGTCCCGTCGTCAATTTTGATTAACCCTCCTGTTGTCTTCCCATTGACCATGCAACTTTTGTCCTTCCGGGTCAATTTTGAGTCCACAGATGCTATAAATTTTAATAAAACACCTTAAATTCAATGAAAGTAGTGATTACTTTTACTTGCAAAGTGTGTGATATGGAACCATCCATGTGATTTTCAGGCAATTAGATGAAAGAAATCTATATTTCTGATATAAAAACATTTAAAAATGGGTCAAATTTGACCCGAGGACAACAGGAGGGTTAAAAGGGGACTAATCGTGCTTTTAGTGATTTTCTGTTATTTTTATACTGTTATGATGTTGGATGTTAAACAGGGTCAACGTTCCAAAACTTCAGGTGAACGTATGTAAAAATGTTTCCTGCAAGTCAAAACCCAGGGCTTCAACCTGTTCTGAACACTCAGTTTGCAAAGGTGTCTCTACTTCTTCCTCCTCATGATGACGTCAGATTGTTCGTGCGTGTCCAAAGATATTCCATTAGAATAAAAAGGCCTGGAAATGTGCATGTTACATCCTCTTTAATGCACAACTATAAATCCAGCTTTAAGTCCTTTAAGCAGTGGCGTAGGCAGAAATTGTATTTTTGGGTGGGCCAATACTAAAAAGTAGGTGAACCATCTTTTCCCAAAAAAACTGACTTATGAAAAGTTAGAAGAAGAAAAAAGAACATATATAGACAAACTCAAAAACAAGCCACCAGTTTACTTTGCAATGTTCCGCATTACAAAGGCAACAACAGCAAAACACTGCCTACAACCAACAGAACATCGGTCTATAAAGGTTGTACACAACAGTACAGACAAATGTCTCATTGCACAAAATGGCAACTAAACATAAACCCAGACAGCAAAGGTGTAAATGTAACATATGCCTGGTGCATTCAGTATAGCCTACAGCCATTGTTGCTTCAGTACTGGTCAGCTCACGAAAAACCAAATCTGCACATTTTACAGAAAACTGCATCCTTAAACTCTATTCTATCAAGAAAACTACCCATACCATTTCTATTCTTGACTATGTGGTTCATAAATGGCACATAAATCGGTGGGTGAACCCATGAGAACATGATCTCAATTGGAGGTGTGTGTGTGTGGGGGGGGCTGCTGACTATTAAACACATAACATACGAAAAGAAACAAAAAGTGCGTCTCCCCATCTTGAGAGAGAGACGCTGTGCGCATTTACGTAGACGGAGATACAGCAGTGTAGCTTCAATGATTTGCTTAAATCTCCTGATAAGCCGACAGGATCAGTCAGGATCTAATGGTAATTAATACTGGCACATCCGGGCACACCTGTGGTTATACGGGTGGCATGGCGGCCACGTATTAACACACACACACACACACACACACACACATAGGCCCACGAACAGCTACGTGTCAGTTTAGCATCAGTTTAGCAGAACCCAATAGGCTTCAGCCTGAGAGCCAAAGAAAGAACATGGATGTTGGAAAGTGACAGACTAGCGTACTGATGGTTTGGATATTCATGGATTATGTTGACAACAAGAACAACTAACTATAGAATGAAGGCAGAAAAATAAGAGAAAACACAAAATAAGAAAAAATAGAGTGTTGACAGTGAAATGTTAGTCTATAAGCCTACAAGCTGTCACTTCCAGGCACTACAATGATTTGTATAAGAAACGATATTCATAATTTTCATATCTCTGCAGATTGAAAGTCACTCTGTGAATCTGTCCATTCAAGACTGTTCCAAAGTCTTTTTTCCATGAGGTGTTATTTTGTTCAACCACTTTACACACTGAACTGTACTTTATTTCGATGAAGCTCACTGAATTGGACTGAGAGTGAGAGACAGAGAGAGTGAGGTAATGACAGAGCGGGACTGAGAGTTGGGGGAAAAAAGAGAGATAGATGAGAGAGAGAGAGAAAGAGAGAGAGAGAGAGACAGTAATGTGCTGACACATCCCGTCTACTGAGAATGAGTGAGAGAGGGTGAAAGACAGGAAACAGAGAGTGAGAGAGAGAGAGAGAGTTGGAGAGTCATCTGTTAACATTTGAAGTCTCTCTCTCTCTCTCTCTCTCTTTCTTTCTCTCTTTTTAGTCAGTTTGGGTAACTGCTCTCTCCACGCCACATTAATCTGTGTAATTAGGTTTGAGGTTCGTTGTACCTCCTTTCCCCTCCTCATCTTTTCTCCTCCTCCTCTGTCATCCTCTCCTCCACATCTCCCCTTTCCTCCTCTTCTCTCTCCTTCTGCTTCTCTGATTTTTTATTCCTCCCTTTCCTCCACCGTTCACTTCCTTTTTTGAGATCCTTTCAATCTTTCAGTCACTCTCTCTTTTCTTTAAAGCGCCCAAGCCCTGTTCACACCCACATCCTGGGAGTGCTGACTTCAATTATTCATGTCAGAAGGAGAGGTGTAACAAGACTAAGAATCTACAGCCACACATCTGACAAAGATGTGCTGCAAGTGATCAAACCCAAACTCCACAGTCCAAAACATCCCATCAGAAACCAATAGGTGACGTCATAGATCCACAAACATCAGGGCCGTAGCCAACAGGTGCCGTATTTGATTAATACAATTAATTTACATTTCACTGTCTTCCTTGTTCTCAGGCATCTGTTTTCTTTGCTGCCATTCACACATTTTAGGTAATTTGTCGCTGGTTGAAGCTCAACGAGGGCCTCGGCCTAACTCGTTAGCTTGAGGAGGAAAAACTTCCACAGGACTCTGATGTAAAAAGGATAAAACAAGTATTTATTCACAGTTTGTAGTATCTTCTTACAGAAGTATTCAAAGCCAAGTTCTCCTAATCAGCAAACTGTACTACGGGTTAGGCCAAGCCATCGTTGAGCTTCAACCAGCCACACTGTAAGAAAACCGTGTGGCTCGGTCCTTACTTGAGCCTCAAAAAGTGACGGTGACCCACTTCACTGTTTTAACAGAAAGCTTAAATAACCCTTCTAATGTGTTAGAAAAGGGTTTACTAAAGGTGTGAACCCTTTTCTAACAGCGGGTCAAATTTGACCCGTTTTTGAATTCATTAACAAGCACTGAAAAAAAACAACTAATTATCATCCAGAAACATGTTTTATCTTCTAAGTGACCTGGTATTCAACCATAACCACAATATATGTATACTTACTTTGATATTTTATGTACCTTAGACCATATTTAACTTACAATGAACAAATCGCTTTTAGTTTAAAATAGGCAAATGTATGTATTTTATTGCTTATGATGAACAGAACAGGCAGATACATTATAAGACCATGAGAGGCTAATGAAAAACAAAATGATTCCCAAAATAACTTGTTTATATTTTTTTTATATGCTTGTGCTTGGGATCATATTTGCTGCGTGCCACTCTACAATTGAATTCAAGTCAATGCACTTTCTTGTCATGAAACATAATTTTGATATTATTACATAATATCATTAAGCTATTTTTTATAGGATTTTATCACTATTATTTTTGTTGTATTTTTTGTTATTCATGATGGTTTGACATCATTTAATATGTATTTCTCTGCATAAACAACCCATAATTACAACTGGGTCAAATTTGACCCGTTACACAACAGATGTAACTTTTTTTTTTTAAAGGCATTTAAAAAAAATAAAAAAGATCAAAATATGTTTTATCATATTCTGTAGGTAGAGGATGTAATGAAGCCTTGTTTTGATCAGAAAAAATTAGAAGTATGTTTCACACATCTAAACTTGAAAACGGGTCAAATTTGACCCTAACACAATAGAAGGGATAATGTTGCCTTCACAAAATATCATGCTTACATCAACATCAATTAAATCAAATGATTATTAGCTGAACTTTAACAAATTACTATTAATTAAATTATTCAATGACTTACAGGTAATCTCACTTTACATGGACTGTTTAACAAAATATAGACTCCACTTATTTACTGAACTAAACATACATAAACTTGGCTCCCACAGGTAGCATTTACAATAAAGTTTTAAACCCAAAGTCACTTTTTAAGAAAGTGTCTGGAAATGATCAATACGTACAACCTCTTAGGTCTTAGTTAGTCATTTTTCTAACTAAAAAAAAAAAAAAAATAGCAAGGCAATAAAACTCAATAAACTCTCAGGCAATAAACTTCTTGTCCAAAAAAGACATGTGGTGGTACTGATTCTCCAGACCTCAGCTGATCGGGAAGAAGCCCGAGAACCAGTTCCCAACCACATAAAAAAATGCAAGAAAGAAATATTTACTTGGAGAAACAACCTCATGAGTTTCTTCACGATGGAAAATATCTCCTTAATAAACAGATGCCTCTTCAATAATAATGAACAAATGCCTCTTTGATGGTGATGAACAAATGCCTCTTCAATAATGATGTATAAAAGGAGGGTTTTTTTATGAAATAAACAAATAAACAAAATAACAAAATAAAGCCTGCAGGCGTTAGGTTATCGTTAGGCGAGCAAAACCTCCTGCATGAATAGCAATAAGATCTGCTCTAATGCAGGTAACTTGGTTGACCTCAGTATATCTCAAATCCTGGCTAAGACCCTACAGAGATATCTAGACATATTGTTTATGCAAATGCACCCAAAACGACATCTATTTAAGTGTCTAGCAGCCGTAATAACTATGATGTGAGCAAAGTCCATCTGTAAGTTCTCAGTGCTTTTATTCTATATCTACCTGGCCAGTCGCTGTGTAAAACGGGCATGATTGTGGGATTGTCTTTTATTGCATGCAGGCCCTCCTCAACGCTGGGAAAGTGTGGATGGAGGAGACCTCAGACGCTATTCGTCAATCTGACAAGCGCTGAAGTTAGAGGATGTGAAATTGCTGGAAAAAGTGTTTTGTCAACATGTGTCTGGAGAAAAGTTCACTGTATTCTACTGAAGTCATTACTTCTTTGAGCTAGGATCTAGAGGCCATTATCACTTCAGTCATACATGTTGAAACTAGAATCAGCTCTAGATTAATTTTGCATGTTGGAAATGGAAAACTGCTGCAACAGTTAAAGGATGAGGCTGGAGGTTTTCTAATCTCATGTTTGGATCCAAAACCAACAATGAACTGATCTACTAACAAGTATTGTGTGTGTATCCAAAGCCTGATATATCTTATTCCTCTGTATATATAGTTTTTGGACAACAGCGGAGGTCTGTGGCACATAGAGGAATAAGATATATCAGGCTTTGGATACTACTAGCACACAATAGTGTGTGTTAGTAGATCTGTTCATTGTTGGTTTGGTTCTGCACAAGATTTGTTGACAATAACAAAAATATTAAAAAAAAACGCCAACCTTGTCCTTTTAAGATAAATGACAAAAACAAAGTCACTGATGCCATCTCTGTATTTACTGTATGTCTCTTTTTTTTGTCCCTCTTTTATCTCCATTTCTCTCTTTTGTCTTTACCTCTCTGTCCTTTTATGTATCTCTTTATCCTGCTGCTAGCCTCCCGTCTCTCTGTGTTGCTGATTCATGGCAGAGCTGTAGGCGCTGACATGACAGTCAGTCTGGTAGCACTCAGACACAAGTCCTGCTGGCTGCTCAGTCTGTGTGTGTGTGTGTGTGTTGTCTGTTGTCTGTGCTGACTAGCCCTGTCTGCTGTCCTCCTCGCAGGGTCACATCCCCAAACAGCAGCAGCAGCAGCAGCAGCAGCAGCAGCAGCAGGGCAAACCAGGAGGGGACAGTTAGAGATGGAAAAAAATATATATATAAGGTTGCTTTCCTGCTGTGTTTACAAACAGTTATGATGTAAACAAACCCTTTAACAGCGTCAGAAAATATTGATAACTTTTATTTAGCTGTTGGTTGTGTGTTTCCATTAGGGATGTGCAGAGATCCCAGTATTTGTATCTGTATTTGTTAAGACAGCAACATTATTTGTATTTGTATTTGTATTCAAATGAAAGTGGAAAGAGGCTTAAAAATCCTGTTTTTGTTTTTATTATGCCTCTAATTATAGAAATTTAAAGTGTTAGAATAAGTGTTCATGAATAAACTACCTTATGAAGGAGGTCAAACTGGAGTCTCCCAGATCATAGACGACTGCGCTGACTACTGAGATAAAACTTTACTCATCGCCTCATTGCAGACAGACCTCTACCTATTTATACACCCATAACACAGAGACAGCACACCATGTAACATGTAGGGAAGAACTTCAAAGGCGATTCTTGCTTTGCATTTTTCATTTATTGCCTATTTTTTACAACCTAACTTTGTGGAAAGGAGAAGGGGAACAACAGGTTATGGAGAATCCCTTAAGCGCACTTTGCATGTGTCAGTAGCTCAGCTTTATCTCTGGGGAACACCCCCAACTCCAGGAGTGATGATGTCCAAATTAGGAAATGTGCGTCATGTAGCAGGTGGATGTGACTCCCCTCGTTGAGACCTGCTGATAGACGTCACAGCGGAGCAGAGGAGAGACACTGAGATAGTGATGTAACTGACGTGCGTGCTGGTATTTGGCATGTTTTTCTTCCCAAAAATAAATAATTTTAAAAATATTTGTATGAAACAAATATCCCTATTATACCCACTATTTGTGCTTTGCCGAATAATGTATTTGTATTCGGGCACACCCCTAGTTTCCATGCTCACTCTTGGATCACAGATTGCCGCTTTAGGTTTAGTTGATTATCTAAACCAATAACTGTTGGTTGCTGGTTTCACCATTGTAAACTGGCAGTAATGGTCGCTGGGCTGGATGTGTTAATGAATATTATATTATTAATACATTATCAGGAAAGCCTCTGGACAGGCGTCACACACTGACAGTACCTATAATATTATATGAGAGAAAAATATCATAAATTCCCTTTCAAGTACCTTTGGCCAACTGTTGAACAGTAATGCTTTTATTGTAAAGAAGCTACAGCTAAAGAGTTAACGCCATGCATCATTTGCACAAATTTGACCACTGGACAGCGTGTTTATTTGCTCCAAACAGCCAATTTACCAACTGTATGTAAGCTATCAGCAGATGCACAGAGCATATCTGTGTGTGTGTGTGTGTGTGTGTGTGTGTGTGTGTGTGTGTGTGTGTGTGTGTGTGTTTGTGTGATAGCTCAACCTCTGACTGAACTCAGAATTCACCAGAGACTCCAGTTCTTTCTGTTATTTCTTGTCTTTTTCATCACTTTATGAAGCAAATTCATGAAGCTGAAAAGTAAAATACAGTTGAAACATTTTCAACTCAAGCCCTCTGTGCGATGTACGATCAATAATGTCAATAATAATCTCATAATGTACGATAATTTCATCATTTTGTGACACTTAGTATTAGCAGTTGTTATTAGTCTAGGCTATCTTGTTTTAATTCATTTCCTGGCACAGGTGCACGTTACTCACGAGCACGGCTGTCGTTCTCTAGCGAGAGTTTTCACAAGAGATAGTTTACTGCTGCTTGAAAAGAAGAAAATGAGTGAAGAGTTTTCAAAGTCGGCTCATCAGACTGATGGACACATACAGGAGCCTATTTGATGACTGGAACTTGAGCTGATAAGGTAAGCATGTTATTTATTTCATCTCCATGTATACTATTGTTTACTATTATATATTGAACAGCTATGCTTTTGTTTTCAGTGTTGGGACATTTTTATTTGAGTGAGTCCTGAAAGACTACCCCCTTTCACACATCATAACTATGTCAGCAATTTTTTACATTTTGTTACATGTTTTCTGAAATTACACATTTATGCCTATTTGTTCTCTTGATTATGACTCACTTATGATAATTTTCCTCAAAATATGATAATTTTAAGCCTCTGGCTTATCTGGCAACGCTGATTAGTACACACAGAAAAATATTTGCAACTCCCTCCAAGGAGAAGAGTTATGGTCTGCCTAAAAAGTCACTAGATTTGTCTCTTGCTGCCTTTTTGAAAAAAAAAAGGGGGTTTTAAAAGTTTCCAGATCTAGCGAGAAAGTTGCTAAGTTGGCAACGCTGCTAATCGCATCTTTCTACTGACTTTGTATCTAATTGTGCTGCCTCTAAAACTCACTTTGCATTCTGTCTGAACACATAGTTACACAGGAGACTATATTTGATGTATTTTCTGTGAACATATAGAGAGAAGGTGTGTTACAGTTACCAAACTAAACGGCTAAATGCTAAAGCAAGTGTGGCAGGGCCTCAAATGACAGTTCCTCTAATGACTCCAAAATACATCTGTTGAAGTGAAAGAGAAAACTTAAGGTTAAGGTCTCAAAGCTAATTTCACACCATCTAGTGTGTTTTGGAGTTGATTTTAACAAGTAGTGTTTCATTAATAAGATATAAAAGCTGTATTACATGATTTGCACCCACTAGAGGACATGAAGGGCCTCAATATGTTTCAAACAAAATGTCTGTCAGATTGTTGAACAGTGTCTGAAACTCCAGACATTCACTCCCACTCCACGCAGTGCTCGGTTAGATGTGTGGAGGTCAGGCAGTATGCAGGATTTGAACTTGTTTCTCAAGCTCTTTTTATCCATTTTTTGCTGTGACTGTCCCTGTCGCAACTGAGTGCAACACTGAGAGGAGAGACTGTCTAGACCTTTATACCCACTTGCACTATTCATTGGGTCTTGTCCCTCTCTATGACGGCTCACCGCCTTCAAGGGTGGCCATTCAGAACAGATACAAACACTTTTACCTTTTGAAGTGGTCGGACTACACTTTGTAGGAACCCTGGCCTTGAGGTCGCAGGTTTAAAAACTCTATTAAGGTCTGACACAAGAGGGGTTATGCTTTTTTGCTCCGAAACCAAACACATTCTCGACTCTCTCGCCAAGTTTGCGTAATCATGTGTGCAGGGTGTTTAATATAAAATGGCAGAACTTATTACAGGTCAGCATGCTGTCTTATCACCGCAGTGAGAAACATTCAGGACTGTCACTCTTCTGCAGCGACATGAACGTAGCCAACATGTTGCTAACACTGAACAATGACCACATAGCGTCTGTGGAACCGACACACAGTGACACTAACGCTATTCACTCTCTCTCTCTCTGCTCTTAGAGAGCCTCTCTCGCCCCCTCTCTCTACCCGTCCCTTCATTCCCTCTCTCTATAATCCCATTATGTGTGGCAATGACCTGACAGTGTCAATCAGTGTTGTTGTCCTGCCAACATCCCGCCATGGGCTAGCCCCTGGGCTCCCGGCCAATGGGAATCCTCCCTGTTGATTAGCTGGCAGTGATCTCGTTAGGAGGCTCCGCCCACTCTGGGGGAGATACACTGAGGAGGGAGGGGGGAGGGGGGAGGGATACACTGAAAAGAACAGAAGGATTTTCAGGTGACGTAACACACCTTCTGGCAGCCATGTTGGAAATCCTGATTGTCTTACAGCTGAAATGAACAACAAGAACTTCTGTCTGAACTGATCATCATGTCGCCATAATGTCCGCTCAGCTAACTCTCTGGTTGGTGTTGGGCAAGTTACTTGAAGATTGTAATCAATTACTGATTGATTAATTTAATCATCACTCAGCAGCAAAAGCATCTTTTGCATTTAACACATGTAGAAATAGAAAATGAGACGGTTTCTGGTTTAACAAGCAGACAGGAAACAGTTTGGAAGGATTTACTGACCATCCAACAGCTAGCGTTAGCGTAGCCTCAGTGACTGCACACAGCACTGCAGAAGTCCTGACCTCAGCTGCACCATTCACACACCCTCAAGCTGAACTAAACTGGCGTCAGGTGACTCCTGAATGTAGGCGTACCTGTGGCTAATGTGGTGGAAAACTGTCCTTCCATGAATAGGCCAGTAATTGTGCAAAGAAAACATTTACATCTATAGCAGATAGTTCCTAAGGGAATATGGAAGGGCAGAATCAGCAATGTCATATTAGGCCATGTGTATCATGAGAAATGTGGAAGAGGCTAAGTATAACTGATTCATACATTAGAGAAGTGTGAGACACCTTTGTTTTCTGTAGCTGAATCATGCTTGGATTATTACCAAAGTGTCAAGGTCAAACAAGGAGGAGTCTAGAAAATAAGCTCCACATTAGGAGGGGTTGTGAAAAGTACATAATATGATGTTTTATGATCTTGCATTATGTTCTTTATCCCGGGATCAAGGCTTCAGTTTGCTTTGTATTGCTCTTTATGCAGAGTAAACCTATTCACATTGAACTCTACCAGCTTCCAGTGTATTTCTTTGAGTCTTTCTCTTATAAGTTTTGAGTTTAATACTAAGTTGTGGGTGACCTGAAGATTTATTGGCTCATCTGAAGATTTCCCACAACACTAACATTAGCAAGGCAGCTAAGAACACACAACATGTAAATAAGACAACATTTCTGCTCTTCTCCTCCAGCAAGTACACCAACCACCAAGTGTAAAAATAACAGAGCATTACTGGGATTAGTGACTGTAATGAAATTACTGATTTCAAATTGTAATTGCTACTGTTACTGAAATAATAATGACATTACTGTAATGTTACTGCCGAACACTGCTGCTGGCCAACATTACCAGACAAGATTATATCTAGCAGAGGCTAACATTAGCTTGTTACAGTTGCTTGCTTCTTGCATGTTAGCTAATTTAAACTGACTCTTAGAGTAGAAACTGAGGCTCAAGATTAAGAAAGTTGTGTTACAGTCAACCACATTTTAAACACAAACCAACATTATCAGGTTTTTTACTTTTACTGAGAACATTACTGTATGCATCTATTCTGCAGACACATCTGTTAGCTCTCTGTTTTGGGCCCGGTTGGTAGAGATTTGAGTTTACACATTGTTTCCACATCGGAAAAAACTGAAATAGGGACGTCAGTTTCCTGTTCCAGAAATATTAACGAAATTGTTGATAAGTGAGGATGAGATTAACACTGCCTTAAATACATAAATAAACAGAAATGACAACTCTTAAATTGTCTTTATTCAACATAAAAAATGCTAAATTAAGTCCTTAAATCTTTAAAACTGCTTCCAGAGCTTCTGTGTCAGTTAAAAATGACATCAGTGGGACAGATCTGTCAGTCATTGTTGACTGTTGATTAATGAAGTGAAACAAGATGCTAATATCAGGTTAATCATGCACTAAATGCCTAAAAATGAGACCTGAAGCTGGCCTGTACCTAGTTGAACCTGCCTAGTTGCCATAATGGAGACCTGAGGCAATATTTTTACTCTGTTTCATCCTTTACTGACCATCAGCTCAACAGGCTACTGACACACACGGATATCGATGAAATGATTTGAGAATACATTGTTTTAATAAATTATCCAACCCTGACCAGAGGCTTATGCAATAAAAAAAAAGCCCAGGGGGGTCGGGAAGCAAAATTATAGTAGAGATTAAAGATCCTCACTAATGCAGATAAGTTTTGAAACTGTGTATTTCACCTAAAAAATGGCCTCCAATGTGATTAAATCTGAAAGCAGCACCACCTACATGTTGTAACGTGAGAGGGGAAAACCTTTTTAAAATGCTGACACACAATTGTCAGTCTTTCATAACAGGACCAACATAGTTCCTACATACTAACATACAAAACAGCAATTTATACTGTATATTTCCTTCCGCTGTGATCGCTGTTTTTGTGTTTTAGTGTAACTTATTACATATTACAGGTAAAACGGGTCAGCACTTCAACCCACAGAGACCAAGAGGAATAACCACAACATTCTCTTCATATAACCTTAATTATTGTGTTTCTAAGGCACCACAATATGAAAAAACACAATTTTACTTGACCTTATTTCTCCACTAAATTAAAGGTGGATTTTTCTTTTAAGGTGGAATTGAAAGCCGTGAGAGCTGAGTGTTTAAGAAAGTTTTAACCTGAACCATTTAACACCTGCTTTGTCGGTGACCCTACACTGCAAGCTTAGCCGCGCAAATGACCCATAATGCATGCTTACACATAACCTCTCATCTTGCTAATAACTTAACTCCTCAACTCAACCCCTGTTAACCAGCTCTGTGTGACCTCGTTTGCCACCTGTCACTGCCCTTATGGATCAGAACTTTTTCCAGACTGCTGTCTGTTAAAATGTGGTTATATTACATTACAAAAGTCATTATTTGATTTTTGATGGTGATGTCAAATACCAGCGTGCAGGTTGGTTACATCCTCTGCTCCGCTGTTACATCTATCAGCAGGTCTCAACGAGGGGAGTCACATCCACCTGCTACATGATGCACATTTCCTAATTTGGACATCACTCCCGGAGAGTTGGGGGTGTTCCCCAGAGATAAAGCTGAGCTACTGAAACATGCAAAGTGCTCCCAAGGGACTCTCCATAACCTGTTGTTCCCCTTGTCCTTTCCACAAAGTTAGGTTGTAAAAAATAGGCAATAAATGAAAAGTGCAAAGCAAGAATCGCCTTTGAAGTTCTTCTCTACACGTTAAACGCTGTGCTGTGTCTGTGTTATGGGTGTATAAATAGGTAGAGGTCTGTCTGCAATGAGGTGATGAGTAAACTTTTAGCTCAGTAATCAGTGCAGTCGTCTATGATCTGGGAGACTCCACTTCAAGACCTGGTGTGGGGACCTCCTTCATAAGGTAGTTTATTCATGAACACTTTTATTAATTAAATTAAAAGCGTATAAAAACAAAAACAGGATTTTTAAGCCTCTTTCCACTTTTATTTGAATACAAATACAAATACAAATAGTGTTGCTGCCTCAACAAATACAGATACAAATACAAATACTAGGCCCTCTGCACATCCCTATCGCTTACCCACTATAACTGGGCCTATTAACTAAACATCCCAAACCATGACGCCATCTACCAAAAGACAGACCCATCTCCCAAAACTATCAACACTATTCCCCTGTTTTCACTCGTGTGCTCATTTAGAAAGCACTGGCATTCAATATCATTGACTCAAGTCATCACTGCTGCAACCCAATTAACACACAACGCCCCAGGAGGAAACACCAAGAATTGTTCACACACCAATCAGAACCTCAGGATAGAGAGATAACAAGGCCGTGGGTCAGTTCACTTGTTTTGGAACAATGGATCCACAAAGACCTGAGGCAGAATAAATGTAATTTCTTTCTTTATGTACAAACTGTTTTTGTCATTGGTTTATATTGGTAAATACATGGAAATTTATACGTGTTGTGTCTTTATATTGTCATATAAAGAGGTTGTTCTGATGGAAAACCATAAGCGCCATCATTCATTGCAGTAACAGGTTTTTACTGCAGTGTTGTGAATTAATCTCACCAGTGTTTAATGGCTGTTTTGTAGTGTTTGTGTATTTGATGTTTTTTGACTGATGTCTGAAGGCAAAGTTTGGTTTAAATGTAAGTTTACATGGTTTTGAGTAGAGAGTTTGGTTTTGACTTGGAAGTTTGACGTTTGTGAAGACGAGTTTTGGGAAATGGAGTATAATTTCAAGAAATGTGTCTTAGCAATTGAGCAAAACTGTAAGGAGGATAATATAAAGTTGTCAGCATGTTGCATTAAAAGGCTGCAGGTTGGGAAAGTCTCAAGCTTTAGACTTTGGAATTTCCCACAAGCATCTGAATCCACTAGCAAGGAAAACAGCGCATGCTTAAGGCGGGAACATACTTCTACAAGCTGCTCATAAGTGAACGTACACGGGTGTTGTTCAGAGAAATTCAAGTGAATGTGAACATATTTTCCCAGCCTCTCGACAGGAAGTTGGATCAACCAATCAGTTTTCTTTTGGCACGCAGGTCCCCAATTACACACTGTTGAGATTTGAGGTGACCGTGTCGGCTCTTCTGCCCCCAGAACATCCTTCTCTGTGTATCAGCAGAGACTTTTATGGGTATCTTTGCAGATCTACTATTCCTGCCTCACTGCTGCATTACCCCGCTGTCGTTCCCATAACTTTAAAAAAATGAGTAATTATTTTTCACTGTGATGGATTATCTATCTGCAGCACAATTAAAGTCTCTGCCAAGTTGATTTTGAACTTAAAGTCTCTTTCTGTGCTGTGTTTTCCTCAAGGTTTTATCCTGACTTAGCGTTCTTTCTGCTCTTTATCCTTCATGACTGTAAACACTCTGATCCTGGTTCACCTTCACTCCTTACCCCCTCACCTCTACAGGTCAGTAAGATGTGTGTGTGTGTGTGTGTGTGTGTGTGTGTGTGTGTCCAATGCTATAGTGCCTCTATCTGTTAACCTGTAGTAAACTCAGTTGCACTAACCCAATCAAGCGGGGTCACTGGTTGTATACTCTCTGCTATAAATGGCTCTGGCTGTGCTAAGCTGGCCAGAGTGCTGAGGCTGAGTTTAGCCAGGATGGATGGAGGCCTGAAGATGACAGAAAACAGCCTTTCCACACATTTTGACACATTTTAGATGTATTTTAAGTCATTGGTCTGACAGAACAGATACGTTTGCATTTAAATCAACGTGGCTGTCTACAATGGCAGCATAACAACTCATGCTTTACACACATAACTGCAGCCTGAAGCTTTTTCTTAGGCTTTGTTATTGATTAATTCATAGTGAAGGGGAGCTCTGTGCACTGGCGGTCTTCACAGGTTCCCTCAGTTCTTAGTAGCCGAAACCCACCGTGAAACCAGTTGGGCCAGGTTCAAATTATATTCGGTCAAATCAGATCTGTTCAGGTCCTAATGTATTGCTGCAGGTCTCAGGTCTCTGTGGGTCAATATGTCTAATACCTGTGTGGATTCATATGTGTGTATTTGTGTTCAGATCACACAACTTGAGGCTGTAGCCAATGTGGCCGCTGGCCGCTGGATGCTCCGACTGACTCCCATTCAAAAAACTTCTCTCAGGTCAATCATGTTTTTTCAACGAGTCATTACGGTCTCAATCGATAAATTCAGGCCCTCTAATTAGTGTGCTGATGGTCATTTAGGAAATTATTGCTGCGTTAATAAGATTTGTAGACTTTATAGTAGCTTTGATTTGTGCTGTGCGGGCGTTGATTGACAGCTGTGATTGACAGTTGGCTCCTCTGCTGCTCTCCCCGGCTCCGGGACTCACACTGAGTCGGACTGTTGTTGCAATATTTTATCACAGTTTAATGTTACTGTGATAGACTGCATGCATTAGATCAATGCACGCTGGAATTGCCTCCACCCACTGAAAGCGTGAATCGAAACAAGCAGGAACACAAACTGATGGGTGGATTGATTAAACTGCCCAAATAGACTACTGTGTCTGTTTTCCTCATCAAATTAGATCTTGTTAGGAGATCAGTTACACTGCTGAGAACCTAAATGGGGGGGAAAAGAAGGTGAGATACTCTCTCATACCTCAATCTACTGCCATAGTTCCTTTGAGCAAGCTTAATAACCCTGGATGACTCCAGTTGGCAGCAGAAGACTGTTGTTGTTATTGTGGACGTTGTAAACACAGACTGTTCGCTTGCCAGCAGTCAGCTGTACACATCAGACTAAAGGCTACTGCGGGCTAATCTGATGTCGTAAACATGGCCTGATACACTTCGACTGGACAGCAGGGCAGATTTAGAAGCCAGACCAGGACAGCACACTAAGCCTTTGTTGTATAATACTGTCTTCCTCTGCATGCTCACTGCTGTAACTCCAACTAAGGGGAAAGTAATGTTTAGTGGTAGTATGAGTGGAAAATACGCATAAATGCCGATGGTGCTAATGGTAAACGGCCTGCATTTATATCGCGCCTTTCTAGTCTTATCGACCACTCAAAGCGCTTTATAACACATGCCAAGGTTCACTCGTTCACACACTGATGGTAGAGGCTACAATGCAAAGTGCCAACTTGCCCCGGGACACTTCGACATGCGGACTGGAGGAGCCGGGGATCAAACACCCAACCTTCTGATTGGTGGAAGGCCTGCTTTACCTCCAACCTGCCCCATCAGTTTGATACTACCATCATAATGTGTTTTGTATTTGTCAGTGTGGGAGAGTATCTTTGTTTTATTACCTTTTTTTAATGACAGACATCGTTATTTGTTACTTCTCAGGATACAGCTTTTAAAAAAGACATTTCTAAAAGTGAAAACTCAAAAACAAGTGTGTGTTGAGATGGTAAATCTGCTCAGAATGTGGACTGCTGCTCTTTCGCTTTAACTCATTTAAGACAATTTGAATATCAGCACCATCGTCTCACTCTAAACTCAGTTATCGTGACGACGGTCGGCTAATTCGAGTCAGGCTTACCGCGCTCAGATAATAAGGATCCTGTGTGACTGACAAACATACATGCACACACATATTTCTGACAATACTCTGAATTGTGTGCGTTTATGAATCAGGTACGTTTCGGCATACATTATCATAAAAAGGACAAACTTGAGTTATGTTTTTACTCGATGACTCTTGAGTAATGTTTTTTTGAAATTGAGTTCTTTTCACATAGCAGCAGATACACTAACATTCATTCATTCAGACAGATAATCTCTTATCTGTTGCTCTTGTAATATTATTACAGTATATTATTCCCAAAACAAATAGGAGACATTAATCTGACAGCCAAACAAAACCTGGTGTCTTTTTCTCTCCACAAGACATTTAAAGTCCTCCTCTACTCAAAAATGTGTTTTTCTTCTTCTTCATTCATTTGGATGTTGTTCTCTTCAATGTGCAGAATGATGTATGTGCATTCATCTGCTGAAGAAGGAAAGTTTCTCTGAGCTCACCTTAAATCTCAGTTTAACACGTGTACCTGTGATTTGTGACATCATAACTATATATTACAGCTGATTATCTTTATAACATCTTCAACAATCTTCTTAAAGAAGACCTCGACTAAAGGTTCTTTTACGCTGTGCGATTTTGGGCTGTTTAAGACAAAACTTGACAATCGTGAGAGAAACGTGGTAAAACCTTTGGATCATCAATCCAAAACGATGTCCTAGATCTCACTGTGAGACTCGTCCACTGAAGACGGATTTGGAGCTTTGGCAACCAAAGATAACCTGAGGCAAAACTCTGACAGAAAGTCTGAACTTTAACCCTTTAAGCCAGTTGTTAGTGGTAGAATCACACAGCAATGAGTCAAAGCAATTAGCACAATTTGGCCAATTGGAGATGATTGGAGAGGCTCAGGGACACCACAAACTAAAAACTCCCATAAGGTTAGGCCTAGAGGTCTGGACTATTATACAGGTTGACAAGATGTGGAAGGTATATGGTGATATGTCTGCATAGTTCTGGCATAAAGCATGTCCTAATTATTGTTATTCAAATATGACTCATTATAGACGAGGACCAAAAACACTTTTTTGAGCCTTATTTGAACCGATGTAGTTTTATTTGTGTTTTAGCCACATGCTAAACAAAGACATTTCCAGAAACTGGAAGATGTCATTTGTCAAACGAAGCCTAATACATGCATCATGGCCTTACAGCTCTTCTGTTATAAGCTTTTCCATTTGGGTATGCCAAATGGGCAAAAAATTCTATAAAAAGGGTTGATGTTAAGGGCTTAAGACCAAATTCTCACAATGTGACTGGAGGCTTCAAGGTTCCACATCAGGACTATGATTGGCTTCCAGACCATTTGTGATGTCACAAATCATGCTCGTAAGCCCGCCCCTTAAAATTGGATTGTCAGAGAGCACGGAGAAAGTTTCCTCCTTCAGCAGATGAATATGAAAACAAATTCTGCACAAACATTATTCTGCACAGAGAAGCTCAAACATCCAACTGTAGGAACAAGAAGAAAAACATATATTTAAGAGTTGTCTTCCCATCGACCGTGCAACTTTTGTCCTCCCGGGTCAATTTTGACAAAACAAAAGTCCACAGATGCTATAAATTTTAATAAAACACCTAAAATTCAATGAAAGTAGTGATCACTTTTACTTGCAAAGTGTGTGATATGGAACCATCCATGTGATTTTCAGGCAATTAGATGAAAGAAATCCATATTTGTGATATAAAAAACATTTGAAAATGGGTCAAATTTGACCCGAGGAAAACAGGAAGGTTAAGGAAATAATATTTTAAACCCAAACTATAATCTTTCCCTAAATGTAATTATGTGATTCTGTGTCTAAATCCTACCAAACCTTAATGACAGCGTTGTCACAGCATGAAACCTATTCTCAGTTTTCTACAGTGATTTGTTATTTGGTTCTGGAAGTCACAGCCAAATGACGCAAAACACCTAATTAAGTCAAAAGATTTGAAGTATCCCTTTAACACTTCTTTCTGTCTAGACAGCCTGTATATGTTGAGACTGAATGGAGCCACAGGTCCGATATAGACGGGTCAGATTCCTGCAGTCCGGAGCTGTTGAAAGTGACCAGTCAGCTGCCTCTCCTGACGCCTGCTGACGCCTGAAGACTGTTTCACTGCCTCAGACTGAGAATGGATTCATTCCACAGTCGCTCTAACTCCTACTGAGATCTGTCCCAGAGAGACAGACCTACTGCTGAGTGTACAGTACACACACACACACACACACACACACAGCTTTCATCTCTGAGTGTAAGCTCTATATTCTGTTCAACTGGGACAGTGAGGTCTTAACTAGACTGGCCTAAAAACACTATTTTCTCTCTTTCTCTTCTCATTTCTCTTTCTCTTTTCATCTCACTGTGAGCGAGGCTGTGTGATCTGAGAGGAAGCTGCTCACACTAGTATGTGTGTGTATACAGTATCTGTGCATGTATGTGATGTGTGTGTGTACGTACAAGAAATAGAGTTCCTTCTGTGAGCATGTTTTCATGTGACCAGCTATGTGTGTGTGTGTGTGTGTGTGTCTGTGTGTGTGGTATGTGTGTATAATTGCTTGGTGTCCACGTTCCCTGGAGTGCACTCCACTAGTCAATAGAGAGCATAATGTTGTGAGTTTACCCATAATGCCCCAGGGGAGCAGTGGTTGAGTGAGCTCATTGCGGTTTGACTGGTGTACTGAGTGGACATTTGGGACGAGAGAGACATGGAGAGAGATAGTGATGTTTCTGTGCAGTGTGTGTTGAGTAAAGAGAAGCGGCTCAACTCTAAAACACACATGTGATGGTGGTTATATCTCATGATGAAATAACCACGGTGAAGTTCAAACAAACAAGATCATTTCTCATTGAGTATAAATAAGATACAGTTCAGACAGTCAGTATTTGGACAGTTACACATGTTTTGTTCTTCAGGCTCTTCAGTTTGAAATAAAGTACATTAAAGTATCATATTTCAGCTTTAATTTGAGTAGGTTTACATCTAAACTGAAAGAACTGTGTGTGAGATATAGCCCTTTTAACACATAGTACCCAAAGTTTAAGGGTTCAAACCTAATTTGACCACTAAACGTGGAACTGTACATTATGATATGTCATGTGGCCATCTTGGTTATTTTTGTTCAGTGTCTTGTAAGCCCATATGGGCTGGACGCCAATAAGGTGCAGGACACTTAAATAAACAATTCAATCAATCAATCAATCAATCTTGTTTGTAGTGTCCATTACTTTATTTCAAATTCAGCAGATGGAAATTGGTTTGTTGACATGCAAACTCATTTGCTTTCTGAAGTGAAAGCGATTCTAAAACTATTTACAAGTTCAAGAATTAACTTGCTTAAACATAAATGAATTGATTTTTTGACCACACGAAAGTGAGAATGAACCAAAACAGTGAAGTTCTGGGCTGTTAAAACCAAAACAATGAGCTGAAACAGGTTAAAATGCTCCATAGAGACGAGGTGACCTGCAGTTGGTTGATGATTCTCTGTGGGGATTTTTTATCTAAGCTGTGGAGCAGAAGCATGTTGAATACAGATGACCCAGACACCAACAAAAAGTCAGGTTAAACTGATTAAAACAAAAACAAAACAGAATAAATTCCCCTGGAAAACAGCAGGGATTAGTGATTGGTTGCTAGGGGTAACGAGAGCAGTAGGTTGAGATCACCAGCACAGAGGTGTGGACACTGAAGACCTGCTGAGGCAGACGAACTCTGATACTCGTCTCCTTCTGGCTCAATGATTGGACCCGGGGGAGCGGTGAGCCGGGTCAGTCCTAATCTACTGAGACTACAGAGCAGGTTTGACCTTTCATCCCAGACAGCTGAATGAAGACCACTTTCTTTTTCTGTATATGTGTGATGTTAACATCCTTCTTCCTGTCTGTCTGTGACCAGTGTCATTACTCGCTAAACAGATCCAGATAAATCACAGATTGTGTCTACGTTCAGGTGAGACAGACTGCGGTTATCATCAACACATGCCTCATACATGTCTTCAATGATCAGCTGTAATAAGAGTTTCTGTCCTTGCTCACATTTTATTTCATCTGCAGGAAACTGAGACCATCATTGGCAAACCAGCTGCATCCAGGTGTGCTTTCAGTTCAATTCAATATGTAATTTGTCTATTAGGAATCAATTTGAGGCAAGCAGATATGCAACATTGAAACCCAAAATCCCAACAATTCATTAACACAAAGAAAAACACTGCAAAAACACAAATATATTTATGTTTAGATAAAATAAAAGTAAAACTTTAACCCTCGGGTCAAATTTGACCCATTTTCAAATGTTTTTATATCACAAATATGGATTTCTTTCATCTAATTGCCTGAAAATCACATGGATGGTTCCATACCACACACTTTGCAATTAAAAGTAATAATCACTACTTTCATTGAATTTTGGGTGTTTTATTAAAATTTATAGCATCTGTGGACTTTTGTCCTCCCGGGCCAAAATTGACCCGGGGGGACAAAAGTTGCACGGTCGATGGGAAGACAACAGGTTAAAGTTGACGTTTAAAAAGACCTTCTGGGGCTAACTGCTGCGTTTACTTTCAATCAGACTCAGAGAATAGCGTTAATTTAAATTTTATTAGCTTTTTGAGGTTGTTAGAATTTTATGTTTCCCAAATCGCTACAATGGAGGCAACTGCAAAGTTAGCACACAATTATAAAAAATGGATAAGATTGAATAATACCAGAATTTTCTTTTAAGCAGGTTAGTAAGTTGCATAAATACCCCAAAAAACAAATAACTCCACCACCCGAGCTGCGTCCCACATGTCTCTATGTTGGAGTGTTCTTGTGTTTTTCACACACAACAAAGTGAACCTGCTGGTCTTTAGGGATGAATTTTCATTGACATATGGTCAAATGTGTCTCCTACCACCTCTGGACGTGTTCCAATCTGTGTGAGATCCCAGTGCGTCCTCGTTTATCTCTCCGCCTTTTGACTTTTTAATTTTCAAAGTCTGCCTTTTTTTGTTTTTTAATCTCTTTCTTTCAAACTCTCGGGGGAGGTCAGGCTGTCTTTTTCTGTCTGTGCCTCTTAAAAACATTCTGTCAGTCTGTCTGTGGAAACCCTCAAGTGTGCAAAGACACCGAATGTGTCAGGCTGAATTTTGGGGGAGACATGCATACATAAAACATCTAGACTTTTTTCTATTTGACTTTATAGTGCAGTTGTATAAAATATATAGGCTATTTAGCTGAATATAAGCATCCGTGCAGTGTTAGAAGAAGCAGCTACAGAATATAACACTAGGGTGTGGGTGAGGGTTTTAAGAGGCTTAAACAGCTACACTTTCAGCTTCCAGCATCAG
Organism: Thunnus thynnus; assembly: GCF_963924715.1. Taxonomy (NCBI): domain Eukaryota; kingdom Metazoa; phylum Chordata; class Actinopteri; order Scombriformes; family Scombridae; genus Thunnus; species Thunnus thynnus. The sequence goes on from NC_089523.1 coordinate 31,978,238, forward strand.
CTTGTTAAATATTCCAGTCAGTCTGCTCTTGTATTGATCGCTTCAGAGCATCATTTTAAATAATTAAGTACCAAAAACACCCCAACATCTTCCCTTTCTTATGCTACCGATGCAGCACGTCACTTTTAATTTCCAAAAAACGTCAGCTTTCCGCCACAAACACACACACAAACACACACACACTCAGCCTCTGGTCTCTGTTTGTGTGTGTGTGTATAATGATTTGGCAGTGAACCAGACTCCTTCACACAGTAGCCGGTTGGTCGGTCGGTCAGTCAGTGCTGTTACTGTGGGCTCCAATACAAAGCCATTAGCCAGGGGAACATCCCGACTTTATCCTTTATCCTGCACTACACTGCCAAGACAAAGCTCCAACACACACACACACACACACACACACACACACACACACACACACACACCTGTTCCATCCTGCAGATGGATGCAGCAGGTAATGCCACATTAATTGGTGCGTTTATAGGCCGAGGATTATTATTAGCCAGTCGGTGGATGCTTTCATCTGCATTAAAGTTCTGAAGCTGGAGCTCCAGCCTCGCTAATGTTAGCACCCACAGATACAGGAGCAGCTCCTACAGGTCACTTAAACATCCTTTTACATTATTTCACAATTAAAACTTCAGCTCTTATTATATTTTCTCATTATTCTTTCTTAAAAGCTCTATCAATATTCTAGGATAAGAGCGTCTACTACTGACTAAATGTCCATTTTGTGTCAGTCTGACATGATGTTCATGTTATTTTGCTCTAACCAATGAGCAGTGACTGATATATCTGCATATACACACAAGCTGTGGTGGAGTTTGTTAAGAGCAGTTAACATTTATGTTTGTTATGTTATTGTTATTTCTGTAAGTCGACTTACAACAACTTTTTGTGACAATTTTTCTGATACCATTTGTGTTTCTGGCATACGAGGATGACGTCTCTGTTCTTAATCCCACCTACAAATCTCTGATTGGCTCTTTTGTTTGTTTTTCCAACTGTGGAAATAGCCGTCAACGAGCTAGACTGTCCTCCCAAGACAAAACGACAGGATCAGTTGTCTATGCAAGTGCCCTAAAACGACATTCTGCACATTTACGTTCAACTGACAGAAGCCCTTTAGCAGCTGTGTTAATGTCTTAACCCTCCTGTTGTCTTCCCATCGACCATGCAACTTTTGTCCTCCCGGGTCAATTTTGACTCCGGAGGACAAAAGTCCACAGATGCTATAAATTTTAATAAAACACCTAAAATTCAATGAAAGCAGAGATTACTTTTACTTACAAAGTGTGTGATATGGAACCATCCATGTGATTTTCAGGCAATTAGATGAAAGAAATCCATATTTGTGATATAAAAACATTTGAAAATGGGTCAAATTTGACCCGATGACAACAGGAGGGTTAATTATGACAGGAGCAGAGGAGAAAATCAGGTGACGTCATTGTGGAGTGATTAAGTCTGTACTGCTGTTCATTTCCTGTTTCCAATAGAGTAGAGTCAAGTAAAGTAGTGGTAATAGTAGCTATGTTATTTTTTTAAAATAATTGACATTTTTATATTTATTTATTAGTTTTTTTGGAGCAGTGCAGCATATCAGAGCAGATACATTACAGGAGATTTACACAGAACAGAAGACGGCCATTCCTTTACATAAAGTAAAACCATGGACATGAAAAATGTACAGTCCTTAATTAACATATTTACATTCTATCGCAAACTCAGTTTAACATGCAACTAACACTGAACCCATGTCTCTGTTGTTAATCCTTCCCAACATGTGTTCATACGATGAAATCTTAATCATTTCATCGATCCATTCCTTCACTGTGGGACATCTGGGATTATAAGTCTTGCAGGTGTGATAAGACCAACTTTTAAAATATTGATTTTGTTATTCATTATGTTAGGTATTATTGTCTTGTTGCCAAGGAGACAAAACCTTGGGTGTAGAGGCACAGTGGACCCAAACCAATTCCCCAATATCTTCGAGATTTTACACCAGAATGGTCTGAACCATGAAACACTCCCAGATAATGTACAAATACTGTTGCTCCTACACTTCCAGTATGGATTATTATCAGAAATCCCATTTTGTAGAGTCCAAATGGTGTCCAGTAATATCTGTGTACTATCTTATATTGTACAAATTTCTCTTTAGCTTCTCTGATGTTTTTTTCCCCACATTTGCTATAATATCCGATAATTCATTATCTTCAATATCAGTTACAATATTACTTTGAGATTATCACAGGAATCACCTGTGAGGTGTTTGAACACTTTGTAAAACACTGGAGCTTTATGAACTTGCTCAGTTAAAGGGTTACTTGGTGGTTCACTGTTCTTGAATGTACAAATACAGTGTCTCATTTGTAAATATTTCCAGGAATTCCTTTTACTTACAAGTTTATATTTCCTCTGCAGATATAGATATAACATAAATATCCCTTTGTTATTCAAATCAGCGATTATATATATACTCCTTCAGACTGCCATTCCAGTACCCTATTCCCTTCCCGGTGTGTATTTTTGGGTTATTCTAGAGTATGACTGGTTTAAATTTGACATTTTTCAAGCTTCATGGATTGTACTCCACCTACACCTTGAATAAGACAGTGTGGGATCTTATTTTCCACCTGTTGTGATAGAATGATAATGGGACAATATGGTGCTTTGACCCAATGTTTAGCTAGTTTGGTGGTCTCAAAAGATAGACTACGCCCTGACATTTGGTAAACCGAGTCCTCCTTTGTCCCTGCCTGTACACATCTTACTCATTTTGATCTCATCCCTCAGAAACTCATTGATAATTTTGTTGTACTGCTGTATGGCATTTAAAGATTATGTTGGATGATGTTAATGAATGCTCCCATTTTTCTTAATGAGTCTGTTTTATCCCTGTGTAATGTATTTACATTACTGTCACTTTCTTTTTGTTTGTTTTTTGTATTTTATAAGTAATTTGTCTTGTGTTTGTGATATATTTATGTTTGGTATAAGATTGTTAGTTTTACACTTTTCACACTTTTGTTATATGACTTGTTTGGTTGTGTATTTGCAGGGCACTATCGTAAATGTGAGCATTGCTCTCAATTGGTTTCCCCAAAGTAAATAAAGGTATCTATAAATCAAATCAGAGATCTTTAATGAAACTGAGAAACTACAACCATTCTGACTACATTCACTTTACCCCAAAGTCTCAGTGCTCCCCATTTATCCAGATTATTTTTTATTTTGCCCAGTAGTGAGTCATAATTTAAAGTAATTATTTCATCCAGACTTGAACTGAGTATAACCCCAAGATACTTCATTCCAACTGGCACCCATTTAAAATTGAATTGAGACACCGGATTTGAATCACAAGGTTTTGACAATGGCATAGCCTCAGATTTACTGCAGTTGATTTTGTAACTGGACAACTCAGGATATAATTGGATAGCATTTATTAATGGAGGTAGGGAGTTGGAGGGGTCTCTAAGTAATAAAATATCATAGCCATAAAAAGCGTCAACTTATACTTTCCAGGTCCCTTCACCCCTCTAATATTTGGGTCTGCTCTAATCACGATTGCCAAAAGTTCCCAAGAAAATTGTGAATAACAACGGAGAGAAGGGGCAACCTTGGCGTGCTCCTCAAAAGATGTTGAAGAAAGGGGAAATTATACCATTTGTAATAACATCGGACTTATGGTTTTTATACACTGTACTGATCCACGATTTAAAGACAGAGCCAAACCAAAAGAATGACAGGAATCTCCATTTCACTCTGTCGAAAGCCTTTTCGGCATCCAGGGAGACGGCGGTAACTGGGATACCACTTGAGGAGTTCAACCCTATTAAATATAGTAATCTCCTTAAATTGTCAGTTGAGGACCTTCCTTTGATGAAGCCAACCTGGTCAGTACCGATTATAGATGGCAATACTTTCTCTAAAGCTATGCATTAATTAAGCTTATAGGTCTGTAATTTGATGGATCTGTTGCATCTTTTTTTGGAATCAATGATATTAACGCTTCATTAAATGTACAAAGACTCCGAATAAATACTTCCAGATGAGCTGTTGTTAAGATAGGAGTCAATATGTCCAAAAATTTCTTATAATATTCAATGGGAAAGCCATCAACACCTGGAGACTTTCCCATTTTCATGGCTGCAATGGCTCATCTAACTTCCTCTTCAATAATTGGTGTATCCAAGGACTCTACCTGTTTTTGAGATAATTTCGGCAATTTTATGTCAGCAAAAAAACTGATTCAGTTCTGTTCATAGAATCATTGAAAGACCTCATTTATTTCTTTAGATGATGAGACTAATGTATCCCCCTTCTTAATTACAGGTGTAACGCTAATCATGGTCTGTTGTTTTAATTGCTCTGCCAATAGTTTACCAGCTTTGACATCCCCATCGTTTGTTCTTAATCTGAATAGTGCATATTATGCTTTTTTATTATATATGTTACTTAATTTAAATTTAAAATTGAACACGTCTTTATATAAATCATCTTTGCCTTTGTTATTTGGCCCATACTTTCTTTTTTCCTTTTAGATGCTATTAATTTTCCTCTCATATGTGCCTTGGATGCCTCCCATAACTAAAACAATTTCTCTGTGGTCCCTACATTTAATTCTAAAAACATAGTCAGTTCCCCCGGCCAACTTTTCACTGAGCACCTCATTGTTTAACAGCATAGTGTTCATTCGCCATTTACCCTGCCTTCCTGTTTCAGCATTTAAGTCAATTTGAGTTTCAACTGGTGCATGATCAGATAATGCTATCAGACCAATTTTACAATCTATCATCTGTTGACTAATGGATTTAGATAGGAGAAAGACCTCTATTCTAGAGTAGGATTTATAGCGATGAGAAAAAAAGACATATTCTTTGTCACTTGGATTCACCAACCGCCATATATCCACCAGTCCTAAATCATCTCTGAGCATATGTAAGGCAGCCCTATCCCTCAGTACCAGTAATGTCTGAAATTTGCTTTTATTAGTAACAGGGTCCATCACTTGATTAAAATCTAACTGCCAGAATAATTTGTCCCTCTTTGGTGCACAAAATTTTGTTTAGCTCAATGATAAAGTCAGGATCTTCCTTATTAGGTGCATATATATTATGAAGTACAACTTTCACCCCATTAATAAGGGCATCTATACAAATTATCCTCCCTTATTTGTCCTTAAATTCCCCAAGCAGAATCATTACTCTGTTTTGTTTGCTATTAAGTGACAAGTAGAATAATTAGCCCACCCAGTGTCTTCTAGATTTCAGTGTTTCAGCATCTTTAAAATGTGTTTCCTGTACAACATCAATCTGTTTACCTTTAAGGTATGATTTTTCCTCTTAATTGGGTTACCACATACATTAATGATATGAAATGAACCATTTTTAGGTCCTAAACTTCATGCACTCACATGCAAACATACATTTTCCAGAATGACTGCATCTGAAATGAAAATTCCTTACGTGAAAGACAATCTGCTGTACTCCGCCTCCATCTTCCATTGTTATTCCCAGTAAATACTGCAAGTGCTGCATTCTCAAACAATAAACAAACAACAAATAAATCACATACTCCACTATGAAGAAATCAAATATTCCTGCCAGATTAACCAACAAACAGAGACAAACAGGCAGGATAAACCCGACAAAGGAAAAAGAAAGAAAGAAAAGGCACATTGTAAGGTCTGTGCCAGCTCATAGACCTGGCTCTGATCCAATAATTAATGTCCTGCTCACTCTCCCCACCCTGTCATACCTAAAAAAATATTTCCACGTGTTATTGCAATCACATCTTGTCTATTCCCCGCACTGTTCCTTAATGAATTTCTCTATTTCTCAAGTTCTTAGTAAAGAACTTCTTTTTTCCTTTCCATGTAAAGCGTACAACAGCTGGATAGGCGAGCATGTATCTCGTGTTGATTGCCCTCCATATTTCAACCAGTTCTCTGGACATACCTGGGAAGAAGGAAACTTTGCATAATTTGGACTCCACTCCTCTCTTTGCCGCTTCAAGCATTTTCTCTCTCGCCGAGGAGCACAGAAATCATATCAGCACCAACCTGGGAGGCTGGTCCTCCCTGGGTCTAGGGGCCAGGGGTCAATGTGTTCTCTCAATTTCAAACTCCCCATCCAGTTCAATGCCAAATCCCTCAGACATAATGCTTTGGACACACTTAATCAGACTGACCATTTCCACCCCTTCCTTTAAACCTATCAAGCCTGACATTATCGCACCAGCTCCTGTTCTCGAGGTCCTCGACCTGGTTCCACAAATTTTCCAAACATGTATTATTCTGCTTGCTAGCATCCACTAGTTGTGTAGTGGTGTCTTCCACAGTGGAAAGGTGGCCCTCGGCTTCACTCAGCCTCTCTTGAATGGCAGTGACGGAGTTTTTTAGCTCCGTTGTTGTTTCTTTTACTTTACTTTCTTTTATTTACCAACCTCAGCTAGCAAGAAGCCTTTAGAGGGCTTTGACATTTTCCAAAGTTGTTGTTGACACTTTTGGTGAATTAAACCATTTTCTAACTGTGGAGGCAGCTATAACTGGAGAAGGTGGAGTAAATATGTTCTAATTAACAAAATTTTAGGGTAGACTCAGCTATGTTATTATTAAACCCCACCACCACCACTGAATCCATCTAGGTTTCCAGTAGATCTGGTGCACAATAAAACCGCAATGGCATCACTGGAATAGTATAGTGAGAAGATAGTGTCACGGAAATGTTCCATAGTGGAAAAAGTTACAGTGAAATATCGTAGAGTTTGCTAGCTATGGGCATACAGCAAGGGTGCTCCCTTATGAGCATCAGAAGATTTGTGCAGAGGTAGGGGTAGGGAACCCTGCTTCTAGAGAGCCACAGCCCTGCATGTTTTTTAGATGTCTCCTTGCTATTACACTTGATTCAAATGATCATCTTGTTATCAAGCAGCCACAGCTTCTCAAGAGCTTGATGATGAGGCATTCTCTTGAATCAGGTGTGTTTGAACAGGGAGACATCTAAAACCTTCAGTAATAACTAAGCTGATAAGTCAGTAGGATTAAGTGTTAGACCTAGGCTATTGTTCCCATTTAAGCATAATGAATGATTAATACAGTATGCAACTTTATCTTCAGACTGGGTCGACCTGTGGCCGGAAACTGATGACCGGATATTTGGCCTCAAGGGGAATGCTGGCTGGAGAGTGTGGAGTTGGCAGCGCCTTAAGAGCCGTTCATCCTCCCTACCAAGAAGCAAGACAACCAGTAGGCTATATTCCAAGACAATTTTGACGAAAAACACAATCAAGAATAAGCACACTATTCAATTTGTTTCCCTAAGCTACTTTAATTTAGTTAAAGAGGACCATATCGGACATTACCATATTACAGACCAACAGCAAGGCTGCTGGATATCAGCTGCACCATTGTATTTTAATTAATTATCAAGATGTTAATGGTGTTACTATTAGTCCTAAATACTAATTTAAGTTATGTAAATTTTATCTAATCTCATTCTATTTCTTCTTTAGGGAGGTTGAATACATGAGTCACAAACTTCATTTAGACCATTATTAAAAAACTGTATGGAGTCATACTGGCCAAAAATGGTTTCAGTAAAAAGATGGTGTCACATGCAACAATTCATGTCAAAAACAACCTGACCATCTATGAGGAAGTTTATAGGTTAGTATGTTTTGCTATCCAAGGGGGTGGTATAGGTCTGCAAATAAAACATTTGATAGTCTGATAGACATCATCAAGAACCATATGTATGTGCAGGTAGTGTGGAGGGAAAATTTGTTATCGTAATTCTTTTCAGATCTGCAGTGTTGCAGTACAGCATATGGGACCAAATCTATAACGTTTTGAACATCATTAGTTCTCATTCTTATTTTTTTATGATGAATTTAGCTTCACAGCTTTATTAATCATTGAGTTTACATGATAAAACATCATCAACATAAACCAACATACATTAGTAAAACATTATATAGTATACTGTCATGATAATAACAATTCACAACTATAACATTTCTCCTAACAGATCAGATGAAATTGAATGGTACAGGCATTCTAAGCCATGAGGAAGTATATCCTCACTTCTTAGAATACCTCTCGTCCAATCAAATTAGCCCACTGGAACTATCTCTTGTATATTTAATATTATAAAACTTGATTAAAAAAAACAACAAAACTACTAACAGAGACTAGAACTACAACGAATTAATCTAAAACTAGTCTCTCAGCATCATTTACATAATAAAATTTGAGACAATGTATAAAAACAACAATAAGTGATCTCTGAACTAACAGAACTAACAGTCTTAGCGCTGCTCCACACTGTTTAAAGACGAGACGATATCTTCTGGGCCAGTGACCCTATGGACTAACAATGGAGCCCTTCACTCACTGCACTGCACTGAGGTCTGGGCCCATGTCTTAATGCACACCCTGCAGCCCAACAAACTGTGCACTTGAATCAGACCGAAAAGAAAAATAAATATTCTCAAAATTACAGCAACAACTAGACGACAATGTCTTGTTTCTGTTTATTTGACTATAGCTGTATAGACTTAAGCCCTACTCAGATGGTAATAGTTTCACCGAGAGAAATTTCACAGAGATCCTCTGTAATTAAATGTATGCATTCAGACTGCAAAGTTTTAGGTCCATAAATGGATGTTTATGTCACGCCTATATGGAGTCTGGTAAACATGTTTATGTACAATTTCTCATTGAAACTTGGACATACTATTCCAATGGCAATTAATGTCCCCCCACGGGCCCAGAACTGGATAAAAAATGGTAGATAAAATAATTGTAATTATCACTGGGGTGGTAAGGAAAAAAACATAAGAGTGCTCTCTGATGGGAATGAAATTCACGACTACCCCCTGTAAAACTATTACCATCAGTGTAGGGCTAAAGGCTATTAACGTAACAACTCTCCAGAGGATGAGTCCACGCTTAGATGACTGGTTATTTTAATGGTATTTCACCATAAGGGAATAATTGCAAATGTGTAAGCTATGTCCTCCCCAATGGGTTCTCTCTTCATTGCACACATCACTAATGTGTAAATATATATATACATATATATTTAAATGTAGACAAACAAGCATAATAATAATAAATCCATGGCAATGGTGTAATTGTTCCCCTGTGGTGAAATGAAGCACATTTTATTTTGAAGGACAGAGTGGCTTCGTTTACTGTACTCAGGCTTCACACTAACCGCTGCACCCCAGGCACCTCAGCGTCTCCTTGATCGTCCTAACCTCAGTATCACTGAGGGCCAAATCAATTTCCTATTCTGAACAAGGTCGGAGAGCCCCTGGACTGCGGTTGACACCTCATTTAATCCTTGGGCAGCCACGACCACCTCTTTGATTTTATCCCGCACCACATCCAACTCCCCATCATCATCATCTCTACGTCTTCAGAAACAGGTGACAAGTAAAAGAAAATCAGTGTGATCCATTAATTCTTGGAACAGTGATCGTTTGTTACTCAAGACTCATACTTAAGTCATTTAAATTTAAACAACGGCCATGAGTCACCTTTCAGCTTTAATATGAGCATATGTGCACTGATTTAAAAGGGACATAATGTAGAAAGGGAGATTTCCATTTCTTTTTTGATAATAAAAAGGTCTAGTTGCTATATAAATACTGTGAAAGTATCAAAACGCTCAGTCCACAGAGAAATGCACACAGCTCGTATTCAGAAACTGCCTTTAAACAAGCCGTTTGGGCTTCTGTATGGTTGTGATGTTACAACTATACACTCAGCGTTTCCCCTACCATAAAATACAAAATATGTCTATTTATGTTATTTACCTAATTTATGTGCACTTCTTCCATTTCAGCTCAGTGTGAGGGTCTCAGAGGAGGAAGCAGAGGAGAAACAATGGACGAGGAAACTCTGCGTAGTTGTTGGATGTCAGGAAGCAAATTTGTCATTAGCCTTCCAAAGGTTGGATAACATTATACTCAGTGGTGGCCAACGCAATTTACCAGTGAGTTTCACCTAGAGCCCTGGTTTTTCCTAGCTACTGGTTATAGTCCATTACCTGTGGTTGGCTTGGGCGTGCTCAGAAAGCAGTCAGCCAATCAGAAGAGAGGGGCATTGAGCAGACACAAAAAACAGCCTGTTTCAGGCTAAGTGAGACAGAGGGGCTGCATCCATGGCTTGTACAGCTGTAAGTAAGTGCTTTTTGACTGTAAAAACGTGCAAATGTTTTAAATAGACCACAAAAATGAAAATGGAAACAGGGAAAGGGGCATAATGACCTCTTTAAGATGTAGGAAGGGCCTAATGCCCATGATGTTACTGCTGACAGAGAGAAGGAGAAAGGACACACTTAGAGAAAATATTTGGTTGACTTCTAGGTCAGCACTATCGACAACATCCAACAACATGTTGGCATTTTTTGGGAAGAGGGGTCTTGCATCCCTCCAGAATAGCTCAATACTACTACAATACTACTATGGCAGTGTTTCTTAATCCTGGTGCTGAGGACCCTCTGCCCTACATGGGTACATCCCAAGTCTCTTATTTGATATTTCCTCGCTTGAAGTTGTTCTGGTCTGCCATTTTGAAGGCCATCCCAAGTCTCTTATTTCTGCTCTGAGGAGTGAGGAGGGATCTCTGAAGAACCATGAGCGATACCAGAGTGCAGACAGATTACACATTAAACTCAAGTATATCACTCCCATGTTTTATATTTTATTTGTTTTCTGATTCAACATCTAGTTAAAAATCTGTGTGTAATTATCGGTCTGAATAACAAAAGAACCATAAACATCTTTCTTCATTTATTAGAAAGATTCATCTCCTCATGATCTGTTATTTCCCTCATTAACTTTTATTAGGGATAAAATTAAAGTCAGGGCAGCACTTTTTAAACACATTTATATTTTACATAATTTATCATCATTTCCATTCAGTCACATGTGAGGCTGAGCGTCGGGTTTGATACGAGTGACATAATTTCCTTTTTCCCTGAAACATTTAGCCTAATAAATAATTTCCAGTCTTCAAAAGACACCCTGATCATATTCTGGGTTATTAAATAAAACATTTATTATCAGGATATCAATAAATAATTAATAAATAATATAAATGCATTCTGCCAGTAGAAATGGTTCCTGTGCTTCTGAGCAGGACACAGCACACAGTATAAATAAATAATCCAGGTTTTTATTCATGTACAGGTGTTTGTCAAACAGGTAACAGGCTGCAGAGAGGAAACAGCTGCTGGCAGTGATAACTGTGCACCATTATTAGTGTCAGCACAGCGCACATGTGTGCAGACACAAACTGACTGACAGCTGATCCAGCTGTGATCAGCTGCTGTCGTCATCAGAAACAGACGTCACTTCACACGACGCTTCAGAGGAAAAAACGTCTCATTTCTCTAAAAGCATATTTCCTCTCTCCTCGCATGGTTTTCTTGTGTCTCTCTATGCATTCATGGTGGGAGGGACTAAGATGCAAGGAAAAGACGCAAGTGAGGGACACGTGGATGCAATTTAAGACACTTGGGATGTGCCCTATGTTTTAGATGTCTTCCTGCTCCAATGCACCTGATTCTAATCATCAGCTCGTCATCAAGAACATGTTCATCTGAAAAAATAAAGCACACAAGGCTGCAAACACTGTACTACAGGGATGGAACACTGTTGATCCTTCCATCATGTGGTATCTCTTGTAGGCGGTTTAATTTAGTTGAGATCTGCTGATTGTGAAGGCCGGAGCATATATGTCTCACGTATTCTTTAAAGTCAAACCATTCAGTGACCCCTCATGCCTTGTGGATGGGGACATTAGTATGCTGAAAGAAAACAATCCTATTAGGATAGAAATGTTTAATAGAATAAAGGTGATCACTCAGAATAACTTTGTACTGATTAATGGTGACCGCTCCCTCTGAGGAGCAAATTTGCATAGAGAGTATTCTACGAAAGAGGCTCCCAACCATTTAGGTTTTAGCTCTAATCCATTCCTGCCTGTAAATTATATGATTAAGTTGTCAGATCAAAAACCCCGGTTATGGGCAACCCAATCGCCAGAAGAAAACGTTCGCATTGAACATTTCACAGAAACGTTGAATATATATACGTTTCAACACGTGAATTACGTATCATATCAACATTTCTACAAACATAGCATATTAACATTTCTACCCATTGAATAATGATGTTTTATAGTGTGACAACGCTGTGGTTAAGGTCTGGTTAGGTTTAGGCACGAAGACCACTTGGTTAGGGTTAGAGAAAGATCATGGTTTGGGTTCAAATAAAATAAAAAAATAAAATACCCAGTTTTCTTGCCAGAAAAATGGCTGCAAATGTCCTGACGTCTTGCTAAAAACACCTGCTTTTGTCGTTTGAAATGGGAAGCGGACATTGGTTTTGAGGTGGTCTCGAACCGTGTTCTCTGCTGATTTCCAACTTGCTGCCAACAAACTTACTTACCATCCACCTGCCCCTCCTCCTCCTAATAGGAAAGATCAACTCATATAGATCACATGTGAACTACGTCACTTTACCAATGTTGAGATGATACGTTTTGTTGAAATGTTAATATGCTACGTATTTCACGTGTTGAAACGTAGATATTCAACGTTTCTGTGGTTTGCAGAAACGTTAACTGCCAATGTTTTATTCTGGCGACCAGGCTGTTACAGGGTGGGATAGAGATTCTCCACTTCTTTTGTTGCAGACTTCAGAAATCTGCCTCCGTTAATGCCATCACCTTACAGGAGTTCTTCTTCCTGTGGTAGGAACCTCAAGAGAGAATTAAAATGCAGAAATCCATGCAAAGTCACAACATGAACATCTTCATCTGCATATTGCAATTTACATTTATTGGCTTCATAAACATATAAGCAGCAATCTGCTCTACAATTTGTAAAGAGAGCCAAGGCAGTTATATTAATGTAGCACATTTCATACACAGAGGCAATTCAAGATGCTTTACAAATGATAGATTAAAAGACAATTCATTAAAAGAAAATCAATTTATTAAAAAGACTCATCAATGAAAAACTGGTTAAAAGGGGTACAAGACAATTTTAAGATAAGAACTCAAATAGCAACTTGAATAAACTCTTGTCCTCTGAGAACAGTGAGGTCTTGAATTAAAAGTTTCTAGGGTTGGATTTCCTTTTATATCATCAGGGAGATAGTTCAAACGACATGCAGCATTATGACTAAAAGCTCATTTGTCTTGCTTAGTTCTAGCACTGGGCACTACTAACAAGCCACTTCTAAGTGACCTGAGAGTATATTTCTTGAACATTTCTTTGATTTATTTAGTCCCACTCCATGTATTGATTTATAATGAAGCGACAGTGCTGTATAATCAATTCTGCTGCTGAAGGGAAGCCAGTGTAGTGACTTAAATGCATCATCTGGGGACAAAAATTCAAATAACCCGCCTCCAAATCTCCATTCCCCCTCAAATCAAGCATTAGGCGTAGTTCAGACAGACTAAACACGAGTATAAATTTAGATTTTGGGTGGAGTTTTCCTTTAAGAATTGGGGCAATGTAGTCTGTCCTTTTGGTTCTCATAAGAATTCTAGCAGCTGCATTTTGAATAAGCTGCAGCTGTTTGATGGTCTATTTGGGGAGACCTGTCAGACGACCATTGCAGTAGTCTACCCTGCTAGAAATAAAAGCATGAATGAGTCAGGTCAGGTTTTGACATGAAGTATCTGAGTGTTGCTATATTTTAAGATGATAAAAGGCTGATTTTGTTACTTCTTTTATGTGTCTATTTAGACTAAGGTCAGAGTCTTCTATAACACCAAGGTTTTTAACCCGGTTCTTTGCTGTAAGGCCTCTCGAGGTGCACAACAACCTTGAGCCTCTCCTCTTTGTTGCCAGATATAATGGCCTCTGTTTTATCTTTGTTTAACTGAAGGAAGGAATACATTAAAGGGTATTAGCTGGTAGAGATGTAGATAATTAGGTATAAATTAAACTCTGTAGCACCTCATGTTCCCTCTGAATCCATTATCTCCATCCCAATGGCCTCTGTGACCTTGACAACGATGTTTGCTATAGTTGCGTCCAGCTCTCTGAACCAAACCACCACTATCCTGGTGTTCACCACCCCCCCATTTGTAAGTTCACCAATATTGATAGTTCTACTTATAGTCACAATTAAATAAGATTTTAATTTCATTACCTTTGGAGGGTTTTGGGCACTTGAGCCCTTGATGTGGATGCCGCTTCTGCTGATGGCAAAGAGTGTTTGAACTTGAACACAGCAGGGTTTCTGGGAGGCAGTATGGTGGTGATTGTTTGGTCATTCCTCTCCTCTATTGAAGATCCATGGACCTCATAATGCCTCTTATGTCCACAAGGCTGAAACACCCATCTGGGCATGGAAAGATATTCCTGTTTGCATCATCTGTTAGATAAATGCTCTCATTCGTCACCTGAAATTTTAATAATGAAAAATGCCTGAAATATTATTAAATATGCAGAATGTCCAGGTGTGTGTAATGATAGTCCACATGGATATTATAGAGGGTGGAAAATAGGAGGTAATAAAAACGTTGACACGCCTGTTATCTACAAAACAGGAGATAGCACAGAAGTGAAGTTGTGACTATTGTTCCATATTGTATCTGGTTATGAACATATTTTGCATGGCCTATTGTTTCCATAGCAAATACTCCATCTATCTATTCTGTTCTTTCACAAAACAATCAATGCAGACAGGAATGTTTAACTGAACTGACTAAACTGACTATCATTGTCATGAGCAGTGTTTAGTTTTTGCTTTGAGACACACTGACACTATTCAGCTATTACAAGATGAAAGGAGATGGTTACATGCAACCTGGTTTAGATAGCTGGTTTTAAAAAATGATGGATGTGCAAGAATAAGCAATAAGAATATATATATATACTGTTCAGTAATGTCCTTGTTGTAACAGCCAGAACCAGGGTTCTGGCAACAAGTGGCCTCCATCCTCACCAAGATCGAGGGAGACTTGCACTGCAGGGCATGAGGTGATGTGCTAAACCCAGAAGGGTGGTGCTGGCGGGCTAGCCATGTTGGCCATGATAGAAAGGGACCACTCGAGAGAGAAATGAGTCTACTGGGCTAATTACATCATCAATAAACTGAACTGGATAATAACTGAAGACTTTGGAAAGTCTGTTTGACTTCCTCTATGCTGATTTAACTCCACATGCAGAGGCGATTCCATAACTTTTACGCACAAATGTGACAAACAAAACCTGTCGATCACAAGTAACATGTCACATTTGTCTTATTATAGCCTATAATTCTGTACAGATTCATCTCAGCACTGTTTTGCATCATGCTGAAAACTATCTATCTATCTATCTATCTATCTGGGCTATAGCAAGCACAGCCAATGACCATATTTTTGTAGAGATGCAGTAGGGGCAGATAATATAGATATAACAATAAAAGCGACAAACAAGTTGTCTTCTGGTTTTGGTTTCATTACTATTCCAATGGCCAATATGAAGACAAAAACGGGAAAAGCACATGGATTTCCATTTTTTAAATTCACATGAAAAATGGAAAAACAAAATAATGCATTGTATATTTGTTTATACTGTTATCAAACAGGTTGAACACAGATTCGGATGGAGGGCACACGGACCAGAAATGTAAAGGTCTTGAAAGTCAAAATATTTGCTCATTAGTTGTAGAGGTATCTGATTAGGACCTAAAGTGTCGGACATGTGGAAAGTTTGACCTGTAGGATTCATCCTTTGGGGACCATGGATGTCTGTACAAAATTTCATGACAATAAATTTAATAGCTACTCATAAATTGTTGGACCATTGAACATCTCTAAACCCTTGTGTCACTAATGTGGATGGATTTTAGGTTTAAAAGGTAAACTTAGGAGCAATACTCACCTAGCGTGGTTTCAACCATCTGTTATTTCAACAGCTATTAAATGACTACATTTCAATGTGAAGTGGACCCTAACAATTGAAATGTCTGTATGCAACCTAGAAGAACCTTTAATCTAGAAGTATTAACACATTCCGACCTGCGAATCAAGACATTTGTTGCTCCATTTAATAAAACTTAATGAAACATTTTGTTGTGTTTGGCTGCACTGAGCCCATGTGTACATTTGGGGATGATTAGATCCTATTTATCAGATTCAGATATTGTTGATGATGGTTCTGATGTGCATAATTACATAAGATAACCACAATGCCACATTGCCAAAAGGTTTCAGATCTATGAAATGGTCCTTTAGCTTCAGCACTAACAGTATTGTAATATCAACAATATTCTGTTTAAGAGCTAAATGAAAATCTCTACCGAGACACACAGTGATATTGTTTTCTGGCATTGCTTTTTCATAAGTTGATCCCTGCTTAATGAAATGAAACAAGTTCTGTGTGGAGTTTTTTTTATTTTTATTTTAGACACTGAAATGCAGTGAATGTGTTCGGGACGATAAAATTAAAAAGTGTCTCTTAAGGATGCCGAAACCTCGAGAATATGGCTGTCCAGGACGGCAATTTGGATGGTTCATTAGTTCTAGAGATCAGGGAGTGTGTGTGTGTCCAGCCTGGAGTCACACACTGAGCATCTGTATCTGCATCACCAACACACACACACACAGTAAACACGTGAACACACACAGGCAAACACACATCTCATTTAATGCAAAATCCCTGTACACTCACGAAGAAGAGAGCGGGTAATGTACAGAGAAAAGTGAATTTTTCTGTTTTTCCGTGTTTGTGTGTGTGTGTACCAGTAAATAGAATAACTTCATTACATCTCAATTAAATCAATAGCATGTTTCTATCTGACATCAATGTGCTTTAGCCGCAGTGTACGTTTTAAATCACATTAACCGCAGCAGCCGGCGCATAATGGCCACTCGCTGCTGGATTTAAATTAAATCAATTCAATAATTTGGTTTGGAGCCGATTCTCTTCTTTACATCCATTCAGGCAAAACTAAGAAGTGTTTTTAAAATTCTGATCCTCAATAAAAAAAAGATATATAACACGGGACCATTTGGCTTTGGTCGCCGCAGTTTTGAGAAACTAGCAGCTAATAGAGATCGGACGTGTCTATATGCTGCAGGGCTGAAGGAGGTTTTTGTGTGAAATGTATGCAGCTCAAGCTCCCATTATACAACAACACAGTGAGTGTGCTCTTCATAAATACAGACTGAAATATCCCAAATTCCCAAACGCAGCAGCTCCAGAACAGGAATGTGACCAGAATCTATCCTCCCTCTCGATCTTCTTCTTTCTCAATTCATTCTTTCTGGTCTCTTTACTGTTTTTGCGTCGAGTTCAGCTTAGTGTAAAGAAGTTGGAGGATATCCTGGTTTGTGGAGAGAAAGTTTTCTCTTTATGCATGTAAATATTGCATCCTGGTCTCAGAAACATGGATGTTATGCCATGTAAACATCTTGAACATATTTCTATTATATGCACATCAAGCTGAGTTACAAAGTAGTTAGTCAGTAAAACAAAAAATATATCATAAGCAATATAATGATGAAAGTAAAGTGGAGGATAAAGGTCTCAGTAGAGCTTCAAACAAACTGCTTGTTGGGTTGTCAAACCCCCAGTTTGTAGCAGTCACTCATTCGAGGGACTTGTTGTCATTTCCTCTGTCTCCCTGTTCCGAATTCGGATAGTTGCATGTCGAAATCCCTCTGGGTTGATTGGAGGAGTATTCAGATCACCTGTTGTGCAGGGTGTAGGGACTGGCTCCTGAATAGTAATTGAGGGCAGCTGAGTTCATTCTCCTCATGGCTAATCAGGGTGTGGCGACGCCTTTTTTCTGGGGGTTTAAGAGAGGAGAGAAACTGCACACCCTGTTCTTTCATCAACTGGTTGCAGACCTCATTTGTAGAGATTGTCAGACAGAAACTCTGGTCTGTTCAGGCCCTTTTGAGTCTTCTTTCTGGTCTTTTGCCTTTCTGATTTGAGGTAATAAACCTTTCAACCAAGCTACCTGCATTGGGTTGATCTTAGTGCTATTCATGCAGGAGGTTGTGCTTGCCTCACGATAGCCTGCAGGCTTTATTTTGTTTGTTTATCATACATATTAAAGAGGCATTTTTTCATTATAATTATTGAAGAGGCATTTGTTTATTAAGGGGACATTTCCCTGTGTACAGAACCTTGTGAGGTGGTTTCTGCAAGTGAATATTATGTTTTTCTTTATTTAATTTCTTTTATGTGGCTGGGAACTGGTTCTCAGGCTACTTTTCTGATCAGCTGTGGTCTGGAGGATCAGTACCGCTGCAAGTTCACACATAAACACTCGAACACTGAGAGCAGCAGGTGAGCCTGAACTGTCAATCAACGCCCACACGGCAGACATCAAAGCTACTATAAGTCTTCAAATCTTATTAAAGGAGCAATAATTTCCAAAATGACCACCAGCACACTTATTAGAGGGCCTGAATTTAGTGATTAAGACCATAATGACTCGTTGAAAAAAGACTTTCTAGAGAGAAGTTGAGGCTTTTTGAGTGAGAGTCAGTTGGAGCGTCCAGCGGCCGTCGGTGGCACTTTAAGGTTCTTCATCAGCTTCAACCTCAAACCGTAGTAGTCACTGCTTGGGTAATAAAACATTAATGATAACAATGCATGGAAACACATTGCTCAGGAAATGAACTACTTCGCCATGCACCAGTATACTGGTAATTGGAGATCGTCACCATTTTCCTGTCTATTATTCTGGCGCAGGAAGATGATGTCCCCATTCTTAATCCTGCCTACAAAGCTCTGATTGGCTCGGTTGTTTTAACAGTCGTGGACACAGCTGTTGATAAGCGCTACATCAGATCTCTTCGACTAGCATGTGTGGTATTTAATGCCACTTTAATGACTTTTGTCTTTAATGACTTCCTTTAAAAACAAGATGTTTATCCTAACTTACTCTTTAGTTTCTGTTCCTCTAAGTCTTCCATCTCTCTCGCTCCATCAGCTCTCTATCTACTGACCATGAGGTTAAGTCCTCTAGCAGATACCTCGGCTAACCCGATATTATTTGCCCTCTAACTGAATTTAAGGCATTTTATTGGTCGCTCTAAACAATCGCGTCCATTCATGCGCCAGCTGCCCCCGGACGATCTCCTCCTCCTCCCCCCTTCACCGCCGCCCCCGTTTCCACGCGCGGCGACTAAAACACACGCCTCGTCTGTCCAAACACATACCATCTTTTATTGGACAATGCATAGATTTAAAATTGGAATCCAAGACATATTGACGCAGAATGCACAACGAGACGCCCGGGAAAGAAATTGAGAACAAATATCTGGTGTCTATGTGTGAGAAAATACTGCAGCCATTCGTGCAAAACAACAGTCACACGGATCATGTTTAACTCTTTAATATACATGTTAAAACAAAACATTTATAATGGTTTGGGATCACATAATGTGCAGACTGGTGATGTCCATGGCTTCAATTTTTCGAATAAAAAAGTAATAAAATAAATTCAATGGTTATTGTCACGGTCGTTGCCAAGTAGAAAGTTTTAAATTTTTGTCAGTTTTTTCTTAATGAGCAGATATCATAATCATCTTCATCCCAGCTGCAGGCCTGTTGGCGCTCTGAACAGATGGAGTGCTTTCATTAACTGGATCACCAGCAGAGCGCGAACACACACACACACACACACACACACACACACACACACACACACACACACATACGGAAGAGCACGACTGCAGAGTCACACGAATAAAAGGAATATTATCAGTTGAGTCACTCGCAACTGCTGCTCACACACAAAGATTCTCATAGAACAAGAAACACTGAAGCAAACTTTCTCTACATGAAGAAGAAAAACAGGCAAATTAACAAGGAAATACAGTAACACACACACACACACACACACACACATACAACAGAAAGATCACAGGCTGAGAAACACAAACAGGGAGTGACATGACATAAAAAAACACACACACAATCCACTACTAGCACTCAATAAACAGTGACTGTACGTCTTACACACACTCACACACACACACTACTGTTGACAGTTATTGAGAATGACTGCCACACACTGTGCACATGTTTCAGTACACACAACACACACACTTCATAGCTGACATGAGAGAGAGCTTCACACACACACACACATATGACTCTGTGGTGTATCTCCAGACAGAGAGTCTCAGTGGCAAAGTGGAGGTTTCATTTCTCACAGCCCGCTCCCGTGTGGCCGCAAAGCTAACAAAGCAAACTACAATCCATCCCTCGCCCGGAGCTGTGTGCGGCGCTGACAGGGGCACAGTTGGCGAGAGGAGGCTGTGGGAGAAGGAGGAGGAGTCAACCCTTTCCATCCGCCACTTCACATTCTGGACAGACTCCACCGCTGTGCTCAGTTGGCTACAGTCAGACTCCTGCAGATTCAAGGTGTTTGTGGGCACGCAGGTTGCCAAGATACAGAACCTCACTGACAGAGAGTCATGGTGCAATGTGGACTCGGCCCGTAGCCCAACCGGTGATATCCTACAGGAGAGCTCAGACCAGTGGCTGGAATCACCACACACACAACCTATCTCTATCGACAGTGAGGAATTGAGAAAAACAGCCTTTTGTGGTCTCACAGCAGTACCCTCAAGTCCACCAGTGCCCGATTTCAAAGCCAACGGAGACCAAACGCACCACTCACAGCAGATGATTACAGAGAGGTGGAGAACATCCTCCTATAGTGAGCACAGCATGACTGTTTTCCAGCAGACCTCCAACAGCTAAGGTAGGGTCGTCTCCTCACCCTGTCCCCGGTGCTAGACAGCATTGTTGAGCTGATCCTCGTGGGTGGCTGCCTACGCCACCGCCCCTCCCTTGACGTAGAGACCGTTCATCTGGTTGTACTCGACCCCAAGTACAAAATCACCCAGCTAATCAAACAAACCTTTGATGAGCAGCTACATCATCCAGGTGCAGAGCGTGTGTTTGCCGTAATGTGGTGATATTATTGGGTTCTCCGGAGACAAGAGGCTGTCAGACGCCACCAACGACAGCGCACTGATCGTAGGAAACGGCGTAGCAAGCCAGAGGTCCCCGAAATGTCCAACTTGCCCCAGACTACACCTGCACAAGCCAGCTTTCTACTCTACAGGACTAGATTTTTTTGGCCCCTACACTATCAAAGTAGGCCGGAGAAATGAGATGGGGGTAATATTCAAATATTTATTAGTATTTATATAGTATTTATATATTATTTATATAGTGACAAAAGTTATCTCAGGGCACTTTTCACATAGAGCAGGTCTAGACTGTGCTCTTTAATTTACAGAGACTCAACAATTCCCCTCATGAGCAGCACTTAGCGACAGCGGTAAGGGAAAAACTCCCCTGTGAACCTCGATCTTCTCTCCAGTATTGATACTGGCTCTTTTCTCGTGGCACTGCAGAGATTTGTGGCTCGCAGGGGCAAGCCGTTTGAACTTCTCTCGGATCAAGGCACTAATTTCCGAGGAAGAGAACAAAAGCTAAAGGAAGCCTTTGCCTCCTTCCAGCCAGAGCTTCAAACCCAGCTTGTTCCCCGACAAATCAGATTCTCCTTCAATCCACCGAGTGCACCCCACTTTGGTGGCTGCTGGGAGAGAGAGAGATCAGGCCCCTCAAACAAGCCTTCCAAGTTACACTTGGAGTCCAGACTGTCACTGAAGCGGTCCTGAGGGCTGTACTCATCAAAGTTGAAGAGATCCTCAACTCAAAGCCCTTAGGATATGTGCCGTCTGACGTTGCCAATCCTGACCCTGTCACCCTGAACACCTTGCTTATGGCTGCAAGTAGTGAACCCACAGTCGGAGCTTCTTGGCAGAAGGAGATGGAGGCACAGTCAGCTGATTGCAGAGCATTTCTGGAGGAACTTCCTTAGGTCCTATCTTCCCAGCCTGCAAGTGGTGGTACTCTGACACACCAAACATCACATGGACAAGAGTTGAGAATTAGCAATAGCTATAAACTCTCTGTGCAGCACATCTCCATCTATCTGAGGCATTGTGGCCTTGGGGAGAATTACCCAGAATCCTCCAGGAGCTGATGGCTGTCTAAGTCAAGGTGGGGGGCCGCTCCTACACCTTCCTGCCCTGCCTGACTAGGTTGTACTGGACTGATAGCATAGACACTGGCCTTTATGATTAATATGATTAGCATAGGTGCCTACTAGGGCCACACTGTCCATAGTAATGTAACGGAGTGGAGATAAATAGACAGAACATGTCACTTAGTTCAGTTTCTTCGCCTGTTTGCTTTTCGTGGTTATAAATAGAACTTTCGGCCCTATTTTTATTTCCCCCCCGTTGTACCAATCCACAGAGAGAGGGGAAACGACAGGGAAGTGAGGGGACAGTCAGCGAGAGAGAGAGAGATGCAAGCTGCAAACAGCTGTTTCTGATTTTGACAGAGAATAGTTCATATTTTATATATATGAGAATCATATAATATTTAGCGCTCTGCTAGAGAGAGCTACGTTCTTCTGTGAGTGCTCTGATTAATAAATGTATTCTTTGACTTTGAAACAGTAGCCTTATGTCGTTACGTAGCCTTTCTGAGGCTATTGCACGGTTAAATCAATTAATATTGTTTTATGAAAAAATTGCCCCCCTCGCAATTTTTAACTGAGCCCCCTCAGTCTCTTCATCGTGACACACACACACACACTCACACACACTCACACACACACACTCACACACACACACACATAGAGTCTGATGGGGCCTCGGGCAGAAAATCCCACAGGGCTCTTTTGACCGACTTTCACTGCCGTTACGTTCCCCAAAACACCTATTAAATAATCAAATATTAATCAAAAAGTGTTTATATATTAATAGCAAAAAACAAACGTAATAAACTCCTCAGTTACAATAAAAACATAGTTAAATATTTAAGAAATAAGATCAATGTAAAAAAACTAAAAAGGTATAAAGTAAAAAAGTATATAAATATATTTTAAAAATATATATATATAAATAACAAATGACTTAAAACTTAAAACTCTTTAAAAAGTTCTTTCTCTTTGGGAGCAAACCTCATATTGTGAAATCAGAGTTCATCAATATCTGGCCTAAACATTTTTCACACTAATGTTAGCAGAAAAAACAAATGTAATTATCTTCTCATCTGATTACTTAACAGTAATAATAATAAATAATAATAATAAATAATAAACTCCATAGTTATGGACGGTGTTGTTGCTGTTGCTAAATGGACCTGATAAGAAAAAATAACAGAATATATTATCATGATGATTTTTAGAAGGCATGGCATATCTCACCAACACCATTAGGATGCAATGAACTTGCATTAACCAGGACCAGGACCTGGAGGGGGGTCTTGTTCCCTTTTTTATGTTGATAGGAATTTCACCAGCGTTCCTGTGGAGAGATAAGAAATAGCTACTCTATGATAACCTGACGTGCCAGATGGCTTGTTACACAAAACCATCTGAGAAATTGTCCTTGGAAACTGTTTGGGGGGAAAAAAGGGCATGCACTTTCAAAAAAAACTACTTGGCAGGTGATTGGATGAACCATCTGTCTATCACCGTCTTACCTTGTAAGGCAGCAGCTGGATTCGCGAGATCACGAGAGAATCCTCGTAGGACACAAGCACATAACTCAAAACCTGACAAGATGGATTCACACTGACGAATCCAGCTGACTCACAAGATAAACTCCTATAATACTGAGCAGCAACAGCATATTCACAAAGTATGAATCTGTAACCCTCCTGTTGTCTTCCCATCGACCGTGCAACTTTTGTCCTCCCGGGTCAATTTTGTCTCCGGAGGACAAAAGTCCACAGATGCTATAAATTTTAATAAAACACCTAAAATTCAATGAAAGTAGTGATTACTTTTACTTGCAAAGTGTGTGATATGGAACCATCCATGTGATTTATAGGCAATTAGATGAAAGAAATCCATATTTGTGATATAAAAAACATTTGAAAATGGGTCAAATTTGACCCGAGGACAACAGGAGGGTTAAATATTCCTTATGGCCTTATTGATGTATATTATCCTATCATCTTTTTTATTTATTCCATTTGAATTACTTAAAGGGGACTTTTTATGCTTTTCCTTGTTATCTTGTAGTCATGTATGTATATAATATTATAATATCAGATGTTCATATTAAACACAGCCAAGGTGTCAATGAGGTAATGAGGTAAATATATGTAGAAGTAATCCATGTGAGGGAAAAGCAGCAGCTTCAAACTGCTCTGAACGCTCGATTTCTAATGTTTTTTTCCACTTTCAGCCTGAGCTGACGTCAGCTGGTGACGAATTTCTTTATATGGTCATCTGCTCCATATAAAGAAGTTCACTGCTCTGTTCCGCTAACTTTCTGGCATTTTTCCAGTGTTTTGGGGGTAATTACACCGAGCCATGACTGGAGTGGAGGTGTAAGTGTTTTTCCATTACACAGCAGGGCATCTGTTGGAAGTGTGCTGGTTGTCTGCAGCTCTTCATCAGACATCATCATCATTGTTTTTGCTTGTATTATTCCTCCCTACATTATATCTAACTGATCTGCTCAGCAAAAAGCTCCAAATATCTCATTTTTAGGATGGAACAAGACAGCGTTGCAGCCGGAACGTGACACAGTCGTGCCCGGTGGAAACAAGACGCCACTGGGAGTTTCCCATTACTGGTTGTCACTGTAATGGTGCTGCAGTTAAGGAGGGATTCTCACATTTTGAGACAGTGTGAATCAGCCCTCGGGGGAGCCCCAAGCAGTTGCATGCCTTGCCTTTTCATAAAATTTGTCTCTGCACACACACACGAAGGATTTTCCAACCATTGTTACATTTTTATTGGTAGTTATAATGATGTGTGTGTGTGTGTAACTCATACACACATCAGCGCCCACAAACCTCCTACTGACAGACAATGAGAATGATTTCCCATTAGGGCTGGGCAAAATACCTTGATATCAATATTGCAACAGTATTTTAGGGATGACTATTGGTGCTTTCACAATATATTTACATAATGAGAATTATGATAAATAATCACCAGTAATGATAATATAATGACTAAGTGGGTAAAGGCAAATAATAGAAGAGCTAGAACAGTCTGGTAAATTCAGAAAATTAAATTACATCACTTTACTGTAATGCAGCCTTTAAATATTGTCTAGTCTAGTCTCATATCTCCATATTGATATAATATTGATACATGGCCCAGCTCTACTTCCCACTGCACTCTTACTGAACATGGCTACACACACATGCGCAGGCTGCTTGTTCTGCACCGTTAATCCCTGCTAAATGTATTAGCAGTGACTCAACGTTCTTCAGGCACGTGAGCACAGCATGAGATCCAGCATGCAAATCTGCTGTAAGACACGTAAATGTAAAACTTGCCGTCATTCACTTACTCACACACACACACACACACACACACACACCTCTTCCCTTACCTGCAGGAACAACACTGAGTGCACAGCTCTTGAACATTACATGGTGTCTTCCATAGATTTAACCTGCAGACAGACGATTAATATTCAAAACTGAAACCACTGTGTTGTTCTGTAAATTGAGAAAACTGAAGTAGTCACTGTTACAAAAGTTTAAAACTTTTACACTGGCAATAAAATCTGAATCTGTGTGAGTGTTTAAATTAAAATATAATATGAATGCTTTTACCAAACCATGTGCAGTCAAACCAACCTACTGGCAGACAGGAACATTAATAAAAGATGGTTCTGCAAAACATTCAGTGACATCATTTAAATGTTCATGTAATGATAAAGTGATGAAAGATGACGGTCACGATTTTTTTTTTTTTTTTAAAAGCAAACATTAATTGCAGGAGTGTATTATGGAAGTCCATTTCTGCCAAGAAACTAAATTGAAAAGTTTGACTTACCGTGAGTATTTTTATTTTTTTTTATCATGTTTAAGTTTGACTTTGAAACAGACTTTACAAAGTGATCACAAAAGTAATTACCTACCTGTACAGTACCAAAAAAAAGTATCTCACAGAAATTTACTGTATTATTTTTTTTAAGTTTTTTTTTTTTTCTAAATTAAGAGTAAATGCCATAAAAACACAGTAAATTATTTTTATTAAAAATATTCACCATAAAATAAAGGCTGTAATCTGTAAATTAATAGTTTTTTTGTTTTTTTTTTAACAGAATTATTCAATTACTTAATGGTCTTGAATGTTAAATTACATTGAATTCTATGTAAAAATACAAAAAAATACACATCCTATTACTGAATGTAAAATAAAGGCAACTTTCTGTTTTCTGTTAAACCAAAACTTTAAATTTAATGTAAAAAAATGTAAAATAAATAAAATAAATAAATAGTAAGAAAATGATAAAAAGTCAGGCAGCAAAAGTTGCCAAACACTTACCATCAAATAACAGTAAAAAAAAACTTTAGTTATTCTGCAGAGAATTTTTAAAAAAAATACAGATATTTATTGTAGACATTACCTGCATTTTTACAGTCCAACTGTTGTAAAATAAAAATTTAAAAAAATTATAAAATATTGCGAGAATATTAAACAAATGTTTAAATCTGCAGTCAGTAAAACTGGCAAACAGTCTAAAGAGATAATATTTGTATTCTATCTTTAACCTAATGTTTCTTTCTTCACCGTGTCATATTACCCTGAAGTCGCTCTAGAAAACCATGTGAACATGTGGTCTGAAGTATGTGTTAGATGTGCGTATTCTGCTTTTATATTTACAAGGTTATGTGTGGGAAACCTGTGCATGCATGTTGCTTTTGTGAATATGCATAATTTATAAATCTGGCCCCTGGATTTTACACTTTTATATTTGGAGTCTGAGCTAAAAAAAAAAAAAACTTATAAAAAAAAAAGCAGCTCATCCTCCAACAAACCTCTGTTTAGGGACTTTTTCCAATACCAGTATTGCACATGAATAGATCATACAGCATACCTACCAATGAATCTCCACTCTCAAATGCTTTTCACTCAGACTTCTTATATACGGAAGAAACTTAAGTCTTTTGGATGGCCCATTCAAATACATTCTATACATAAGAAACAGGTGTTGCACTCAGACAAAATAAACACAAAAGTGACTAAATGACTTATCAAGAAAGTAAAAATGTTACTTACAATTCATTTTATTTGTTATATTCAGACACTTGTGTAAAAAAATGAACATTTGATTGGATGTAATCATCTGATTTTGAAATATTGAACATTTTTTAACAAAAAAAAGATACATTTTAGATGGCAGATGACTCACTAAGTTCCCTTTTTCAAAGGCCTTAAGACACACATCATCTTCATTATTGTCATGCAGCCTGCCGACAGCAGGTTTGATACTTTGATCCTTCTGAAATTGTATTTGTAGGGAACCTGGACTGACATCTTCCCCTGAGAAAGTCAGACATTTCTGTTTTAAGTCACACATGCAGCTCTGACAAGCTACTGGATCAACGTAACAAAATAAATTCACAATATATTATCCTCTTAAAGAGAATATATCCAATGATCTAATGACAAAACATTTTTTTTTTTTTTTTAGTCCAGTCTACCATCCTAATCCCACACCCTGCTGGGTCTTTAGCCTATTTTTTTGTCTGTGAGAGAGCCTGAGGTCAAAGGTCAAGCTTTGGCAAACCGCCTCACACAGCGAGCAGGATGTACTACAAAGAAAATCCATATGGTTGATGAATGAAACAGACCCTCTTTTAGAGCTAGGACATGATGCTGATTAACAAAAACACTTCAGCGTCACATAAAACACAAAATAAAGCAGACGGCACCTTCATTAAACTGTAACACATATTGACACTGTTAGTGGACAGTAAAAACATAAAAATCAGTCTTCCACAGCAAGAGCACATCAAAGATAAATCACACTTTGCTTTCAAACACCATAACAGCTTGTTTTATGTTGTAGCCCATTCAATACATCAGATAAACTTTACATCCCTGCCATCATTTTCTAAGTCATCCACCAGTTGTTCGATTGATTTACTTCCTTCCAGCTCTTCACGGTTTTTCAGTTTATTTCTTTGAAAAATCAGCTTGCAGAGACTTCATCATCACATCTTTAGTCACTGTAGTCAAAGTTGTGTTATTGTTACATGGTAATGCATTTACAAGTGCAGATTTATTTTTAGAGTATGTACCCTTTTACCAAAGAACAATTTCACTTTGATAAAAATAGCCATAATTGATTTCCAGGAAAATAATCTGGCCTCAAAACAGAGGAGAAAAATACAGAGAAAATGCTTTAGAAAATAGTTGCTTTAGAAAATAACAGTCATGTGTAGAATATGTGATTTTGCACAGTCAATATACAGCTTGTTACAAAAGATCCAAGTGGATTATTAATGCAAGTGCTATAATGCTTTAACAAGGCAGTTAGTGATTGATAAAGTACAAAATACTTCATAATATTGACATGAATGGCAAGTCGTTACATAGTTATTTACAGAAAGTCAAAAAGCTAGCTTGTTAGCTACATCCTGCATGTTAGTTTACTAGCACATATATAAAAGACATGTAAGCAAGGCAGTAAATCTTTTCATGTCAAAACTATGACTATGCTTCATTAAATATAAAACCCAAAACATGTTAGAAGGTTTTATGAACAACATGGTGGGTCATAAAGGTCTGTTAGATCACCTCCCTACAGCGCTAACGCTGCGTTTCAACATCACCCAAAACTCGCTGATTAAGATTTCCAATCTGGAAAATTGGAAATAAATAGCCCTTAAAGAGCCCTACAAGTCAGACCTATGGGTAAGAAACGCTGTGATTTTTTCGAAAATAATCCCTTATTGTCAATTATCCTGTATTGTACTGTTTTTCAACACTAAACTCCTGACTAACATATTGGTATTCAAGCTAACACTGTTATAAAATGATTAATTCTCTAAAGACATTCAACTTTCTTGCAACATGTGATCTAAACGTATTCTTACAGTTGCCATTTTCTGTACTAACTAGCTAACAGTATTAGCCTAGCCGCTGCTGTGGAATCAGGGTTTTACATTTAACAAAAAACAGCATCCAGATTTCTTCTTTGGTTTTTCCAAGCTTGACTTCTTAAACGTTGGAATTACAACCAACCATATCAGATTTACAACTTTGAATTAAGGTGGACATCTAACCAGCTAATGCTACAACAACGTAGCATTAGTCTGGTGAGTAAGGCAGTCACGAATGCTATCGACCAAAAATCAGGTAAATAAAGGTATATCATTACATATTTATTACAACTTTCCGTTAGCATACATTCTGCTATAGTTATTTTTTTTTCATTAAGGCATGGGCTCAAACTGAATAAATATAGTTTAGTACCTGATGTAACAAGACATGTTTTCATGTTGGCTTAACAGCACTTTCTAGGTGACATGGACATATTTAAATTCTAAGAAACATAATGTTTACACTGTGTTCATTTAACAGACGGCTCATATTGAGAATTACAGGAAAGAACTGAGCTCAGATCAAAAGCTAGAATAGAGAAAGACGAGATTCTGGAACAATATATTGAAATTGAGCTTATTTGGATGTATTGAAGGCAATCTGATTTGGTTTTGTCTCTTGGTGGAATAATAGCCTTGTTACCCACGTTTCCAGCTTTCAGGGAGAGTTTAAAAATATTAAACAAACTTCAGATTTAATCAAAGCTGCTGCAAGCTAGCCAGTGAAACCTCCAGCACCCTCTTGTGGTTTGTTAATTACAACCCATTAACTATTAATAATTCTCAAAGGTTGCATCCCTAAAAACATGACTTACACTAGACCAATACAGCAACCAAAATTTACCCTGTGAAGGAGCTTAATTTGTAATTTGTTACATGGCTAACAATGGAAATAAGTCTGAAGAGGTCAAAACTCCAGCAACACAACAA
Organism: Thunnus thynnus; assembly: GCF_963924715.1. NCBI lineage: Eukaryota > Metazoa > Chordata > Actinopteri > Scombriformes > Scombridae > Thunnus > Thunnus thynnus. Next base: position 32,008,111 of record NC_089523.1, read on the forward strand.
CAATTTTATTGTAAAACCAATGTGTTTCATCAGAGTCATCTAAGGTTTATGAAGGCCAAAAGCTGAAAGGCATTAAGTGTTGCTGCAGTTTTGACGTCTTCCGACTACTTTCCTTCTGCATGCACCTTGGAAATAAGTCAAGTTGTGCCAGAAATCCCTGCTAACAATGGAAATTAACAATGGAAAATGGGCAGAAAAACAATCCAGAACTGCTGTATGGTGGTCCTTGAGGTATGTTTGACGCCCCTGATTCAAGGCCTTAGTATCCCACTTTTTTCTCTCCCTGAAGATTTCTGTCATGCTGTTATTAAGCTAATTTTTGCCAGAAGAAAGTGCCTTGTCCAAACTATCTGAAAGTCTCTAGATGGTCTTCAGGTTGGTGGTGGTCCGTTGACGTATCTCAGCGCCAGGTGGAGGCTACGCGGCATCCTGCTGCTACGGTGGCACGGAGGCTCCAGGAAGCCCCAGATCAGACAAACCAACAGAGCCAGAGCTGCAGCCAGAAGGAGGTAGAGGAGTGCTGGGGAGAGCAGGGACGAGGGAGCCCTCCTGCTCTGGGTCACACTGTGGAGGGGAGGGAACAGGCGGAGGTGTTAGTGTCTCGACTGTCTGCTCAACAAACCCTAACTGTGGCGGTGTTAAGACCAGCTGTCTTACTGGTTACTGGAGCCGGAAAAAAATCTACATTTGGGCGACAAATGGAGGACTGTGATTGGCTGGAACTTTTTCCACTGTATCCATTGTAATAACATTTTCAGGGTTTGCTGGCAGTGCAGTCGATTGTGACCAGTGAAGTGGACAACTATAACACCAACCATTTTACTGCTGCATCTGTATGGAGCAGATAAATCGAACTTTAAAAAAGAAGGACAGTGGAGAACGCTTGTTCGACCAACAAACATGTACTCATACACAACATACTCATTAGTATTTGAAGAGTCTGTGATAAGAAACTAAAAGGACCATACAATTTCTCAGCAACTGGCAAGAATTGGTAGACAACACAGCCAAACTGTGCAGGATGAGAGAATATAAATTATCACAATGCAGCAATGGAGCAAAGTTGCTCCAGCTTAAGTGCTTTAATGGGCTGGATGTCCTTTTGGGCCTCTGACTGGACTGTGCCGACCCTGAACTCTTACTTGTGCCAGGTCTTCCATTGCTGTCTTCTACAATTAATAACTTACACGTTGTGGGTATTTTTTTTTACAGTATTTTTAGACTCTTTAAAAAAGGATTCATTATTCTCCAACAGAATTGTATTCCTGGGATCATGGAGAAGACTTTGAAACAGCATTTAGACCTTCATGTTGCGTAATAAAACTGTGATGCTTAATTTTATAGGTCTGTAGTTTCCTTGAAAGATAAGTAACTTGGTATTAATAAGAGGTACAACAGAGACAAATTCTGGGCTACAGTTTAGTTAATTGACTTTATAAGCAGTTATTATTTATTTCAGTGAGTTTAATCTGGAAACCGCGGCAGAATAAAGTTATTAAACAGTTTTCACTTCTACTTATTGATGAAACTGATTAAACAGACTGCGCAGCATCTTGATGCAGGTCAGTATTACATCATTCAAATAGAATATTTGGCTCAATTAAACAGAGATTGTGTGTTGATTTGTGAATGGACACTCCATAGATATTATAAAGTATACACATCCCTCACAGACAAGGGTAGATCTGTCAAAAACAGACCAGTAAGGATGGACCAGAACAAAACACTGAACGCTACCTGAGAAGTTAAATTGCTCATCTAATTACCCAATCAAAGAAGTGTTTGTCAGCCACTGACCTTACGTGCTTTAACATGCAATTTTTTTGTTGAGACATAAAGGACACTGTTCCCCTTATCTCTGTGGTTTTAGAAATATCCTGCAAATTACAGCTGATCTATATCCTTTATCGCTCCATCTGTGTACTACAACTCAAGAGGGTTTCTGTGTTTTCTCACCTTTGTTCGGAGAGAAGTCGCTCAGCGTCTTCATAACAGGATGGCTCTTCTTCAGCCTGAAGAACAGAGAACTTTTGTTCATCCTCAGTGGTTTGAGGCAACATTTCTTAGTTTTCACATGAAAACTTTAAGAATATATCAGACGCTCGTAAATATCTGTATGCAGAGAGTTTATTTCTCCCCTGAGGTCTTGTGAAACTACTTATTATTACTACTACTTATTAAAAGGGGCTGTGTTTAAAGTTTCCACCAATAAATCAATACTATATTTTTTTGACACTTTAATATTACTATGAAAAGATGAAATCCTCTGGCAGCCTCAACACTGTATTACTGAAAAACTTTACTTTCAACAACAGCACCAATTTATCTTGTTTATCCAAAGGCAAGATAACTGAACCTCGCCATCAACTCACCTGTAGATTTGATGGATATTGATGCCACATCCAATCAGGTGTAGCTTTTAGGTCATGTGACGGTGAAGGGGAGGGGCTAAGAAAAGGCTTTTGTGTGTTGTCACGGTGACTTTGGCCGTCAACGGCATGAGGACGCAGCTGCTCGGGTTCATCCAGGTAGTACTGTAACATAAAACACAAAGACAATACAAAGACGTTATGTTTGAAATCTTAAAATGGGTTGCAGAAAAAAAAATGGTGACATCAGATTTCAAACATTTAGCCACAATTCATGTCTGTCATTGTGCTCTGTTAATGCCAGAACTTCTTTTCTAGATTACCATGTAGTTTGGTGCAAACCAAGCAGCGACTACCACTGCCAACTGTCTTTCCTGCCTTTGACCCCTGCTGATTTGACCTCTTTGATCCTGCCTGAATGCAGCACCCCCTCCTGTTTTTGCTCCCTTGATTTCAGCTACCTGAGAGTCCCCCCCCCCGCCCCCCGCCTTACTATGCTGCCTTGATCCTGTATGCAAATGCCCTTCCTCCCTACCTTTTGGTTACCAATTGTTTGATCTTACGGTAGAGCTCACTTTAATAGCATTTCCAGAATGCTATTAAACCACTTCCACCACAGCAAACTTTGAACAAGGCCTTGAGTGATTTTCTTCAACAGAGCCAATATGGAAGTACCTCACAGGTGCCTCCAGGACTCACACTGAGTTGGCCTATTGTCGCAATATTTCAATAAGTTTAATATTTCTTGATTATGATACCTACTGGTGTGCCCTCAATTATAAAATATGAAAAAAACTCATGAAAAACCCTTTAACAGGGAGAAAATGGAAGAAATCTAATAAAGAGCAACAGAGGAGGGATACATGCAGTGTATTAGTGGTGCCAAACATACAAAAATAAGGTATTTTATCACTTGCCAATTGTAGTTGCTCTGCATGAGCCAGCATGACACGAATATGTTTTGTGACACAATTCTAATTGATATCAAGTTGTGATATCGATGGCCAAAGCGCAAAACCTCCTATCTGCAGAATTTTCTGATTGGCAGATTTCACTTTGGATGATGAGAACAAGGAAGGCTGCTCCTTTCGTTGTGACAGAAAAGTCACACAACAAAACAAAAACACAACGTAGAGTCCCTGGATGTGTAGAGAGGCTACAGCACGAGTGAGTTACACAATCACTGAACATTCATTTCCAGCGGACGAGGAAGCAAATACACTGAATTTAAGGAACTCTGACCCTAGTATACTACAATGTAGTAACTATTACATTTACTACGTCTTTTTACCTGAAAACAAACTTAATTTTATGTTTAATTTAATTTGAATTATTAACTTAATTTAGAGCAGCGTGTTGTTGAACCTCTTCCAACTTGCACCAAGTGCAAAAGCTCCTATCTGCACTTTGTGAGGCATTAATATCTAGTTGGTATTTTTAACACATTATATGATAATGTAGTCCAAAAACAATGTATTATTTATTGAGTATCCTTAACAAATAGCATTCTACAAGAAAACAAGTTTTTTTGGTTTTCTCAAAAAAGTGCATTTTTCAGATAGGAGGTTTTGCTCTTCGGCCAACGATGTCACGATTTGGGGAAATAAAAAACAAGTCTTTTTCTCGCTTACATTGTGGTGACTCCGCTGATTGTGTTTGGTCTGTGAAACACAGTATCAGATAAAAGTTAATTGATTCTCTTTGGATTTTGGATTGTTTTCAAGACTACACACACACACACACACACACACACGACAAACTGAGCTCAGGAGAGGCCTCTCATTTGTGCTCAGTTGCCCTTTCAAAATGGTACCACTTCACCTAAACTCTGATGAAGCACATTGAGAAGCAGAAGGCAAAGTCAGAACTTCAAGCTCAAATCCAGCAGAACTTGCTCTGCCCTCAGTTTGTATACAAGCTGCTCCAAAACATTGATTAAACTCTTGTTTCTCTACTTCACTGCTCTCAAATTTGGACTTACAGGTTGATTTCTGCTCCAATTTGTTTCATCCTCACTCAATACTCTTGTCAGTAATGAACTTCCATTAGAAAGTGCCAATTCTATTAGGCACAAACACACGTTCAGTCAAACTAACATACTGCAAATGAATGTACATAAAACCTCTCCAATTACAACACACACACACAAACACGCTTTGTCATCAGATTTGACCCTGAGAAACTCATCCACCAACTTTTCTTCCAGTTAACTGTAACTGACAGAGGAAAAACAGCTGAGGAGAGGAAGAAGTCGACATGTTTCTCTCCTGTTTTTATGGCGACAGTTAAAGTGCAGCCAGACTCGACTCATATATCAAGACTTTATGGATTCATTCGGCGGCCCAAGGAGCAGCGGATGAGACGGAGAAATAGGAGAATAAATAGACGCTTTCACCGGTAATGAGAGAGAGAGGGAGAGAAAATGAAAGCTGAGGCCGATGAAGTCTAATGGAGAGAGAAAACAGAGGGAGGATAGAGGACGGTTATTCAGGAATCCATCTTTACAAAAAAGGTGGATGAATCTGTGAATTCAGAGAAAATGTAAAAGCTGATGATTATGAATGTTGATGGAGCGTCTTCGGGGAGACGACATCACTCAGTGTGAGAGTGTGTGTTTGCTGGAACTTATCTTTACTTTAGCGGGTAAACGGAGAAAGATAACACACAGTGATACTATGTGTACAGATCCTGTTTTAATGACCTTGTGAGGACACAACTCTTGTTTCTAAATACACACATTGTGGGGACTCACTTCCCATCCGAGGAGAAAAAGTAGGGAAGTAAATTAATGACACAAGAAAGTGAACAAATTTGAGCCCTGTTCAGTCTGCAAGTCAACATTAGAGAGCGAGCAAGGAGAGATTTGTTGATCTGAAAGTGTGAAAACATTTTGTATGAATACATTCAAATGTTTGATTGTGTAAAAACTTTGTCTGAACAAATACATTTAATTTTTGAATCTGTAAGGAGATCATTTTGTGAACAAACGAAAAAAGATTTGCACAGATTTTTTCCAGTGTGTGAGTGCATAAAGAAGATTTGCACAAACGTTTGCAGTTACAGTCTGAATTAGCAGAGTGCAACATCACACTGAGAGCAGAGCGATTATTATGATTAATACGACCCGAAAATGAAATATCATCCCATTAGATTCCTCCATCCACTTTCAAATTCATTATCATTTTGTTAATAAACACCAAACACAAACGTCTGAGGCTGACGGTAGGTTTGGATGATAAGTTTGCAGGTATTTAAATCATTACACAGAGTATTGTACAAATTAAAACTTTGATCGCATGATGGTGCAAGATGAAAAAGTCACCGAAATGATTACAACTCATCCTGTCCGTACACAATTTCATGGCAATACATCCAATAGTTTGAGATGTTTCAGTCTGAAGGTGGTGCCATCTATAAAGACATGCGGCATCTAAATGTGTTATTAAATTAGTAAAAATCAAACTCCATATGATGTCAGATGAACTTTTTTAAGCTATCATGGAGCAATTTTCAGAGTCTAATTGAATTTAACTACCTAACCTCCAACCTGATTTGTAATATGTTGAAGCTTGCTACTCTAAAAAAAAGTGGAATTCGAGAGACAGAAGCAATTAACGGCATGATTGATATTTCATACTTTCAACACTCTCTATTGTTGTGCTGCAGACTGAATAGAGCTCATATTTGTTTTGAGCTCGTTCAGTTCTTTTGTCGTCAATATGCTCCCATAAAAAACGTTGGTCGCCACAAGGTCAGCCGCTCATTTTATTTATTGGTCGGTGTGTGTGTGTGTGTGTGTGTGTGTGTGTGTGTGTGTGTGTGTGTGTGTGTGTGTGTGTGTGTGTGTGTGTGTGTGAGAGAGAGAGAGAGAGAGAGAGAAAGAGAGAGTGAGTGAGATAGAGCGAGTATGTGACTACGTGAGAATGTCAAAGAATGAAAGACTCAGGTCAGGAGGTTTTACACACACACACACACACACACACACACACACACAGATGATGTTCATGTGATGCCATGTGCTGAATGTTACTGCTGAACTCCACAAGAAAACAAGCTCAGCAAAAAAAAAAAAAAAAAAAAAAAAAAGTGACATTCAATTTTTTTTTTTTTTTCTTATTGTCAACAAATCCCATAAAAAGTCCGAAACCAACAACGTGTTGGTCTGTGGTTCTCAGCTCCGAGCTCACTGGTTCCTACTGAAGACGTGCTGGTGCTCCAGTGAGTATTTCTGGCAGCAGGATGGTGTGTGTGTGTGTGTGTGTGTGTGTGTGTGTGTGTGTGTGACGAGGTCAAAATAAACTACAGTGTGTGTGTGTGTGTGTGTGTGTGTGTTCATGGTGATGAAGGAGGGTGTCATCCAGCACAACAGTGTGGCTCATTGATGAGTTTTTTTTTTTTGGACAACAACGGAGCTCTATGGCACAGAGGATAGGAAGATTTGGGATACAAAACACCGATTCATCGTTGGTTTTTGGTTCTTTTCACCACAGAATGTCAAAACAAAATGAAATGACAACATGACTAGTGGTTAAATTTAGACTTCTTATGATTAGTGGAGCTAAAAATGTAAAGTTTATCCTGAGGGTGGCACTACAGGAAAGGTCACGGGGTCATTCAAATCATTAGGATTCATCCACTCAGGACCAGGAATAATAACTACAGCAGATTTCATGGTAATGTGACCTTTAGATATCTTACTCTGGACTTAATACTGAAATCTATGATCATATTTTTTATAGTTAACCAATATAAATATGAAAATACTCAATTGAATTAGATTTAAAATGTTGTTTTTCAGGGTTTATTACTGTGTACTGTCCCTTTTAAACAGCCTAAATTTAAAAACTGAGCAGCATTTCATTTAAAATCTTTCGGTCAAGCTTTATTGTTGCAACAAACGGTTGCTACAGTGCGAATGAAAGCGACCTCACCTTCACCTCCCCATCAGTCTGCACGGCTTTACAGCAGGAAGTCTCTCTATCTGAAGGGGCGGGGCTCTGAACTCCCAACCACGCCCTCACACGCCCGCCATCAAAGCTGACCGGCTCACCGTCCCGTCCGTCAGGAGTCGAGGTCACCCACTGATCCTCGGAGAGGAGCCGAGTCCCGCCTTCCTCGGTTGCGACCGATGAGAAGAGACCACGATGACCACGGTCACGCCATCCCTCCCGTCGCTGTGTGGTAAACAGATAATAAACACAATAAATGATCATCATCCATCCAGTTAATATGTTAATACACCTTTAAAAATGTTTTTGATTTAATCTCCTTCCAAAATATGTACTTGAGCATTCAAAGAAATGTCAAGAAATTATGAAATTAACACCATAATTCTCAGTGGTTTTAGGAAAATCTTCCCCTCCATATAAACACTCTTTAAAGAGGCGTTACATCTGAATCCTGAGTGATGCAAATGAATGTTTATATTAAAGAAAATTATCAAGTAGATGCTGATACAGCGATGTAGTGAAAATCTGCCGAAGCATTTATCAGAAGCTCCATTATATCTTTTGTTGCTGCAATAAAAACAAAAGAATTTGCATCTCAGCTCAAGCTTGAATCTGAATTAAAAGCTTTACGAGCAGAATTTAAAAAGAGGACGACTAACCGCTCTGCTTACAAAGAAGCTTCAAAAAACTGAAAACACAAACTCCTAGAGGCTGCAACTATTTACAGAAAAGGGAAGCACAAAATTATGATCCCAAAAGGAGTGATGCAGAAAGTGTTTGTGTGACATTTTCCTCATCATAAAAAGTGTGTTTGCTTGTTGTCTTGTCGTCCGATTCATTAATTAAACGCTCGTCAGCAACCAAACTTCAGTTCTTAGATTTGGGACACCTCTAACAATTACAACTACAGATCTCCAGACAACAAACACATACTTTGAGGAAACAATCTCACCACTGGTTCCATTTGGGAGTAGTCCAAGAGCTTTTGATCATAAGACATGACCTTCATCAGCAGATGGCCAGTGGTTAATGGCATTATAGACGCTCAACTTTCTGTTTTAAAGACCTTTTAAAGACCTGCAGTTCAAGGTTCATTCTGGAGCTCGGATACACGACAACTGGACAAACTTCATCTGCTGAGGACGCTCATGTGATATTGTCAAAAGCACCAAAACGGCTACTGAATCAATCTTGTCATTTCCAAGGTCAAGGATGAAGTTTGATCCTCAACAAGATCATTTGAACAGCACAATAAAAAATTGCCTCTATCTTTATTTCAATGAATTATTATCTGCAGCACGTAAGAGCTGAAACCAGTGATGGCTTCCTGGAAGCTAGAAAATAAAACAAACAACAGGTGGTATTTCTTGGCAAATGACAAAGGAAGCTATGCATCATCTCAAAAATGCAAAGCCAAAAAAAAAAAAAAAGAAATATTGTCCAAAAGCCGGGCCAGTTGGCCTCGGTGCTGTGTTTTCAAAACACTGAGTCTAAACCGGAGCGGCAAAGCCTGAAATTGACGGAGCTGAAAACTGACGTAGCCAAAATTTTCTCCATTTAGGGCACATAGTGGGCGGTGGAGGGAGGGGGGGTACACACAAAACTCTGCAGGCACATGTTTTGAGTCACATTCATGCACCCGCAGGCGAGGCTACGCGGTTATAGATTTAATGAAGTACAACCACATCCAGTCCTCCGGCCAGACATCGCCTCGACAAGCCCGCGGAGAAGGCATGCAGACATCACGTCGTCATGAGTTCATCACCGACAAAAAAAAAAAAAAATCTAAATAAAAGTCCCTGTGAGATGACAAGAGGGTACACGCACACAATCTGAGGTCTTTGTTGGGGACGCTGCAGCAATCAGTAATCAGATGCTAATGCAGTTGTACGTGTGTCTCTCTCTCTGGTCGTTTCTTTCCCCCATTGGGCTTTGGGGTTCATCAGCAGTGCAACAGTGAGTGTGGGTATTTGTGTGAAACAGACAGAGACAAGAGATACACAGAGAGGGGGAGGGGGGGGGCTGCGTACTAGCAGGAGGATACTGTGACGATTTCTGCCCGTCTGTGTTTATTTTGGTTCCTTCAGTTTCTCTCTGCTGGCAAACGCCCTTTCTCCCTTCCCTTGTCTTGCCAAAATAAACCTAAAAAAAAAAAAAGGAGACTGATGTACCCAACAACATATAGAGGTGCCACATCCTGCAGCTTCATCAATAAATCAGTAGAGGAGGAGGTGAGCTGTTGTAACCAGCTCATAAAGCTGACACCCAGCGATGGAGAACATTTTTAGGAGAGCTGGTGTATCTGAACATAAATGACTGAAAGAGAGAGAGTGAGAGTGAGTGTCTGTGTGAGTGAGACAGAGACAGACAGACAGACAGTCAAAGCCTCTGGGCCATGCAGCATCTGGGTCAGGCCAGAACAACAGAAAGGAGAGAGTGAAATAACAAGAAAAACACCACATGGTTTTGTTCAAATTTGGACCTGATGCGACATCTTTGGAGTCATCCTACACATCATGTTTGTAAATATCTTAAAATTTAAAAGGATAAGGTTGGCAATTCTCCATTTTTCTATGTGCAGAACCAAACCGACAATGCACTGATCTACTAACAAGTATTGTGTGTGTATCCAAAACCAACATTTTTTTGTAAACTGAAGGGCGAAGAGGGCGTGCCAGTGTACATGGTATAATTAGCTCACATAGGTAAGTTGGTGAAAGGTCATGCAAGGCCTTATATGGTAAGCAGTAAAGAGAGGCCAGTATGGGTGTTATTTGGTCAAATTTTCTGTTTTTATAGCTGCAGCAGATTTTGGCAGCATTACTAAGATGAAAAATGTTGTCTTGGTTATAGCCTTGATATGAGATAGGAATGAAAAATAAAAATAAAAAAATCACTGCAAGGTTTTTGATGGTTGAGCTTTCAAAAATAATACAGCCATCAATGTTAACACTCTAATTCTCATACAAATGCCCATATCTGGCTGGTCCAACTACTACTAACTCAGTTTTATCAGCATTTAAGAGCAAAGAGCCTCTAAATTTAAGAGTCTAAATTTAGCTTTACAGGTAAATATAGGAGTCTATCGTCAGCATAGCTATGAAAATTAATACCATATATGCAAATGATGTCACCAAAGGGAAGCATGTAGATAGAAAATAGCATAGGACCAAAGACTGAACCCTGGGGTACACCAAACTGTACTTTGTGGATCAATATTAGGTTTTTTAAGCAGTGGTTTAATAATGGCTGTTTTAAATACTGAGGGCACAGAGCCAATGAAAAGTGTTTACAGAGCTTGACTTGCTGTGCTACATATCACAACCTCTTGTCTTTGTACTGAAGTTCTTTAAGAAATTAATTTAGAGAATGTTTTTTTTTCCCACCTCACGTGTAAATAAATGTACCATCGAGGATGCTGTAACTCACCAGGTCCGCCTCCTGGTTGGTGACGTCATTGCTGATGTCAGACTGAGAGCCGAGGGAACTGAGGTAGCTCCGCCTCTTCAGGCCGTCTCTGTGACACAGACCTACACACACACACACACACACACACACACACACACACACACACACACACACACACAGTATCATCCATGGTATTACATTCAACGCAGCCAAGATATTTATGTAGCTATGATTCTTTCCCATATGTCTTATTGCATCACATGTTGGGGGCAGGCTTGAGAAACAGCCATAAAACCTCTTGAGTCCTTATACAAACAAACTCTGGACAAAAAGACAATGCATTTCCATCACTGTAGGGTACCAGAGAAATACAATTTACTGATCTTTGACAATTTTAGATTATTCTCAAATTTGTGCCAAGTTTATACAATTTTAAATGGTTTGTCCTCCTCCACTATGTGACTGTGTTCACTCGCTCAGTAAGTTCTATTAGATCCTCCAGAATATCCTCTATACAAGATTGGACCAAACCATTTCGTCGTACTGCATTTGGGCAGTCAGCTTTCTGTGTGAAAGCCACAACTCAGTGGAACGTCCTACCTGATGATATGAAGAACCGTAGTTCTATCAATGCATTCAAGACTAGACTGAAACATGTACTAAAGACCACTGAGTCACACAGCTGAGTTTAGTTTACATTATTTCTAATTGACATTGTGGGTGTATGTGATGTATTTTGTATGGTGTGTTCTGTGTGGTTTTTAATGTTTGTTTGTTTGTTTGGGGAGGGGGGTTGCTTTTTACTGTTTGTTGTTGTGCTGTTGTATGTTTTTTGTCGGGGACTACAGATGCAAATTAGCTTCAAGCTAACTCTGGTGCATCTTTAATGTTTCAAACTGCACACTGTCCCAATCAATAAATAAATAAATAAAATCAATTTACTTGCATTAATTCTGATTTTTGAGCTCCAGTACCATACATGAATCTCTTGAGCCTGAACCAAACTTAGACCTTTTGTTGAAGTTTTTTGAGAAAATTACTTATGTTAACTATAATTTCTGACACACAAAGGTGTCAAACTTGGTGTAACAAGAGCAAATCCTTTGTATGCCAGAAGTTTGCCTTCTCCCAACTTGTACACAAGTTTGGAAAGAGTCTAAAGTCTCAGTCCTGCACTGAGAGTAAAATTGATGGTATGTTCACACAGGAAAAATGGCAGGTTTGTAACGGTGAAGAGGTGGACTGTGTGTGTGTTTTGTTTGTTTCTTATTTTGAGGAATTTCATTAACAACTCGAGTGACAGAGGACACAGTCAGCCAAACAGAAGACAGCAAATTAGATTCAGATTGCTGTAGACCTTCAGGCTTAACTGCTGCGATCCGGTAAACATGGTGTTGAATCTGTGATGTAACAGCAGTGAAATAATCGATCCCTGTGCAGACACAAAGACTCCTCCTCACTTCCTACCTGTGCTGGTGCTGAAATACGAAGAGTCGGCGTCGTCGCAGGAGACGGATCGTCCGATATCGACCGAGGGGTCCCACTCGAGCCCCAGGTGCTCATGGGAAGGAGAGGACGGCGAGGGGGGAGGAGGAGGGAGGTGAAGCGATGAGGGCGAGCCGGAGGAGAAGCCGAGGCGAGGGTTAGCTGATTGGCTGAAATCTGAAGGAAAGATGGACAAAACAATTTTGATGATTACTCACTGACATTTTTGCCACACATTGTACATTTCTGATTGGTCTAACACCCTTAATTAAATGTTTAAGATGCTGGTTCACCTTTAGGATGGTTTGAAATTACAGGGAGGTCCAGGTTGGGTTTATCAAGCGCTCCCTCTTCCTCTAATAAAGACTCTGAAGGACAACCGGAGTCTGTAGCCTGAGACAGAATCCAGTCATCCTCAAACACCTGTAGGAGGAAGAGGAGGCAAACTGTCATAAAACATATGATTTAAACATAGTAACAGTAAAAGTAACAGTAAAAGTAACAGTCCTCCACATATAAAAAACCCCCCAAATGTAACGATAAACAACAGGCAATAAACAGCACAATGATTGTGTTTTAATAAGATCTATTTATTGGAGGAGAAAGTTTTTTTTTTTTTTAAAGATGTGTGAATAATACACAGCTTCCTGAAGCTTGAGAAAATAAATAGACTTTGTGTTGTAAACTGGATGCATGGAGTTTGAAAGATGAGGATATTTAAAAAGGAAAGATGTAATTATTATGGGACTCGTAGGATCCATTATTTTTGAAGCTTGACCCATACTGGGAACCAGGGGCTGCAACTGACAATTATTTTCCTCACGTTTTGTCTATAAAATATGAGAAAACAGTAAAAAACACTCGTTATAATGTCTTTGTTGTGTTTGTTTTGTCAACAGTCCAAAACCCAAAGATCTTCAGTTTACTATCATGTATCACTCATAAAAGTTTAAAACTATCTCATTTAAGAAGCTGAAAGTTTTAAATGTTTGTCATTTTCCCTTAAAATTACTAAAATGATTATTAAATTATCAAAATAGCTGCAGATTAATTTTCTGTCAATCAACTAATCCATTAACGACTACTCGTTGCACCTCTACGAGGGACTGAAGTCGGGATATTTCAGCAGCTGCTGCTTTGATTTCAACCTTTCTTTTTAAAAATTCTGACTCTTGCAAGTCCATAAACTTTATGGACGTTAGATATTAATTCACAGGTGAGACTAAAACAATAAATCCAGGTGGTGTGACTTAGTACTTATAGATATCCTGTGACTTCGATGACAGTGAATATTTATAGGTTTGTAGGTTAAGATCCCCGTCCCTAAGTGTGTATTTGTGTGACTAGAGAGTGTTTGAATTTACTTGTATAAATGTATTTGTGTTATAAGACAGTCCAGCTGTTTGTGAACTCAGAAACAGGTGTTTGATGTCCTTAGTAATCCATTCATTTTAGTTGTTACCATGTGTGTGTTTGCTGCCTATATATGTATGTGTGTGTATTTACGGCGTATACATGTGTGTGTGTGTACCAGTCTCATGCTGAGCAGCCGGGTGTGTGTCCGTGCGATGTTGTTGTAGACGTGGCTGCAGCACCGCAGCAGCTCCAGCAACTGGCTCTCGACGTGCTGAGCGTCAGTCGGCTCGCTGCGCTGGATCAACGCCTCGCCGCGCTGCAGAAGGGCATTAATGCGGCTCGAGTTCACGCACACACACTGCTGGAATGACTGCACACACACACACATACACAAAGAGACAGAAAGTAAATATATAGTACATGAGGTATAAGAGAGACTGTAAGAGATGCATTTAGTTATATAACACACACACACCTGCAGTCGTCTCAGCTTTTCGCAGGTGTTTCCTGTCAGGTGTTCTACTTCACTCAGACGGAAGTCCAGATCAGCCAACCAGAGAGCAAGATCCTCTCGCTCCACCTCAAACCCCTCCCACTCTGAGACAAGGAGCTGAGAGTGAAAGCCTCAAATTATTCACCTCGGTTTGTTAAAGCTTCAGTAATTATTCAAAGTAAAAATTCAAAGTTTTTGAAGTCACAAAATCAACTTCTACACTTTCTTTTGAAGCAAATTATCTTCACTCAAAGCTAACTCGTCACACTTCTCATCAGGGCTGCAACTAATGATTATTTTCATTATTGATTAATCTGACGATTGTTTTCTCAATTAATCGTTTGTCTATAAAATGTCAATAAATATTGAAAAATGTCAGTTATAGTTTCTCACAGCCAAAACTGATGTCTTCAAATGTCTTTTTTTGTCCAACGAAAAACCCAAAACCTGAAGATATTCAGTTCAGTGTCATGTATGACAAAGAAAAGCATTAAATTCTCACATTTGAGGGTCTGAAACTAGCAAATATTTGGCATTTTTGCTTTAAAGACTAACATAATTATTATCAAAATTGTCAATAAATCAATTAATTGACTAATAGTTGTAGCTCTACTTTTCGTTACATTTACACTGAATATGCTAATTGATAAAGACGTAGTCCAAGATGAAAAATGTCATTTTTGGATGCTTTATGGATATGCTTTTTTATTTTATTTGGCACCAAAGATTTAAGAAAAGAAATAGACATTAATCAATGCAGCTTAAATCAGTTCACTAAAAACACTCAGAAATAAAACTCCGACTCTTTGCAGACGACTTGTAACTGTTTGTTACAAAATATGTTTACAGCAGAAACTGCAGTTGCTGCAGCAGCAAAACAAAGAAATATGTTTTTAAGATTAAAATCTGAGGTCAGAAAATAAACCATAAATTAATGGTAAAAAGAAACCATCAGTCTCAAAACTGTAATTATCTAACAACCGATCTCTGCAGATATAACAGCATAAGTAGTTTTAGTATTATTATCAGAGGGTTCTGACCTTCAGTTGTCCTGTGATGGATTCCAGTTTGGCGTTCACATCGTCCCATCTTGCGCCACACTCCCTCGTCGACGCCAACGCCCGAGCCTTCATGACACCCTGAAACAGCCGAGTCAGCATTCGATTCCTCCGCGTCAGACTGTCAAGCTGGACGAGTCGAGATCCCGCCTCACAACGCAGCCTCTGAACACACAAACAAAGAGTCAAAGTCTGAGGCAAAAAACACACTGTCTAGTATTTACCTTTAACTGTAACAGGAAGCAAGATTATTTATTTTATAAGAATAACATTTCTGTAAATGTGCCAGTGTTAGCAAGCTGGCTAATTCTCAACAGTCAAAGTTTTAGTCCTGATATTTACGACTGGTATCAGTCAAACTTAAAAGAAACTTAAATCAAAATACAAGAATATGTACAGCAAAATGGGCAATAAAAGAACAAATTTTGAGGAGCGAGACGGAGTGCTGCCTGACTCCAACTTTATTCAAGATGTAAATCAGGTAAAAGACAATTTGTCTGCATTTAATGACTAATTTTTTAGGTCTCAATATGAACGACACATAAACCAATAAATGAATGAAACAAACAATCTCAGAGATTAAACTTTTAGTAGTTTAATAATAAGAATAAAAATAATATATTAGAATATCAGGAGGGATATTCAATTTCTGCCAATAGATCCCCCTAAATCTTACACACTGGTCCTTTAATCAAAACTAACATTGCATTTCTTGATCTTTGTGAAAGTAAAGACTCGATATTTCCTTTAACGATGAGGTGCTATATGGTTCAAATATGAATTCACTCTCAATTTAAGTTATAATTTATCGATGGGTGGAGTTATCTCTGACTTTTGTTTGAATATTTCTATTTAATTTCTCCTCACCTCAAACTTCCTCAGCTCTTCCTTGGCAGTGACATAGGTAACATGGGCGGAGTTTGGCGAACTGACGGCCTGCTCAGCCAATCGCAGCCAAGCGTCCAGGTGAGCGTGTTCTTTCATAAACTCGTGCCAGAGGATCCACCTTCTCTCCAACCTGGATTGACGGAGAGATACAGAAACGGTCAAACAGACAGAAAGACACATAAACTCTGATGTGATTCTCTCTGAGTTGTGAAGTCAGACCTCAAAACCGCAGAGATGGAAGCAAACATGGAGGTTAAACACCAACGAGCCAAACCACATCCAGCTTTATAAAGAGCTGAAGTGAAGCTTTAACTAAAGTAAGAAAACCTCATTTACAATCACATCTGTAAAAACACAAAGTACTAAAAATCTTTGGAACATAACTCACTGAAAAGTATTTCGTTTGTCAGTTAAACTCAGCCGGTGATTAAGTTTTTAAAAAGTTTGTCCAGAGCATCTGTGGTCAGTTCAGTCGTCTCTGACCAACTGTTTTTACAGCAGAGACTAAAGCTACAAAGCTGAGTGATGGAGGGTATCATGGATGTTAGTTCTTGCTCTTTCTGGCTGGTCAATTTTCATGAAAGCTGTAGTTTTTTTTTTGTAAACAAACAAATTAATTGTTATTGAACTTTTCCAGAGTCCAGATTCTTATATCACAGTCCGTAGTAGACGATCATTTATCTTAAAATGTGAAACTCTTTCAGACCAAGATTGCACAGATTGTTACAGAAACTAGTGGAACAGAGGCTGAACAGGAAGTGAGGTCAGGACGTCCAATCATTTAAGTTCCCACTGACACTAATAAGTAAAAATCCAGCGTTGGAACAGAAGCTTTCTCAACAGTATGTCATGTGGCTCGCTTCGTATGTTTTATATATTCAAATTCATGTTTTTAGCAGCCTTTAATAAAACACCATTTTCCATAATTCCTAGATGTTTGTGGCCAAACGTCACGGCTCGACAGAGGTGGCAAGTCCATGAGCGAGTGGTCAGTTCAGACATCTCAAGACATCACAACTAGAAACCTGAAAAATGACCAACTGCAGTACTGCAACCCAAAAAACACTTTCGCCCAAGAACCGCCATCATAAAAACATTGACTGTAAAACTGTTGACAGGACGCCTCCAACTGCAAATTCGGTCAGTTGTAACTATTACTTTTAGTGTGAATCTTTAAACCAAACCACATTTAACATTCATCAAACTCTTGGAGTATGAGGGTATAAAGTTCCACTCACTGTCCACATCCCCGCAGGTCTCCATCTTGGCTCCAGCTGTCGTCCACTTGCTGCGTTTCCTCCCCGTTCGGCTCCGGCGGAGACGAAGTGAAAAGGAACGGAGACTCAGACAGATCCAGCAACAGCTCCATATCCATCACTGTCTCTCCGGTCACAGCATCACGTCCTTCAGTGGCGTGGATGGTGTCACCATGGTGATCCGAAGAGAGCGAGTCTACTTCAGGCATCCTCACATCGTGCCAGCATTACCTGTTGGGAAACAAAGAAGAGAGAATGAAACATAAACACCCTCCATTCAACTAAAAACAGAAATAAATCTATTCAGACATTGGTTAAAAGTTACGTCCCGTTTCATGGACGTCTTTAACAAATAACTCGACGGACTCAAAGATGAAGGATTCGTCAGTTGTTTCCAGACTTGGGTATAAATCTGCTTCTCTGAGATTTTGAATCGGCCTTTGTCAGCTTGTTCTGATGTTATTATGTCTTGAAAAGTAGACATTAAAAGGTTTTCCTTTGATTTTAAAATGACAACTTTCCAGGAATATATCAGTCTTTAAGCCTGGATTTCTATCCATAAATGATTATTATTATAAACACAGAAGTGTGAATAATTAATCATGAAATGGAACTCATCCTCATTGTCTGTTATTCTTTCTTATTTGTTAGATTATGGTTATAAGTTGGGTTATACTTCAGGAAAAAATAAAAATTATTCCTAAAAAAAAGGACACCATGCAAACATCATTTAATCCTGTTAACAGCCCAGTATTCCGAGGAATATCATCCATTTTGGATGATTCCCACATATCACAATTTATGTCCAGTGGACATTAAAAAAAAAAATAGTTCAGTATCAATGTTCCTGTGTGTTGGTTTTACAGCAGTTTTATATCCTCTGACCAGTTTTAATGTCTCAGCAGCTGTAGGAGCACATCTGACCATCTTTACATGATATATAAATGGTATTTGCTGCATGCGGGAAAATCTGTCACTATGCATTTCTTTGCACAAAAAAAACCAAAAAACAAACAAAATAAAAACCCCGACAGTGCATTTAAGGATTGTGTTAATGAAGACATCTAACTAACAATAAAATAGAAAAGAACCAGTGATATCTAAATTACAGTTTATCATAGAAAACACACACACACACACACACACACACACACACAGGGTTGTTGTTTATCCATGAGCGTCTCTGAGTCTTGACTGAGGTGGAGTCAGAGCTAGATAACGTAACACCGAGGCTCAGATTTACACGTATGAAGCGCAGGACGGATCTGAGCTGCAACTTTCATTCAGTTTTTGTTCACGCGTGTAATCAGCTGGTGATTTACAGACGCAGCAGCAGACGACAGTTGAGTCCTGGGACTGACGGCTGGGTGAGAGGAAACAATGTCTTTAAATTAAGCCAAAAATATTAAAATAGCACAGCCCATTCTGTATTTACTCACCTTTATTTCCCCCACTTTCTCTTTCTCTCAGTTCAAAAACTGAACTGATAAACTGTGTGCAGTCTTTATCAATAATTAATCCATAAAACTGTATCAATCAATAAAACAATAAAACAGACTTCTGACTTTGTCAGGCCGGAAAAACCCTAAATTTCTACAAACCCACATTTACAATCTTACAAAGTCCTCATTGAGATAGACTTACATCACTGGGAAACTTACATTTACATTTTTCATTTAGCAGAAGCTTTTATCCAAAGCGACGTACAGATGAGAGCTGATACAACACAAGCAGGGATCTAGTCAGGAGACAACAACAACAGTAAGCGCCATAAAGCTTCAGTTTGGACCCGATAGGATGTAGATGCCAACAGGCAGTGCAACAAGGAAATGATTAGAGTGCATAGAATATGATGCAATTCTATCTTAATCAGGTATTATAATAAAGAACAGCCAGTAAAATTAGACAGATTTTGACTAATATTAGTAAGATATTTTTCTCTTATCCTTTTAATTTACTTGGAGCCCCACAGAGACCCCTCAGGAGGCTGAGGTTAGACGTGTAGTCGTGATGCGGACGTATAAAGCTGCAAACATGTAAACTTTTCACTTCTCAAAAAACTCATCTTTTTAAAAAAGCCTTTAATTCATGCTAGCACACTGTTTTATTTCCAAAATGTCTTATTGGTTATTATTTTATTTGCCTCATTAAAGTCCTGAAACGTGTTTTTTGTCTTCATAGCTTTGTTTTGTGCCTTATAAATAAAGTTTATTACTATTTTTTTTCCCCGTCCTGTTCTGTTCTGTTCTGTTCTGTTCTGTTCTGTTCTGTTCTGCCCGACAACAGATTACTTCAGATACTCGGCTTTTAAGATGTGCAGATATGAGAAACAACAGACAGACAGACAGGTAAACAGACAGGTTCAGTTCCAGTTCAGATGACGACATTTACCACCTCGGTCTCATGAGATCAAACATTAATATGAACATCTGTTGAACACGTGGACACACACACACACACACACACACACACACACACACACTGCTGTTCTCCCCCAGTGAGCTGAAAGTGTGAATGGAGCTTCATTAGTAAGACACACAAACACATAAAGAGAGAGAATCTTTATCTGTTGATGAGTCACCAGCTGCCTGCAGCTCAAAGCTGAAATACGCACTGCTGCTACGCACACACACACACACACACACACACACACACACACACACACACAGCTATAGCTCAGTGACTGTAATGGATCTATTTTCATTCATTCAATTTCTACTTTTGTCTTTTAACTTCTGGCTTCTTGTCGCATTCAACAAATATTGAACAGTCTCAGTCCTGAGCAGAGACACCTGAAGGGAGTTTAAATTCTACATAAGTGAATACTTTACAGGTAGATAACAGTATTTGGACTATTTTAGACCAAATAAAAAGACATAAAGACTTCATTACTTCCTCACTAGAGCTTTATTGCTGGCAGTGTGCAGTTTATGACCGGTAAAAAGTGTGTATTTCTAACATTTTCAGATAAAATTGGAGGAGTAAGTGTTCCTTAAGCGGCTGAGAAATTCTACTTCTCAGGCTAAATAAACCGTTTAATAATACAAAGGATTAAGTGAAAAATGCATTGTCACAATCTGAAAACAGCTCATGTAGTTGTATTTGTGAGAATGAAGAGGCTCCAGTTCGTTTGTGTGGACTACCTTCTGGTTTTGTTAACGCGCATTAGGATTCAGCACTTTAGTTTTGTATTTTGTATCAGGTTTGGTTAATGGAAAGGGTTTGTTACCTTCCTGTTTGTGTCATGTTGTCAGGGAGTTGGCCTTGATACACATACGTTTGTCATTTTGTATCATGCTATCCCACATGATTTTTGCTCTGTCCTATCTCTGCTTACGCCACTATGTTCTTGTCTCCTTATTAGTCTTAATGATGCTTCTTCCGGTACCAAGGCTGCAGGTGGAATTCTGTGTCAGAGATTGGTGGGATATGTATTTTGTCTTCAGTATTGTGTATTTCAACTGTTTAGCTAAAAGGGACAAAGACTAGGTGGCTCACTGTGGAAGGCAAGTTTTAACTGTATTAACCTTGTTTTTAGTTCCAGAGTTCGTGGTGGAACCACGTCTTTATGGGGGGGGCTGTGTTTAGTTTCTTTTATCTTTAAGTTATGTACAATAAATCTATTTTTAGTTATAACTCATGTGTGGTCTCTCCCTTCCTTTGTTCAACTTTGAGCCGGGTTGTGACAGGAAGTACAGGAGGACACACAGTAGACCTCGTGTTACTTCGTGCATTGTCAGATTAACGGAGACTGAAAGTTCTTCAGACAGACAGTCAGAGACTCGTTGGATCTGATGGCCATCAGATCACAGATATGTTGGATTTTTCCAAACTCTGCATTGAAACTGGAACGTCAGTACAAGCAGACACATGGATGAAGAGAGCTCCATCATAAACAAAATATGTTATTATGACAGAAAAGACAAATGTTCAAATTCCCTCCAAAATCCTTACGAGGGGGCTTTGCTGTTCATGATCATGTAAATACTTGACATTCACCATTGTTGGAGCATTTCACTCAGCATGAGAACCAAATCAAGCTTCACATTTTGGTCATGATAACTGCTTTAGGTGGATTTTTTTTTTCCAAAATAATGGAGCCACATGCTTCAGTCTGATGCCTTTTTAGTGGCATATTGGTAATTTTTCCATTTTTCACTTTGCTGAAACTCTTGTTTTTAATGGTAGAGGTGCTTTATTTTGCATTTAAAAGGATTTGGCTGTTGATTTTCTATATTTTTCTTACTGCCAACAAACCTATGCAGAGCTAAACCAACAATGAACTGATCTATTAACGAGTGTGTGTATCTAAAGTCTGATATATCTTAATCCTCCGTTGTTGCCCAGAAACTTATTAAAAACACGTCAGTGAGTCACACCGCTGCACTGGGTCACATGTTCCTTCATTATGAAGAGTTTGGTCACGTTAGTTTGTTTAGAAACGGCTCCAAAGACTAATAACAGCATCATGTTTTCAGTCTCTGGCGAGTAGTTCTGTGTAATGCAGACGCTACTGAGCATGTGCGAGAACCTGGGTCTGTTTATAGCTTCACTAGCCTGTTGTGCTACATATCACAACCTCTGGACTTTACATTGTAAATGTTTTACTAAGTAACTTTTTAAGAACTTCTCTCTTACTTAAGAACTTCATAACAACCTAACAAACGTGCTTAAACTCTTCTGGATGAGGAGACATGTCATCCAGTGCAGCATTGTGGCTCACTGACGTGTTTTTAATAGTTTTTGGGCAACAACGGAGGTCTACAGCACAGAGGATTAAGATATATCAGGCTTTGGATACACACACACAATACTTGTTAGTAGATCAGTTCATTGTTTGGCTCTGCACATGAGATTTGTTGACAATAAGAGAAATACAGAAAATTGTCAGCCAAATCCTTTGATCCCTTTCAACAAGCAGAAAAATACTAAAATATTCAAAATCCTAAATGGTGAACAATGAGAGCCTTAAATTTGTACTGACGTTCAGGACCTGAATATATGCAAAGCCAAAAGCAGGTTTGTGTCTGGTACTTTTCCATGGCAGTGCAAGGTTTTGAATATGAGAGAGACTGGAATTAACACACACACACACACACACACACACACACACAGAAAACAGCTTCATTTGCATCAGCTGAATTAAAACAGGATTACAACTATTCAAACAGTCAAATATTAGAGAATTTCATTGTGATGTTCAAGAATGCAAAAAAAAAAAAAGCCTCCCGTTACTGCGGCAACACACAGTCTGAATACAGATGACACGGGTATTAGTTTGAATTACAGCTAAATTCTACAATCTTCAAGGATATTTGAGCAACTGCAAAACAGTCACTTGCTTTGTTGTTGTTTTAATGGAGAGGCATGCCGTCTGTAACACACACACACACACACACACACTCGGTCCATCTGTCTCTCTGACAGCCTCTAACCAAACACTTCACTCAAATCAGACAGACGGACGGACGGACGTGTCTGATACCTGACATTATTAATGACATCACTGATGATGTCACCACCAGCTGAGCCAGACTGACGCGGGAAAAGAAAAAAAAAAAAAAATCCCAGCGATCGTATTGGATGAACGAGCTGGCAGTGACGTCCGATTGGCTTCTGTAACGATTGATGCTTCGTCATCCAAGTATGATGTGTGTGTGTGTGTGTGTGTGTGTGTGTGTGTGTGTGTGTGTGTGTGTGTGTGTGTGTGTGTGTGTGTGTCAGGTCAGTCATTGACTTCTATGACTTTGATGCCTCCAAACAAACAGCAAGAGTCTTTAGAGTCTCTCCTCCTCCTCCTCCTCCTCGTCAACAGCCAAACAAACACCTGATTGGACGACGGGTTAGTAAAGTTGCTGTAAACAAACAAACTTCTATCAGCCTCCAGTTGTGCAGTTTATCTTTTGTTCTACTGGGTCACATCTGGAGGGAAACCTGCTGGAGTGCTTCATAACACAAAACAGGAAGAAGATGCCATTCAAACTCAGACAGAGCTGTAAACGGCTGAATCCAAACGTCCACCCTCCGGACTTATGGACTGAGCCCTCACGCCTTTCAGTCATGTGCACCGTGATGTGTTCCTCAGCATCACATCGAGTCTGCGAGGGCGCCGGGCCGTCAGGGATAAAGATGCGCTCTGAGATGGGACTTCAGACCTCAAGTGTTTTTCTGAACGGTTCTTAATGGTTTAATTTTGGCAACTTTAGCATGACGTGTGCAGGTCTGCTGCTTTACACAGTTCAGTTAGATTCTCCCATGAACAGCTAAACACTGTTTTAGTTTATATTCACATAAATCCTCAACTTTGCCTGTCTAGCATTCCCTCTTTTTGTTACTATACTTCCACCTGCAGCTCAACAGGGAAACACAAAGAGGGAATTTGATGCTAAAAAGACTGTAAATGTGTCAGATATCCACTTGATATGACTAACTCAGACTGCTGAAGCCTCATATAAGCTTCACATCAACTTTTAAATGACAAAACTGTGGATTTTGGCCTCCATCACTTAAATTGAAAGCATATTTGAAGGACCTTTTAATATCCAGTATGAACAGGAGGAATGATTACAGCGAGGAAAACCTCTTTCACTGCTCATACGGACACCTGACTGTTGTTTTAAGACTGACCCATCCTTGAATGTTGTTCTATTAAAAGATAAAACTGCACTTCAGCCTTTTAACTCTGAAAATTGTGTTTGTACTTTCATTTAAGTTTGAACTTTTCTAATTTTCTCTTTGCATTAATTCCACTTATTGCTGCAGGATGAATTTGGCACTAAAAACTAAAGTCCTCATATTACTGCATGTTCAACTGATAGAGTTATTTGAATTTTAAAAAAAAATTGTGACTCTAATGAATAAAAATCTCCAATCTATACAGCACCAAACATATTGTGCTCATAAAGAAAAACCCTGCAGGTCAGCGAGTGCAGTTTTGAAAATGCTGGAACGAAGCACTGAAATGCATCACTCCCTGAAGTTTCAGCGGCGAGAAAAAAAAAGGAGATGAATGACTCCTATTAGAGCGCAGCCGCTTTAGAGGGAAAGTGATATTCAGCTGAGGAGGTGATGAAGGTGAGAGGAAGTTAAGACTATTAGAACCAAGACTGATTAAAATAACGTCTGTGTCCTGAGACAAAGTTAATCATCGCCTCTGCTCCTCAGCCGAGGACACACACACACACACACACACACACACACACGAGCCTGAAACCTGAGCTTACATGGCCGCTGCGTGACCACATTAAGCGTCATTTTCTGTTGTACTGTACCGACGGTGTTAATCATCTCGTCCTCCCGCCGGGAACGACTTTGAGTTCGGAACGTGGATTAAAAGCACACAGGGATGGAAACGGTGGAGGCAGGCGGCCATTAGATGAAGTGATTCTGCAACCTGACACTAAACTCTTGACTGAATATATGAATGAAAAAAAATTGGGGGTTTTTTCCAGCACTATTAAGATCATATTCAGCAAAGGAGATGACAAGCTGGGAGAAAAGGAAATTGAGCAGGTATAAAATCTCCAAACAAAAGTAAATTGGCTTCAAAATAAGTTATTATTGATTTTTTTTTGTTCTTGGGAAACTTGGGAGCGACACAACAAGCTGTAAAAACACGTCACAGTATAAAGTTGAAATGCCAAACATATTACAAACAGTTGATTAACACGTATCCAGCAGACACAGAGCAACATTAGCATGAATTTGTTTCCGGCTGATGAATGAAAGGTCCAATATTCAATCACCTTTTAGCTCTGTTTTTGGTCTCCACCAACTCCTGAGAAAAATATCTGGTTCTTTAACTGCTGATGTTCCACTTCCTCCACCGGCTAGTCTCTAACTTTGCCTTTCTGCTGTTTGCTACTGGGCAGGAAGCTGAGAATGAACCCAAACAGTGAAGCTGAAAGATGCTAAAAAGGTTCTGTAGAGTTGAGGGAACCACAGAGTTGGTGCTAATTCTCTGTAGGTTTGAATCTATGAGCGATATCTTTCATTTTATTATTAGGGACCGAGCCCAAAAGGCATCTTTCATAGATGGCTTATGACACTATGCTGAAAAAAAGTTGTTAAAAACTTTGTAATAACTCAAACGGTTTGGATTTTATAAGCCCTGAAAGTGTCAGTGCCACATCATACCTTACAATGTAAACCAATGGGGAGGCATGAACTTTGTGTCAAACAGAGGCTTCTGATGTCTAAACTATATGTCTGACCACTTTCAAACCTGTATCAGTGGATTCGCCACGAAATTTCCTACTCAAATATGATTTTTAATGTTAGATTTGGCCAAAGTCATGGGATTTATGAGGAGATTTCACAAGAAGCGTACTCTAAAATCCTCCTCTCCAACTGCTCCTGGTGATGTCACTCCCTCAGTGCTGTGAAACATTCCGCAATACACACTCATTATAAAATCACAGGAGGAGCAAGAAAAGACTTTAAAACTCACACTCTAATATCTCAAAAACAATAAAAGATAGAAAAAACATGTAAATTCAAGATTTGTAGGTCAAAGTCTCATGACTCATTTAAAGTTCAAATGAAGTCTGTATCTAAAACTATGTGGAAGCAGTAAATGTTCAAAAAGGTGTGGGTTCACTCACACTCTCCATTCAAATATGAGTATTTTTCTGTGTCCAGCTGCAATTACTTATTGTCTCTACACACCTGACAGTACACATTTCACTCAAACTTTCAAAATAAAAGCACACCACACTTGTAAGAAATATCCCTCATTTTTAAATTTTCTTTTGCCACTCGGGGGCAACTGAAACAAGCAGTGAACACAATATTTACATATTTTCATTTTTTGAGTTGATACGGCGAACTTGTTTGCAACCATGGGCTTATTCACACATCTAGCAGATACGGAGCAACATTCATTCTCCTTTTAGCCTCCGTTTTGGTCTCCACCTCCTGAGATCTGGCTCTAACTCGTCTGTCCGCTGAGACTAAATCTTCTAATTGAGTTTGAGTTTATGAATATAAAGGACGTCATGCAGGACAGAACATCAGCAAGTCTGACCTCAGTTACAGCAGCACTGTCCTCAGAACCAGCTGGCCTGTCAGCATCACGGTGTCTTCATCAGGTTAATTAATGACAGAAATACCATCAAAACTATTGATCTGTTCAGAGGGCAATGTGGTTTTTAAAGTAGATTACATGAGAAGCATTGAGCATGTCCCTCCAGCACATTTTCCCCCATCCTCCTCCTCCTCCTCCTCCTCCTCCTCCATGTCCTCAGAGTCTGTCTATTGTCTCCTCCGGACAAAAGAAAGCAGGCAGCGAACAAACAGTCTTTCTGTCCTCCTCAGATAGAGAGAGAGAGGACAGACATAGAGAGAGGGAGGAAGGGAGGGAGGATACCTGAGCTCAACTATCTAATTATGTAGAGGAGTTAGAAAAGAGGAGGAAATGGAAAAAGGAGACAGTGAGAATATCTGGAGGGTGTATAGTTTACAAATCCTCCATAAAATAACTGCCAGAAGGGAAAAGAGAGTCACAGAGAACATTTTTATTACTGTTGACACACACTTGACTTTCCTGTACTCCAAACCCATTGGTTCCAACTGAAATACAGAGTTTAATTTAGAGCTGCAATGAAAACTGGCAACTATTTTGCCAATCGTTTAGTCGTTCTTTCAGTAAAAATATCAAATATTTGCTTCTCAAATGTGATTATATGAAGCGTCAGTGTGTCATACATGATAGTAAATTGAATATATTTAGATTTCAGACTGTTGATCAGACAAAACAAGACATCTGAAGACATTTTTCACCATTTACTGACATTTTATAGCCTAGACAATTGATCAATAATGAAAATAATCGTTAGTTGCAGCCATGAATACTTTCAGTAATTTCCTAAAACAGCTGGTCACTGTAGTTAGGAAATAGTGCATTTGTTGGGGACTATTTTCAACAGCGGATTAACCCGCATTTGTTGCTCTAGTGAGTATTTCTGGCAGCAGGATGGCATGTGTGTGACGGTAAAGAATGATGGCAATGAAGGAACATGGAGTTGGTTTTATATAAATATTCTCAAGAAGTCATGACATTACACAGAGCTCCAGTAAAGAAAAATACACAAAAGAGCTCCATATTTGTAGATTTATGACACTTTTAAATTCTCTCAATCTAATGTGGTTAATCTAAGTATGTGTCTCCTCCCTCCACACAAACTTTGAGTGGTGTTTTTAAATCAGTTGTTCTATTTATTCTGTATATTTTAACCCGTTTCAAATGCAGAAACTTGCTCCTCCTAAGAAGAAAAACCGACACAATAGGTCGTCATGTCAGTCGCTCAAAAACAAAATATAGTTACATTTGAGTGACAGATGCCATCTAGCAGCTGTAGTGCAGCTCAGATGACATTTAAACTTAACCCTGCGATTAGTATAGTTGCCATGACGACCAAAGGTGGCCTACCTTTAAGAAACTTTAACCCACACCAAGGTTTCTCTATCCTTAAAGTGATCATTGTAACCCGAACCGTGATCTTTCCCTGAACCTAACCAGACCTCAACCATACCATACCATACCAATCACACTATTAAACATCATTACTGCCGATAGAGGCGCCAGAGTAGAAAAAACGCTCCTATGTGTCGTTCTGGAGTCACATGATCAAATGCACATATTTAATCGTTTAATTTGGGAGGACTTCTTGAACTTTTTTCAGAGCAGAAGAAGCATTTTAGGAACTCAGGAGCCTCCAGAAGTGCCAAGGAAGTTCCTGCTAGTGACGCGCCAATACTGGTGTATCAAATCAAATTTTGGAGGAAGAGAAGAAGAAGCCGGTTCTGAAAAATAATTATTTGAAAAATACGTTAATCAGCTTTTTACACACACACACACACACACACACACACTCTGCCAAGTGTAAAAGTGTTATTCTGGGTTTATATTCAGGTACTTTATGCTTGAATTCATAATGAAACAAATGTGGATGGAAACATATTACCGTAAGTAGTATAATACATACAACCAGGGAATTCTTTAGACTTGTGTTTCTAATCCACAAAGAAAAACAGCGGCGATGTTTCTGAAGTGTAAAAAAGAAGAAAGTTAATACAGTCTGGAAGGAAAATAAAGGAAACTATTTCACAGTAAATGTAATATGATGCGTTCAGTTCCCTCTGTGTGTGAGAGAAGCAGAACAATGCAGTTCCAGTGAAATAAGAACCTGTTTGCTTCTCTGTGGGCTCAAATTAAAAAGAATACAAAAAGTTGTTCAAGGACACCGAGTGAGATTTGAGCTTTACTGCCTTTATTGTTTTAATGGCTGGAACAGTAAATCTGGATACGAGTATACTCTGAGTCTCACAGTACTGAAAACTTAAGAGCTTCAGGTTTATGCTGAATACCATTTCCTAACGTTAATTATAGCTGTTGATTTAGCTGCCATGAAATGTTTCTATCTTTCTTCTTCTTCTTTCAGTGCGACAGCTGCAGTCAGTGTGGATTCACAGCAGGAACGACGGATTCAAACAGAGAACCAGAGTCTGGACTATTCAGTCACTCCATTACTTCTTCTTACTGGTTTTAACAGACAACATCAACCCGATCCTGGCTTCTCTCCGTTGGCTCCCTGTTCGTTTTAGAATTGATTTTAAGATTTTACTGATCACTTTAAAAGCACGTCTTGGTCTGAAGCTCCAAGCTACATAACATAAGATATGTTGACCCCCGTATGAGCAGCCTTAGATCCTCAGGTGGGGCCTTCTGGCTGCTCCAAAGTCGAGGCTTAAATCTAAAAGGTGACCGTAGCTTTTTCCATCAGGACCCCTCGACTTTGGAACGATCTACCTGAGGAGATAAGGCTGCAGAATCAGTTACTTCTTTTAAATCACTTCTTAAAACCCATTTCTACAGACTTGCTTTTATGTAATGTTGTCTTTAGATCATCTTTCTTTTAAACTTTTTATCATCTCTTTGTCTTTCTTTGCCATCGGTCGCCATCTTTTTAAAAGGTCAGATCTGTTATTGTTTTCTGTTTCATGTCTTTGCTTTGCATTGTACTGCTTTTGCTTTGTCTGTCAAACTCTATTTTTAAAAAAGGTGCTATATAAATAAAGATATTAGTATTACTGTACTAATCTGAGCCTGATTTAGTCAGGAAGGAAGGTAAAACATTTCTAACTGGTGACCATGACACTAACTTATTATACAATTACTCAGGAGACTGTAGTTCTGAGTTTGAGAACATTGGTTCAACATTTAAATGAGTATTTATGAAGACAAAATATTGCCTGAAGCCAGAAATCTGAATCGCTTTGTTCAGATATTCAAATAAAGTCTGGTGTGACACTCGTTGACAGCGGTTTCCATGACTACGAAAAACAACCGAACCAATCAGAGCTTAAAAGCGGGATTAAGAGCGGGGACGTCACCCTCCAAACATTCACAAATATGGCGACAAGCATGGATGAGAAACTGTGTAGGTTGTTGTACGTCGACTTATAGACGTACAACCAGTCACTGCTGATTGGTCAGAGCAAAAATACCCCCCCCCTTCTACACACACAGAAGACAGCGAACATGAACACAACAGATTGAAGAGAAACAAAACGGACGTTCGGTCTGATTGTTGAAGCTGAGAATAAACCAAGCTGCCACGGTTCGAGGCTTTGTTTACAGTTATTATGCTCCATTCTTAAAAAATGAATGAGGCAATGATGTGTTCATTTAAAAAAGCTTTAATAGAGCATGTAGACTGACTCTGAGGAACAAACAAACACGCTCTTCATCGCTTTATAAATCACAATAATTAGATTTGCCCTGAGGAAGTTCTTAGTGCGAGCCAGTGGATTTATGCCAGCTGTGAGCTGTATGTAAAGACTATCGTGGCCTTAAAATAACCACCACATACTTTCTGCTTCACTTTCTATTTTTGAGAAACATTTAAACCCCCTTAAGTATTCTTCTTAAAACATCACAACAGAACGAAAACAGCAGTCTAACAGTTTTCAGTCTTGATTTAAAAAAAGCACACCAGACAAGACAGTTAGGACTTTATAATTCCATGCTCAGTGATTATGTCAAGTTTGGTTTCAGGCTAAACGGGACTGAAATTTCTAAAAAGGTGTCAGAAGAGCCTTTTTTTTTTTTTTTTTTTTTTTTACTGCAAAGATCTTAATCTCATGACCCAAATACGTTAACGTTTCTCTGGAGATTTGAATGTTAAATTAACTAAGCTGGAAGTGGTGTCACGAGGCAGCAGAGTGCAGTGAATTATATGGACTGAAAGAGGGAAAGTGTTCGGGATAAAAGCAGAGAGGATAAACGGAGAGAAGAAGAGGACGCCGACTTAAAAACCAGACAGCGGAGGAGAGAGAGAGAGAGAGAGAGAGAGCGTGACGACACATTTGAGACTCTGATAAGGAGATTTCAGTCTGAAGACTAAATTAATGTAAATGGCTTTAACTACATCTGACATTAACAGGTGTTGTTTTTATTGCCGTGTTATCTCCAACTCTTTGGTTTAAAAGATTTCTTCATAATCATTACAAAAAAATCATAAAAAGCACATTTGTTTTCCTAAATACTAAACTAAACGAGTTAAACTAAATTCTCCTACGTCAAACCTAAACATTATATTTCTATTAAATATACAACTTAATGAAGATTCACCAAGAAAACTGCTGCCTGTGTGCACCGACAGAGGAGACTGTGGGTGAATTATCTCCAAGGGATGAATAAAGTTGTTGATAAAAGTGCTAAAGAAAATATATATATATATATACACATGTTTCACTGAAGAGAAATATCATTTTAATCAGTTTTCTTTTATGTGAAACAAACGACCCAAGAGGAAAATCTGCTGCGCTGAGGCACAAAGCAAAAATTTAATTTAAACCAAACCCTGACCACAGAGCTGGAGCAGAGGCTTTGTTTGGACTGGTTTGATTACATGGACCCGTTTTACAATAGAAGCCACACTGGGCTTAGTTTGGCCCTGCAAAACCAGGATAGCCTGATTCGTAGCAAGGCTCCCTCTTACTGGAGAAGCCAAGCTAGTGTCGTTTGGCCCCATTTCAGAGTCAAGGCCTCCGTTGGCTCCGTTATACAACTGAAACCAGACTAAAGCTCTCGGTCTCCGGGGCAGCTTGCTCACTGGGAGCCATGCTGGGCCTGTTTGGCCTCATTTGGCTCTTGAGTGGAAACCAGGATAGTCCTGTTTCACCCTAAGTGATGATGAGCTGTGTGGGTAAACCACACTGGCCCTGTAACAAAAACCAGGCCCCTTGCAAGGGAGAAGCAGGTCAGCGGCACTGTTTGGCTCTTCAGTAAAGCAGTCCAGCAAACAAGTGTGATGGAAAAGGTGACAATTCAGAAATCTTCAGGTGTGGTGGAGCGCTGACACCCCCCCCCCCCCACCAACAAATCTTCACACCCACACAAATCAAGGAAGGAGCTATACTTTTCATTCATTGCATTTTGCAGAAAGATAAAGAGTCTGCCGCTACGAGAACGACATCGCTCTCCTCCAAAAACACAATCCCATCATTCATCTCAATGAGGCCAAGCAGAAAACTCCTTCGCCACAACATACTGCACCGAGGCTGCAACATGCTTTCTAAGCTGCATGCAGGTGAACGTGTGCACAGTTTGCATAGTTTCCTTTATATATGTACACATTTCGAGTTAATGTTTGCATAGTTTTTCCCGCTTTGAATATGCATCCCAACAGAAGTGAGATCATCCATTCAGCACTGTAGGTCTGCACGCTGTGTCGTTGAGCTGTTGGGAGGTTTGCATGTGACCTACAGCTACCTGCGTTGACCCACAGAGACGTTTACATGACACATTTATCATAGTTCAAACTTTGGACAATCAAATATGTGTAATCACATAGAAAAATCCTGTCTAAACTGGACTTCCTGAGTCATATCTCATCTTCTCACCCGTACATGATGCAACTCCTTCTGAACATAGTGCCTTTTCAGTCTAAACGTGACCTTCAACCTTGTAAAAGAAACCAAGCTGACCCTTTCTGGCCTCGATTGACCCTGTCTGGTCCTGCACTGGAGGCGGCGGGCTGAGTGTCAGTGTATTTCTTTGCAGACTTTCTGCGTTTAACACAGCAGCCATAAAGCTGAAGGAAGCAAGGTGTTTAATGGTGTAATAACATTACGTGTTGTTATGGCCATCGGAGGAGACATTAGCCTGCAGATGTTAGCTAGTTAAGAATCAACCCGTCCTGCCACCTCAGAGGGTGGAGCCTGAGGACATGATGAAGCCACTAGCAACAGTAATAAAAAATACATTACCACCTTCAAAACACTCCCATCAACTCAGAACCTGTTCTGTTTCCTCAAAAAGGCAACTTGTTTATTGCTCTTCTTCTTTTCACCTTCTCTCTCACTACAAACTCTTTATGTCTCCTTCCTCTTCCTCTCACTTCATCACTATTTATTATTACATCTTTGAGCAGATTCAAGTATTTTCCTCCAAACTGTGTAAGAAGATGAACAGTCACAGCAGTTATTAGCAACATAAATCTCAACAAAATAGTGTTTGAACACTGTCAGAATCTACTCAGTCTAGTTGTCACTGGTCACAATTTGAAGCAGTCAAATGAGAAGTGACGTTCAAAACAATGAGAACTTTTTTTTGAACGTTCATTGTTGTATTGTCAGGTGGGAACTGGGTCAAACTGATCTCTCAACATAATTCAGCCTCTCAGGTAACACTAAACATCCACCACAGGTCAGGTCACAGGCTGTAGTGAAACTGTAGCTACAGTTATGTGATACGTGACACGGTCACAATGTGAAAGCTGCAGGTTGGTTCGCCTGAGCTCAGTGACATCATTAAGCTAAACCACTGACACAAGACTCCTCTACAATATTAGATAGAAACACAGGACCACACTCAACCTCCACAAAGTAGTTGCCACACAGATAACCTGTTGCGTTGTGTGAAAACCCAAAACTTTCTCTCTAGAATTTCATTTTGTTCCTCACAAGACATGAGGAAGAAATCTGAGGGTATCAAGTATAATTTAAGAGACTCGTTTGTAAAAAGTTTTCCCTTCAACACTTCCTGTGCAATGCACCAGACAGTGCTGTGGTTAAAAAAAGAAATAAACTCACACATGTCACTCATATTCACAGCAAATAAACATATCAATCATCACTGATTTGAAAAGCTCAGACGGTTTGAGCTCCTGTTAACAACAAACATCTCAACACATGTTGGATGGATTGTCAAGAAATTTGGAACTGATATTCATGGTGCCCAGAAGAGGAACCGTAATGACTTTGGTGATCCTGAATTTTTCTTGTACCACAAGCAGGTTGACATTTGTGGTTTTGAGTCAAATGTCTCAACAACCACTGGATGGGTTGTCAACTGGGACATCTGGCCTCACAGACACGACCACAAGTAACAAACTTTGGTGTCATTTTAGAGTCTGATTCATTGACCAAAACTGCCTTTTATCATTTGCACAATATAACAAGAGTGAGACCTCTGCTGAACCAGCAAGATGCTGAAAAGCTTGTTCATGCTTTACTTTTTAGTCGTCTTGATTATCGCAGTGCATTATATACTGGCCGACCAAAAGCAGTCATTGCAAAACTGCAGACCAAACTACAGACGCTGCTGCCAGGATTTTAACAAACACTAAAATGAGAGATCATATAACTCCTCTTTTACACAACCTACACTGGCTCCTTGTATCTTTTAGAACTGATTTTAAAGTCTTTCTCTTAGTTTTTAAAGGCATTAAATGGCCTCACCCCCTTTTATATCACCGACTCTCAATCGTTTTATGATCCTCCACAAACCCTAAGATCCTTTAACTGTTCCCAAGGTCGCCACAAAAAACCTTTGAGGATGCTGCTTTTAGTCACAAAGCCCCAAAAATATGCAACACTCCGCCTTTAAATATTAGAGTTGCTGACTCAGTGGACAGTTTTAAATGACAACTCAAAACATATCTTTTTAATATAGAGTATGATTTTCTCGATTTTTTTTTTATATGCACTGTCTTCTCTTTCTCTCCAAAGCAAGTGTAAATTCTATTTTATAAATAATAACTCATTTTCTCCCTTCCTCCTTTTATAAAGCACTTTGAGCTTTATTCTGTGCATGAAAGGTGCGATATAAATAAAGTTAATTCATTTATTTATACATGTTCCCCTCAGGATGAATCGTAAAAACTTTGGTGATCCTCTGACTTAATGTAGCACATCATCATCATTTCTTAAGATCTCAAGGACATTTTCAAACCTTGTCTGGTCTGAATCAAGTGAGAACATTCACTCTGCTCATTGGTTGGATGTGTCTGAGGCGGGAGCAACAACATAAACACAGGAAGAAGGTCCTGAAGAAGGTCGTCTGGCCACATACAACGTTCTTCGATGTGCTAGTCCAGGTCGAACCTTAATTAATTCTCCGGCCAGCTGGTAGCAACTGTTGATTTAGCCCATCCGCATCCCAGCATGCAAAGCGCACCTGGCTACGGGAGCCATTTAGCTCAAACTTGCAGAGTACCCGTAGTTGGGTCGTATCGAGGTCAGATCACGTTCCCACAACAAACCAACCGCTCCACAGTTTGTTTGTTTCACACCTGAGTACAACTGCTACGTTCAGATCTGCCCAAATAAATCACACTGAGGGTGAAAACCAAGCAGGGTCCGATTCAACCGGACTAAAAAGTGTAGATCTGAAAAAATGCCTTAAGATCAAATACCTGCAAAACTAATAACACACCCATCAGCCTCAGTTGTGTCTTAGCAAGCCAATATTTGAATGCTAATACACCCAATCATGGCTGCAACTAATGATTATTTTCATTATCGATTCATTGTTTAAATTGTACATGTCAGAAAACTGTGAAAAATGCAGATCACAAGAGCCAAAAACCCAAAGACTGTCTGTTGTTTTTGTTTGATAAATGACTTAACTAATAGATTACCTGTGTTATTGTCAATTAATATTCTGTCGATTGATTGAATTGAGTGATTCAGCGCTAAATTCAAGTCAAAGTTGGTGACAGTTGAAAGCTCGCACTGCATTTCAGATGCAAATGTTACAAGCAACAACACTTCTACTGATTGATCCCAGAAACTTTTGCAGCATTGTGGTGGAAGACAAAGCTGCGAACATGTGAAGAGTGCTGCACGTTCTTGATGTTTGATCAGAACTAACCGCAGGGATCAAAGTTTTTGTTTTTGGATCCACCAGAGACCAGAACCTGAGAGACGACATGAACTCACAGACACACGACGGCATGTTTAATCATTACTGGAGTTCAGGCGTGGCAGAGGATCAGTCTGCTGTCAGACGCCCAAAACAGGTCTGAGAGTTGTTCTACTGCTACTGGGCAGAGAAGCTACTTCAGCATGAGTAGCTTCATATCACGGCAATCATATATATCATGATAAATTCAATTTTCTGGAAATTAATTTGAGATAATGTCCGTTTTTGTCAAATATAGTGAATCAAATACCTATAAATTCAAAGTTATTCATCACATTGACGCACAAATGTGTGACAATAAAGCAGCCCTGCTTGCCCACAATGGTCTCATACACCTGGAAATAATGGAGGTGGATGTCTGAAGGGAAAGGGTTAAGAACAACTTCTCCCCATCCACAGATCTGTATCAACTGGCTTATCAAACCTCTAACCATAAAGGTGGATCAATAAGATTTCAACCTATATCTTATTTCAATGCCTCAATCGATCAAACTATCATTGCTGTCAGCTGAAAAACATGTATGGCCATGTTTGGTGATCTCTGGCTCATCAAACTGTTCAAACCCTGCTAGTTTCTCAGAGGTTCACATTTTGTTTCTGTATTTATATCTATTGAACATACACTGATCAAACATATCAATCAGTTACTTATTTAACATCTATAACTTTCTGCTGAAATGTGATTAATATATTTTAAAAAGTATTTAAAATATGAACTGAGTTTGGTTCCCTCCCTGACTGCACCAGACAAACACGCGTGACTGTCACATATTGTCACCATGGCAACATAGGCGCACACATGCACGCACGCACGCACGCACACCTGCAGTATAAATTCATACCCGTAGGCACGAAGGACACGGATACAGTGACAGCCCTGTGTCAATGACTCTCCCTCTTTCACGCGCACGTACACAGGTAGCCTACAAAAAAACCGGTTCTTCAACTGCACAGTGTAAATTATCACCCTTAAAGTCTCACATTAGGATACATGTTTCCTGAAAAACAACATGTGCTTAAAATGACAACAACAACAAGGCAGTTTCGGGTTTAAGTGACATTTGAAACTTAAGTTTTGAGGCGGAGTAAAAAGCTCAGATAACTCATCATAGCCTCATAAACCGGAGAACTGAATGACATTGTGTAGAAACTGTGAGCAGAGAAGTTAGAGGGAAAGTAAACCAGGTCTAATTAACACCTGGATGATGATTAACTTACCCGCTGATGGATGAGCTCATCTCGGGAAACGTGACAAAGTAAAACGCTTCCGACTTTGTGAAAAAAAATATGAATCAAGCACTCAAAAATACTTCCGGTGATTGAGGTGAAGCTCCGGCTTGTGATCCTCTGATAACCGCTGGTTCATTAAGCTCATCTGCACAGGTGAACTGTGTTCAATCTGCAGCAGAAAATAACTATGTAGCAACTGAACAGCAACAGGTAACCCGAGACTACCTGCTGCAGGTAGTTTATAGGCCACGCCCCCTCCGAACCTGCCCCCGCACACACACACACACACACACACCTGCAGCTGTTCACCTGCATCACGCGACAGTTTTCTTCTTCTTTGAGGTTTATTGGCGCTTAGAAAACAACGAATTGGCGCATTAGAGCCACTAACCGGTGTGGAGTGTAGATCTGACTGTCTAGTATTTACAATATTCATAAAAAACTCATCTTCTCAATCATATTAGTTAGTCTAAGATACTGAAACACTCATTACTTGAGTTGTTTTGTAGAATCTCTATTAGATCAAAATGTATTTTTATCTTTCTGAGGTTTTGAATCCTTTCTGCTTCACAGTTTTCACATCCACCTGTGTTATGTTTACCTGTTTTGAATGATGTACTGTTTAGTCCAATGTGTCCAAACCTCTTGATATTACTGTCTCATCTCTCTCACTTTCCTTTAAACTCTGTAAACCATCGTCCTTCCCTTCAGTCTCCGCTTAATAACGCTCTCCATTTCTGTCTTGCTGAAGCTAACTGCCAAATCAATGTGATTATTTTTTTTGTGGCCTCCTTTGCAACCTTATTATGTGCTGCTACCCATAAAAACATTACTGTAAGACCCATCGTTTGAATTCTGTATAATTTGTTGTACTTCTATCAAAATGTCTGTTCTGCTGTCTGAATGACTACGCTGTAAACTGGCTGGTGATGAGTTTGAATCAGAACAAATGATGCTCTCACTGGTCTTGTATCCTCTATCCACAGCACTGCTAACAAGCATTTCTCCTGTGTAAACTGATAATTCTTCATTGATTCTTTTTTCCCTACTTTGAGATCAAACTCTAGAACAATAAATGCTGCTCCTACTTTATTAACTAAACTCTTTGATGCATCTGTGTAGATCTGGACATAACAAAGAGGACACTCACATCCTTAAAAGACTTTTATCCCACTTAACTTATTTATTTTGTTGATTCCAGTCATGCAAACTGTTTGAACTTCCATTGGAACATGTCAAGGCTTTGGAGAACTGGAGCAGATTTTTGAATGGGATGCGGTCCGACTGGCCTACTTTATATTGGTCATCAAACCATAAACAAATAAAACTCCACCATCCATCTCAGTACTGTAAACATGTTGACCGAGATCGTTCACGAATTTTCAAGTCTCTCTTAGGCAGTCAGGTGTCCATATGAACATTGAAAGAGGTTCATATGTTCATACTGGATATTAAAAGATCCTTCAAATGTGCTTTCAATGTAAGGGATGGAGGCCAAAATCCACAGTGTGTCCACACAGTCATTTAAAAGTTGATGTGAAGCTTATATGAGGCTTCAGCAGTCATATCAAGTGGATATCTGCCCGATCTCGGAACCCATCGGCTATCTGTCTATTGACGATTTAGCCTTTGGGGGCAACGACCAATATTTCGGGGGTTCCGGTGGACCGGTCATTGTTTACAGTCCGATTAGCAACTTGAAACAGTCCACACAACATTTCGGCTAATCTCTATAAACAGTTATATGCATATGAATGTAGATAAGTTTTTTTAAAAGGCTGATAAAGAGCTAAATCATTGTCACACGATAGCAGATGCGTTCCGAGATTGTATTTTGGCCAATGCATTCTGCCTCTTTTGCTCTCCACACGGACTGTTTACCTGCATGCAATCAAGGCCCACTCAGATATGATTAGTCAATACTACTCGCACTTCAAACAGAAACCAAAACCTTGTCCCATTGCCAACAGATTCTGTATTCATCTGCAAATATCTGTTTATAGAGATTAATATCTGCCACATTTACAGTCTTTTTAGCATCAAATTCCCTCTTTGTGTTTCCTCGGACAGTGTTTCCCTGTTGAGCTGCAGGTGGAAGTATGGTAACAAAAAGAGGGACTTTGGCACTAAAAAGACTGTAACGTTGAAAGATATCTACTTGATTTGACTCAGTTGTTGCTTTAAGACCGACTTGAAAAATTGTGAACCCGTCCTTATTTAAAGCCCCTTTCAAAATAAAATTACAAGGTTCTTTAAAAGGGAAAACTTAGATTTCAACAGAAGGTTGATGTTTGCAACCAGAGGCTCTGTGCCCATTCAACTTGAAGGACATGACACACGCCCTCAAATATTTGAGGGTTGTGTTGAGAAATTGTTAAATTGTATTTTCACAATAAATGTATTTAATTAGCCATAATAATATAGCATATAAACTTATAAGCTTCTTACAGGACTGAAGCTCAGGATATCTCGGCCTCTGCTGCATCGATTTTGATCATTCTTTCTTTAATATGTGTCTCGCAAGTCTTCCGACTTTATGAAAATGAAATACTAAATCACTGGAGTACTCTTTAAAGGACAAATCCTTTTTAATATAACTTGGATATGATTATGTTCATACTTTTTATCAGTTATAAGGACACTGTAATGACCAAGTTAACAGCTGAGATCTGTCAAGAAACACAAGCAGTCAGATGATCAGATTTAATCCCTTAAAATCCACATTCTTCCTCTTTATTTACCCCTTTAATTTTGGGGTAAAATAAGTAGTAGTTTATTCTACACTGTCTGATGGTGACATAAAGTTTATATGATGTATCAACTCCAGTTCATTAAAACTATATGATGTTTACGGTGTGAGAGAAAGATTCAAACCCTAAACTTGGTGTTTTTATGGCTTCGTTTCATCAAATGGAAATATTCTAAATGTCTTGTGCATCATTTTAGATACTTTTCCCTAAAATTCTGCCAGACATGATCGATGTCTTTGGAAACTTTAGGATTTTGTTGAGAATTTAAATTAAAGTTTGAAAAATGCTAAGCTGTAAACTTGAGCTTGTATCGACTGACACATTGATGGGCTGCTGCTTGTTAAACTTAATTAGTCTTCGTACTACTAACTACAACACAACCCCAGCAGGGTTTGAAATGGTATTTTTTCCATCACTAAACAACTACCAGCTTGTAAAGCTCGACTCTGGTGGGACTCGAACCCACAACCTTTGAATCACTTCACCTATGCTTGTCTAGAAGTCCAATGCGCTATCCATTGCGCCACAGAGCCACATATTTCATGTGAAAAGTTGGAGGATTTGTTTTTTATAACCGCTCCTTCCTTGAGGTTTCAATGCCAACGTATGTTAGTGTGCTATTACATTGTGTTCAGCATGCAAGGGACTTTTGGAGGAAGCATTTCCTTGTGTAAATAGTCGTGGCAGTGTTATCACAGGGACAGTAAAGAGGATTGTTAATTATTAGAGAAGCAAGGACATGTCAGCGCTCATGATATTTGATTGTTTGCTTATGATGTTTATGACATGTGAAGTTTGACACACCATTGTTTCCAAACCAAATCATATTTGAATCATTGCCAAAAATGTCAAGGTCATTAATGATGTCATTGTGGGAGGGGCTTTACTAGAAGTGATGCCACCAGGGGAGGAGCTTACAAGGGAGAAACAATGGGAAATGGGATTTGGAAAGTCCTAGAAAATAAGATAAGATAGGCTCCACGATAGGAGGAGTTAGACAGAGTGTAGAAGATGGTGTCAGGTTATTGCTCCATGGATCAAGCCTCGATTTACTTGTAGTGCACTTGATACACAGTAAATCTTATTGCGCCAGTTTCAGTGTATTTCTTTGAGTTTGGAACAAATATGTTGTGGGAGCCCTGAAGACTTATTATTAACAGACAGACAGTATCCAGGGCATGACCTTTAAGTCACCAAACCTCTGCAGCATAAATGAATTTAGCTGTGCATTCTCTGGGCTGATGTGATACTTGAGGCATTTTTAAAACCTATAGTTTGTTTGCTCTGGTCCAAATCAGAGGATGAACTGATAAACTTGGTGTGTTTTCCTCTTGGTTCGGTTTCTTTTCACACACAGAAAAATCCAAGCAAACTGTAATGCAAGAGCCAGGTGAGAGCATTCACTCTCTCTGCTCATTGGTCAGATGTGTCTGGGGTGGGAGCAAGAACGTAAACCCAGGAAGGAGGTCCTGAAGAAACTATCTGCCTGAATACAACTTTCTTCATTGCGCTAGTCCGGGTCAGACCTCAATTAACTGTCCAGCTAGCTGCTAGCAACTGTTGATTTTGTTTTGGTTCTGTTGCTTTACTGACTTCAGGTGACAGAACGGTTTGACTGGAGCCTAAATCTATTTCATCACTCTGCCAACATGTAAAGTTTGACTCTGGTGGGACTCGAACCCACAACCTTTGAATCACTTCCCCTGTATGTGTCTAGAAGTCCAATGAGCTATCCATTGCGCCACAGAGCCTCACGTTGTCCTCTGCTGACAAGTCATGTGATTTTTTTTAATATTGACCTAAATAAAGCCCATCTACTTTTGCCAAAATACCTGCAGGACGTCCATGCCTTCAGTGTGTTTCTGTAGTTTTACTGTAACTTCAACACACAATTGGGGACATTAAACTGGAGCATCAGGTAGCAATACATCAGGGCATGTTCCCTGAAAAAAAAAAAAAAAAATATATATATATATATATATACATATAAGAAATATACATTTTTTGTTACACCTTGTTCTATTAAAAGCCCTCATACCAGCCAAGGATGCTTTATTGTCCAATTAGTGCTTTTGCATGAAGTGTTTAGTGACTTTAGAGTCCTCCAGCATAAGTACCTCTCTTTCATTATCCTGGCAATCTATAAAGCATGACTCTGGTGGGACTCGAACCCACAACCTTTGAATCACTTCACCTGCACTTGTCTAGAAGTCCAATGCGCTATCCATTGCGCCACAGAGCCTCACATTGACCTCTGCTGACAAGTCATGTGATTTTTTTTTATATTGACCCAAATAAAGCCCATCTACTGCTGCCAAAATACCTGCAGGATGTCCATGACTTCAATGTGTTTCTGTAGTTTTACTGTAACTTCAACACACCATTGGGGACATTAACATCCTGCTTCGTAGTACAGGCCCCAGGTGGGACTTCAATTATAATTATATTCAACTGTGTGATCATGTCAGAAACATCAGAAACTCGAGGCTCTGTAGCGCAATGGATAGCGCATTGGACTTCTAGACTAGTGCAGGTGAAGTGATTCAAAGGTTGTGGGTTCGAGTCCCACCAGAGTCTGGCTTTACATGTTGGCAGAGTGATGAAATGGATTTATGCTCCAGTCAAACTGTTCTCTCAATTGTAAGCTAACAAAGCAAAATCATCAGTTGCTAGCAGCTAGCTGAAGAATTGAAGTCCCACCTCGGACCTGTACTACGAAGCAGGACATTTAACTCTGGGTTTTCAAGATTATAATGGTGGTTTACTTCTTACTGGGGTACATCGCCATGATAACTTATGCTGAACAGCTAACCTGCTCCGGCACAGGTTATTACTTCTGTGAGATATTTCACAGTGTGATCATGTCAGAACCAACAGGAACATGAGGCTCTGTGGCGCAATGGATAGCGCATTGGACTTCTAGTCACACACAGGATAAGTGATTCAAAGGTTGTGGGTTCGAGTCCCACCAGAGTCGTGCTTTATAAATTGCCAGGATGATGAAAGAAAGGTACTTATGCTGGAGGACTCTAAAATCACTAAACACTTAATGCAAAAGGACTGATTGAACAATAAAGCATCCTTGCCTGGTGTGAGGGCTTTTGATGAAAGTTGTAGGAGTTGTTTTTCATAACCGCTCCTTCTCCGAGGTCTCCGGCCGTTCAGCACAAACATATGTTTCTGTTCTATTACATCGTGTTCAGCATGCAAGGATGAATTGATAAACTTTGTACCTCTTGGTTTGGTTTCTTTTCACACAGAGAAATGTCCAAGCGAACCTTAATGTATTACTAAAAGCCAGGTGAGAGCGTATACTCTCTCTGCTCCTTGGTCAGATGTGTCTGGGGAGGGTCCTGAAGAATCTCCTATCTGCCTAATACAACGTTCTTTGTTGCACTAGTCCAGATCAGACCTCAATTAATCCTCTGGCTAGCTGCTAACAACTGATGATTTTGCTGATCCGCATCCCAGCATGCACACCTGGCAATAGGAGCCATTTAGCTCAGACTTGCAGAGTATGCCAGGTAGTTGGGTCTGATCATGTCCCCATTCCAAACTATTTGTTCTAGGATTTGTTTGGGAACAGACCGAAACCACATCCTCCAAGCTGTTTTCTGTTCACATCCGAGTATGATTGCTGTGTTCAGACCTGCCAAGCTGTTTTCTGTTCACATCCGAGTATGATTGCTGTGTTCAGACCTGCCCTTAGAGAGGTGATTTAGTTCTGTTGCTTTGCTGGCTTCAGTTGAGGCAATGGTTTGACTGGAGCATAAATCTATTTCATCACTCTGCCAACGTGTAAAGCTCGACTCTGGTGGGACTCGAACCCACAACCTTTGAATCACTGCTTCTGTATGTGTCTAGAAGTCCAATGCGCTATCCATTGCGCCACAGAGCCTCATTCTGATGGTTCTGATATGATCACACAGTTAAATATCTCACCCCACCAGTAATTTTATATAAATGAATTTACAGCCTGAAAGTTGTAGGAGTCGTTTTTCATAACCGCTGCTTCTTTGAGGTCTCTCCAGCTGTTCAATGCCAACATATGTATAGGTTTCACTGAAGGTTAGCTGTTCAGCACAAGTTACCATGGCGATGTAGCCCAGTAAGAAGTAAACCATCATTATAACCCTGAAAACTCAGAGTTAAACATGAAGTTACCTCGCTAACACCAAATCCTGCTTCGTAGTACAGGCCCCAGGTTGGACCTCAATTCTCCAGCTAGCTGCTAGCAACTGCTGATTTTGCTTTGCTAGCTTACAGCTCAGAGAAGGGTTTGACTGGAGCATAAATCCATTTCATCACTCTGCCAACGTGTAAAGCTCGACTCTGGTGGGACTCGAACCCACAACCTTTGAATCACTTCACCTACACTAGTCTAGAAGTCCAATGCGCTATCCATTGCGCTACAGAGCCTCACGTTTCTGATGTTTCTGACATGATCACACAGTTAAATATCAATAAATTTACAGCCTGAAAGTTGTAGGAGTTGTTTTTCATAACCGCTCCTTCAC
The DNA here is from genome assembly GCF_963924715.1 of Thunnus thynnus. Classification (NCBI taxonomy): domain Eukaryota; kingdom Metazoa; phylum Chordata; class Actinopteri; order Scombriformes; family Scombridae; genus Thunnus; species Thunnus thynnus. The sequence continues at coordinate 32,052,081 of NC_089523.1, forward strand.
TGAGGTCTCCGGCTGTTCAGTGCCAACTTATATTTCTGTTCTATTACATCGTGTTCAGCATGCAAGGGGCTACAACAGACAGTAGCCAGGGCATGACCTGCAAGTAGTCACCAAACTTCCAGCACTACAATTAAAGCTGCATAAATGAATTTAGCTGTGTTCTTTCTGGGCTGACCTGACACTTAAGGCATTTTGAAACCTATAGTTTGTTTGTTCTGGTCCAAATCAGAGGATGAATTGATAAACTTTGTACCTCTTGGTTCGGTTTCTTTTCACACAGAGAAAAGACCAAGCTAACCTTAATGTATTACTAAGAGCCAGGTGAGAACGTTCACTCTCTCTGCTCATTGGTCAGATGTGTCTGGGGAGGGAGCAAGAACATAAACACAGGAAGGAGGTCCTGAAGAAACTTCTATCTGCCTAATACAACGTTCTTTGTTACACTAGTCCAGATCAGACCTCAATTAACCCTCTGGCTAGCTGCTAACAACTGATGATTTTGCTAATCCGCATCCCAGCATGCGAAGCGCACTTGGCAACAGGAGCCATGTAGCTCAGACTTGCAGAGTATGCCAGGTAGTTGGGTCGGAACATGTTCCCAAAGCAAACTATTCATTCCAGGGTTTGTTTGGGAATGGACCGAGACCACATCCTCAGGTCTTCATACAGCTGTTTTCTGTTCACATCCAAGTATGATTGCTGTGTTCAGACCTGCCCTTAGAGAGGTGATTTGGTTCTGTTGCTTTGCTGGCTTCAGTTGAGAGAACGGTTTCACTGGGACATAAATCTGTTTCATCACTCTGACAACATGTAAAGGTCGACTCTGGTGGGACTCGAACCCACAACCTTTGAATCACTTCGCCTGCACTAGTCTAGAAGTCCAATGCGCTATCCATTGCGCTACAGAGCCTCTTTTTGACCTCTGCTGACAAATCAAGTCTTTTTTTTTTATATTGACCTAAATAAAGCCCATCTACTGCTGCCAAAATACCTGCAGGATGTCCATGACTTCAGTGTGTTTCTGTAGTTGTACTGTTACTTCAACACACAATTGGGGACATTAAACTGCAGCATCAGGTAGCAATACAGCAGGGCATGTTCCCTGAAAAAAAAAATATAGAAAAATATAAATTATGTGTCACATTCAATTTTATCAAAAGCCCTCATAAGAGCCAACGATGCTTTATTGTCCAATCAGTGCTTTCACATGAAGCGTTTAGTCCTCCAGCATAAGTACCTCTCTCGACTCTGGTGGGACTCGAACCCACAACCTTTGAATCACTTCTCCTGTACGTGTCTAGAAGTCCAATACGCTATCCATTGCGCTACAGAGCCTCATGTTTCTGATGGTTCTGACATGATCACACAGTGAAATATCTCACCCCACCAGTAATTTTATATAAATGAATTTACGGCCTGAAAGTTGGAGGTGTCGTTTTTCATAACCACTCCTTCTTTGAGGTCTCGCCAGCTGTTCAATGCCAACATATGTATGGGTTTCACTGCTCCGGAGCAGGTTAGCCGTTCAGCATAAATTACCATGGCGATGTACCCCGGTAAGAAGTGAACCACCATTATAACCCTGAAAACCCAGAGTTAAACATGAAGTTACTTTCGCTAACAACAAATCCTGCATCGCACCAGGTTGGACCTCAATTCTCCAGCTGGCTGCTAGCAACTATTGATTTTGCTTTGCTAGCTTACAGTTGAGAGAACAGTTTGACTGGAACATAAATCTATTTCATCACTCTGCCAACGTGTAAAGCTCGACTCTGGTGGGACTCGAACCCACAACCTTTGAATCACTTCGCCTGCACTAGTCTAGAAGTCCAATGCGCTATCCATTGCGCTACAGAGCCTCTTTTTGACCTCTGCTGACAAAGTCTTTTTTTTTTATATTGACCTAAATAAAGCCCATCTACTGCTGCCAAAATACCTGCAGGATGTCCATGACTTCAGTGTGTTTCTGTAGTTGTACTGTAACTTCAATACACAGTTGGGGACATTAAACTGCAGCGTCAGGTAGCAATACAGCAGGACATGTCCCATGAAAAAAAATATCAATTTAAAAAGAAAAATTAAATTATAAATTACGTCACACTCAATTTTATCAAAAGCCCTCATAACAGCCAAGTATGCTTTAATGTCCAATCAGTGCTTTCGCATTAAGTGTTATGTGATTTTAGAGTCCTCCAGCATAAGTACCTCTCTTTCATCATCCTGGCAATTTATAAAGTACGACTCTGGTGGGACTCGAACCCACAACCTTTGAATCACTTCTCCCTTACTTTTCTAGAAGTCCAATGCGCTATCCATTGCGCCACAGAGCCACATTTTTCTTAATTGAACAGAAACTGTTGCATCTGTACTACAATTTAAAATAAAGTTATGTGTGTTTAAACCAAGTTTGACTGCATGGTGTGAGTTTGTACTCACTGACTGTTGAGTCAGTTGGATTTTTGAGATTAAACTTTGACATATCATACAGTTTTCTTGTGCAATGAAGAATTATTGCAACATTTCAGCTGCTGTCACTTTCAGTTTGACCTCCAAATAAAGCGGTTTGGATAATCTGGATTAGTTTGTTTATTTACAACCTGTGTTCTTGTAAGTGATGTCAGTGGTATTTTCCGAGATCTCACAATGTTGTTATTACTGATAAAAAATAATGGACAAAAAAATAATAAGATCCGAGTTGTGATAAAGCAGAATCACTCTTCAGCCCTAAAATAAATAGTTAACCTTGTGGAGACCAAAAGTTTGTTGAGAGTGGAAGTGAGTCACCATGATGTGAATAATACATAGACAATATGACATCCTGTATAAATACACACGCACACACTCACACACACACACAGTAAAACATAACGGCAAACACATAATATTTTATAATATCTATATAATATAATAGTAGAAATACATATGCCGCATAAATACATGTGTTTATATGCATAAACAGACAAACACACACCAGAGGACGACTGACAGATAGCACAAATCAACGCCTGGCTCATGTATGTGTGTGTGTGTGTGTGTGTGTGTGTACATGTGTGGCTCATCTGCATAAATGTAAATGAGTTCACACACACTGGGCCATAGATTGTTGCAGTGACTTTATCTCTATGCAATTATTTAAATGAGACCTGGCATTGTAGGACAGTTACGTAAGCGCCGTATTTCAAAAAGAGGTTTAGCAGGAAATTACATAAGACGCTTGTTCTGAGGCTATTTACAGCCACGATGAACCGCACTCTGTGAAGACAATTACACCAAGACAATGTATTGTAGTTCTGGCTACGAGTAAAGAGGGAATTCGACACTGAACACGAGCCAAGAAGCTGGTAGATTTAAGACGGTGGCTGCTGAGTTCATCACCTCCACCAGCCAATTTGAAGTGTTCAAACTGTTTCTGTTTGTAAATCTTGGTGAAGTTTGAAAGTTAACTGGCCACTTAAATCATAAATGTAATGATCCAAGCATGGTCTGTTTTAATTACAGGAGATCTCAACCATCTTCTGCTCTCTCTTTACTTTCGTATTTTGACTTTCCACCAGTCTCCAAACTGACAGCAGAATTTATTTTGGAATCCAAATCGCCTCAGGTTTTATGAATGAGGCAGTCGGCTCTGCTTTCTGATTTTCTGTTTACATAAACATAATATTGCTAAGCGTAGCTTCAAGAAGCCAGTAGAGTAGATGACGTTGCCATGGTCCCGTCTGTCTGCCTTCACGCTCTGTCTGGCTCACTTTCAGACTGTGCTGATAATAATTCATGAATATATATAGGGAATTCAGTTTTATTAGGCTCTTATTATGTTTGACTGTGTTTAATATGCTCATTTCAAATTCTCTGTTTTTGACTTAGCTAATGTAGTCAAACATAATTGTTAATTGAGCTGATTAGGATGAGTTGAAACTCAAATAATCATCTTTTACTACTGTCTCTCCTGTTTTTAGAAGGAATTATAAGGCTTGATATTACATTAAATGATTGTATGATGCTTTTAAATGATGCTTAAATGAAGCTTTTAAATGTTTATGCATTGCACAATAAGGTATAAAATTATTTTAGTATTGGTACTGGAACTGTAAAGCCTTAAATCATGACTGACACTGCTGTCTGCAATTGAAAAGGGCGAAGAGGTACCTATAATATGTTTTGGCAGAATTTTGGCTCACACAAAAGTCACATCTTGATTTGAACTTATTGAAAAAGTTCTACAGTCTACATCAAATCTTAAATAGCTGTACGTCTACAATGCCTTCACCTAAATGTCACAGCAGATGGATCTGTAGCACTGTGCACACACTGCATTTGTTCAGCATGAACTTGAAGTACCAAGTCTTCAAACATCCCTAGAAAGCTAGCTTTCCAGCTACAAGAGATAGAACTCAGTTGTCTGTTTTGCACGTTGCAAACATCGTCTCTCAGTTGCGGAAGAGTGAACAAACTCTTGTGGTGTTGGGTTGATTGCCTCAGTTGGATCTTGGTAAGTAGATGTGTTTCTAAGATGGCTTACAGATATCTAACGACGCATTAACATCCCAGTGGGTTGAGTTTCCTAAGATGGTGCATGTGGCGTTTCAAACACTTGATTAACCTCACGTGGGTATAAGTGGCCAAAGAGCTAAATAGGCAGATTTCTGATGTGGTTTCCTCTCAGTGGATTGGGTTTAAGCAGTTACTGAGCTAAGTAGAAGCAGTTCTTAGCTGCTGAGTAGATGCTTTGGAGTCATTGTGAAGCTGCAGAGGATTAGCTGATGGCAGTCTGATGACAGATGCATCTCTTGGCTCCAGTGAAGACATTTTGCATGGTTCACTGAGCTAAGACCACTGAGAGCATCCAGGCTCAGGAGGGGAGTCCCTATGGTAGCATTAGCACCACAGTCTGCTCCGGAGGCAGAGATAATACTATTTGGTTAAACCTCAGTGGGTGGAGCTACAGAAGAGTAAAGCTGGTGAAAAAGACACTGAAGTTAAAGACATGTTACATATATTTCCTGTTCATGCCTTTGTGTTAATTTGTACAACTTGTGAAATAATGTTTATCTTACTCTCTTACCCAGGATTCCTGGTTGCAGGATATGGCTCTGTGGTACAATGGATAGCACATTGGACTTCTAGATAGCAACAGGTGAAGATTTCAAAGGTTGACTAGTGTGCAGACCCTGATACCAATGGACAGCTATCAGAGGGAACACAAAGAAAACAATAACTTGGGCATGAATTAGATTTGATGCAAATGCCATGAATGTTTTTTAATAGCATAAAAAATGACGTCAGTCAGAGTAAATCATGGATTTTGTTATTTTGCATCCAAATAACAAAAACCATGATTTACTCTGACACAAACTTAAGTTCTTTCAAAGTCCATACAAACCATGTAAAATCAAAGATGGTGCAGGATTTTGTCCTGCAGGCCTGACCAAACACCAGCCTGCAGTATAAGTCTGGATTTTTGAATATACTTGTCTCCAGGTTTCCATACTTTCCACAACAAGCCAGAACCGTGACACAAGAATCCCTGTCCTGAATCAGAGCATCTGGTGCTTTTGAGGTTGTAACATCTAACAGTTGAAAAACAATGGGTGCAATGGATGGACCTCTAGGTAACTATGGGAGAAGTGGTTCAAAGTTTGTAGGTTTGAGTCCTACCAGAGTTGATCTTTACAGGTTGGAAGTTTTATTCAACCCCATAGTACAGACCTTGATACTACTGGACGGCTATCAGAGGGAACTTATTTCAGTTAATCGTGCATTTGTTGAGTTTTCTAGCGTCAGCAGCAAGTCTACTGAGTAAGAAAGAAACCTATTAGTAGCCCTACACAAGTGGCTCTGTGGCGCAATGGATAGCGCATTGGACTTCTAGTTGAACACAAGAGGAGTGATTCAAAGGTTGTGGGTTCGACTCCCACCAGAGTCGACCTTTAGAAGACATTGAGCTGCATTTAGTGATGAAAGAGCTAGAGGTGTTAATGCTGGAAGACATCCAAGCCCTTCTCATCTGTGAACCATCAGATCAACAGCAACAACTCAAGCTTGAAGTTCACTCATGTGTAATGTGGACTCTTGATTGAGTGATTTATATGAAATTATTAATGGTCACTACATTGCTAGCTAGCGCTGTTGCTCCAACAGCAGAAAAACACAAAGTACTGAGTGCACAAACATCCTGCAGGTCTTCTGGGTCCTGAGACAAATTTATGATTTGGGGCTTAATAATTAAAATTGATTTGACATGACTTGTCAGCAGCAGCTAACACAAGGCTTTGTGGTACAGTGGATATCATTGTGGATTTCTAGTTAAGCACAGGAGCAGTGAGTCAAAGGTTGTGAGTCAGGTTAAATCATGTTTCTTGGGGTTTTTTTTAAACCAACCTGATGTATTTTTACCATCTTACTAATCACTAAGAAGAAGGTTAGTATGAATAAAGAGGAAAAGAAGAATAAGGTTCTGTATGAAGTTGAATAATAATGTAAATAAATACGTTAGTTAGTTACTTCTGCTGCCAAACCCTTCTCTCAACTGTACAGCAGCAGAGGATAATTTCCCCTCTATGCCATAAAATGGCACATTATAATTCATCTGCGTAATCTTGCAAAATTAGTGCTTGTAGCCTCATGACGTGGCGACTTTGTGACTTCTTCAGGGTAAATCAGTGACCATCATCAATTTCTCCTGTTTTTATTCACGGCAAGATGGATACGAAGAGGAAGAGGCTTAATTGGTGTTGCCTCTCATTTAGAAGAGGAGGGTTATATAAATTTCGATGGTTGTGACAGAGATAATATAATAGCTGCTCGCTTCCTCCCCTCATCGGTCAGCTCACTGAAGTATTCAGAACCCTCTAATAAATACTCTAAATCATCTTCTACACATTGATTTCAATGGTTACTGCATTTTGTTGCAAAACCAAATTCAGAAACGTATACAGTATATTTTCTGATGTAGTGAACATCTCATGCTGTGTCAGATTCAGCTGGTTATTGTACATTCAGAGATGAGAACTGTGAGCAACAATGTAATTATACAATAACATTACAAACTGGAAAATGAGGATTTATGACCAGTAAAGGAATTACTACAAAAGTTTACAATTATTTTATTTCAGTATACTTCATACTTGCATGAAATGCTGCAGAAAACATTTTGCCCTTCCCATACGACACAATGAACCGCACACACACACATACACACACACACACACACACACACTGACCTCTTCACCTTTCCGCCTCAGTGCCCAAACAGCCTTTTGTTCTCTAAATTGACCAATGATACAGCGATTGTCCGCCTGTCAGCCAATCACAGCTCCTATTGTGACCCAAATTAGCCAATCAGAGCACCATATGTACCCCCAAACTGACCAATCAGCCAGCAGATGCTCCTTACTGTCTTTACGCCACACCCACCCCTATCTGTCGCGCACACACACACACACACACACACTGCATAATTGAACTCGCCTCCCTTGACCCTTTCTTTTGTTCAGATGTGCACTTGTACATGAGCTGCACATCTGAAAAGCTGAAAAACTGTGTGTCTATGTGTGTGTGTGTGTGTGTGTTTGCGTGTGTGTGTGTGTGTGTTTGTGCGCATTTACTGACCTTTGCTGCTACATCAGTTCTGACCTTTTTAATAGCAGCGAGGGGGAACATTAGCCACTTTTATCTGACACACTATGAGGAGAGAAATTACCTCCATAAAAAGGGTTCAATTACATAGTTTTTGTTGTCCTTGTTGTTTACAGGAAACATTTCTCAACGAGCAGGTATCATCCTGAAAGTGAAACAGCTGACCAAAACCACCAATCCAACCCTCTACTTTTAAGGTGAACCTCTTATTTACTTTCCAAATGAAAAGTGATGGATTATAACAAGTGATAGCATGTTAGAAACGATTCATCACCTCTTTCTCACACCGGTGATCATGTCGGCTTGATTGGAGACGACAGCACAGTCATCAGGTTTCACAATGGACCAGTATAAGATAAATAAGATATTCCAGTAGAGCCCCAGGATGAAAAATATAGACCTTGAAAATGTGCAGAATATGTCCCCTTTAAGACAAGTACAAATAGTGTCTCAGTGGATAGCATGTTGGACTTCTAGTCAAGCACATTGCAAGTTGATTGAAAGATCTGGAGTCTTCTGCAGTCATGCAAGAAAACAAACACTTTTTTTTCAACTGTAAGCCAGCTGAGCAACAGAGTGTGGTTTCTGTGCTGTGCAAGCAAATGCTTAATTAAAAGAGAGTTTTGAATCTGCAATGTCAACATCCATGTTTACATCAGCTAACATCAGTCTTCCTCCCTTTCATTTTGCTGGTGCATTGCTTTCTTTTCTTGGTCCAAAATTTTGGACCATGAAGCAGACTCTGAAACCTGACATGCATAAATTTTTTTTTTTAAAAAAGAGACCCAATCTGAAAGCGACCTGAGCACAGTCTGACCTGGCCTGAACAGACCTGAGGATAGACCTGATCCAGAACACGGTAGACCCAAACAGATCCAAACAAACCTGAAGAGAGCGCCAACAGGAACACTGACAGCTGATTGATGTACCAGTTAATGAATTGTCGGGGTGGAAAAGAGCAGCAATATGTCTTCTATTCTTCCTGCACAGTCACACTCTCTTTATGCCTTAAAACACATCTTTATCCTTTGATGATGATGATGATTATAATGATAATGACGCACCCCATGATCAGAGCTGATGGAGTTTGTTTGGATCAGACATATTGACACACAGACCTGTGTCTCAGGTCCTGGATCTGGTCTCCTTTACCAAGAACCAAGTGGAGCCATGAAGACATTCAGCATGAGATACAAACAAAACAAGGACCTGCTCATTAAAACATTTCTCCAGAGCTCCACAGCGTGCCTTTAAACATTCAGCTGCTGCTTTGTTTAACGAAAGATAAGTGCTTCAAAATCTGGAAAATGTTTGAGTGACTGAAGATGTCCAAATTACTTTAGTCCCATATTATCTGTCTGTGTCTTTCTCTCCTCTGGTAGAATCAGAGTTCAGCTCTGTGGAAATCTGGTGGAGGTGCATTTAATCAGTGGGAGTAAAGACGGGTGGATCTCTCTGAGGTCTTTGCAGAGGAAAAAATCCTGCAGAGTTGAGTTAAATCAAGCGCGCCTGAGGAGAGATCACATTATTCAGAGAAAGACTTCTGTACCACCTCAGGTGACGAACAGTGTGGCAGGAGGGAGGCTTTCTCATCTATCTGGACCCACAGTGTATGTGTGTGTGTGTGTTGTGTCTCCTGTGGGCTCTGCAGAGCAGTGAAGGTCGGACAGTTGTCTAATGACTGTCTAGTGTGTGTTTGTGTGTATGTGTGTGTGTGTGTGTGTGTGTGTGTGTGTGTGTGTGTGTGCGTGTCAGACAAAGAACCGAGACTTGAATATCTTCCTGTTAATTTAAAATCATAATTTATTGATAGAATTGGTTGTAACCAGTGAAAGAAAAGAGACAAAGACTCTTTGAGGGAAAATGTGTGTGTGTGTGAGAGATAGAGAGAGAGAGAGAGAGAGAGAGAGAGAGAGAGAGAGAGAGAGAGAGAGAGAATGGCTGAATGAAAGATAAGTCGATGAAAGGATAAAAGAGAAGCAGAGAGATGACTGGGAAGACAGAGACATTACATAATGGTTGTAACAGCCGCATTTCTGCTCCGCTGTCTGCATCGCCTCCTGCTGGTCAGAACAACGAACTGCAGCTGAATCACACAGCTGTGAATATTCAATCAGGGTCATTATTATGTAAGTGGGTTGACAAATGTCACAGAGACACACAGAGAGATGAAATGAAAATGAAAATCACATTTAATCATCCCTCTCTGCAGTCAAAAATATATTAAATGTATTGTTAATAGTTTTGTGCTATTAGAATGAAGAAAAAAGGTCTTTGAGGAAATATCAGAAATGCTCCTTTTTGTCTCAGCTGGCTTGTGGGCGTGTCAGTGTCTGTGTTTGATTGACAGCAGCTGGCAGGCTACTGGTGTTACACCATACAGAACAGGGACAAAGTAAACAAACTGCTGCAGCTACAAGTAATGGACAAACAGCATGTCGCTAATAGGGATTTTGAAGAGTAACGACCAAACCAGCATCTAATGGATCTGTAGTGACATTTGCAGGTATGTTTACATGCTGTTTAATGTGCTGCAGCTGAGCAGACGCACTACTTCCTGCACTGACACTGAATGTTCTTGACGTTGGATGTAAATCATGAGGAATCATCCAATATAAACTTGATTCCCAGGGATACTGGGCTTTACAGTCAGGTGACAAACAGGTATTTATTAAATTTATGTTAGCAGCTCACTTTATTGATTTGTGTAAAGTCCAGCTGAGTTTTCATGTGTGAGCAGGTGTATTGTCACATTTTTCTCAGCAGCAGATTCAATATTTAGACCCTCTTAGTTGTCCGAAGTTCCCATTACTCCTCTAGGAAACATAACAGAAAGTGGGTCTAATTCAAGAAATGTTGGTGCTTGATTGAAGCAACCGGAAGGACAATTTGCGAAACTCTTGCGAGAATTTAACCCTAACCTTAACCTCGCAAGAGTTTGTCCCTCCAGCTGATCCAACATAGCATTTAAGCCTCCAATCAGCATGGTCGTCACCTAATTTGAACACATGATCCTGCTGCTGTCAATCAGTCATTTGGGTGGTTTAACCCTTTTTGCTCACCTGTGTTGTGGAAACTTTCTTCAGAAAGAGGCACATAAAGACATAAAGAAAGCATTAAACACTTGTTGAAGCAGTTGTAGACACTGTACAATCCATCACACCATCACCATCACCACCTAACCCCTAACCCTAACCCTAACCCCTAACCCTAACCCTAACCCTAAAACCAGCCCTTTCTATAAAGAGTGTGAACCTAAACTAGACAGCTTTATACCTCTCCAGAAGTAAAAAGCTAAAAACAGTCTGGTCCCTCAATGGACTCTTCCACAAACTGTTACATCCTTCAACTTTAGCTTGTCTAGGTAGCTCCACACAGTCTTTAAAACAGTAGGCTTAAGACAAAGATATCTCTACCTAACCCCAGAGGTCAGCAAGCAATCTGTCAGATACAGGTTCAAGAGTTCAACTAGACTAGGAGTAGGATTTCTTCACCAAGATATATCCCCAAAATGACAACATATAACAAACATTGACCCCTTAGTTTAAAAACATTTGGAACATATATACAAAAGATTTATAAAATGATAACCTACTATTCAATTTTCTTTCACACCTGCAATACAGAGATCATTATTCTGCTATAAAATGTGTCTGCTAAATGAAACTGTAAATTGTATTCAGATCCTGAGCCAGAGCAGATTATAAAACCGAACCACGACAACTGAAGAATATGGAGCTTTGAATCTCCATGTAATTAATTTGGATCCCATTCAGCTACACGAGAATCAATATTTCCAAAACTCCCCCCCGAAAACAGAGTGATTTGTCCATGAGTCATACATCGAGCAGAGACCCAGAGAGAGTTTTCAGTTTGATTCCAGCAGGCGTTTCGTCAGCAGGACGTTTCATTCACTGACCAAACTCCCTAATAGTATCAGAAGGCAGACCAGAATAATCTTCCTCTCCGCTGGGATGTGGATCAGCTGATCTGACCGGTTGAGAGATAGAGAGAGAGAGAGAGACAAACTGAGGATTCTCTTCTCTGTTTTCATGGACTGATTATTATCAATAAATCATCTTGATTACTCTTAATTTTATTTCCTCTCTTCCCCGCTCTCCCTCTCTTGTCTGTCTCTTCCTCTCTGTTGTCCTCAGAGGATTCAGGTCATCGCTGGGTTGCAGCCAAAAAACGTCAGTCTGGCCGAGACTCAAATCTTCGGCTCTCCCTCCTCCTTATCTCTCCTCCTCTGCTGGTTTTATTCTTTCTTTTTGTATTTTTATTGTTTATTTTAACAGGGACAATGCACAATACATTCATTGTGCCAAATACAGTATTACGGAATCTGAAAAATACAGAATAATAAAACAGTGAACCATCAGTAATCTCACCATCTTTAAAAACAAACAATTCATCAGTAGCTGCAAGAAGTTTGTGCTAACAGGGCAGGAATCATAATCGAGGAACATTAAACTTAGTGAAATATTGTGACAGTAGTTCAACTCAGTGGGAGTCGGGGAGAGCAGCAGGTGAGCCAACCGTCAATCACAGCTGTCAATCAACACCCACACAGCAGACAGCGAAGCTAATATAAGACTTCAAATCTAATTAACGAAGCAATTATTTTACAAAATGACCAACAGCACACTTAATTTCTAGACTTTTTGAATGGGAGTCATTTGGAGCGAACATCTAGGAGCATTTTAAGATACTTCTGCTTTGGCTTCAAGCCGTGGTACCTGCTGCTTGGACATAATACTGAAACCATCCATCAGAGTACAACTAATACTGAAACACTTACAGAAAATTTTAACCAAAGAATTCCAGGAACTACTGAACCAGGAACTAAAGTCAGGAACTAAAAGTTCCTTTTGCACCCAACTGTTGGTGGATGTGATAAATGGATGAAACGGAGACATGCAGAGGTAGAAAATGAGACTGAAAACTGCAGAGAGTCGTCTGCTGACTGATGGTTATTTATTCCGGATTCAGAACGTGACGGCCATAAAACAATCAGCAAGTAAAGTTTGATTCCTCTCTGTCATTCACTCTTAAGAAAAAACTACACAATAGGTCATAATGTCAGTCGCCCAAAAACGACATATAGTTACATTTGAGTGACAGATGCCATCTAGCGGTCGTTTTAACATTGGACCTCAAGAAATCGATGTTCGTTTCCTGTTTCCAACCGCAAGTGGGGACAGTTTTGTAAAAATCATAACTATGACTGTCCCCTAACTGGTTATTATTGTAGCCATGACGACGATAGTCACCTAAATTTAAGGATGTAGTAACTTTAACCCCGACCACATGTTTCTCTAACCTTAACAAAGTGATCATTTTAACCCAAACCATCATCTTTCCCTAAACCTAACCAGACCTGAACCACAGCGTTGTCACATCATCGACTTGTTGTCTTGTTGTAGCAAACAACAAAACCTACATTTGGTTTTTTTACGTAAATGTCCAACACTTGTCCACCATTAATACTAGAGACTACAGATGTGCAGAAGGCCCAGTATTTGTATTTGTATATGTATTTGTTGAGGCAGCGAAATTATTTGTATTTGTATTTGAAAAAAAGAAGAAAGAGTCTTAAAAATCCTGTTTTTGTTTTTATTATGCTTTTAATTTTAGAAAAATTAAAGTGTGCAATAAGTGTTCCCGTGGGAGCATTTTGCGTGTGTCAGTAGCTCAGCTTTATCTCTGGGGAACACCCCCAACTCCGGGAGTGATGTCCAAATTATGAAATGTGCGTCATGTAGCAGGTGGATGTGACTCCCCTCATTGAGACCTGCTGATAGACAGAGCAGAGGAAAGAGAGTGAGATAGCGATGTATTTGACGTGTTTTTTTTTCTTCCCGAAAACAAATGATTTTTGAAATATTTGTATGAAACAAATATTCGTTAAAAAAAACCCCACTATTTGTGCTTTGCCGAATAACATATTTGTATTCAGGCACACCCCTAAGAGAGACACTACTTGAATGAAGCGGTACACAAGTTGTAGCAGTCTGGTCTTGATGTTTGCATTTGACCAATCAGAGACATTCAGCCATCCAAACTCCTCTCCGATAGGTCCTGCGCTGTCAGACAGTACTACCCCCCGAAGCAGGGATTTTGTCACCTGCAGTGGAAAAGTCCTATTAGTGGATGCAGCTCTTGAGATAAAGCTCAATAGCCAGTGGACAGAGTATTAAAACCCAACCGAGACAGTGAGGAGTTTTAAAATATAAAAGCAGTGCAGAGCAGACATAACATTGAAACCCTGCCAAAATACATAGTGGACAGGAGTATTGAAACCCTGCCGACACAGTGAGCGGACATGCAGGAGCTCTGAACAGTCGCCAAGATACAGCGAGTGGAGGATTGAAACCTGTCCAAGAAGCCCTGCGAGTGAACTCCCGCTGCGCTTACTAATCAGCTACAGTACAGAGGCCGAGCCAGACAGACAGTGAACCAGCCAGACAGAGAGAGAGAGAGAGAAAAAGAGGGAGAAAGAGAGAGGGGGGGGGAGCTGGATGTCTGGAGTCCGGCTCAGTGAGCAGTCTGCTGATTCATGCTGAGAGAGACGAGGCAGCGAGAGCAAACCGAGTCTGACAGAAAGATCTGACGGGTTTCAGTCCAGCACACCTGATGTGAATCATTCAACAGCTGAAGGAGGAAGAGAGAAACCTACGAGACGAATAGAAACGTCGAAGACAAATCAAGATGGACGTCTCAAAACGCTGCGCAGGGAACAGTAACACACTCTGAGATGTCTTAGTGTGAGAAATTAATCATGGATAAACGATGTAGTCTTTTTCAATTTCACCTGCTTTACCTTATTCTATATGGAACAAGGGTTTCTTTGCCCTGCATAAAGTCTCACAGACACTCCTTCCTCTCAGTTTGTGTAAAATCCTCTGCCCAAATCCCAAATATAGCCCTAAAGCTGCAGTCACACTGGATTTAGCCTCCCATTCATTTCAATGAGACACGGGGCGACACTTTTGCTCTTTGCTCGTTTTAACTCTTTTGCTTTTCACAGATTTCAGTCTGATTGACCCTTTTAAACACAGAGTCCAGCTAGTCTGAGAGAGGGGGTGGGACTGACTTCTCATTCAGAAAATATTGATCGTTGGAATTCTTATTTTATAACTGAACAACGAAATAATGAAGCAGCTTAGTAACAGTAAAGTGTTTGATAAGAAACTGCTCTGCTCATTAGTGAAACTGAAGTGTTTGAGTGGTGAAGTTTGTTGGGGGGGGGGGGGGGGGTTCACCTCCTGGGAGACAAAAATCAGGGAAAACAAAGACTTGTTGCACTATAGAGGACTGTTTATTCCATCTGTTAATCCAGTTACTGAACCCTCTGACCTTTCACTTATCTTTTAGTTTTCATCAAATTGACTATTTTGAAACTTGTAAATATAATTCAATTTAATTTAAATATAGGTGACGCTTTATTTTACAGGTCTGTAAATTCCAAATAGAAATATGCATTTATGTACTAATTACTGTTCAACTGGTACACTTCCAATTATACCGTATTAACTCCAATTAACCCCCATAGCAGGTCAGCTGAACATAAAGACATTTTAAAGACAAAAATTTCAATATATCAAGAAGAAAGTTTCCAAAAACTTTCAAGGAGTTGCTTATTTTCCCCATAATTAGTCCCTAATTCTTTCCAGGAAACCTTCAAAGAAATTATTATGAAATAAAATCGATGTGAAATTTCAGATCCATAATATGAAGTGTTATAATCATACAGGAATATATTAACATTTTATTACACAAATACATTAAAGCATTTGTTTATTTTTAAAATATTAAATATTAAAATGACTATTGAGGACTTTTGGAATCCCACAGAATTCAAACTTTGTCAAAATTCCTCACCTTTGTAATATTGTCTATGACACTGAACTGTCCGTTTGACCTTTGACCTCTGTATTGTTTGATTTAATGTGTGTGAATTGTATTGAGATCATATTTAAATGTTCCTTTTGCTCTTTAATCTGCTTTTTGATGATGTTTGAGAATCTGCTGATGTTTCTTTTTTATTCCTCTCATGTCCGTCAACGATCGATCAGATCAGAGAGAGTTTACAGAGACGACACTGATTGATCTGCTATTGATCACCTATTGATCTTCCCTTAGAAGTCAAACTGAGCTTAACAACATCACATTCACAGGGTGGAAACAGACTCAACAACAGATTTTATTTATATTCATTATAATAGTTTTTTTTATCATTATTTAAAGAATTCCTCCAAATTTAAACAGTCTTTTGTTTTAAAAGTCTGAAACAGCAGCTTAGTTTTTATTTATTACTTATTAACTTACTATTAAATGAATATTTAATCAGTTAAAATAAAACTGTAGAGTTTCATTTAAGATTGTAAACAACTTGTAACATAATAAACATGTTGGTAAAGTAAAAATTCAAGTATTCTTGACACCACTGTACATATACCTGTAAGACATACCTACTAAATACTGCTAAAGGGCACTACTTCAAATTAAATAACACTACTACCATTAATAGGTAACATAACATGGGTTGTTCTTCACTATGTGGACAGGACGTCAGTATAATAATTATATTTTTACTTCTGTATTTGTAGTATAATTTTCAAACATTTCCCTTGGCTGCAGTGTGAGAGTCAGGATTTAAATTCCTGCAGTTTGTCAGACTGAAGCTGGACTGTGATGATACTGAAGACAAAAGAGAGAAATGTGTGAAAAGCTCATTAACTTTTGCACTTGAGTCTTGATGGAGTTTGACCCACACAGCTGTGATGTGGTAAAGATCAAAGCTGCATTCATGTACAAACACACTGGTTTCACTGTGAAATCCCTAAGATGCCTCTGAAGTGAAGTACAGTATGGCTGTGGTGTTGTAAATGTATTGTACTCTCATATTTTCCAATATATTCCTGTTTGCTATGATAATTTCTCCTCCTCTAAATATCATGACAGTGTCTTTGTCTGTCTGGGTCACGAATACAATCAGTATTTGTGTTGCTGTTGTGCCATTTGTGCACGTTTCCGTCTTCTTTTAGTGGTGGATCCTTTATATTATCTTCACTCAGATGTTTTTCTTCTTGATCTTTCTGTTGGATGTTTGTTCTCTTCTCTGTGCAGAATGATGTATGTGCAGAGTCTGCTGAAGGAGGAAAGTTTCTCTGTTCTCTCCTTTAATCTGAGTTTATCTTGTGTACCTACGAACATGATTAGTGACATCACAAGCCAATCGTGACCCAGTATGCAATTTATACTCAAGTGTGATGTGGAAACTTGAAGCCTCCAGTGCACAAACACTGAGAATGAACTTAACAGTGAAGTATGAGGAAACCTTTGAAAATGAACACTATCTACATATTCATAGATACTGGATTTTCTTTTTAATGAGGTTGAAAGAGTAGACGTAATTTCAAGAATTTTTATTTGACCTTTTTTGTTGGAAAAACGATATCAGACTCAAATCTTATTTAAGGCATTTAAAGCAGGATTATTTTTATCTGAAAACACGTCTGAAGGGGACCTTTCAGTAAAAGTGCAGATATATTATCAGCTAAAATTACTTTAAGAAGGATTCATTTTGCAAACCATCAGCCCGCATGACTGATATATTATATAAACTACATATTATAATGAATTAGATTTGCATTTTATTGTTGTAGCTGCTGGAGATGGAGCTGGTCTGAACATATACATACATACATATGAATATGTATACAGTACCAGTCAAAAGTTTGGACACACTCTCTCATTCAAGTGAATGGGAAAGTTGTGTCTAAACATTTGACTGGTACTGTATATATACAGTTAGTTAGTTTAGTCCAGTGGTTACAGGGTCACAACATAAATCTGAAGGGTCGTGAGATCATAAACAGTTCTGCTACAAAGTTGTATTCATTTTTTGGATTTTTCTCTGATCTTTACTCTTCACTGGATATTTTTACCTTTGTGCATTAATCACTCACATCAATGACACCATGTGAGAAGGTGAAATGTCTTTTTGATGGAACGGCTGACAACTCAGCATGACCAGAGGCCCCAAACTACACACTGCTTCTTCTGTAAAGAGCAGAGGCCAAAATATAGAAATCTACTGTTTTAATCTCTAACAATGACTGAAGTCAATCTGAAGACTTAATTAATATTTCAGTAAACGTACTCAGTTACTTTCCACCGCTGGTGCAGCAGAAACTGAGCGGAGTGTGGCGCCACCTGCTGACCGCAGACAAACACTGCAGCTTATTACCCCCAAACTGTTCAGATCATTTGTGATAGTTTGTGTTTTAGGGCTTTAATAACAAGAATAAACAGGACAGAAAAGATGTTTGGTGACAGGATTATGAATTTCTGTTGTTGTCATGTTTATAAACGTAATATTTAGGAGAATAATAAATGACATTAAAGCTTCTTATTTGATAAAGATAAAGATAAGATAGATGTGATGTTGTTTTATTGTCTGGTTGGATGTTTTTGTGAATGTTAAACGGAATAATGATGCAAGACAAATGTCTGAGAAATGTCCTAATAAAGTGAAATAACATTTTGCTCAATTTATTTTCTGTTCTGTAAATTTTATATATAGTTTGATACTTACTTTTTAAAAACTGTTTAAAAGACAGTGAAGAGTTTTAATATTAAAGGGAAAAACCATTAACTTTATCTTTGCAGCACGATTTATTTATGCATTTTCACATAAAAACATGATAAAATCGCATATCACCAATTATTAAATGAAACTGGAAAGATTAGCCGAGATAAACACTAAAGAATAATAAACATACAAAGACAAGCAGACCGGAAGAATCCAGTGTTTGTGTATCTTGAACTATAATATCGGCAGAATAATTAAGTTGTTTGAAGAAAAGTGAAAGTGAACGGTTGAATAGAAGAGTAAATGGCCGATGAAGATGAACAAAGTGACTAATTCCAGTTGAATAAACAGTTTAAATACTCGGTCATTCACATCATCATTCAGTTCAAACCATCAGAGGGTTCAGAGGTCAAATCAAAGTTCCAGTTTTCTTCTCATGTCTGACTGAACTTCCAGCATCAAACATTCAAACTCATTAACATATTAAAGAGCCGTCAGGTGTTTGATGCCATCTGCAGACTTCTGTTTAAAACTGGACTGTAGGGGACTTCCAGAGCTCAGAGGCCTCTGGAGAAGCTTTCTGGAAACTTTTCTGGATCTTGAGTTGTCAGCATGGACGGAAGCAGAGTGTCAGACTTCAGCATCCAGCGCATCCTCTCCCCGCAGTTCGGACACAAGCCGCCTGTGATGGAGTTTCCCCCGGATGGATATCTCCACGGGATCCCCGGCGGATTCAGTCTGGACTCCAGGAACCTCAGACCTCCAGCGCCTCAAGTGCCGGTTCCCGACTGCCTGCAGTACCGAGGGATGAGCTTTGGAGACGCGTTTTATCAGTACGGAGCCGGTTTCCATCACACTGACTGCAGCATTTATCCAAACTCTGGAGTTTACATGCACCTCAGCCCGGACTCTGCAGGTATTTACACATTTAATGTTCAGTTTCATCTTGTTGACCAACATTTCATCACTTTTAGTTTAAAACTTTTAGAAACTGTTTAGAAACCTTTTGAATTTGATTTAAAATGAAAATTAGAATCTCTCATTGAAACAGCAGATCATAAACTGCGTTTTTTATTCTATAAAACTAGTCATTTATAACTATGAAGTGGATCAAATGCCTAAAGTTTACGGTAATGGGCAAAATCTGTGGACGCTCCGTGATTCAAAATCTTTTCTTTCGTGCATTTCCTCTATGTGTTTCACTTGACTAACTTATGTTTTTTTTGTATTATTATTGACCAGATCCTCAGTCGTTGGCGGGTCACCATGGTTACCATCCGACCGGGCTGACAGCGCAGTCGCAGCAGCGTCAGAAGGCCCGGATGAGGACGGTGTTCACCGACAGTCAGACTAAACAGCTCGAGGCGCTGTTCGAGCTCACCGACTACCCAGCCGTGGAGGCGCGCGCTGAGGTGGCGAGGAGCACCGGGCTGAACGAGGAGACAGTCAGGGTGAGTCTGATGTGATGATTCTCAGTGGGCAAACAAACATCGCCCACAGCAATGCGTAAAATCTCTCCAAGTTGTCTAAAATGTCTCAGGTAGCATTTTACGCATGATGCACCAATGCAACAAGGAAACTTTTTCTCCTTTTATAAAGCAAATTATGTTAATCAACTTATCACAAAACACATTCTAAAGAGTTAAACCATTTTTTAACGTTTAAGATAAACGTAATAGCCTGTACAACCCAAAACTGCGCAAAAACCTCTCCATGTCACATTTTGACGCATGACCCACAGCCGCTCTGTAAAGGGAGTGAACTACAAAACAAGCTTGTTATCACCTGTTTGTAAAACCAGACTGAAGAAACCGCCTAGCTGTCTTCCCAACCCAAAATATTCAGAAGAAACCTCATTTGTGTGTGTGTTATTCTCTACAAAACACAATTTATATTTCTGCTCTGGCACATGAATGTTGATTTGGTTTATCTTGTTTGGACAAAATCTCCACCTATGAGATTGTGAAACTGAAAATCTCCTTTCTGTGTGTGTTTCAGGTGTGGTTTAAGAACCGCAGAGCCAGGAGGAAGCGGCAGCGCAGCGGGTCAAAGGTCAAATCTCCCTCCCCTTCCCCCACTGCTGGAGCAGACAAGAAGTTCTTCACTGCCTTCCTCTGAACCTGACAGACAGTCTGCCTCCTTCTCAGAGGTCAAACACATCCTCTCACCCCCAGAGGTCAAAGGTCAGCTGACTACATCCTGCTCAAGGGTCAGTAAGGTGGATGCTCATTGGATCAGCTGGTGACTACAGTTGAAAGCTGCTTGTCTGTAGCTGCTGCAGATTCAACATAAGACAATTTTAACTATGATGATACATTCAGGCACTGCTGGAAAAGTCAGACACCTGTGACTTAAAACCTCAAGGACAGTTAACTATTATTACTGTCATTTTACTTTAATTTCTACTGAGCAACTTGTACTTTTCAAGTTTTTAATTATTTTGTATTTCTATTTAATTTATTGAAATTAGTGTATTAAAGATCATGTGATATGAATTCTGTCCTGTGATGGTTTTTATTTTAAGTTTTTAGTATCTGTACTAACTGCTTGAATCCTGTTTCAGTAGCCTTCATATAAACAGACACACTGCATTTATAATTTTCTTTCTATTGAAGCACACTGAGAAAAACACTTGTTAACTTATTAGGCTGTCATCTTAAATCCTGTATAGTCCCAGATGCATTATGATAAAAAAAAAAACAATTACTATTTCTGGTTTTAGAGAAGGAAGGTGTGTTCTAAAAATACAAAAACCTGAGTTGTGTCTTTATGATTAGTACCCTTCATATAAACAGAAACACTGCATTTAAAAATTTCTCTCTATTGAGGCACACTGAGAAACACACTTTTGGTCACCATGTTTGAGCCGAATGGGCTGCAACTTTTTTTGTAAATACATCATAAATGTCCTTTACTTTTCTCAAAATGAATAAGATTTCCCCAAGAGATCAGGCACTGTTTTATGGTTTTAAAAGAAAAGAAAATGAGAAGCAAACACAGTCTGTGTGTTTAACCCATCCATGTTATTTTGCTGTTTGACTTGCTGACCTTCATATCAACTCTATATCCTAAACTCTGTGTTTGCTGTCACAGTTCTCACAGATATGACGATTTTACAATATAATATACTGTGTGAATACCAATATCATTTAACGAGACTATTTTGTTGGCACAAAATTTGAAGAGGAAATATCAACTGCAATAAAAAAATGATAAATATACAGCATTTCCTTTATCTTATAAAAGTATTAAATAGTATTGACCATGACCTGCTACTAAATGAATTGATAGATATGCCATTACAGAGGCCATATATAGAAGACAGGTATCAGTATGTTCAGATAAATAAAATTATCTCAGAATTAATGAAGGTTACTTGCGGGGTCCCTCAAGGCTCAGTGTTAGGTCCCTTAATGTTTAATTTGTATATATATTTGTAAGATTTTAAAATAATTAAAATGTGTTTTATTTGCAGATGATACACAATAATGTAGCTGTGATAAGGTAAAGAGTGATAAGGTAAGGTAAGGATTTATTCATTATTCATATTCTTAGGTAATTGCATGACAAACTCAGCAAACTTATGAGAGACAATGTTTACTATTCAAATTATTGGGAGTGATAATAGACATAAATTATGCTGTAACCCACATCTAAATAGCAAAACTAGCTTGCAAAGGCCATCACAATAGTGTTTAAAGTCTTCACTATACCTATTTTTGTGCAATTGCTTACAGACCAAAATAAATTTTCATTTCAAAACTTTACCTATGACATGATTTCTATGAGTAAAAGCAATGGACAGGAGAGGTAGAAAAACAACATCAAATTCTTTATTATATTCATCAAGTTGTCACTGTTATTATTTGAAGCATTTCCATGCTGATGAGAAGAAGATACACATATTGAAAAACCAAAATCAGAAAATACTGAGAGAGAAAGTTACAGAAAGAGAGAGAGCATGCAGTGAGTATCTGTTAAGATGAAGACGTCCGATGCTCGTTCTCCCCTGTTTCCCCTTTAACGTCCATCAGTTTCACGCACTTTTTAAAACAGGAGTGACTCACACACATGGGCTGTAACCAAGCACGAAGTAACACACACACACACTACAAAACTGGAGAACAAAAAGTACACTTAGTGAAGTTATCAAAATATAGGCTATATACTGTATATTCTTAAGACTTATTAATGTTAAAACAACCAGTGCTGAGTTAGTTTCTATGAGAATGAGTTCAACATTATATTCTCAAACACGTACACCGATCGATTATAGATGATCTGAAGGGTCCAAACCAGTGATTCTGTGTGTTTTAGTCCATAAACTACAAATCAGTGTATACAGTATGCACAGTTTGAAGTTAAAGGGCTTAAACAAGCAAAATCAGTAGTATGGTCCTTTAATTTGAGTAAATTAAACAGAGAATATGTAATGAAGAAAGCTTATGTAATGTTTTCTGGTAGTAACATGAATAACTAGTGACTCGCTAGTGACACGTAGTGGCCAAACCAGAGAAAGCTCCACATTTACACGGTAGTCAGAACACAATGTTCAAACCAACATAGGCTTCACTGGGACACAATGACTGTACTGTACGTTTACTGTACAAAGACAAACGTCCACCATCACTGTGGTCCACTAACGTCAATGTTCACCTAAAATGAAAGAGTCAGCGGATCTTGACTCAGTGGAGCTTTAGCACTGAACATCGTGCTGCAGCAGCTTATTTGTAGCGACATGTTTCCTGTGTGTGAAATTATAAACAGATGTGAACTATACCATGTGGATTTACTGAAGTTCATCAGGCGGTTTGCATGGCATGGCATGGCATGGCATGGCAGGGGAAAGTAGCTAACAGTATGAATACAGGGAGGTACAGCTGTGAGTCATCTGCATATCGTGTTAACAGGACTTCAAGATTCTCACTCCTTTCAAGAAACTGTCTTCAAGAACCTTTAAAGGACAGTTTCAACAACCCAAAGTGGTTCAGAAAAGTGGCTTAAAGTGAAGTTTAATTCTTGTTTTGGTTATTATTCAGATTTTACAGCTGAAATTAAGTTCAGTCAGGTTTCTCAGTACACTGCGAACTTGCCGAATACTAAAATCAGCAGTGTGCATAATATCAACCTCACCTCATCCCTGAAAAAAGCTGGTAGTTAATAGTTTTGTAGTTTTCAGGACCTTCGGGTCATTTCTGTTATTTTCAACGACATTTTCTACCTAGAAAGCTGCTTCACTGAATTTCAGTTTTTCCAAGATAGATGCGAACTCTGGCCTTGTTGTTAGGATGAAGCAGTGATCACACAAGATGATTGTTTTAAAAGGACAGCAAGGATTGCGAGATGATTAAACCACCTGAACTTTCGGGCCGAAAAACACCTTCAAAACAAGCGCTAATGGGTCAGGAGTTTGTGTCCAAAATGCTAAACTGGTCGGTGCTTTGTCAGCCGATCAGGACTCCTCATACCTCAACCTACGACTCATAACAAAGCCTGAGAGTTGGATGACGTGTTACTCGCGCCACCTGTCCGCTTGACCTCACATTCAGCAGTGACGCTCAGAGCAGAGTTTTGAATGAAAAGCTCATATGCAGCCATGGCCTGAC
Source organism: Thunnus thynnus (assembly GCF_963924715.1). NCBI lineage: Eukaryota > Metazoa > Chordata > Actinopteri > Scombriformes > Scombridae > Thunnus > Thunnus thynnus. The sequence goes on from NC_089523.1 coordinate 32,075,922, forward strand.
TGAACTCTGTTGAGCTAAACTGAGCACTTGATGAGTGTAAGCGCTGTAGTTATCATTAGTGTAATGTTGAAGCCGACTCCACGGGCACAAACAGAACAGTTATCAACAGCAGTGTGCAGGAGCAACCACAAAGTGTTACCTTTAGTCAAGGCTGCAGTGCGTGAAGAACAACTGAGAAAAATACTCAATGAACCAACAACAAATGTTCAGTCTGCCTGTTCAGTCTGAACTCGGAGAAAGTTTCTCATTGACCAGCTTCAGAGGCTGATGGACTCCAAAACTTCACCCACTTTAGGATTTTACCAAAATACCAAAGAGCCATCTTCTTGTTTTCAGCACTTTTACGAAAAATTACTTTTTAAAAATGCAGAAATGTGCGGAATAGTTATAAAACAATTTAGTCATAAAACCCAATATTATGTAATATTATTACCCATTATTTATAGGTACAATCATCTGTTACATTTTTTTATTGATATAGATATTGATAAAGTTTCACAGCTCTGGAAAAATGCAGTTGCATCTCTGAGATCTGTATGTTTTATCCAAAAGAGAAAACTAACTTGTGAGGTGCTTTTTGATAAATAACTCACAGTAAAATGAGTGGGAACACAAAATTCAGAAGTATACTCAAGTCTTTCCAGAGCACAAACTATATCTGAACAAATGTGAGCAACGATTCATGGTCATAAATTGAAAATTCAACCTGTAAAACATGCCATACATGCAATATCACTTAAAGATATAGATGATAAAACTTTGGGTTTCCATTATTGGGTTTACGCACTGTTTGTCTAATCTCAAAGTCTCTGAGGTGTAAATGTACTGTACCTCCAGTGACTGATTTGTTGTTTTTAAATGTTTCTTTTCTCCGTCTGAACATTTGTTGGTAGTTTCGGGCATCAGAGTGTGAGTGTGTTCATCTCTCTGTATTAGTGTGCTTACAGAGTGTAAATAGACATTAACACAGGAACCATTTCCACACAGAGATAGGTACACTGTTAACATATTGCTGTTTTCAGTTATGCACATACTGGAGAAAGATTTTAACATTAAGCACACATGTAAGTTTAGATTAACTTGTGTTTTTGTTTTGTCTTTTCACAGATGCTCACATTCACAAATGTACCGAAGTTATTTAACTGGAGAAAGAGGGATGAGAGTAGAGGGGAAGGAGAAAGAGGGAGGAAAACTTTTACAAATATCACAGACTCTCTGGAGAGTTTGTCCAGGGTTTAAAATTCTAAGGTAGAAAATTTTAAACCTCAAGATGAACAAAATTAATGTTGGATGAAGGGAAACAGAGCTGGATAATATTCAACTCTAAACTGATTCATTGTTGTAAAGCTGAGATTAAGTTTAAATGAAGCTTATTTTCAGGCATATGCATGACAGAAGCAACACAAAAACATTAATATCACATGTTTCGGGGCTGAAAACACTTTCATTTGAACATTTTTGATTTTTAAGATACATAAAGGAAGTTTTGGGTCTGTTAGCAATTTTGGTTAATGACATTACAATTGTACTGTAGCTCTTTATAAGATTTCTATAATACACTGTATTTTAACTCTAACTAGGAGGACTAATGTTTGTATTTGGCAATACACTGATTAATAATGACATTTTATTTATTCCAAGGCGTTCAGTCGAGATGATATCTAACTAGTTCTTCTATTTAAGACTAAATTAGCTGAATCTTTTTTTTTTCTTTTTCGATGTGATGAAGGAAAAAGACAAATCCAGCTGTTTCCTATGTGTTCACATTTGTCGTGAAAGGGTGACTAACGCAACTTAAACATACACTTTATCTTTAATACGTCGAATTCGACTTGATGTAAGAAAATGTTGGCATCCGTATTAACTACAGAGCAACATTTCTCACATGCGACGAGATATATATCATAGAGACCAAGAACCATTTTGTCCTCTTACACCCCAACAGTGATATTACACATCTGTAAGATAAAAAAATATAATCGACTGTAACAACATGATAAAATACAACAAAGTCAGTAGATACTAGATGATTAACCCTGTTTTCAGTTTGAAATCTGAGATTAAAGCATGCAAGTGATAAAGTTCTTCACACACAGTTTAGAGAAGTATTGAGGGTTGAAAGTAGATCTGTAGCACTGACTTGGTTACTTGTGTAACCATAGTTCTCTGAGTGTGAGACTATCTCTCCAGCTAAAGGCTGCTCCGAAACACGTTCAAATCATGGTTAGTCAGAAAGGCCATGCGTGTGTGATCCTAATAGAGCAACAAGTTCACGATTAGTGCGTGGACACCTCAGCTTATGTGCCTTAAAGAGTTTCATCACCTGTGAATGTAGAGTACGTAGGGTGGAGAGATAGTCTCGACACAAGAGAAAAGAGAAAAATGTAAAGACAGCACAAATTAAATGAAGTTCTTGGTCTCAGATGAGTAGTGAAGCAGCAGCAGCCAAATCTGGGTCCACCACTACAGACTGACTCAAGTCAATCAAATACATAATCTACGTGAGTACGTGAACACGTTGAAGCGACTCATGAATGGCGTTCACACCCGTGCTTGAAAACACAAGAAGTCTGCAACGCGACACAAGCGTGAAGTGCAGTTTCAAGGCAACAAGAAAGATCTGAAATAACTGTAACTGTCAAGGCAGCAGAGTTTGATGAGTCTCGACTACATCGCCCCCTTCAGGACTCAGGAGAGCTTACAATCGTGCCATCGTTGCGTGTGTTCAGGTACTTACGCAGAGCATGTTTCCGGATTTAAACAAATATGCAAAACGCAAGTCGAAACCATCAACAATATTTACACTTTTCCAGCCAACTGGTGCCAAACTTTATGACAAATCCGTTTGGCACTCATTCCAGAATTTGGTGAGACCCAAATCTAGTAGCAGCAAAAACAAAACATGTAGCAGCACAAGCTAATGCTATGTGGTTTTTTTGTTATCCTCAGAGTGAATAAACAGCAGTTTTTCTGCCCCAAAAAGATACAACGTGGACAAATACCAAGCTGGGACAATGTGACAAAATGATAAGATGTGTAAACGGGTAAAGAGAATATTTTTGGGGAATTGCTTTAGCAGAGCTGGATTCTCAGTTTCATTAAAGGATTGCAGGACGTTTTGATCAGATACAAGGCACTATAGATTTTGCTATAGAACGGCTAAATTAGAAGGATTTGGGGCTGAGCGTACGAGAGAAGAGGGACGGGGGTTTTCACTACGAGAAGTTTGACCGACAACAGCGATAATCTGAGGAGACTCAGTGAGGAGAGCGAAAGTAAGAGATGGCGAAAAAAGAAGAGCGGAGAGATCAATCCGGTGTACAGGTAAAGGAGGGAGAGGAGGTTAGGACTGCATCTCAGCACGCAGCATCCACGGAAACCAACAGCAGAACAGCAACCTGGAAGAGAAGAAGACAGGAAGAGGAAGAGGAAGGACATGTGAAGATGAGGAAGAAGACTCTGTTTACACCACCTGGTAACAGTGACCCAAATTCAGTTTTTTTGCTCACATGTGGCACATCAGAAACTTATGATATTTTATCTTTGTAAAAAAAGGAAATGCTGCATTTACGTCACATTGGAGTTACCATATTTACCCATTTCATGCTTGTATATAACGTCCACAACAACACATACAAGTTGCAGTTACAACTGGAAACTCCAATAAAGAAACAGCTGAAAACAAACATGGACGCCTCAAACCAGCCAGAGTCCATCATTAAAGGTGATTAATGAATATAGTGTTATATTTTAAATGTTATTTTTAATCCTCACCAACTCTGCCGTCATAAAATTGTCTTGAGTTGTCGATTGACATGAAGGCTCGTAAATGGTAAACATGGGAATCTTTACCATCACTACCATCAGTCCCATGTGATGTAAATGCAGCATAAACCCACATTTTAATATTTTCAGATATTTTAAGGCAGAAGTCCAGAGCTTTAGGGTTAGGGTTAGGGGTTAGGGTTAGGGTTAGGGGTTAGGGGTTAGAGTTAAGGGTTAGGTGTACAGAGCATGTGTTGTTGTCTCGTTACTGTTCTCACCTGGATATGGAGCTCTCAGAGGTCAGGTCTTTAGGAGAACGCATTGTGTTGAAGTTACGCTTGGGCTGCGACACTGCAAGACACAAACAAACAAACAATATGTTAATGATATTAATAACAGGGAAGGAATTACTGATGTTCACCATCAATCATTGATTTAGGGGTAAATATAAAGGTGAATAAGCTCTTAGCTCCATCACAACACAAACCTTTGTTCAGATTTATGAATTTATGCTTCTGAACCTTAAAACAAATATTATTGTTATTTTGGGTTTTGTTTTGGTAGTTTTGTCCATTATTTCTATCAGTTATGAAACTATTTTTCTTTCAACCTTCACTGCAGAAAGACAGCAACATTAATAGACTCAGTTTTACAACAGAATCCATAACTTAAGCATCTGAAAGGATTAAAACAAGTCCAGTTGAACTCTGAGATATATGAAAAACAAAGGCAAATATTCCTGAACTGTCTGCTGTGGTATAATTGTCCACTGCAGAACCATTTGCACAATTAAACTACAGTAATTTCAGGTACAAAGTTGAACTAGCACGAAACTGAGATGCTGTAAGAGCGTGATGATACTTACTTGTGACCTGATGCACTTTCTTCACCATGGAGTTGTCATTCTGTGAGCCGTCTTTAGGACCTCCGATTCTGATTTAAAAAAAAAAAAAAAAGAATGAACTTTCAGTTTATTGGTGTTTTCATAATGTTACCAGAGTAAATATATCACATTAAAAAAAGACACTTCTGAAGAGGAAGAAAACTAAAGTAAATGTTATTCTGGAACCAGGTTTCCACTGGCTTTAATACTCTTTAGTATTTTGAATTTATTATAAAAAACATGGTGTAATTATAATAATCATGGACTTATAACATCATCAAACTATTTCATGTACCAAAAATAAACTCTGACATACTCTGGTAAGGGAAATTAAAATAATAATCAGCTGTAAATAAAACAAAGGTTTGGTGGGTTTTTTTTAAAAATACATCCTCACCTCTGGACGCGGGAGGGCGGAGCAAACACTCCATATTTGGGGAGGCAGCTGAAGTAGCGGACTCCAAACACTGAGCCGTCATGTTTCCCTGTCGGCTGATCCAGCTCGATACCAAACCAGTAACCTGCAGGGACACAAGCAGATCAGATCACACCCGGTCTGCTTCTGACTGGTCGTAAACTGTTTTTTTAAAAGCTGCTAATTATCACTGTTGAGTGAAAAATTCCTTTAACACAACTGTCACCCTCTCAAGCCTCAAGACAAAATGGACACAAGAGAAGAAGACGAAGGAAGACAACTTGTTTGTCTGATCAAAACTGACAATTTTGTTATTTTAAGATTGTCACCACTACTGGGGTAAAAGTAAAGATTGTCCGGTGGCACCAGAGGAAAAGCCATGTTGTTATAAATAAAAGGGCTTTCTCCTCGGTACGGGGGCTATTTTAGGACATGTCAGACTCAGTTTGTCAGGCACAGCTGGACACAGTTACACATATGAAAAAAATGACAGTGAAAAAACAAATAAACATGCTAACCAGCACGCAAACAGCATGTTAACTTCCTAACATGCTAACCATGTTAGCATATTTTCTGAAATAGATGTATTTAGCAGCTTAGTTCAAATACAGATAACACTGATTGCTCAGTTGCTCAGTTTAACAATTATTAAGTCAAAGGATATATTAAAAAGTATTGATTGGTATTTAACTAATAAGTGAAAACAGGAACAGTAAGAAAAGAAGAGTTTCTGCGCTGAATATAGTTCATCCCTTATTCAGATGCGCTGAGGATGATTAGAGGTAATGACTTAAGAAATAATGTCAGACCAAGTGAATTTAGTATACATAAAACATATATGTGGTTAAATAAAGTTGTTTCTGATAACTGGCATCTCATCTGGACAGATTTTGTGTAGTTTTGTGCTGGAACAACAGTGTAATCTGTGTATACAGTGTAGAGAGTCCACCAGCAGAGGACCAGCAGACAGACCTGGAGCAAAGTCGGTCTTGCCGTAGAAGCGGACGATGCCGTGTTTCTGTCCGGCCACCAGAACCTGATCACCGACTTCAACGTTCATTCCCTCCGGATCCAGACTGGCGACTGACGACTTCTTCCTCTGGGCTGAGAACGCACAGCGAACACACTCACAACCAGGTTTACGCTTGCCAATCAGGACTGATACAAACATACTGTCCTGCACCATGAACTTTACTGGTATTCACAGTAATCACAGGCTATTTCTTCCTGAATATCAGAGCTATCTTACCTTTCTCTTTCTCCTTCTTCTCTTTCTCCTTCTTGGTCTTTCCTGCGAGGCGGGAGGCCAGGTCCATACGGGGCGTTCGGGGGGTGGAGGTGACAGATGAGAGCGCCTGATCCACAGCCTTGGAAATCTTTGACACCGGTGCGAAAATCCCTGCAGGACAGAAGAGACAAACACACTGAAACCTCAAAAGCCTCTGATGTTATCTTGAGTTCATTCCTGTGATCGGATAAAGAAACACTGGAAAACTGTTAACAACTTTGGGGCAGAAAGACTCCAGAACAAGCTTTCCTTTTAGCTCTGGTTTGGTCTGCACCAATATTTGAGAAAAATAGTCTTTCTGCCATTTCTGGAATATTTGAGGGAGTCAGATTGGTGTTAATTGTTGGTGACGTATTCTGCAAACTATTCTTTTAAATGTTTTAAATGGCAAATGTTCGCTTTTTGCTAGGTTTTTATATTACAGCAATATAACCAGTCAGTACCAGTATATCTCACACTCCTGACACTGACCAGTGGACACCAAGTACTGTAATGTGAGAATCATTCTTATTGGCCATAGTTTCCTTGAAAAATCATAGTCTTTGACTACTGTTGTCCACTGGGAGGCTCTACTGGACCAGTTAGGGGTTGAAAGGCAGCGCTAGGGTGGAGCTAGATGGAGAAGAAATAACATAACATTTTGCAAACAATTTTTTTTTTTAATCATTTGTTTGGCTTGGGTGAGTCCATGTTTCAGATATGTGCACTTTAACTGTTATTCAATTCTACTTGGCACATTATCAACATGATAAAAACCATTGTATGGGACCTGGTATGAGCAGTAATCCAGGCTGAAATCACTAAGTATGTTACTTTCTGTTTTTCATGTGAATGTGTTTCCTGTTTATGTTTGTCAAGTTGTGAGTGCTTGTGTATTTCCTGTTGTTCTTTGACATTAATTTTAAAGTTTTCCACATAAAATTGGCTGTTTTTCTTCAGCTACTGTCTACACTTCAGTCTAATTTACCAGTCCCATAAGAGCCTGACTGTTCTGACCTTTTACTCTTTTTTTAAAGCTAGAATTGTTATTGTTTAGTAATAGAATCAACAAAAGTGTTTGCAGTAGACATAAAGTATGACACTTGAAATTTACTTTCCCCAGCCTTGCATGTTCATATATACGTAATACTTCACTTTAAGTCCCTCTATTTAGCAGTTATAAGCAGTGTATAAACATTTATTCATATTCAATTCATAAATGGTTAATAACACACTATAACAGACATTTTAAGTGTTTATTACTGTACAGTATTTGTCAAAAAGCATAACTTCTCCTATGAAGACATATTCTATTTATACACCAGCAAAGTTATAGTTGAGTTATAGTAGACAAACACATTAATAAATACTTATATCTGCTTGTAGCTACATTATAATGTATTGTAACAAATTTGTTAATGTTAATATACGCTTATAAATGCTAAATAGGAGGATTTAAAGTAAGTATACAACCTCAAAAGCCCTGACAATAAATAAAGAAGCCTCCACTTCTCAACATAAATAAAATCCCTCTAGCATTGCGTACGCAGGTGTTCACTGACTTGCTCAAAGGCACCGTGGCAGCTGCTGTTACCTAGTTTAGGAGGGCAGATGAAGTAGCGGACGCCGCCGACGCTTCCATCGTTCTTCCCCTCCGGCTCGTCAAGCTCCACGCCGACCCACTGACCGCTGGCGAACTCTGTAGTCCCGCAGAACCTCAGAGTGCCACTCTGAAAGAGAGACAGAGAGAGACATCTCATCTCTCGAGTTAAGAGGTGAAATCATTCCCGCCCTTGAAACATGCCTTTAGAGCTCCATTAGCTGGTTACAGTAGGTTGCATGGAGGCAGATAGTCTGAGTGTCGGAAGGGGAAGGGAGGAAATGTAACAAACAAGTGCATCAACGCTACAGATGGGAGTGAGAGGGAGCAGATTTTTTTAATTTGCCATGTGACAGGAAGAGAGCATGTTGTCAGTGTGGTGAGTCAGTCCAGTTAATCTACGTTTCCAGCCGGCGCCCGTTTCCCACCAACCTGTCTGAGGTTTGCAGGCGGGCTGTCGTCTCTGCTCTGGTCTCTCTGGAGCTACACAGCGAGAACACACTGTTCAGAGCTCAAACAGCAAATACATGTAAAAGCTCACATTTGTTTACTTTGTGGGCAGCCATGTTCATGTGACATAATTTCAGGAACAATATGTAAATTTTCTCAATCTCCTGACTTGGAACACACACTTAATTATAGGAAGTTCATTATAGTCATTATAGGAAGCAGAATGTCTTGGTTTATCAGCCTGGAAGTGGACGGGACTCACTTCCTAGTTCTAGTCACGATGAGCCGTTCTGGCCTTCAGTCCAGAATAAAATGACGTTTTCCTCCCCTGTATGTGTGTATATTTGGTTTGTGTGGGGAAAACTGAGCTTTGTAGAAACGCTGTCATATCAGTGATAGACTGTTTCTTCTTCGCTGGTTTTCTGTGGCTGACTTGCTCGTCTGTCCTCCTCACACGCCCAGTAGGAGGAGAATTACCCATTTTGGCATTTTAATATGGACAGAGGTCAAAACTGAAACGGTGTGGACGCTTGTTGTTTTTGAATGAAAACAGTGTTTTAGTATTTTGCTGGTTTAATGTAGATTCAGTGTCTTGTTTATGCTTCAGCAGGGTCTAAAATGTCCTTCACAATAAGTCTCAATTTACATCTCAGGTGGTTTGATGTGAAAATAGAACAAACTGAGGGGTAAAGCAACTTCGTGATTAATGTGAAAATTCAGATTTTAACGCTTCATTGAATGACGAGTCAACCCTCCACATGGTTTCCTTTGACAGACTGTTTTGTGTTTTTGCATTTGTATCGTTCAGGTTCATGTTTAATCTGACAGGAGTGCTGAAAGCTCATCAGATCATCGAACAGCGTCTGAAACCCCTCTAACTCCTTCTGACATCAGAGCCGACAGTCTGACAATCACACCAACTTTACTCAGTGATTATCCAGGTGTGAAATTAAAGGTGGAGTTTGAACTTCTCTCTCAAGATTTTTTTTTCCAAACAATTACTTCTGTCACTTTTCGTGTGAACAGTCGAGTGCAACACAATAAAAATCTTTGACTTTGGAAGTGATCAAACAAACTAGTTTGTTTTAAGCATGATGAGCTCTTCAAGTATAAGTCTGGTGATATTCAACAAATCCAACAAATCCTGTGAAATGAGATAAACAACAATGAATTGATCTACTAAAAAGTATCGTGTGTGTATCCACACCCTGATATATATCCTATTCCTCTGTGTCACAGAGCTCCATTGTTTGCCACATTGCACTGTGACATGTTCCTTCATCACCATGAACACACACTGTAGTTTATTTTGATACTCACTAGAGCACCAAATGTGGATTTATCCACTGCTGAAAATAGTCCCCAACAGCTGTACTATCTCCAGTTATTTGAGTTATATTTGCCAACCAGCTGTTTCAGGAAGTTACTGAGCCTTTTCAAAAGATGAGACTATATATTTGTGTTCTTAAAGATTAACTTCAATAGGAACAAAGTCAGTCAATAGTAGCAAAGGCAGGAAGTATTGAGAGACAGACTAACACATTGTTGTTTTGGGTCTGCACATAGGATTTGTTCACAGCAAGAAAAACATAGAAAATCACCAGGATTACCCGTTAACACTAGAAAAAAATCTCCTTTCACCCATGATCCCTTGCATTTTGTTTCCCTCTGCGTTCTCAGTAAACACCAGTTCAAATAATGTGTTTTAACAACACATTTTCTGATTTAAAACATTTCATTTTCATCATCTCATTGTGTTGACTGACATATAAAATCTAATCCGGAGCACGGTTCTGACCTTCATGTCGTCCAGCATCACGCGGTCTCCCAGCTTCAGCCCCAGCGAGGTCAGCATCAGGTTTCCTGGGATGTTGTCATAGTTGGGCAGCGTGGCTCTGGGAAGGTTACAGCTCAGAGGAACGGCGTCCAGCAGCAACTGCTTCAGCTCTTTGGCCACCATGGCGGCCTCGGCCTTGTCCAGACTCATGTCCATCGGATCGGGAACCACCTCCGCTGGAACCTGGCCCTTATCGTTCTGCAGAGAGACAATGATAGGAAGGGGGCAAAGAAGGGAAAGGAGAAGAGAGTGACACTTTTCTTTAGCTAGGTCAAGATTTAAAATCGCAAGATAAAGCCATGGAGCATTCAAGGAAAGAGACATGAGCTGGAGGGATTATTTTTTGAATCCACAAATGGAGTTCTGTCTCTGGATTTAGGGAGTACATGTCACTCACCAGTGAATCTAGTTTTTTCCACCGTCTTGACAAACACATGCTGTGCAGCCAAGCATTGTTCAATCCTACAGAACTTTATTTTAAATTGTAGTTTGATGTCAGATGTCAAACTGAAGTTTGGGGTAACGACTTTTTAATGGTAAAAAGAAGAAAAGCGAGTTGTTACCCGGACGGTGGGGTTGGCTCCGTGCTCCAGCAGACATTTGACTGCACCCAGACAGAGGTTGGAGGCAGCGATGTGGAGAGCCGTCCCGTAGTGGAAATCACTGCATGTGGAGTTCAACACTGTGGAGAAGAACACAAGAAGAAGAAGAAGAAGAGGATGTCTGTGATTCACATATAACAGACTGGTGATTATCAAATGTGAGTGAAAAGTCAATGATTGTTGTGTGTGTGTGTGTGTGTGTGTGTGTGTGTACCTCTGGGTTTAGTGGCTTTGAGCAGGACTCGGATCAGTTCTGGGACGTCGAAATAAGCGGCATAGTGCAGAGCGTTCATGTTGGTCCAGCGGCTCCTCAGACTCACATCGGCGCCCAGAGAGATCAGCTGGCTGCTGAGGCGCAGCGCCGCCGCCGGGTCGCCTGCACAGACAGATAGGATGAAACTAAAAGAAGCCGCGACGACATCCGTCACACCACAGATCCTCCAAGCTGCACTGTGCACTGACTTGGAACAATGTTGGACTGATGTTGGACTCTTTTAATTGGAGTCATTTCACTCGAATCTTTCAGGGACGTATTTAGTTTGATTGGATTCATTATATTAATATCAGACCTGGAGGAAGGATCCCTCCTCTGTTCCTCTTCCTCTTGAACTGATGTTAGTTTTGTGGGTTTAACAATAGAGGTAAGCTGGAGGTTTAGCCCTCTGAGGCAAAGAGGTGATTTTGGACTTAATCTTTGGTTTTGGTTTTTTAATGGAATTTGCTGCTATCATTTAAAGGATAAAGCTGGCAATATTTTATATTTTTCTTATTGTCAACAAATCTCATGTGCAGAGCAAAACCAACAACAAACTGATCTACTAACAAGTATTGTGTGTGTGCATCCAAAGCCTGATATATCTTATTCCTCTGTGCCGTAGACCTCCGTTGTTGTCCAAAAACTATTAAAAATACATCAGTGAGTCACACCGACAGCTGCACTGGGTGACATGTTCCTTCACCACGAAGACACTGGTTTTGGTAGTTTGTTTTGATTCTAAAGACTAATAACAGCATTAGCTTGTTGTAGCTTGTTGTGCTACATAATCACAACCTCACTAAACATCAAGCTTTATCCTTTAAAGAGGTTATTTTTGGGGGGGGGTTCATCTGAATTGAGGGTCTCATGATAGACGTAAAATGGAGGTTAAACTCTGTGATTTTGGACTGTATTAATAAAACTGACTTGACCTGACTGGACTGTGGCAAAGACAAACCAGCTCTATCAAGCTTCAGCTGAACAAGCAACACTTGTCAGTAGAATCAGTTCATCACTGGTTTTGTTTTTTTATGGGATTTGCTGTCAGTAAATACATTTAACTGATCATCTTCCTTTAAATGTTGCATTGGATTCGAGCTCAGTTGTGTCAGACTGACTGCTTACCGACTCCGTGTGCTCCAGCCTTGCAGCTGTAGTGAAGCAGCGTCATGTCGGTCAAACCGTCACGGTCATTCACATGACAGCCTCGCTTCAGGATCTGAGACAGAGAAAAGGAGAACGACACAGAGGACGGAGGTTAACAGAGAGTCACAGTTATCATTCATGGTTTAGTGCACACAACAGCTGTTCATCACATTATCCTGATGAATCATTAGTTAAACGTTCTTGTACGGAAAATACAAGTAACTTAAGAAAATACCCGATTCATTGTAGTAGCAGGACTAGCTAACTAAAATGTGTGTGGAGAAAGTCACTGTTTTCCATCGTGGATATCTTCAGCTCTGCCTGGTTTATTATTTTTCATATTTTCCATTATCAGCAGGTATTATTTTATGTTATCACTTATTTAAACAGTGAACAACCTTCATCTGAACAACATCTAGTCTCAAAATCAACTGCTGTTCTCTGTAAACTTGCTTAATTCATGCCAACATTAAGCTTAAATTAGCTATTTTTCATTGTTTTTCGCATTTGTGGTGCTTTGTTAACAAGTGAAACCTGATTTTTTTTTAAAAAACAATCTACACTAACAATATATATCTCCTTTTTATTAGATGGATCAACTGTATTAGTGTTATTACTATGTGTGTGCATTCATCTAAAATTGTTTTACTGTTAATGTTGGTAATGGTAATGTTTGTTCCGTCTCATAATCATCGTGTCAGTCATCGGTGAAGCACTTTGAACTGTATGAAGGGTGAAAATAAAGTTTGAGATGTTTGAGTGATGCTGGTTTTTCAGCCATTTTGACACCAGTTTGTTGACACTGCTGGAGTTCTTTTATAGTGGGAGATATCACAGCTGTCTGATTCAGAGTTAAAACTAGGAGGTTGACATTAATAGTTTTTCCCGCTCTGATGCTTTTAAGTAACCCACGTTCATTAAAAGCAGCTAAAAACAGAAATACTGAATGAACCACATTATTAGATATTCTTGAGCAGAAGTTCCAGTTACTCTTCGGCTTTATATTTTATAGTTTACAGGAAGGATCATCTGCCAAATTAAAAGATAAAATATGGCAGCAGAAAACACGACGATCTGAAACGTCAGCGATTGTCTCGCTAAGACTCGATCGCTTGACTCCTCGTTTCTGAGTCATGTCACTGTCTGCTCCTTGTTTTATATTCCTCCAGGCTGAGTCAGCTTCCTGCTGAGTCATGATAGAGTCTCACTGACTTTCCATCTCTCTCTCTCTCTCTCTCTCACTCCTCTGCACCACTTTCTCTCTCCGCTCTGTCTCTTTTTCTAGTCCATGCAGCCATTTTATCTGGGTCATTATCACTATGTGTGTGTCTGCAGGGAAATAATGTAAGTCAATGCAACAGTCGAAATAACAAAAAAACAACTTTGTATGTGTGTATACTGAGTGTACATGAGGGCTGTCGGTGCAGTCAGTATTTACAGTGTGGATTGAACCTTCAATTAAAGTCAACACTGAGCTGCACTCAGTTATTATTTATCCATTCCCTCTTCTCCCATGTTGAATCTCTTTCGTCCATGTGTTTCAGGATGGCAACAAACAATTCAACTACAAATAATAATCACAAAAACCTGAGCTGATCTTTTAGTTTTTATTTGATTTGATCATTTAGACATAATATTTAGATTTATTACAACTTGGTCCTCATTTTCATAGTTTTGTCCATCATTTATATCAATGATAATAAACTGTAATTGAATGTTTCTGATGGAAACAGCATCAGAAAACAACAAGATGTATTAGCCTTTCAAATTTGACCCATTTTTACATCTGAATGCAGTAAAAACATATATTTTTTAAGCTGATATTTTATGACTTTTCCTAAAGTGAGCCAGATTATATAAAAATGGAAATATTTCATCTTTTTTAAAACATTTTGTGCAACTGATTAACATACACTGATGCACTTTTATACATAGAGAGCGTTCCAGGTTAAATTTGAACCGTATTTATTATTCAAAATGTAATATAAGTCATTATGGCTGTTTTATGTAATATAGGACCAACATATAGTGTGATTGTGAGTGTTGTTTGCTCTCTGAAAGCTTCATTAAGGATTAATCACCCATTTATCAATGACTGATGAGGTATTTATGATATGGTTCAGAAGTTATAGAGGTATAGAGACTAATTATGAATGGATACTCTGAAGGGTCAGAATATGAACAGTATGTAAGAGTTAAACAGCCTTTATATCTGGATCATGAATCGTTCCTTCAACAGAATGAAATGTGAAATGTTTCGCTCCAGCGTTCAGCTCCGATACGAGCTCCTCCCTGCTCAGTGAGATGTCATTGTTCATTATCTCCTTGTGTGTGTGTGTGTGTGTGTGTGTGTGTGTGTCCAGAGGGTTGAATCTGGGTCAACGTGACAGTGACAATCGAGTCTGGATTCAAGCTCCACGCCAAGAGCAACTAGGGCAGGCAAGACAGACATGCAGTTAAACATTCAGGAAGCTGAAATCCAAACCCCCTTTTTTTAAGCAGCATCTGTACTGTTAGCATTAGCTTCTTTAGCTTTCTTTAAAGGATGGATTCACAATTTTCTAGTCTGTCTTAAAACAATAGTCAGTTTCACAAATGAACATTGTTTTTCTTGCTGTAATCATTCCTCCTGTTCATACTGACCATTAGAAGATCCCTTCATAATGCATAAGTGATGATCCGAAGCCCTGTCTCTTTGAAAAAAATGTATTTAGAAGTTTATCTGAAGCTAATATGAGGTTTAAACTGTCCAATCAAGTCAACATCTTTCAAAGATAAAGCTTTTTTAGTTTCGAATCCCTTCTTTTTGTTACAGGCCTTCCGCTGCAGCTGAACAGGACACAAACAGGGAAATGTATCCACTTTATTTTACTAACTCAGACTGACGAAGCCTCATATAAGCTTCAAATAGACTTTTAAATACATAATTGCTCAAACGAGGACTGTGCAGTGGTCGGTATGAACAGGAGGAATTATTACAGCGAGCAAAACCTGTTTCAATGTTCATTTGGGCTCCTGACTGTTGTTTTAAGACAGACTTGAAATAATGTGAACTCATCCTTTAACTCTTTCAAAACAGTTGAAGGAAGCAGGATTCAGCTTGTGATGCAAAAGCTATAGTCAACAAATGTTTGGTATTTGTATTTGATAAAAACAAATCATGATCAATTATTAAGTCTATTAATATTCTGTCAATTAACTAATGAAGTAATTCTAACCTTTTAAGCAGTAAGTAGTTGGGTTTCAAGACATCTTATGAATTCTTTGTTGAAAGAGTCACAAGTCTGTGATGTTCTCACCTCGTTGCCAATGATGTCGATCTTGTGCTGCACCTGGGGAACCCACTGACGCACGATGGCGAACAGCTCGGGGATGGTGGTCCGAGGATCCATGAGGATCTCCAAACACGCCGGGTCATTGGGGTCGAAGAAGGTGAAAGCTGGAGACAGACAGACAGACACAAGAAGAGTTTAAGATAAACCCAAAGAGCGAGAAAGAGGGGACAGGGACGAACAGGAGGGAAGATGAACCAATGAGGGAAGAGTAAAAAACCAAATTTGGAGGGTAGAAATTATCCCAGATGGCAATGCCAAGAAGTTTCTGTCATCAAATCAGATATGACCTGTGAGCTCTGCAGTTTCTCTTCCTGCCAGCTCTGCAGTTTGAGCTCTGAGGCAGATTTCATTTCACTGAGTAACCGCAATCAGCTCAACGACAAACTTCACTTCTGTCAACAATTCACTTCCACAGACGGAAAAATAGTTTCATAAATCTCACTGCATAATGTCACCCTTAGAGACCATGATACTGACTTTATTCTCTGTTTTTCAGGTTTTTCTATCTGAGAAGGCTACATCCAGAAGGTCTTACTGTTGTCCATTTAGCCATTCATATGCTGTTTTTTGTTTTTTTATGTATAAATTCTGGTTTCTGTGAAACAGCTTTTACCTCTTACCTCTCTTCTCCTGATCGGTCATTACTTTTAGTTTATGTCTCTAAAAGAGGGGTATTAAAGGACCACTTAATACATTTTCACTGCATCAAAGGTACATTAAGGGTGCATTATATGATGATATTTCAGTACAAAAACCATGTACATGAACAGTATTTCTGTATTAATGGGAGATGTAACATCTTCGTTGTGTAACCAAGTCCTTAAACTTGAGCATAAAAAGGTGTGATGTCACTGGTGTAAGTGCTCATTAGTGAGTTCTTCCCTGCATTCATTGTTGAAAATGTTTGATTTTACAATTATTCTTTTGGAGTCTTGATATCATGACTTCAAATGGTTCAGTTCAGTGGTTCTTACCTTTCAAAACAAGCGTGTTTGGTGTCGTTATGGATACTGTTTCATTGCAAAAGAAGCACAATGGTTCCCTTAATCAAAATGAAAGGAATTTCTCAGTCCAGTGATCCTTAATCGTTTTTCATTGTCAACCTTTCATTTTTTAATATCATCTAGTTTTGAACGAGCCATTTTACTTCATCAGCTGTAGCTATTACATTCCACAACTACCGTGCTAATTATGGCGACTAGCTGACGGCTGAATGAAGACAGGTGAGGTGTTACTCAAAACCGGTCCAGGTCAGGTTGTGGTTAAATTTACACATGAAAAATAAATTCATTCTTTGTGCATTTTAAGAGCCTCTTCTATTTTTTGTCATTTTATGGATAATCTTTTATAGGAAACTTTTGTTTTTCAGTTGGGACAGGATGGATGTTAGTTGTTGAGGAGGGGAAATTTAATTGGATCAGAGTTTTTTGGGGTTTTTTTACTTGATGGGTTTATTGGTTTGAGTTTTTATGTCTTACTTTTCATAGCTTCACTGTGATAGATTACTTATCTAAAATCTCTGCAATTTTCATAGAAGCAAGAAAAACAATTGATGTATTGATGTATATTTAAAAAAACAAAAAAAAAAAGGTGCTGTAGGATTGTGACCAGTTAGTAAATAAATGGCTAAAACTTGGCTCCCAGTTGTACAACCGGACAGAAAATTCTCTGTCAGGCTGGTGAGCAGGACCGCTCATTCACTGCTGGGAAATGGAGAAAACACAGACACGCACACACACAGTGTATAATGGAGTTGGTCTGCTCTGAGTTCGTCTGGTGAATATCAATTAGCCTGTCGCCCATAAAGCAGTCAATCCAGAGCTTTCCAAACCTATTGATCGCTCACACAGCTGTCAGAAATTCAGACCGTATGTACTGACGATCCACCGTCGTCTGTGACTTTAACAGTTTATTTTATTGTACCGTTGCGCTCAAGCTCTGTCTGTTTTTATGAGTGTTTTGTAAGACTTTAAAGCCTTGGCAGTGACATGGAGTCTCTGCTGAAGTTTATTTAAAAGCCCTGCACTCAAAATCCCAATAAAGTAAGAGTTCAGAAGTATTATTGGCAAAATTTAATTTAAGTATCCAAAGTAAAAGTACTCGCCCTGCTGTAAAATATCCCCTGTGACTGATATTTTATTACATACAACAATATTAGATTGTTATGCAGCATGTTACTGTTGTAGCTGCTGGAGGTGGAGTTTGAACTACCTTATATACAGTTAGTTAGTTTAGTCCAGTGATTCCCTACCTAGGGGTCGGTGCCCCTCTAAAGAGCCACCAGATAAATCTGTGGGGTTGTGAGATGATTAATGGGAGAGGAAAGAAGGAAAAACAAATAAATGTCAGTGCTCGCGGCTGTTTTCAGAGAAAAAGCTCTAAAAAGCCACTCTACGCTACCTGCTCAGCTACAAACAGCAAACAGACACAGTTAGCTGTAGACTAGCTGGTGAACATAGTGGAGCATTTAGCAGATAAAGAGCCAGATATTTCCCTCAGGAATTGGTAGAGAGCAAAAACAGAGCTAAAAGAGAGTGAATATTGGATTTACATTCATTAGGTGGACAGAAACACGACTCCAAATGAATGATAATGTTGCTCCGTGACTGCTGGATGTGGAAATAAGCAACTGTTTGCTGACAAGTTCAACATGTGTACTTTTGTTTGTTTGTTTTCCTGGTGTATATGTGGAAAATTGCCTTAAGTGCAAGATGTTTAATGGCAGAATAAAACCAAACCAAACCAACATTTTACACTTAAAAGGTGATGATGTGTCAGTGTTGTGTTCACTACTTGTTTCTGCTAAAAACTAGTGGACAGAAAATCAGTTACTGCAGTTTTAAGGTTATACCTGTCCACACAGATGTACCATTCACCTTTATAAAAGTGTGCAAGTGATATAGCAGGAGGGCAGAGAGGTATGACAATATGTAGTATTAAAGGTGGTATGAAGATGTGTATTTAAGGTGGTATGACGTACCGTAGTCTTTGGGCAGTGGTGCCTGGGCGGAGGGATGCACCATGGCTCGGCGCCGCGGTTCATGGACCGGACTCTGGTACTCAGACACTGACAGCGGCTCAGGCTCTAGCTCCCTGCCGGCCGGTGGATCCTCCTCTTCCTCCCGCTCCTCTCTCTCCTCCCGCTCCTCTTCCTGCTCCTGCTCGTCGTCCTCCTCATCCTCCACCTCCGTTCTCTCCTCGCCCTCCCTCTCCTCTAGCTCGTATTCCTCCTCATCGTCCTCCTCTTCTTCTTCCTCTTCCTCAGTCAGAGCCTCCTCCTCCTCCTTCTGGACCCTCCCCTCCTCCTGCTCCTCCCGGTCATGCCTCTCCTTCTCCTGCACCTCCAGGTTCTCCTCTTTTGTCATGATGAGGGATGCTGCAGCTGGGCCTGTCAGAGGGGAGGCACGACACTTTTAATAATGTCAAATATGATTCTCTTGTTTTTGTTTTTCAATCGGCAAAACTTTTTTATCTCTCCTGTGCACATGTATACAAACAATTACAGTTATTTCAGATATCACAGCCTGCTGGTAAACAATAAAAGGTCATCATAATCCATTTTTACAGATTTTCATGAAATATACCTTGATGTACCCTGATTACAAAAGCAGATGACTTTAAACTGATTTACTGATATCATTTCTCACCCCACTAAATTCATTAATGTTGTTCTGAAAAACAATACAAACTCAACATCCAACAGTTGTATTTAGGGAAAAAAACAAAATGTATCCTAATAAAAATGATTGAACTTATGAGTAGATATCAAAAGATATGACTTTCCAAAGAGTCACTTAAAACAGAGTTTCTGGTTTTGGGGACCTTCGATCTGGGCCAGTAATCCAGTCCCAGCTTTGTACAAAAACACTATTAATGGTTTTGACAGAGAAAATATTGTTTCGGTGTCAGCATTCAGACATGAAAGTTTTGCATCTTCAATTGACAAAGACCTAAAAACTTGTGACTTGTACTTGTGTCTTGTGTCAGTTGACATCTGAGTGCCTACGTGCTTCTCTTGGCTTGGCTGAGCACTGTGACAGCCTCATCAGCAGGTTTGTCAGTCATCCAATCTGAGGTTAAACCAGTACGATCTAGTTTGGTTTGGCTTCAAGAATCTTGGTACGCCTCCTTGTTTTCTGTCTTTCCATTCTGCATCACCAGACAAATGCTGTGCTTAGCTTGTGTGTGTGGAGAAACAATGAAAAAGCAAAACTAATTGACCCACTGCGGCATCATGATAATAACAGCAGCTAAAAAGGCTAATTCTAACTCTCCCTGTCCATCATTAGCTGTTGACGGGCCTGACTGGATTAAATCTACAATCCACTTAACAAATGGACAAGGCACTGAAATCCATCCAGCAGCCACTCCCTCCATTACTGAACCATCCATCTTCTCCTCCATTATCAAACACCCAAGGAAAGAAGGAAGGAAGGAAGGAAGGAAGGAAGGGAGGGAGGGAGGGAGGAGGAAAAGATGGATTTATATCATAAACCTCTAGCTGTCCTTCCAGTTCAAGCCAGATAGGAGCTACAGAGGTTGCATCAACATAAAACATGATAACATATTGAATGTCCTGTAATAACCAAAATCTGGGAGATGAGGTATCCACTCACTCTGATTTTGTGACATTCATTTGTATATTTTGAGAAAGATGTAATAATTGCAGCAAACAGACCATCCTGTGTTAACTCTTCTATTCAATCCAAAAACTGAATACATGATTGTAACTTATAAATGAAAGCAGGAAAATTTGCCCTAAATAACTATTTGTACTGTTGTGTAATTTCGATACCTAAATAAGTTTTGTGATTTTGCAGCTGGACTGGGCTGACCCAGCGAGCAAATGTAATAAAATTTCAGATCATTTCTGGATCATCAACACATGTCGACACTTGGAAACAGCACAGTGGTGTTAACTGACACAGCAGCCACGTCAAACCGTGATGATGCATGTGTGGATGATTTATAGAAAAGGATCGTAGTTATGGTAACCAAAAACAAAAAAAGAAAAGAAAAGAAAAGCAGGGAAAGCTGCACACTCATTTCTCTGATTCAATTTTTTTTTACTTCAAGTAAACATCTTGACACATTGCCATCTTCAGGATAAAATCCAACAGTCATCTGACATTTATGGTAATTAGGACAGGAGTTATATGTTGTAAACTTGCAACTTTTAATCGTTTAAAAGCCAACATATGGACACCTTGCCATACAGGCGTTATGGTGCAAACCAGGAACCAAAACGACCTGTTGCATGTTTTTCCCCTTCTCTCTCTTTTCTCTTTCCTCATTGTCTGTCATCTCTTTACTGTGTGCTGTCCATAAAGGCATTTAAAAAAAAAAAAAAAAACCTTTAAAAATCTCATTTTGCAGGTCTGTGCTTGGCACTCCAGTGTCTGACATGATGGTCAGATGTATTACAGGCTCATCTACCACGCTGAGCTCCACACTTTTAAATCCTAATTATACTTTACACACCAGTGTAGCAGCCAGAGTCCAAATTTTATCATCCGCTTACATCCATGTGCACTGTAAAACAATTTAAGCTCATTCTACTTAGAAACAGATGTTCCCCTGCTGCCGTAAATGTGAATTGACTGAACATAAGTTGAATAATTAGTTTAAAGTCGTCTCGCGAGTTGCTAAAATGTAAAACTAATACATATAACAAGTTCAATAAACTTAAGGTATTAAATTCAATCAACAACTGTTCAGTCATGTTGACAAACGTCACAGTCTGATTTGCTTTCAGTATACATTTTCTCAGGTTGATAAATCAGTTTTTTATTTCACACTAAGAATTTATAGTTGCAGCTGATGCTACTGGAGATAAATTGTACCAGTCGGCACAAAGTCAACATGTGTGGCTGCTCCCAGTAACCTTATTAAACTATAAGTGTTCAGAGGAAGGTACTGAATTCAATAACCTCTATCACGGTTTGCACTGTTTTCATTATGCATGCTGGGATGTCTACTAATATTAATATCTTTAAAAACTGAATTTATTAAGTTGAGTGAAGTCTCTGCAGTACATTCATTCAACTAATCATTTCATGTCAGGTGAACTCATGTTTACTAAGTTAAAAATAAAAACTCTTAGGTTAAATTAACTTGGAATAAATAAAAACTTACATATTTAACTTAAGTTATTGGCAACAGATGAGTTTATTCCACTAAATTCCTGTATGATGTTTTACAGTATGTGTCCACAAATCCTGTATGAGAGACTTAACTTTCCACCTGACTACATAAGGGACACCTTACCCCCTGGACCATAAATTGTGAACTGCAGAATCATTCAGTATGAATCTGCCTCTGAGCTGCAGCGTGAATGAAGCCAAGTAAAGAGCAGACAGTGTTCAATCAGCAGAAGAAGCCAGTTAAACCAGTCGAAGCTTGTTCATCTTTCACATCTTCTTTATCCATCTGCCCATATCTGAGGATTAGTACACACACAGACATCATGTAGTAGGTCAAGGGAGGCATATGAGATGTCTCTATATTCTGAGCTTTACACTATAATCCACACAAACACCAGCACTGTTGTTTAATCTGAGTCAGCTACTGTCTGTCTGCAGCATGAGCTATATGCTAAGCTAACAGTTGCTATCAGTTGCATCAGACATCCATGCAGAGAGGATACTGATCTGTATCAAACAAAGTCAAATTTGAATTTGAATTTAAATGAATTAAAATATATCTTAAACACATCTTCTTCAGTTTATTGATGGAAATTGAAGTCTATTTCCTGTTTTACCCTGCAGCTGCAGTCTGAATGTCGTAAACATTTCATTATGCTCAAATCACAAAATAACAACAAAGTGATCACATGAAAACAACATGTGAGAAACGACTCCAACATCCTCTCCAGCCTTCTGTCCAATGAACACTCCTTGATGAAAACTTCCTGCCGCGACATTTGGTCAATTTAATTTCTCTGTTTAAAGTAATTATCTGTCTCTGTTTCTGTACGGTGCTTTATGTAATCTGCGGTCTCAGCTGGTAGATTCCTGCCTGAACAGAACAGTAATCACGGACTGAACGGGACTAAAAACAGGACTCAGCTGAGGCCACGATAAAGGTTATGCAACACGACTGTGTGAGTCAGCACGGACAGACAAATATGAAACATGAAAGTATGCGCACAGAGAAGAGGTGGACGTAATAAATACAAACAATCATCTTGAAAAATTATAGATTATTGCTGTAACACTGTACCTGTTGTTTTCGGATGTATTACAAGTGGTATTTTGTAATTTAATGATGGAAAAACAGTGAAAATGTAGCTGCGAGGCATGTGAAAGATGAATCATCAGGATCAGTGACGTACTTTAGCATCAGGCTTTTCTGTTTTTGACCTCTACGCTCAGAGGTCGCAGACAGCTGAAAGTTTACATCTCAAAATCTTCTCAGAAGGTATTTCTGAAAATCTGACGCAGGCTCCTGAGGTTTCCTGTCAATCTTCTAAGTAAAAAAGAGTAAGATTTGAACACCTTGTCATTGTAACATGACAATGTGTTATAATTGTTAAAATAAAGATATTTAAATGGACAGAATTCAAACCCAGGATGTCACCTTTCCTTTGTGCACTTCATCTTTGAACACCAACAGGACGCCCTATTTTTTCTATTCTATTCTAGACCAGAATGGATATCATACATATCATACAGTATGTAGTTGATATTTTCAATAAAACCTCTCTTTTCCCCAAATGGGTTACAGTACTTTATGGTATCAAATAAGACTGAACACCTGAACAAATATACTGTAAAAACAAATAAATATTTAATGTGCACAACGCAAAATGCAATCGAACAATAGTCAGGAGTGCCTTCATTCAAGTCAAGTCCATTTTAATTTATATAGTCCAATATTGTAAACCACAAATTTGCCTCAGGTGACTTTACGATCTGCACAATAAACGAGACCTTCTATCTTTAGACCCTCCTAAGATAAGACAAGGAACCCCCCCAAAAAAGCCTTTAAAGAGTAAAACCTGGAAGAAACCTCAGAAGAGCAACAGAGGAGGGATCCCTCTTCCAGGACAGACACGCAATAGATGTTGTGTGTACAGAATAGACCAAAATAACAATATTACCAAATGGAAAATCAGGATGGCAAAATTATAGATAGACTGTAAACATACAGTATATTCATTCCTAACATGCAATATATGATGGACCTTTAATATTCCTATAGAACCTATAAATGAGATTATTATGACCTTGTATTGAATCAGTAGGAGCATCTGTCATACACTGAGTCTCTGTGGGATTAATGGACAAGATGGAAACCAACAATAATGTCATTTTAAACACTGAGCACCACTGACAGACTCACACAGAGACACTAAATACTCATTAAATGGTTATATCTGTTGATTTTGGATGATTTTCAGGGTGTAGGGACACCATGTGATGTGCACCAGCAGGTTGTGAGAGGCAGAGGGAGGCCATGGCAGCATCCTCCTCCTCCTCCTTCTCCATCCAGCCTCCATTTTACACAAACCCGACCAGAGACAGAAAAAAAAACGCCATAAAAACAAGAACAGACGCAGCAGACAGCGCGTCCTTCACAGTGTCAGCTCCAGCATTACAGTCACGATCCGAACAAATAAAAAAACAGGAATTACAAACCGCCACAACCCCAGTTTGTGGTTTGTGCCAATGTGCGTAGTAAAGGGCAGGATCGGGAAAAACGCCCCACTGAGAAACAATGGAACGGACGCACACGCAGAGAGAGACGTGAAGGGGTCACGTTTATATTCATGTAAATATTTAAAAAAAACAGAAGGTGGTCGATTTGAAAAAGATGTGAAACTGGCTGTCGGTTTAGCAAATGGAGGATTATTTCAGAGGTTTTGTTTTTGAACAGCGCCCCTCTCTCTCCATCTCTCTGCCTCAGCATCTCCATCTTTCACAGAGGCAGAGAAATAACACGACAGCCTGATGATCATCAATACATATTATACATATTATAAACAACACACATTTGTGTGAGTATAAACTGCAGATTAAAGTGTGTTTTACCTGAAAAACAAGCCGCTGGTTGTTCGGTGATGGTCCTCTTTCCTCCCTGGTCCACAGCAGAAACAACACTGATGCTCTGCTATCTCTCTCTCCCGCTGCCTATTTACCTCTCTCTCCCTCTCTCTCTCCCGCTGCCTCTCTACCTCTCTCTACCTCTCTCTCTCTCCCCTCCTCTCTATTTTAATTCAATTCCACATATCAGCGTGACGCACTGACTTTAAAATGATGCCAAAAAAAGATCGACTGCAGATGGTAAATAAATACATTGATAGGCTTGTTCAAAAATGCGAATTTATTGTGAGAAAGAAATAATAATTACGAAATGTCTTTACAACGTCAATGTACACAACGTTAAGTTTAGGTTACCAAAATCTGAAAAAAAAATATGTAAATTTCAAAATTATGAAGACGCCTTTTTCAGGGATCAAGTAATGGATTAACAATTCATAGTCTTCCTGCAGCAATGGAAGTCAATGAAGTCAAGTCAAGTCAATTTTATTTGTATTGCCCAATATCACAAATCACACATTTGCCTTAAGAGTCTAAACAGTCTGTAGAGCAACATAACACCTTCACTCAGGGAAAAAATGGAAGAAACCTCAGGAAGAGCAACAGAGGAAGATCCTCTCCCAGGATGGAAAGAAGAGCAATAAATATGTGTGCAGAATAGAACAAGAAAAACAAATTGTAGAAATACAGCATGGAAAACAGGATGACAAAATATTATATGATGGATTATAATGGATTTATAATATATATATATATATATATATCACAAGTGATCAAAAAGAAGCCGAGAAGCTTCCAGGTGCCGCCAAAACAGAATAGGATCTCCATCACCATGGAGATCTGGGAAGAGGATAGACTACACATACACAGAGGGGATCACACCATTCACACACACAGAGGAGAAGAGACAAGAAACCACTCACACAGGGGAGAGAGAGACAGGACATCATTCACGCAGGAGAGAGAGAGAGACAGGATATGATTCACACAGGAGAGAGAGAGAGAGAGAGAGAGAGAGAGAGAGAGAGAGAGGACATCATTAATACAGGAGAAAGAGAGACAGGATATGATTCACACAGGAGAGAGAGGGAGGACATCATTGACACAGGAGAAAGAGAGGACATCATTCACAAAGGGAGAGAGAGAGAGAGAGGACATCATTAACACAGGAGAGAGAGACAGGATATGATTCACACAGGAGAGAGAGAGAGGACATGATTCACACAGGAGAGAGAGGGAGGACATCATTGACACAGGAGAAAGAGAGGACATCATTCACAAAGGGAGAGAGAGAGAGAGAGGACATCATTAACACAGGAGAGAGAGACAGGATATGATTCACACAGGAGAGAGAGAGACAGGACATGATTCACACAGGAGAGAGAGGGAGGACATCATTGACACAGGAGAGAGAGAGGACATCATTCATACAGGAAGAGAGAGTGAGAGAGAGGACATGATTCATACAGGAGAGAGAGAGAGGACATCATTCACACAGGAGAGAGAGAGAGGACATGATTCACACAGGAGAGAGAGAGAGGGCATCATTCGCATAGGAGAGAGAGAGAGGGCATCATTCATACAGGAGAGAGAGAGAGAGAGGACATCATTCATACAGGAGAGAGAGAGAGAGAGGACATCATTCACACAGGAGAGAGAGAGAGGACATCATTCTCACAGGAGAGAGAGAGAGGGCATGATTCACACAGGAGAGAGAGAGAGGGCATCATTCACACAGGAGAGAGAGAGAGGGCATCATTCACACAGGAGAGAGAGAGGACATCATTCACACAGGAGAGAGAGAGAGAGGACATCATTCACACAGGAGAGAGAGAGAGAGGACATTATTCACACAGGAGAGAGAGAGACAGGACATCATTCATACAGGAGAGAGAGAGAGGACATCATTCACACAGGTGAGAGAGAGAGGACATTATTCACACAGGAGAGAGAGAGAGGACATCATTCACACAGGGAGAGAGAGAGAGACATGGGGTGAGGCTGAAACTACTGCAGAATGAGGAACCAGATCCAAAACCTCTGAAAATGGCACCGACAGCCAGCGAAGCAGAACAGCTCCAGGATGAGACGCCTGACAGAAAAGAGAGAACAAGGAGGAGAAAATAGAGAGAGGGAGGGAGAAAAGAGAGAGGGGAAGGCATACAGCTAGGATGCTCATATGCTTGTGGACAACAAACAGATTAGAGAGATGCAATGGTTATCAGAATAGCTGCAATAATCAATAAACTCATTGAGACCGAGACTGACCTTCCGTACAGTACAAGGTCATGAAGTAATCGGTAAAAGGCAACTAATTGAAGGTTAAGGCAAAAAGACAAGTTTCAAGTTTAGATTTAAAAGACTCAACAGACTCAGATTGTCTGACATCAGCAGGGAGATTATTCCATGAGAACAGGGCCTGATAGGAAAAGGCCCTGCTGACTTCTTTTTAACTTTGGGGACACAACAGGAGCCCTGCATTTTGAGAGTGGAGAGCTTAAGATGGAATATAAGATTTAAGGAGATCAGACAGGTCTGACGGGGCCTTTTTAGGATTATTTAGGATTTTATAAGTCAGCAGAAACATGGATAGGAGGCCAATGAAGGGGAGGCTAGAGCTGGTGTAATACAGTCACATTTTCTTTAGGTAAGATTCTAGCTGCAGCATTTTGAACCATCTGAGGACTTTCAGTACAAGCACGTGTCAGACCTGAATACAGAACTTTACAGTAATCAAGTCTGGATGAAACAAAGGTGTATATTAGTGCCTCTGCATCAGCCGTGGGCAGGAAACTTTTAGCTCTGTTGTTGCGTGAGTGAAAAAAGGCAGTCTTGGTGATTTCTTTGATGTGCTAATTAAAAGAGAGGCTGGGATCAAGTGTAACACCAAGATTCTTGGCTGTTACAAATGAAGCCTTGAAAGATGCAAACAATTCCTACAGGGGATTACTTACAAACCGTCTGTCTGTATAAAAGCATGGAGGAGGAAGTGTGATGGTCCGGGGATCTCTGTCTATCCTCTGGTCTACACCTGGCTGGTCAGGAGTTCGTCCTCCAGCAAGTTAATGACCTAAAACAAACCTCCAGGCTGTCAGAACCACTTTAGAAGACAACAAGTAGACAGAAGGCTGCAAATCATGGAACCAGTACAGTCATCGAGCTGGTTTGGGATGAACTGGGCAGAAGGGTGAAAGCAAAGCAACCTGACAGAACAACACAGAACGTCTGCAACAGTGTTGGAAGAACTTTATGAACAATATTTGATTTCCATTGTAGGAAGAATGTGTGTTTGGCTGTTGTATCTGCAAAAGGTGGTTTCTTTGATGACTTAAAAATACTTTTTAAATTATGTTAAACATAAAGAATCCACCATTATTTATCTGCAATTATTTATTTGTCCTATTCTTTAATTTCAGAGTACAATGAAACATTAAACTATGTCAATTTCAATAAAACCAGGAAAAATGGAGGTGTTCTGAAACTTTGGACAGGTAATGATATGAAAAGTCATTTCATTTTCCCAGAGTGTCATCACTTTTCAAAAATGTCCTAATCCCATCTTTAATGACTTATATATCCTTTAAGACATAACAGAAACAGTATCTGTCAGATGAATGAGGAGTCTCCTCTCTTCAAATATGTTTTAATGAAAAAAAGAAATATAACATCCTGACATTGGAGGGACATCTATCTATCTATCTAGGAAAAAAGAAAAAAATACATATAAATTAAAAAGGTGGTAAAAGCAGAGAACAATTTCATTCTAAGATGGTCTTTAACTATTAAGATTTTAGAATTTTTTAATTGCAATTTGTTTATTTGATTAAGAGGATTTGAGGTTTGTTGTTTTTTGGTCTTTTTAGTATTATAACAGAATCTCCAAGACTCTCAATCATTGACTGTAGATCAGGAATCAGCAACTAGGCTCAGCCATGGGCCAGTTTTTTAAGGATTTTCCATTAGAGGGCCATTAAGTGGCGCAGAGGAAACACAGGCCTATAAGTTTTATTTATTTATGACTCTGTTTAGAGTTGCATCTGCAGTAGATGTCATTTTCCTGAACAGTTACAGCTTATTTTAATGCTCATTTTGCTAAAAAAAATAATAAAAAAAACACTCATACATGAATATATATTCTGTTGTACTTTGAGACTAGAGACACACACAGCGGCCTGCTTCATTCATTGTTGACTGAAAGTACTGTTGTTGTTGTTGTTGTTGTTGTTGTTGTTGTTGTTGTTGTCTTAGAAAAAAAATGGCATCAACACACCATTTCTCTTCAACTGCCACCTATTTGTGTGCATGAAAAATAAATATGTGATGGTTGAATATGGGCTAAAGCTGTGTAATTAAAACAAAATTGTGAATCCACACATTACAATTTCATGTTGCGTAGGTTTTTTAGACTTAATTTCAGCACTGTTCAAACAGCATGGTGCAACCACGGTTTTAATGCTTCTCCTCCTGTGGGGACAGTATAGAAGTAACATATTCATTGGGATTTACAGGAGCCTTGTGTTTATTTTGTTACATGGAGTAGATTTGTGAAGAATTATGTTAAAGTTTTGATGCAAAACTTCAGCTTTCATCAGGAGGCCTTTATCTGCCTACCATAAGATCCACTCTCCATACATGCCCTATACCAAACATTTCACTGTTTGCCAACTACCAATACACCTCAAGAAGAAGAAGCTACACCTTTAGACATCAATATTAAATTTTCAATATCAGAGGGAAAGGGGATTGTGTGGAAGAACATCAATAAAGACTGGCAACAGCACTGAGGTCAATCAAAATAGAGAAACAGGGGAGGAAACAGAAAATAGGAGGTAATAATAACTAGATTAGGAACAGGACTCAGCAATCTATGATCCATGATGGAGGAAAGATTGGGGCTAACAGAAGCAGGATTAAAGAACATACTGGAGTGTGGTGATGGTGGACAGGACAGAGGAGAACAGGGCTGATGGGGAAAAAAGTGGGACAATCCAGAATCTGCAGGAGTTAACTGGAACCAGTAGATGGCAGTATTAAGACAATGTGGAAAAAAAGAAGACGAAGAAGAAGAAGAAGCTGCATCTTGCCGCGATATTTCAGCTGCTGTGAGAACTCAGCCACGACTCACACTAGCTTAAAGTACAGTTTGTATGTTTGCGTGTTTTCAGATTTTGACACCTTCCTGTGTTCACCCTCCCGAGCGGCTCAACCCGGTCGTGTTAATCCCGGAGAAGGCGCACGCAGCCCGGCTCGCAGTTTATCCGCCTCCAGCTGTCTGCCGGGTGAAAATCAGCGGGCTTTGTGTCAGAAACACGCCTTGTTGTTGTTGACCAGCGCAGTCTGCTGCTGTCTTATCTTCTCTCCCGCCGCCTCATCCTCAGCGGGTCCGCACAGGAAACGATGGTTTTGCTGAAAAACCTCCATCCTCCCACCGAGGGAGTGCGACACGAACAAGCCGAGACCACGGCTGTGCTGGACGGCCAGAGGCTTGGCTGCGGCACGCTGTACGTCGCCGAAACGTAAGTGATGCACCTGTGGCGCATGTTTTTCTCTTTAAACCGCCTGTTTCAGCGTTAAATCGGTGTATAATCTGAGGTATGATCCGTGTTTAAAGCAGATTTTATATTAATTTACACTAAAATCCAGTATAGAAAGTGTAATAACAGAAACACGCTTCACAACACCAGCACTCCTCATGCGGAGCACTTCCGGTGTTACAGTGTGTTTGGTGACCCTTCAGATTCTGTGACCTGCAGTGTTGGAGGTACTCAGATCCTTCACTGAAGTATCAGTAGCACAATGTAAATAAACTTAATTACTATTACAAATCCTGCATTGAAAATCCTACTCAAGTATATAAGCATTAACAGCTAAATTTACTCAAATTACTCGATTTTCTGCAAAACTAGCACTCAATCTGATGGGTCACTACATGCAGTGTAAACATTGGAAATTGATTAAAGATCCCCTCCAGACATGTTTAAAGATGTATATAAACACTCTACTTTGAATAAGTGTGTGTCTGATATGTTTTTTTGTTTTGTTTTATTTATTAAAATCCTTAAAATCACATCTGCTCCTTCTCCCTCCTTAAAAATTCCAGATTCTCTGAATATGCAAATATATTTTATTTCAGAAGTTTAACAGCTGGACACCAGATGTCTCTACTTCACTGTAAAGTTCATTGACTACAAACTAATTGTAGGATCATTTACTTAAAGTCTCCCTCCGCTCAAAAATATGTCTTCTTGTTCCTTCAGTTGGATGTTTGAGCATCACTGTGCAGAGTTTTGTTTTTAATATTCATCTGCTGGGGGAGGAAAGTTTTTTTTTAATCCTGGTCCAATATTCAGTTTACACAAGTGTGATGTTGAAACTTGAAGCCTCCAGAGCACAAACACTGATAATGGACTTTACTCTGAAGGCGGAAACATCTGATGTCCAGCAGGAAAACTTTTTAAAAGAAATATATCAGAGATATATCAAAGAAATGAATCAGAGATTCAGGTTTTGTAATGAAGAAGAAGGAGGAGATTTAATTTTAAGGATTTTAATGTGATAATTAGACTTCCTTTGTGGGAAAACATATCAGACAGACATTATTGCTCCAGTAATTTTATTTGTCTTCAGACATGTATGGAGTGGATCTTTTAAGTTTAAAAACAAAGAATTTGTCACGAAAAAAGTTAGATAAGAATCCTGTAATTAACATTCATCACTAAATGTATCCAACAAAACAACTATTAAAGAAATATTGAAATTACATCCCTGAATCTTATGGATTAAGATATTGGTGAAATATCGGTGCAGAACTGTACTAAACCTGCTGTATTCATGTGGCGTTGGTCAACCAATTAATCAATTATTTGCCAACTCCTTTTTCTGATAATTGATTAATTGTTTCAGTGTTTTTCAAGCAAAAATGCCAAATATTTACTGCTTCCACTTTCTGAAATATGTGGATTTGATGCTTTTATAGACGATAGACTGAAGATTTCCTCTTGTGATCTGGCAAAATATATTTTCACCAGTTAATGACATTATATAGCTAAACTGAGTAATCAAGTAAAGGAGAAAATAATCAAACATGTCTGAATAACACTGGATATCTGCTCTGTCAGGATTTACTTGCAGGTCCAAAACTTGGGTACAAACTGTCCAAATCTTCCACATTCTTAGAAAAAAATGTTCAGATCTTGCTTTGCATACCTGGAAAAGTATCCAATAATTATTAAATATTAAACTTTTGTGAGGGTTTAGCTGGACCAGCAGCCTCATCATCATCATCATATTCTCTCTCCCTCTGCATGTTTCCTCTAACAGTGTAACACTCTTTTTTTAACTGACAGGCGCTTGTCGTGGTTCGACGGCTCGGGTTTGGGTTTCTCTCTGGAGTATCCGACCATCGGCCTGCACGCCATCTCCAGAGACGTCGGCGCTTATCCACAGGAACACCTGTACGTCATGGTCAACGGCAAACTCAGCGGTGAGGAGAAACTCCAAATATATAAAACATGTGTTCAACCATCTATTGATGAGTTTTTCCTGTAAATCTATGAGGCTGCACAAAGTCAGAGTCGGTATTTTTCCTGGTTTCTGTCAGTAAAACAAGGGAAGCTTTGTTTTGTCTTCATCTGAACACATCCTCGTTTATTCTTCGGTGTCATGAGCGCGTGTGTGTGTGTGTGTGTGTGTGTGTGCGGAGGCGGGACATAGTTTAGCTGAAATTTTGCATCTTTTCCCTCCTCACAGATGAAAACGAGGCCGAAATGGCAGAAAAAGCTGATGAAGAAGAAGAAGGTGGCGACGACAGCAGCAGTGATGATGATGATGATGATGAAGGAGTGATCTCAGAGATTCGATTCGTGCCCAGTGACAAGGCAGCATGTGAGTGACTCAGTTCATCAGAAGACTGTTGACAGAGAAAACAGAGGAGAGATACTTACAGAGCGACGTGTCCTCGTATTTCAAATAATTTAATTCAGAGTCTGAAACAGGAAGTAGCCTGAAGACGTGTGAATAAATCAGTTAACGCTGCTGAACATCTGACTGCTGAAAATAGTCCAGAACACATGCAGCTTTTATTCCTGTTGGTGTGAGAGCCACAGATGGAGGAAGGAAGTCAAAGTGTTGAGAAACAAACATCATGGGATTTGTGGACAATAAGAGTCGACACACGTTTAGGCAGCAGCATCGTAGTAAAAATGAAATAAAGTCAGTTTAAAGAGAATTTTAGAAGCAAAAATATATGTAACACAGAAAAACTGATATAGTTACTGAGATTACACTGGTGATTACAGACCACACTGCCTCTAGTGTATCTTATTGTTTGTGTGTGTGTGTGTGTGTGTGCGTGACGTGCAGTGGAGTCCATGTTCTCAGCGATGTGTGAGTGTCAGGCGCTGCATCCCGACCCAGAGGACGACGACTCCGACAACGACTTCGAAGGAGAGGAGTACGACGTGGAGGAAGCCGGTGAGGACAAACACACACACACACACACACACAGACGTTATCTGTCTACAGGAAGTTAGTCAACAGAGTCGTAACAATTTTAGTTATCTTAGTAAATCTTAACTTTCAAATCTGTTCAATGAAATTCAGTTTTGATAGAAACACACTGATGATCCAAAATAAATAAACAATATGAGAAACAAATCAAATTGGGTAATTGATTCCTGATTCATCATAAATTGTGTTGCCGGCAGTAAAATGGTTAAGAAATAGCTTTAACGTTTTCATCTGTAAAAACGTCCAACAGGATGAGATCAAGTCTTGATTTCAGTTTTTCAAAAGGACAAAGATAAATTTAGATTGAAAGCTTTCATTGATGATGAAGATGATATTGTCAGAATACAGTAAGAATGACTTCTTTCAGTAGAAAAATCCAAATCCAAACACAAGCAAACTAAAGTCAATAAATGTTGCAGCTTGTCAAGACCATGAAAAGTCACGTCTGTTGTTTCCCCAACTGCTGGAAAAGTGAAGGCGGTTAGCTCCAAAGTTAGCAACAGTGGGTTAGCCTAACCTGACGACGCTAAACAGATAAATAGAAAACGGAGAAATGTGTAGCTGCCTGCTAATCAACCTCGGGGAAACACTGCACATGATATTTTTACTTTAATGAAGGATTTTATCAACTTGTTTTGGGTTTAGAAACATCTTGATAAGATGTCAGAGTTGCAGTGATGTTGTTTATCTTGCTGCTTTAAATTGTAACATTTTTTGTGATATATATATATATATATATATATATATCTAAGTCATATATGCAATAAACTGAATGTTAAATGACTCATTTCTTTCCTCTTTCTGTCTGTTTGAACATCTCTCCTGGTTGTCTGGATTCACTGTTTACAGAAGCAGGTAAGATTCACAACATTCATCACTGCACATTTACTGAGCTGAACACCTTCTACACAAACCTGTAGACGTACCAGGACGGGTGCTTCATCAAACTGACACTTTTTACTTTTTACGAGTAGAGAAAATTGTGTCTGTTGCACCGAGTATTAAAAGTCTCACTGTAGCACTGAATGCATCTCATGATTCTTTGGCATCTTGTTTCACAGTGATAGATAGGGAGTAACACTGATGTAAAACAATATATGTAGTTAAAAAAACTGTGTTGAAGTCAAAAACACAATACTGCAAGCTGCAACGATTAATGATTAGTTGATTGAAAGAAGATTAATTATCATTTTAATTAAAATAATTTATGCTGTTATTCATCATCTGTGATAAAAGTCAGAGAAATAAAAAGTGTTAAAATCCTGCTACAACACAAAGCATCTCTGCTGCTGAAGAATCGATCACACTGGACAGTCAGAGGAGGTCGAAACAGCAACTGGTTCAAAACTAGTTTAGCTGACATCCATCATCACTGAATAACACCGTTTCCACCGCTGATGTTTATGTCATTTTGAGACAAGTATCTGTAAAAGTTTCCAGCCTGTCGCTCTGCATCACTCTGTGTATAATGACGCGGTTAAAAAAAAAACTGAGGAGGACCAACTGCATGTTCACTAAAATAAATATTAAAACCGCACAGAATAATAATAAAGCCACAAAATAAGAGTCATGAACAGCCGACGACCTTAAACCTGTACATGCAAAAAAAAAAAATTCTACCTTTTTAAAATTATTTTATACTATCTTAAATAATTTATGCCTTTGGATGGTTTCATACTCTCAGTTGCAAACACTTCACTACATCTCACACACTGGGGTTTCTGTCCCTTTTTATCCTCAGTGTATGAAAATCCACGTTTTAAAAACTCCGGGTCATACTTGCACTTCGCCATCTTGCCTCCGAACATCAACACAAACTTAGTTACCATGGCTACGGCGCGAGACTGCTGCCTGACGCATGCCTGTCAAAAAAATATTTTCTTTTTTCAAAATAAAAGACCAACATCAGATGCACATTAAATATTATTTATTTATTTCTGAGCAGCTGTCTGCGAGGGCAGCCTGGTGTTGACAGTGTGGGTTGTTGAGTTCAGAATCTTCATTAAGATGCTCATCGCTGCCGTTGGATTCACCATCTCTCTCCTCCGTCACGCAGAGCACGGTCACGCCGACATCCCGACCTTCTACACCTGTGACGAGGGTCTGTCGGCGCTGACGCAGGAGGGCCAGGCCACGCTGGAGAGGCTGGAGGGGATGTTAGCCCAGAGCGTCGCTCAGCAGTACCGTATGGCCGGAGTCCGAACCGAAGAGACCAACGCCGAATTTGAAGGTTTGAGTCTCTCACACACACACACACACACACACACACACACACACACACATCAGCCTGGTGATCGGAGACGCAGCTCTAATACTAGAAGTTCATCAGTTTGATGTTGAACTGAGATTTTACTCTTTTATATTTTCAAGTGATGTCATCAGGCGTTTCACACAGCAAATAACAACTGGCCTGCATATTTATATATACATGCAATCACAGAAAGATCAGCCAATACCAGAGGAGTAATCAATAATCTTATAGATGAAACACAACTGAGAAGGGGCGGAGGAAAGAGTCAAGTCAGGTACAACTACTGTACAACATCCTCTATTCATCAGTTGTGTTCAGACTGCAGGCAAATTAGATTTGTTTGTCAGATGAGATCTTTCAGACATCACCAACCTTATCTGCACGGGTTGCTGTGGTAACGACGTAGGCGTCGGTAACTACGTACGCTGGTGACGCAGCTTTCTAACGCGGAAGCATGAGAAATGGAGATCCATCATCTCCTCCACTGACTGTTGTTCTCTGTGTTACCGCTCTGCTAGTAGCAGCATGGACGCCTCCACCTCCAAATGTGGCTTTGATCTTATCAGCAGATATCCTGTATCATGTTTTTTTTTTGCTGTCCAGACTTTCTAAGATCAATCTGGACACAATCTGAATGAGCCAAGAAACAGATTTGGGCTTGCAGTCTGAACAAGGACTTAGATCCTTTATTCAGATAAAGAAAAACTCCCCCAAAAATCCCGTATATATGGAGAGTAACCCCTTAGAGTTGCAGTATCTAGTACGTCACATGATTATGGAGAAGGAAGATTTTCTTTATGGGATTCAATTAAAAATTACAATGTGTCATGTTAAGACTTAAGAAGGTAAAATAAAATGATATATTGACGACCTTCATAATAATAATAATAATAATAATAATAATAATAATAATAATAATAATTTATATTGCTGGTTGGTAATCAGAGTGTGTGTGTGTGTTGTGTTGTGTTGACAGATGGGATGGAGGTGGATGCAGCGGCGGCGGAGGCCGGTCAGTTTGAGGATGCAGATGCAGATGTTGAGCACTGGTAAGTCTCATCGTCTCAAACATCTGATGAGATCCAGCAGAGACTCCCAGTTTATAAACCATCTGAACCAACTGTATGGAAAACTTGTTTTACCTGCATTTTTGTGTGTTTTACAGGCATAAATGCACGTTTGTGACTCATTTAGAAGTGGAAACAGACTGTTTACTCATTTTGATTTCTATACACCTCCCACATTCTGACATCTGTATTTCCTGATGAGTGTATATTAGAACCAGATATACCATCTCCCTGTGGCTCCTCACAGACTAGAGGAACTAGTCAGTCGTCAATACATTTACCGATGTCAGAAAAGAGCGGCGAGATGTGCTTCAGACTTTTTTTTTTAACTTTCTGAAACCGACAGTGACGCCAACTTCACTCAGTAACATATTCAGGGTTTGAACTTCTCTCTCAAGCTTTCTTTTTTTATATTCATACGTCCTTTTCTGTCACTTTTCATATGTACAAACAAGTGCGACACCATGAATGCCTTATTATTATTATTATTATTATTATTATTATTATTATATTATCCTCATACGTGGTTGGTCGTCTCGTTTTTACACTGAAACGTGACTCACATGGTGAACGCTGAGGCTGAGAAGTCACAGCTACAACTGTCTTTAAGCACTT
Organism: Thunnus thynnus; assembly: GCF_963924715.1. Taxonomy (NCBI): domain Eukaryota; kingdom Metazoa; phylum Chordata; class Actinopteri; order Scombriformes; family Scombridae; genus Thunnus; species Thunnus thynnus. The sequence continues at coordinate 32,112,960 of NC_089523.1, forward strand.
TATGCTCTGTGAAGCACTTTGTTAGTGTTTGATAATTACAAAGAATAATTGTCATTATTATTATTATTATTATTATTATTATTAGAAGTCCAAAATGCAGTGAGAGGTAACTGTACTAAAAATAGTTGATTCTGCATCTCTTCACCTGCTGATTTTTGCCTGAAATTAGAGCGATTTGACATAAAAATATTGACGGATATAGTTTTAAGTCCTTTACTACCGACAGTATGAAAGATTAAAAAACCCTAAACATTTGTACTGAAGCACTGAACAGACTTTTAGTTGTGTGTCAGAGAGAGTTCAGAAGCATCAGAGCATCAAACATCTATGTAAAAAAAAATCTTCATCAGAAAGTGACGGATTCTTTTCTGACTCTTTCCGCAGATTGAAGTCCACTCAGCAGCCAGGCAAAGCATCATGGGATTGGAGAAGAGGACAGCAGCACTTCTTTAAGGCTTTAAGCTCTTACTTGTACTCTTCTGTTCCAAGCACTTCCTGTTCTCACCGTCAAACAAACGTTATCCCGTGTACTTAAAGTCATCTCAGTAATCTTCTGTAGCTTCCTAAACGTTCTCTTGTCGGTGTTGCATCGGAGGTCACGTATTACATATCTCTACTAATTTGTCCAGCTCATGTGATGAAAAGTGTGCTGTTCTGCACTTCTGTGATACAACCGAGTCAGCTACTGTAGACTATTGAGATGCAGCTCCAGTTCCTGTTGTTGACTGTAAAAACAAAAGTTTTGTTTCTGTTTGTTTTTGTACCTAAAGACCAATTTAATATCTGACCTCCTGTTGAGGAGAGTGAATGTCTTTGTATCAAATTGTCAATAAATGCTTAGTTTTTGTATGAGGTTTTTGCTTGATTTGTTATAAACCACTAAACATTTTATTTATCTTTAAAGGACAGGTTTAAAACAACAGTCAGGTAACTATATGTATATTGAAACAGGACTTGATCACAGTAATTATTCCTCCTGTTCATACTGACCATTAGAAGATCCCTTTATAATGCACTTACAATGGAAGTGATGGAGGACAAAATCCACAGTCCTTCTGTGCAAACATGTATTTAAAAGTTTATCTGAAGATAATGAGAATTAAGCCGTCTGAGTCAGTCAAATCAAGTAGATATATTTCAAAGTTACAGCCTTTTTGTTTCCTTGTTAAGCTCCAGTTGGGGGGGGAAGTAACAAAAAGAGGGAATTTTGTTTGGAAGATAACAACTGGAACTTGATATTAGCTTCCGATAAACATTTAAATAAATATTTGCATGAAAGGAGGACGATCACTTACATTAAAAGTATGAACCAGAGGAATGATTACTGCAAACTGAACCTGTTTCTCTGTTTATAGGAGCCACCTGAGTAATTTTTTTAAGACAGACTTAAAAAATAGTGAACCTATCCTTTAATACAGTAAGAGAGGATTGCAAACAATAACATTATCACCAAATTTGCAGCTCTACTGAGCTTTTTAGCTTTTTTTTATCCCCTAGTCTTGGTTTTATGGCTTATTTATTGTGTGGTTTAATCTCATGAACCGTGAACCTCAGATAAACCAGCCGTACACTACCTGCCCAGCACCGAACAGCAGATGAAGAACATGAACGTTGAGCAGCTGAGGAGACAGTTTTCTCAGGAGTCGGTAGAGAGCAAACCAGAGCTACAAGGAGAGTGAATACTGGACTTTAATCAAGTGGAGACAAAATGAATAAAAACATCACTTAGTGACTGTTAGAAGTGTAAACAGGCAACGGTTCACCATTACAAGCATGCGGTGGGATAAAAGTCAGTGTTCAAGTAGCTCCTCTGCCCCCCTGTGGCCAAAAAAATGTGTTACTGGCAGAACAAAAACACATTTAAATTTCTAAAAAAGAAAACCAGCTGAACAGGATTCGGCAGGATCAGATGTGATAAAGATCTGTGTGACTTGATTATCTAAGGAACAAAATGAGTTACACTGTCTTCAACATCTTGACTATTTCAATTAGGGACAACTGACAATTAATCCACATAAATTGTTTTCAAATTGTTTTGTTTTTTTTATCTTCTCAAACCGATGTGTTTCATGCTGAAACTCAAGCCGAAATCCACAGTGTGTCCACTACAAGGCTTCATCAGTCTGAGTCAGTCATATCATTTACAGACATTTACAGTCTTTTTAGCATCAAATTCCCTCTTTTGTGTTTCCTCTGACAGTGTTTCCCTGTTGAGCTGCAGGTGGAAGGAGGTCAGTATGAACAGGGAGAAGGATTACAACAAGAAAAAAAACTTACTTTAATGTTCATTTTAGCTCCTGACTGTTGTTTTAAGACAAAATTGTGAACCTGTCGTTTAAATGTGTGTGAAGACTAACAGAGGTGTGTACGGTTGCTACACTGTGCTTGGCTCCGGACTGTCAACAAAAGTTTCACAAATATAAACATGAATAATATTACAATATTATCATAACTCAGAACATTATGCAGATATTTCTCAGCTTTCCATTATTAATTTTCCAGTTCAATAATAATAATAATAATAGTGAATTGATTTAAGTAACTTGCTCTATTTTACAAAAATAATACAAGGCTCAATGTATAATATTTCATCTACAGTACTGGTATGCAGGGATTGACCAGCCAGCTAACAGGCAAATGTTATTGTGTTTTTGCTCACTTTGTGGATTCAGACTTCAACAGTCTAAAAATCATGCAGGTGCAAGACAAACTTTCTTCTGTTCTCAAGCATAGCGATAGTACCATAGTGACTGACCAACCTAATCCTCTGACTCTCCCTCGAGACTAAAAATAAAAATCTTGGCCAGTAAATGTCTGAATGCCTCTTGTGCTCTAGCTAAAAAGACATTAAGTTAGTGTCTCTTTACAGTAGGTTGTGGTTTAGCTTCCCAGGTGTGCTCTTGAGGTGAAATTATCCTTGAGACCATACTGATTAGATAATTATGGTTCATTCATTGTAAAAGAAAAAAAAACTTCCAGGTTAAAGTCTTTTAAAAAAAAGTGCATATCAGTGCTGTTCTTCCTCTGACTTCTGTCCATCAGAACCGACATCTCCACATGTGCTCTGGGTTTGAAATGCCGGCATGCGGTGCTCACTTCCTCTTCCTGGTGTCCAGGGAGTGGTGGGGAGACGGTGATTTTCCCGACAGCAGAGGGATGAGTTTATCAAACAGCAGCACAGAGCTCATCATACCTGGAAACAGCCAAATGAACAAGAAGAAGAAGAGATGAGGAAGAGGAACACGTAAACATGGTTTAAATGCCTCTCAGGAGGTCAAACTATCAGAGCACTGACCGTTGGTTGATTCACTCTACATTCATCACTACAGGAGACCCCTACTTTACACAAAGTCATGTGATCCATCGTTAATGGATAAATATTGATTGGAGCAGCGTTAAAGTCCGACTGAAATCACATTTAATCATCCCTCTGCAGTCAAATATAATGTCAACATGTTTTTTAAATGTGTTGTTATTAGTTTTGTATTTTTGGTCTCTTGCTGGGGGGGCATGTCGGTGTCTTTGTTTGATTGACAGCGACTGGGGGGGCGTGTCGGTGTCTGTGCTTCATTGACAGGGACTGGGGAGGTGTGTTTGTGTTTGATTGGCAGCAGCTGGAGGAGCATGTTGGTGTCTGTGTTTGACAGCACCTGGGGGAGTGTGTCGGGGCCTGTGCTTGATTGACAGTGACTAGGGAGATGTGTTGGTGTTTGTGTTTGATTGACAGCAGCTGGGGGATCGTGGCAGTGTCTGTGTTTGATTGACAGCAGCTGGAGGGGCGTGTCGGTGTCTGTGTTTGATTGACAGTAGCTGTGGAGGCGTGTTGGTGTTTGTGTTTGATTGACAGCAGCTGGGGGGCGTGTCGGTGTCTGTGTTTGATTGACAGTAGCTGTAGGGGCGTGTTGGTGTCTGTGTTTGATTGACAGTAGCTGTGGGGGCGTGTTGGTGTTTGATTGACCGCAGCTGGGGGGCGTGTCGGTGTCAGTGTTTGATTGACAGGAGCTGGGGGGCATGTCGGTGTCTGTGTTCAATTGATATTAGCCGGGGGGGGGGGGGGGGGGGGGGGGGGGGGGGGTTGGGGCGTGTCGGTGTCTGTGTTTGATTGACAGTAGCTGTGGGGGCGTGTTGGTGTTTGATTGACCGCAGCTGGGGGGCGTGTCGGTGTCAGTGTTTGATTGACAGGAGCTGGGGGGCATGTCGGTGTCTGTGTTCAATTGATATTAGCCGGGGGGGGGGGGGGGGGGGGTTGGGGCGTGTCGGTGTCTGTGTATGATTGACATTAGCTGGATGGGGTGTCAGTGTCAGAAAATATGCAACACATCCATATTGGAAGTTCTTACTGTAAGAGACTTTGAGAGGCACATAAATAGCTTTATCAGGACTCTTTCTCAAACTACAACCCATGAGGATCTGCTTAAAGGCTTCGGTCTAAAACTCAGATCTGTGGTGTCCAGGTTCCTCCATGTAAAAAAAAATGTGAACAGATTACAGCCAATCAGTAGTTGGTCCCTGTGATTTCTTATTTAGTGACATGAGTTCATAGAGGAAAGAAACCTGATGCCTTCAGCAGATCACATACAGGACATCCTGAGCTTTATCTGACCTTAATCAAACACAAGGCCACAACACATTTAATCACTTCTCTTGGCTTCCTCTGTAGTCTGGTCTGTAGGGAATAATAAAATATCTTTCCATCTACCTCAACTTTTGCTCTCAGTAATTCATTCTCATCCTTTATACTGCATTTCAGATGTACAGATAATATAAAGTAGACTTTTTTTGACAAAGTACTTAAAAAATAGTATTTTGGGGAGGGGGGGATCACTAAGTACTTACACTGTAGCCCTGCACACACTTTCAGATGTTTCTTTAAAGGTTTCAATGCACTTATTGTACAAAAAGCATCTGCCAAATGAAGGTAAAGTCCACTTCTTACCTTTCCTCCTTCTGCCTGATGTTTTTTTTATTGTTACTGATGCATTAGCATTTCAGCAGCATTGTAATGTTAGTTTAGGTGGAAATCATTTTAACTACTTTATACCTTTATTACATGCTGCTGGTCACATGTTCTGTCTGTAAAATCTTTATCTTTTTCCCCCATTCAATAAATACATTATTTTACTTTAGAAATCTGATTTATACACAAGGACTTCCACATATTCTAAAAAATCAACTTTTACCCACATATACTCAGCTATACATGAATTCAAAGTGAATCAAGCAGCTGAACCAGTTTAAAGCTTAGACCTCTCTGAAAACCTGAACACAAGATAAACTGAATTACATTAAATAAGAAGAATGAGGGGTGAAAAATATGAATATAAAATATATAGACATAACAAATATTTTTCATTCCAGTTGTCGAACAATCAACACCGCACTTGGAAAGATGTTTGATGAGTGATGCACAAGTTTAAATTCCATAAAACAGCCTCTTTATCTAAATGAAACTTTATCCACATTACTGGCACATAAAGGAAGATGAAGATGTTCAGACCATCTAGTAAAATATAAATAAATGCTTGAATTACTTCCAATGAGTGTTGACATAAAACTTTATGAATAAACAAACAAGTCTGTAGCTTATTGACACAAAAGAGGGTTAAAGGTTGGATTATCTAAACTCTTTTTTTTCCTTTCTTGTCCTCTCTTGTGTTTATTTAGTTGTTTTTACTGTTTCAATGTTTTTCATGTTCTGATATATATATATATATATATGATATATGATGTATGGCCTAACCCTAACCCTAACACTGACCCTAACCCTGGTCCTAACCCTAACCCTAACACTGACCCTAACCCCTAACCCTAACACTGACCCTAACCCTAACCCTAACACTGACCCTAACCCTAACCCCTAACCCTAACACTGACCCTAACCCTAACCCCTAACCCTAACCCTGGTCCTAACCCTAACCCTAACACTGACCCTAACCCCTAACCCTAACACTGACCCTAACCCTAACCTTGGCCCTAACCCTAACACTGACCCTAACCCCTAACCCCTAACCCTAACACTGACCCTAACCCTAACCCTAACCCTAACCCTTACCCCTAACCCTAACACTGACCCTAACCCCTAACCCTAACACTGACCCTAACCCCTAACCCTAACACTGACCCTAACCCTTACCCCTAACCCTAACACTGACCCTAACCCTAACACTGACCCTAACCCTTACCCCTAACCCTAACACTGACCCTAACCCCTAACCCTAACACTGACCCTAACCCTTACCCCTAACCCTAACACTGACCCTAACCCTAACCCCTAACCCTAACACTGACCCTAACCCCTAACCCTAACACTGACCCTAACCCTAACACTGACCCTAACCCTAACCCTAGCACTGACCCTAACCCCTAACCCTAACCCTAACCTTGGCCCTAACCCTAACCCTGGCCCTAACCCTAACCCTAGCACTGACCCTAACCCTAACCCTTAGAAATGAGCAACAACTGATTCACTGTTATCTGTACATGAACCAAATTACTGAATATGTTTAAAAAGTGCAAAATGTCCCTCTGAAATGTAGAAGTAATATGTTAAATAAAGTGGAAATACTCAAAGGTACTGCAGCAAACTATTCCTTGACAACTTCAAACTGGATTTATTTCTGTATTTATTCAAATGTTTTAATAATAAAAACAAATCTTGTCACTTCTGAAGGTGAGGGAAACATTTTAAAGTGCCTGTTCCAGCTGCCGCTGAGGAGAAAGTAGGCACGTGAGTGAGAGAGTGTGTGTGTGTGTGTGCGTGTGTGTGTGTGTGTCAGTCATAAGAAGCAGCTTATCAGATTTGTGTCAACAATTTCCACATGATCTGCCGACTGGCTGCCAGAAACAGACAGTGACACACACTACAGCTGACACTGCTTGGACTGCGCTGTCTTCATATCTTTCAAGACACACAGAAGAGGAATCTCATTTATAAAGTTAGGGAAATCTTCTGATTGTAGGTTTTTTGCAGAAGTGATCATTTACAAACAACTAAAACAAGACAAAAGCATTTATTGAATCCTCCATTAACTTGCATTAATGTGGATATGCAGTGATGTAATGTCATTTTATCTCCAAATACTTTTATTTCTTTAAATTTAGAAAAGTTCTTTATTAGTTTAGTTTTTTACTAGTTAATTTCAATTGCTCTCCCCTTGCAGCTCCATTATGTTTGATGGTTTTCATCAATAAACGGACCTATAGGTTGACACACAGTAATGTTGTGCAATGTTTTTTTTTCCAAAATCCTTAATATTTGTGTTGGAATATTATGAAACATACTTATTATAACCACAGCCTGTAAAAGCACAGCAGAGCAAAGCAAAGTTTAATACACCTTCACTATGTGATGATCATTTCCCTCATAGAGGTGTTCATTAGTTTTAGGATTAATCCAGAAAATAGTGGAAAATGCTGATCACCATTTCCCAGCTTTCAAGTTAAATTTAAGCCCATGATGGCGAGTAATGCAGGCGGTGTAATATCACACATCATTGTAGTTTGAATATCTTAGTCAGTGATCAGAAAAAATAGTTTTGTTTTTGTTCTCTACCAACTCCTGAGGGAAATATCTGTCTCTTTAGCTGCTAAATGCTCCACTATGTTCACCAGCTAGTCTACAGTAATTGTTTTTGGAGTCAAGGAAGAAATGTTTAAAAGTCAGCGCTCAACTTGAAATCGACAATGTTAAAAACTACAAACCAAGCTGGAAATCTTGGTGTAGTCGTGGACTCAGACCTGAGTATCAACAGCCACATTAAGACAATTACAGAGTCAGCCTACTATCACCTGAAGAATATATCAAGAATTAAAGGACTTATGTCTCACCAGGATTTGGAAAAACTTGAATTTATCAGACGCTGCTGCTCGAGTCCTCACTACGACCAAGAAAGTGGATCATATCACTCCAGTTCTCAGATCTTTACGCTGGCTTCCTGTCTGTCAAAGAATTGACTTTAAAATACTGCTGTTGGTTTATAAAGCACTGAATGGTTTAGAGCCAAAATACATCTCTGATCTGCTGCTACGTTATGAAACATCCAGACCTCTCAGGTGGTCTGGATCAGGTCTGCTTTCTGTCCCCAGATTAAAAACTAAACATGGAGGAGCAGTGTTTAGTTTTTATGCTCCACATATCTGGAACAAACTCCCAGAAAACTGCAGGTCTGCTGCAACTCTCAGTTCTTTTAAATCACTTTTCTGTTTGCCTTTTATTAAACCAAATTTTTTTATCAAACCAATTTTCTTGTTCTATCTGTCTTATTCCCTTTTAGCTTCTTTTTATTTCCAAATTTAACACTTTTTAATTGTTTTTATATGTCTTTTTACTTGTGTTGCTTTTATATTCTGTTTTGATGCCTTTTATGCTCTAAAAGCACTTTGAATTGCCTTGTTGTTGAAATGTGCTTTACAAATAAACTTGCCTTGCCTTACAGCTAACTATGTCTGTTTACCATTTAGTGTTGAGCAGGTAGTGTACAGTGGCTTTTTATGGCTTTTTCTCTGAAAACGACGCTATGGGAGCGCTGAGAATTAACCAAAACAGTAAAGTTGCAGCCGGACAGATAAACAATGAGCTGAAACTCGCTATAAAGCTCAGTAAAGCCGAGAGGAGCTGCGGAGTCACTGATAATTCTCTGTAGGTTCATTACTACGAGCCACAACCAACACATTACACACTGTTAATTTAGACCTAGAAGTAATTCGGACTGGATGGATACATGTTGATTGTTTCATTTCATGTCAGAACTTCAATAAAAAGATGAAAAAAAAAATGTTGTTGATTGATTTAATCAATATAAATACACAGCCTGCATGGTGTTAGTTTACGCATCAGTGGGTCTTACCCAGCAGCGGGCCGAGCCAGTAGACCAGGCTGTACTCCAGGAAGGAGTTTCCACTGCAGGGGAACTGTGTGGAGAAGGCCAAGGCTGGGTTAAACACTGCTCCTGTTACACTGCCTCCTGGAAACACACACACACACACACACACATATTAGTGAACATTAAAAGGACCAAAACTGCCACAACTGTTCATTCAAAAACTCCTTAACTCCTGTAGTTTGACTGTTGTCTGTATGCATCTTGTATCATTTCTTGTTGCAAAACAACAAATTACTTTTTGTAGCATAAGTGTAAAAGTTCACAAGTAAATTTTCAGTGTCGGACCACCAACATTCAGCCCGTTATTCTACTTCCTGTCCGAAGACTAATGATTGATTTAACAACAGTTAAGAGAGCTCAGTCAGTCTTGATAAGCTTGAAGATATTCAAATGTTAGAGTCAGATATCTGTGGTCGTACAGCTCAGGAAATCCTGTCATCACTTCTACTAGTTCTTTATATATCTTTAAGATTCAGTACTTTAATACAATATATGAGGTAAATGATGCACACCAGGCTCTTATATGGGAGACTGGTCTATACTGGGATCTGTCAGGTCTCTGACTGAGTGGTCAGATGTGGCTGTTTTTAGTTTGTTTATTGTGAGTGACAGATAATCTAATTCTCAGCATCTTTCTTTTGGACATCAGTATAACATGTAATTTGCATTAATTTGCTGCAGATACACACAATCAGAAAACACAGATGATCAAACACACACTCAGGAAAGACCACAGCAAACTAAAGCACGTTATTTGTTTTGTTTTGTATTTTTTCCACATGGGAATTTAAAGAAACTCAGCTCTGCTACATGCACACACAACAGACCTGCTAAAGTGCCACTGAGCAAGACACGAATCTCAGCCTCACATGACGTCTGAACTCACATGATCAGTCTGCAGTTGGACATGTAAACACAAACATTCATACTGTTCACGTGAAGTAAAGAGCAACAACATGTCATACCTGCATATACCACTGTTGTGATGACTGCAGCCACCGCGTGCACACGGTATTTCTCCTCCACAGCTCGCGTGTGCGTAATAGCGGTTTGAACCACAAATGCGCACACGAGCTCCACAACGGCGGCCTTCGCCAGCGGCGCGTGAATGGGGGTGATGCAACGGTAACCGAACAACTTGTGCCGCACGTGCAGTCCCGACAATCCCATACCCCAGATCACCGGCACCGCAGCTCGCGCAGCGGCTGCAGCAGCGAACTGGCACGCGATGCGCCGTAGGGCACACCCGCCCGACAACCTCGCGTGGTATGCGTGCTCGAGCGCGCCGGACGGGTTGCCGATGGCCCCGCTGAAGGTGAGCCCGTGGACCACGGATGCCAGGTACGTCAAGGTGAGCGCGAGTCGAAGCTCGATCCCGCCCACCTCCGACAGCAGCTTCAGCTCGTGCGTGCAGCAGCACAGCTGAAAGGTGGACACGAGCTCCACCGCATACACAGAGAGCCCGGTGTCCGCGAGGGCCCTGCCCAACAACCTGCGGGTCGCATCGCTTAGAGCGACGATCCCCGCGAGCACCGACAGAGACACCGCCACGTCTGCAGTCATGTCCGCGGCAGGTCTGCGCTCTCTGTCGGGGACTGTGTGTGCCTTCAGCCGCTGGGAGGCTCCGCGGTGTACCGAGGCGCTGCTGTCTCCTCCGCGGTCTGAGGGCGCTGTCTCTCCCGCTGGATCTCGCTGCCTCTGGCGGATGGAAGCCTCGGCTGAGCCGGGCTGCTGGTGCTGTCTCCCGAAGGATGCGGGGTCTAACCGGTAGGAGCAAATAAGCTTCAGTCCCGGTAGCTCACATGGTGCGGAAGTGACTGAGCTCCCCACTTTTCCTC